>NC_138999.1:61125949-61757845 GCF_964374135.1 Grampus griseus
AAGCTGGGTGGAATGAGGAGGGCAGGACTCGAGGGGTGGTGCTCACCTTTGATGTAGTTGAGGATTTGCTGGACTCGGTGGGGCTCATTGCGGTCTGGCCGGCAGCTTGGCGTGATTTCCAGCACATAATCAGGACCATATGCTGTGAAAAACTGTAAGGAAAAGTGAAAGGCCAAAAAACAAACTAAACCACAGAAAACCTCCAAACCAAACCACATACAAACAGAACAATCAAGAGAAATCCACCGCTACTGACAAGGTAAGGGAGGCCCAGGTGGGCAGGGCAGGAGGATGCAGCAGGAAACCGTTCCCCATTTTCAAACCTCCCATGACAGTCCACTGTGAAATTCTTTGGCTTGGTGTTCAAGGTCCTCTCTGCTCATGTCTCAACTTTTCTCTCTAGCCTCTCTATCCCCCTGCTCTCTAGCCACACTTGTCTGCTCCGGGCTCTCCCAAATGAGACTGGGCTTCGTTCCCCCACCCCCTGCCTCCCCCCGAGGATCTTTGCCATTGCTCTTTCCTGGGGTCTGCAAAGGCCCTCCCCCAACCCCTGCTGCCTGTGAAAAACCTCCCCATCCTTCTAGGCACAGCTCAAATGTCGCCTCCTTCACAAAGCTGTCCCTCATTCTCCACCAACCCCCAGAGTGTTCTGTTGGTACATCTCTTATGGCCCTTGTTCAACAAATCGACAGTGCTTGCCGGCATGTCACGTACAGGTCACTGTGCCTGCTGCTGCGGGGGCTGTGAAGATGGACAAACCCTCCTCTGGGGTCCTCTGGGTGTTCCCAAGCACGTTCTGCAGTGTGTAGAGATTTTTCAACAGCGACCTGATCTCCCTGCACTGGATTATCAACTCCTTGAAGGCAGGCAGCACCTGTGCCTTAGTCACCTCCTTGGTCCTCACAGACCAAGGCAGCTGCCTGTTAGTTTTGGTTGTCTTGAATTCCCTGACCCGGGAATGTCAAATGAGCCTGGTTTCTCTAGTTTTTCTTTCTCCGTAGTAGAGTTTATTTGTTTTTAAATTCAGGGAATCAAAATAAAGGTCTTTGGATTCTATTTCTAGTTCACTAGATGATTCCTTGTGACCTTTGGTAAGTCACAATATCTGATTCAGCTCCTCTATTAGGGCCCGCTTGGGGAAAAACACCCCATGACAAAGGGAATCATTCAATTGGGATAAGCCTTTGAATGGGAAATATGCAAAGCTACTATTTCTGTTTAGTTTTTAACAGAAATAGTATTTGTGCACACTCTCTGGAGAGAGAGCATATGGTCCTTAACATTATGTGCTTTCAATAGTGATATTGTTAGGTGGTAAGTAAGCCAGGGAAATTCAAATTCCGTGGAAAAAAATGGTACAGAGGGCATGAGCAAAAGGGATCTTGCTGTGTGTCATGAATTTGATGTCATTCAAAGAGCCTCTAAGAAAATAATCCAGGGTGATTGCCATTGCCACCAAATTATCCTTGTTAAGAGTCTGGATGTACATCTGGCACCATGGGAGAGGTTGTGGAACAATCTCTAGGGATTCTAACAGCGTCTTTGTGGAATCTATGGGAGTAATTTGATGGGGAGATGGCTTTTGCACATCCATGACAGAAGACTCCACACATCTAATTAAAAGAAAAATGACCAAGACTGTGCCAATGCTTATAATGCTTTTTTTTTTTTGGACTGAACTAAAAAGGAAAGAGGGGTCTAGTTCCTTCCTGCTGGGGTTATTACTCTCTGATGCCTGAAGCCCCGAATTCTGTAGATTAGAGATCATCTTTACCACATCCATATATGGAATGGACAAGAGGGGTTACCTGGGGGACACATCCAGAAACTAACTCTCCCATTCTGATCAAAGAAACCTGAAAGGTTTGTATTTTTAGCCAAGGAGGGCCCCTCAGTCCAAGCCCGAGAACCTCGTGGGCTTGACTCTGGAAGAGAAGGCTTCAAACAGGTGTGGCCCTCTCTCCTTGGACGGCCTCTCCTCCTCCAGAAGGTGTCAAGTAGTACACTCATTTCACGGGTATGGAAAGACAGGTTTAGAGAGAGCAATAGAAGAAAGGCAGCTGCAACGAAGAAGCCACTCTGGGGGACCCAAACCCGTGGCATCAAAGTGCTATAAAAATCAGAGTCAGGGGGCCTCGCTGAGGTCTAGGAGGAGGGAATGTTCTGTCTCCATCTACGAAGATAACACTGCTGATCCTCTGTCAGCAAGGCATGTTGTGAGCTATCTGTTTCGGGCTGAGCGTCTGGAACAACGTGTCCTCATTGTGAGGGCCTGCCGCACGCTCAGCCGCGTTCTCTGGCTTTAGCCCCCTCTTGGGCCAAGAGCACATGGTTGCAAGACGGTCAGCTGGGGCCAGAACTGACTGCCACGTGAGAGCTCAGCTTGACTGGGATCAAGGCTCCTGTCCTGGCTGCATGAGCACCTGGCTTTAACTAACCCATAAATAACCCATTCTTTGCTGAAGCAGGCTGGCTGCAGGTAAGCGTGGGCTCCTAAACTTCTTCCCACCTTTGCCAATCAAATATTATTCCCAGGTCCTGCTTATTCGCACTATTCTTAGGCTAGGGGACCCAGATGATTTAAGAAAGTCCTTGTTTTGTGATCCAGTTCCACATGGCAGCTGACTGGTCCTAGCCTTGGGAGGCTCTGCTTGGGGCTGAGGGAAGTGACAGGCACCGGGAAGGCAGAGGCTGTATCTAAGGCAAAGGTGGTGCGGTGCCCTCTTCCCCTCTCTGGCTCTCCCGTGGTATTTCTGTTTCTGTGTTATATTATGCTTTTAGTTTTGCACTCGTTAACTCCTTTCTACGGGACCATGAACTCTGCAAAGGCAGAAACTTCTGTCGCATTCTCTTTGTGGAGCCTGTAGAGTTGAATTTCCTTCAACCTTTACTTTAAAATTATGTTGAATTACATTAATTCACACAAGATTTAGCTGGCCGTTCAGTTAATTCTGTGGAATAATGCAAAGAGCCAATTTATGGCATGAACAGTTTTTCGGCTCTTGAGGAAGCATGAGGAAGCATGATGAGGCGGCAAGAGCCCCGGCCTCGGAGTTAGGCAGAGCTGGATTTTCATACCCAATAGAGCTGTGTGCCTCAGGCGAGCTTCGTAATCTCTTTCAGTCCTTGCTACCAGAGGAATGATAAATCCTGACCTGGCTGGGTTGTTAGGAATCACAGAGATAATATACATTAAAGGGCCGACCACAGGGCCCAGCACAGGGTAGGATGTCAGTACATGTGAATTCCCTTCTTCTGAGGCAAGAAGCTATTGCCTAACCAGTGCCTCACCCAGACCCTGGGGGATGTTGGGCCAAGCACTGGGGGCCCCCCACGATGCAGAAAGAAGAGCCTGTTCCTCCTGCCAGACAAAGCCCAGCAGTCCCAGTGGCTTCCCGCTTGTTTAAACCATGAGCTCCGCCTAGAGCCGGTGGAGAAACTGACTTCTCTCATAGTTTCCTGCCCTGTGCTCAGCCACTTGTTACTTACTGGCAAGGTGGAAAGGAAATCTGATCAATAAGACAAAGATGTTGGGGTGGAGGGATTTGGCCAGCAGTAGAAATAGCTCAAAGCCCCACCCTGAAATTGCCCTCCAGTGTTGAAGAGGAAAGGAAACAGGCAAGCGGCGATGCCATTCCCAGACAGGTGGAGCAGGGTATGAAAGAGCCCAGGGGGCTGGCAAGTGCAAACGGCTGGCTTTGATCTCAGCAAAGGAAGAAGGGAGGTGCTAACCCTTCTCCACCCCTTCCCCTTTTTCCTCAGTGCTCCTTTTGCTTTCTGGGTTTCCATTTATGCGTGTTTGAGGGGAACATGGTAGCAGGAATGGGGCAAATGGAAAGGATGAGGTGGGGCTGAAGGATGGGAGTGGAAGGGAATAGCACTTGAGGGGAGCAGGTCCCTTCTCGACCCAAGAGTCAATGAATAAAGAAAGGAAAATAGCTCAGTCTTGCTCGGTTCAGGCCAGCTCAATGTGCCTTTCTTGCTCACTCCCCTCCAGCTCTTGCTCATGCAATGCAAACAGCATACGCTTAGATATTTGGTCAAGAAGATATTCAGAAGAAGCCTTAAGGTTGTTGTTATTCCTTCCTAATCCTATGTGGTCACAGGAAACCAAACCACAAACCCGGCAGAGCCAATCCTTTTATCCTTCCTTCAACATTTATTAAGTACCTACTGACTAGGTGTCAGTAGGTACTTAATAGATACTTTATTAAGTACCTAACCTGATTAGGTTAGTCACTGGGGTGCAAAGATTGTAAGATATGCTTAGTAGGAGGGGTCAGTATGATGAGAACAGTATGATAATGCTAAAGTCACAAGTAATAACAGTTAATGTTTTTTCTCTTTTTAAAAATTGAAGTATAGTTGATTTACAATGTCGTGTTAGTTTCTGATGTACAGCAAACTGATTCAGTTATACGTATATATGTATATATATATTCTTTTTCAGATTCTTTTCCCTTATAGATTATTACAAGATATTGAGTATAGTTCCCTGTGCTATACAGTAGGTCCTTGTTGGTTATCTATTTTATATACAGTTGTGTGTATATGTTAATTCCAAACTCCTAATTTATCCCCCTCTTCCCCCTTTGGTGACCATAAGTTTGTTTTCTATGTCAATAACAGTTAACAGTTAATATTGATTAAAGGCTTCTTATGTGTCAGGAACTTAAAGTGTCTGCGCACTTTTTATGGACTGACAATTCTCACAACCAACTCACGTGGAGGTTCTAGAATTACTTCCATTTTAAGATGAGAATTTGAAGCACAGAATAGTCAGATAACTTGACAGAGGTCACACAGCTAGCACGTGTGGTGTGAGATTTGAACCCAGGTCATTCTGGAGATCAGCACTACCCATAGGAGCCTCTAAACTACCCCAGAGGAAGTGACTGTGTAGGGCGGGGTCTGCAAAGGGGGCCTGGTGGGTGGGAGGGAGGCATTCCCAAGAGAGCCTGGGCAAGAGCAGGGACTGTGGAATGGAACAGCATATTTAGCACAATTTGATGTTGCTCGAGGGTAGGGCATAAGGAGGATCAGGACACGAGGCTGGGGAGGCAGCATGAGTTTCACGGTAGGCGCTGCGTGTTCCCCACACTAAGGCATTTGGCCTGATCCCAGACTAGAAGGTCCACGAGGGCCGAACACTCTTTTGCTCCCCAATGTCAGTGCCAGTTCCCAAAACAGTGCTTGTCCCTAGGAGGTGGCAAGTAACTATTTGTGGCATAAGTGAATGGAAACTTGGGGGAGCTTGGAAATGAGGGGATGAACAGATCAGCTGGGCACTTGAGAGGACTCAATGGCTACAGTGTAGAGAATGGAATGGAATCTGAGGGGAGGAATGCAAATAGGGAGACCAGTGACAAGGTTGGTGCTAGAGCCATGTTGAGTGGTAACAGGGCCTGAGCCAGAACAGTTGTGGGAGGAACCGAGAGTGAAAAACTTAAAAGATAGCATCAATAGGACTAAACAATGAGTTGGATGTGGGAAGTAAGGCAGAAGAGAGAGTCAAGGATTTCCCACGGTGTAGGAGGTACAGTGACAGGGTGAGGAATACAAGCAGAGGACAAGGGTTTGTGGTGGGGTGTATATGTGTGAGGGGGGTTCAACGGGGAGCATGTTTAGGGTCAGAATCGTGATGATACAGTGGTCTGTAATTCAGGTGAGAGGTTGGGCCTAAGATACAGAATATGTGTTATAGATTTGGGAGTTATCAATGACATAAAGGAATTGGATGAGAATTGCCAAGGAATTGCCTTGGCCAGCATGGGAGGCTTCCTATAGAGTAAGAGAAGAGAAGAGAGGTGAGGAAAGAATCATGGGGAACAGCCAACACTTCAGAGGTGGACAGAGGGAGAGGAAACGGTTCTGGTGATGATTTGAGATGTTGCAGACAGCTGAAGTAAAAGGAGGGTGGTCTTCCGATTTGTCCATGGGAAGATCTTTGCTGCAGCAAAGTCAGTGGAGGGTGTGGACAAGGCCTGACTGGAGGGGGCTGAAGAGTTGATGGGAAGAAGTAGAGGTAAGAATGATGGGGACTTCCCTGGTGGTCCAGTGGTTAAGACTCCGCCCTTCCAATGCAGGGGGTGTGGGTTCGATCCCTGGTGAGGGAACTAGGATCTCACATGCCATGTAGTGTGGCCAAAAATATATAAATAAATAAAAATTAAAAAAAAAAGAATGATGGTAAGAATACACACATACACTCTTCTTTTTATAAGAGTTTGGTACAGGGGTGGGACTGGAGTAGGGTGGTATTTTAAGATGGGAGGGTCTTAAAAGTATATTTATAGGCTGGGGGGAAGAGCCCACAGGATGGAAGTCAGAGGCAGCCTGATAGGGATTTTGAGTTGTTTATATCTGTCTTTCTAGCTCCTTAGCCAGAGTGCCACAAGGGAAGAATACTGTTGTATTCATATTTCTATTACCTACAGCTCCTAGCATAGGGCTTGGAAAATAATAGGTACTCAATTCATGTTTGTTGAAGGAATGAAATTCTGAAGACATGCACATCCAGTAGGGAGAATCAGGGTCTTGAAGGATGGGCGATTGCAAATAGGCAGGGATGGGGTGGGGTTGGAGGGTAGTTAGTGGAGGCAGGACAAGTCTGGGAAGTTGGCTAAAGTTCTAGAAGGAGAGCAAGGGAAGCCTTGAACCCCAGGTTGAGGAGACAGGACTTGATGTGACAGGCATATCAGGACTGGAGCTGTGCCTTAGGACACCTGGGAGCAGTATACAAAGGCTGGATGACCAGTGTGGAGGCCGCTGCCATAGTTCAAGGGGGAGATAGCAAGGGCTTGAACAAGAGTGATTGCTGTGGGGATGGAGAGGATGGGAAAGAGACATTGTGAAGGTAGACTTCCGAGGACTTTGGTAAGTGGTTGGCTGTGGAGGAAAGAGAGCAGGGGAGGTCAAAGTTGACTCCTAGGTTTTGAGTCGGGGTAAGTAGGAGAATCAGTGCCACTGATAGAGCTGGGATAAAGTAGTAGGAAGAGCTAGTCTGGCTCAGGGAAGGGGATGGGCTTGGGTTTCGTGGGTTTGAGATGACAGTAGGATATGTGGGTCACTCCGTCTAGCAGGCAGCTGGAGATGTGATGATGGTGTGTGGAAGTGAGGTCATGGCTGAGGACTAATGTAGTAGGGGGATAAAAAGAGCCAGTGACTAGGCAGAAAAAGAGCAACCAGAGAAGAAGAAACAGAATGGTAAAGTAAAATCTCTTAGAGCCTTAGGGATGACATTCAGCATGAGAAAGATGCCTAAAGGAATACACTTGCCACACTGGCAATAGACTCCTGCGGCTAAACTAACATCCCTCCCTCCTAGTCAGTATAAAAAGCCAGACCCCTTTTTATAATACTCCAAAAAGCTCTCAAAATTTTTATTGCTAACTCAAGGTTTACCCTTTCCTAGAAGTTAGACTTGATCCTATCAGGGTAAGCCCAAGGTTGATGCCAATCCCTCTTACAGACCCCTGAGGCTTTGCTCTGTCATCAGCTAGGGAGGTCGTGCTGGTGATTGTGATGTGGGCCCTGGCCAGGAAGAGCATTTCTTGTCTTGACTCACCCTGGGAACAGAACTCATCACAACAAGAGTGACAGAGCATCAGCACTTTGAACCATAACATGGTCTTGTAAGATGCTTCTCAACCTTTCTTATGTCACCAATTACTCCATCAAAGAACCTGGGCCCAACCATGATGGAAACAAAAAAGCCCTCTTTTCCCCAGAAAAACATTTCTATTTACAGGAAATTCAGTTATTACATATATCACTTATGGTACATTTTAAGGACACAAAATTGCAGTGGTATTATTGGGAGTAAATTTTATTGCCATGGTTTTACAACACAAACAAACAAAAATAATAACCCCGTTAGTCGTTGGACTGAACTGGCAGGAAGCAGCACATCAAAGGCGATTGCTTGTAGGCAGGGGAACGGGGAATTAGGATTGTCCAGAGCATGACTGAGAGGTCAGGGAGATGTGGGCTACTGGAGACAAGATGTTACATGTGGAGTGGACACGAGGATGGAAACCCAGAGCCCCGTCTAGACTGTATCTGTATCCCACCTGTGGAGCTCATCTCACAACTTGAACAGGGTCCCTACTTAAGAAGTGCTTCATGGTGAGGCTCATACACCAGTGCCAAGAACTGTTTGAATGAATAAGTGAATGAATGAATAAGGCATGGAAATAGTTTCATTATCCAGAAGTTTTAATGGTATTTTAACTATTGGTATAAAAAATTTTATTAAGCAAAATAATCAGGTAAACCTGGGAACTCTTAGCTCATTTGAGCACCGATTATATTTAAATGAAGAATATGCCCAGTATTAACTAGTCTTATCTCATTAGCTAAAGTACTCAGAGGCTTCATGAACACACACACATATATAGCCCTTTAGTGTACTGTGTATTCAGTAAGGTTCCTATGTTAGTTAACCCACAGTAGTGTGTGTGTGTGTGTGTGTGTGTGTGTGTGTGTGTGTACACGCACATGTTCTATTAGGTGCTGAACATTATTCTAGGTTCTTGAGGGGAAGCTGAGTACAAACAAAGAATAAGTTCTGGTGACTGCTCTTGAGGAGATGAAGATCTAAATGAGAAAGATAATTACAGGAAGGGCAGAGGAATAAATCTAAGCTTAACTGTGTGGTACTGGCTAGAGTACAGTAAACTGTCCTCACACGTGTGGGTCACTGGACAAGTGAGGTGACTTGTAGAAAATCACAGTGCTAAAGTAACAGATGTGAACTTGAACCCATGGCTTAGGACTTTCAGTCCAGTGGGCTTTCCATCACAACAGGAAGCAAAAAGCATAGTGGTTAAAGAATGAGATTTCTGGAGTCATAGGGGATGAGCCCTAAATCCTTGCTCCACCATTTACTAGCTGTGTGACCTTAGGCAAGTTACTTAACTGTTCTGTGCCCTGGTTTTCTTTGTAAAATGGGGATAATAAGAGAAGGTACTTGTAGAGTTGTTGTGACAGTAAGTTAATTCATGTAAAGCACATAGAACAGTGCCTGGAGCATAGTAAGTGCTCAGTAAATGTTATTATTAAATGATAGATATTATTATTATTATTTATTGTGCTTTATCAACTGTACAAAGAAACAGGAGTTCTACATATAATGGATAGCAGCAAAACTGAATTTCTTTACTAATGTCCATTCAGAGTGAATGAGGGTGAACTTGTGAAGAGCTTACCCTGTATTCCAAAACTCTGAAGCCAGAAAGAGGGTAGAGAGAACAAGAAGAGAAGGATCCAAATGAATGAGACTAAGAAAAATGGAAGAGGACTTCTCTGGTGGTCAGTGGACTCCACGCTTCCAATGCAGGGGATGTAGGTTCGATCCCTGGTCAGGGAACTAAGATCCCACATGCCGCACAGCCAAAAAAAATAAGCAAATTGCAAAAAAAAAAAGAGAGAGAGAGAGAGAAAAATGGAAGAGAGGAGGAGGGAATGAGAACTTGGAAGTGGCAGGAAAGAGGCAGGGGGACAGAGGTGACAGAAAGGAGAGGAGATAAAAACGTGTGTATGGGGTAAATTGGCAAGGAAGGGGAGGCACAGAGGAGGTGGCAGAGGAGACAAGGGCAGGGTGGCTGCCACTTCACTAGGGGGACTCCCTGCAGGCCAAGGCTTTCCTTCAGGGTGTGGTTTCAAGGGGTTTGGGGGAAGGGCCCTGGCCAAGACTAATATCTTCCCCACATTACGGCTGATCCTCAAATTTCCACTATTAGAGAGAATTCCTCCTTCATAAGTATGTGCAGGGCCAACTCTGGTTATACCATATGTCTCTGTTGATCAAATGAATATTTTGGAAACAAGCCTACACACAAAGCTTTTTTACATCAATTTTTCCTTTAGCCAAGGGTGGGGATAGAAGAAGGAAGAGTACAGGGATATTGCTTTACCTGGCTTGCTGCTGGACAAGTACTAAGATGACCTTGAGAAAATGGATTCTGGGACTTCCCTGTGGTCCAGCGGTTAAGATTCTGCGCTTCCACTGCAGGGGGCGCAGGTTTGATCCCTGGTCGGGGAGCTAAGATCCTGCATGCCGCGGGGTGCGGCCTTAAAAAAAAAAAAAGGAATGGATTCTACTAGAGGATTGTAAGTGCTGCCTTGGTCCGATCCTTACACTACTTCAAGCAACTGCCCTCTCTGTTCCTTCACTGCTAAACTTCTTAAGATCTCTTTTTTCTTCAGCGCCTTGACCTCTTCATTTCTCAGACACTTCAACATGCTGCTGTCTGAATTCTTCCCCACACCTCCACTGAACTGTTTTCTAGAAGAATGGCAAAGAGATTTTAGCTTGTTGGCAACTCTGATTGGTAGTAGCTGCTTGGGGGTACTATGTTGAGAAGGATTCTGAGGCTGTGTCTAGGTTCAGCAGGAAAATGTGCCCAAATCAGTTTGTCAAGTAATTCATGGGAATACATGGTAGGCAGGGTGGGGGCTGGAGGGATGTAGTCATACGTGCCCTATATTTGCTATTCCTGCTTTAGGAGACCAAGAGCGACCCCCTAATTACCCAACCTAATGTCTTCTTTTCAGTGATCGCTCACCCTATTTGATCTCTCTGCAGCACCTGTCATCAACTACTGCCTCATCTTTGGCACTGTCTTCTCTCTCATCACCACTCCTCTCTGTTCCTTGTCAGTTTCCTTCCCTGGATCATTTTCCTTTACCTATCTCTTAAACGTAGGTGCCCTCAGGTTGTCCTCTCAGCTCTTTTCTCTCTCTCTGCAAGAGTTTACACTCTCTGCTGTGGTTTAAATCACTTCCATGCAGAGATCCTAAATTTTTGGGTTCAGTGTTTATCCCTGGCCTCTGACTTGAATTTATAATTGTCTGCCGGACATTTCTACCTGGAAAACTTGAATTCTTGGTACCTGATGCTTACTGTGTTCTAAGTTGAGCTAATTCAGTATAACTCCTTCAAAGAGAATGTTCATCTTCTCTTTTTGTTCACTCAGCACCATAGGTGAGACCCATCATACAATAAGCTACTCAGCAAAGATTTGAATTTATGACCCTGAATGGATCAGTGTGCTTATGTTTTGTTTAGAGGCACTGGATTTTGTGCTTTCAAAATACCCCAAATGATATGGGATTAGGGGATAGAGATTAGGGGATTTCTATCTCTGGGAGATATTCCCATTGTTTGATGAACAATGATTTTTCTTCTTGCCATTTGTCAGATGAAGAAAAACATATCTCACTGGGTGCAAGAAGATAGAGAGAGGCATAGGGTACTCCCAAGACTGGCACTATCTCTAAGGGGACAGCCAGACAGCATGCAATATGCTTGGGGTATTATTTGAAAACACTCACTGGTTATCTTCTGAGGCAGGATGCAGGGTGGGGAGATGCTAGGGAGACAATGATGAAGCAGACAATCCCTGGCCTTGAGGAGCCTGTAGTCTAGTAGAGAAGGCAGAGAGGTGCAGGAAGAACTATGACGAGATGAACACTACAGGTGAGTCATTTCTCTGGAGCTATGGGAACTCAAGTGGGAATTCTGAGTGTGGGGCTGGGTGATGCGTGATGGGAAGCAACTGAACTGGCCTCGAAGGATGAACGAGATTTAAATAGGCAGGGAGAGAAGGTAAGAAAGGCAGAAGGAGCAGAATGAAGACAATGAAGATACGTTCTAAACAAGTCATCAAAAATTAATTTATGAGAAAGAACAGAGTACAGGGTCATAAGTAGCACCAGCACAGCTCTGTAAGCAACTTTCTTGTCTTCTCTGAATAGCACATCCTTCCTTTGTGATGGACAATGATAGGTTGATGGGCTTGGCAGAGGCAGAGGAAAAGTCATGGATGGACTTGATATTCTATCAGAGTAGGATTTCTGTCTGATATATCCATCACAGTGGTTAATTGGGAGTAAATCAGAGTTGAACTTGCTTATATCCTATTGATTCATTTGTTCCCTCATTCGCTTGATACCAATGTCTCCCAAGGACTCCTGTGTACCAGGCTCTGGGTGCGAAGAGATGACTGAGACTCAGCCCCTGCCCCCAAGGAGTGGATGGGGAGGCAGCTGTGCAAACAAGCAGCTCTAACGCTCTGCGGTAAGTGCCATAATAGACATGCAGGCAAGAGCTCCTGGAGTCCAGAGGGAAGATAAAGCAAAGCTGTGCTCTCTGAGTCAGCCTCTAACCGATTTCCCTGTCTCCCCTCCCTCCCTGAGTTTTCCGTCCGAAATTCAGATCTGATCATGTCATTCCCCCTGCTTAAAAACCGTGGTTGGCTCCCCACGGACTGTAGGACCCAGTCCAAACTCTCAGGCAGGACATACAAAGGCCTTCACAGTCTGGCACAACTGACTCCTCCAGTCTTATCTCACACCACGGGCCAGGCTCTGGCCTCCACACTGTAGCCACACTGCACTGGAGTGTCTCTCCTACTCCTCCTTATCTGGTCAAGTCTTCTGCTTCCCTTGCACCCCTGCTAAATGTTGCTTCTCAGCTGCACTGGCCCCAACCGCCCCCGATGGAGAAAGTTCCTCCTCTGCTTTCCCACAGCTTGCTGTCAACCTCTCTATTCTAGTACTTATCACACCATAGTGTAATTGTTTCTCTATGTGCCCATCTCCCCCACCAAGCCATGGTCTCCTCAAGGTTGGGAACTGGGCATTATTCTTTTTCTTATCCTTGAGATTTTGTCCGGGCCTGGCATATAGTAGGTGCTCCATCCATCTTGGATGAGTGAATGAATGACTCTGACACTGGCCACTTGGGTCTGGTCATTGTCAGCAGCTAGCATTACTTAACATGAGAGATGCATAAAAATATGAAGGGCAGCCAGAGTAGCTAAAAAACAGGCGGCTCTAGTCACATCATGAAAAAAACAAGAGATGGAGGAGACAATGCTCCCACTCAGGCTTTAACTAATGACTCTCCCTTCTGAGCAGCCCCTTCTTGTCTGCCCTCCCGTTCACTTTCAAAAACCCAGTGATTGAAATCATTCTAATTATTCATGGTCGGTGGCATATCCAGGAAACAGTTTACAAGCAATTAAAATACGCCAAAATAGATTTATGCAGGTTGAACCTGATCCTGCTGGTAAAAAGGGAGTAAATGACTTACATCTTGGAGGGGTATTTGCTTCCTGAGGTTGCTCTTTATCGCTCTTTACTGTACTAGCGTGGGACTAACACGGGAAACATTTGGAGGTCCTTCTTAAGGCGAGTGTGCAGCGAACGGTGCAGGGAGTGTGTAGACTGCATGCATGATGGCAGCTAGCTGTCCTGTAAATGTGGGAGCGCTGCCTCTGCCCACATTCCATCCCCCCCGCCTCCCCCCAGCCACGGGGGGAGGATGGCTCAGCAGCAGGTAGCTCGTGGTAGTAGGAAAGCTCCCAGCACCGTGATCATGACGGTTCCAATAACGTTGGAACCACTTGGGATCATTTAACCCCACAAGGTTCAATCTCCCAGTTGGTAAAATAGGGACACAGATCTCCACCCTCCCAACTTTAAAGGGTTGTTTATGAGGATCAATGGAAGAAATGTTGTGAAAAGCTCTAGAGGCTACAGAAATGGTGGCGGGGGGGTCACTTTCATTACAAAAACTCTAACTCGTGGGCCCTTTCAATGCTCTAGAAGTGGCTAATGCTCATCAGCAGATTAGTAAAGGTGTACTGGGGCAAGTCCCCTAATAGTTTACTTAAGAGTCCACACAAGAACTATTCATTACCTTGCTACACTCAAACCAAGTGTTTTAATGTCCCTTTAATGAAGACAGCAGTCAGCAGCTAAGCAAACAGGCCATTTGGTTGAGAATAGACATGGGGCAGCAGAGGCCTAGCACATGGAGTCCAGGTGTCTCCAGAGATTTTGTGCCATCCCTCCCCATGGCAGGCAGGCTCTGCTTCCTTGGGATTGACTCTAGGGAAAAACAGCCTCCTTTTGCTGCTCCGAGAAATCTAGAACATATAGCTAAGCCATTCAGTGGGCCAATGTGATAGCTAAGCCATTCAGTGGGCCAATGTGATTGGTGCAAAATTTAGAATGAACAAATTGAAATGGCATGTTTCACCACAGCTTTTGAGCTAAGTGCAGAGGACTGCAGAAAGGCCAAAAGGCTGGCACAGAAGCAGAGGCGGGGGTGGTGGTGGGGTGGGGAAGCAAAGGCCATGGAAAATCAGTAAACTGGAGTGATAGTTTACCCGGAAGTCTAACTTTAAATTATTAAGCCCTTGAGATACCGTAATGGAAAGTTATATAGCTTACATCTGCAAAAGGATCCTCGGTTTCTTCATGCTCTGTCACACTTCCCTGCCTTTCCACTCACCATTCCTTGTGCAGAGAATGCCCGGCCCTCCCTTCTTACTCATCTTTCAAGACCCAGCTCCAATGTAACCTCTTTGAAGTCTTTGCCGACTCCCCAAAAGCGAGATCCTTGCTCCCTGTGCCGTCACAAGGTCTTTTACAGCCCTAAGGCCCACTCTGACACATTTGTTTACACACCCTTCTTCCCCATTCGGCCAGGAGTGTAGCTCTCAGAAGCAAAGACCAGATGGTAGCTTTACCTAGCACAGAGCAGGAACAAAGATGGGCCTCACTCAAGGCCAGCTGAATGAATGAGCATTTGAGCATACGTGAGCCGGCCACATTTATCAGGTCTGCAGAGGACCCAAAAGGAAGGCTCATTTGGCAATGATTTGATATGGTAGACATGCTTCTTCCACACTGGTTTACCTGATTAGTGACTGCCTCGGTGCTGGCAAGCAGCAAGAAACCTGCCAGCAGAGGCAGCCTGACAATGTACCTATGAGGCAAGGTATGGTCCTGGCTATTAGCTTGGTTCCCACAACTTGTAAACGTGAGCTGGAAAAGTGCTGCCCTCCCCCCCACTCAACTCTCAGGTGCCTGCTTCTCAAGAAGTTGCCCAGCAGCACAGACAGCATCATCTTGTACATCTGAAAACTGAAAATGCATCTATTACCAGAGAGGAAGGTCTAATGGACAGAGCCTGACCCAGCCTCGGCTCCCACAGAAGCTCCGGCTCAGCAGCCACAGCCTCCGGTTCTCCTTCTGGTTCTGCTAATGATGAACTCGATGACTTTGGACACATCGGCTCATCTCACATTCTCCATTCCCCCCAGTGGGCAGAATAATGAAGATGTTGCACGGATTGAGTCAATAAGAAGCTTGACTGAGATCCCTGTGGACGGGGGAATCAGCAGTTGATGCTGGCAGAGCCTGCAGAGTTCTGTTGTTTTCGGTATTTCTGTTTGTAAGTGAATCATTCTGCCTTGAGCCCAGATGTGCAGCCCGTGGAGAGGAAGAGAGGAAGGGCAGGCGGGCTGGCACCTCCGGCCTAAGCTGCAGCAGTCAGAGCACACGGAAGTGGACGGGACTGGACGGGACAGGATGGGATGGGAGGGACAGGACAGGACGGGAAGGGATGCTCAGCTGCTGGCTTGCCAACAACTGGTCCCCTGCTCCCTGATAGGGACCAGAAGCAATAAGCTCTGAAGGCTGTGTATACTGAAGCAGTTTTGTATTGAAATCAAATCAAACTCATGGCAAAGTCAATCTGACACATCTTTAATGATAAACATAATGATTATTGCGCTGTACTGTAATTAGGCATAATGGTAAGCAGCTCTCAGGAATGACTGCAATTACGATTACTTTTACACGGCTGAACCAAATATTTCTGAGGTCTGCCAGGATGGGGGTGGAGACTGGGGGGTCTGGATAGGAGGCAGAGCAGAAATCTAGTTGCGAGGCATTTCTCTGGTTCTCCCCTCCCCATCCCACCCTGAGGCAACAATCCCTCCATCCCTTATTGGGAAACAGAAAAAAGATCTGATGAAGGGTTGGATGGCTAGCTCCTTTCTCCAGCTAGGGAGAGGCCACACTGAAGTTCCTAGGGTTAGAGAATCTGGAATGTTCAGAGGTGCTTTGAGGTGATTTCCCATGAGGCTTGAAATTCTACCAAGTGGCCTTAAGCCTAAATAGTATATGCCTAATGTGTAAACCATGTTTGGATCCTGGTTTGAACAAGTCCATGCAGAAAGATATTTTTGAGACAACTGGGTAAAACTTAACAGTGACTGGTATTAGATGGTATTAAGGAATTATTAATTTGTCAGCTTTGATCATGGTGTTGTGGTTATTTAAGAAAAGGTCCTTATCTGTTGGAGAAACTTACTGAAATATTATAGTCCAACAACTGCGGAATGGTATGGTCCCTGGGATTTGCTTTCAAATACTTCAAGAAAAAAATGAGGAACAGAAGAAATAAGAAGGGCAGAATGTCGGTAATTGTTGAAGCTGGGTGATGGGTACATGCGGGTTCATCATACTCTTGTCTCTGCTGTGTATATATTTGAAAGTTTCCATAACAAAAAGTTAAAAAATTCATATACCCTAGACTGCTCTGACAGTGATGCATACATTAGTGAAAATTAGTTTGATCATGCTAACAACACCTAGTAGATGCAGACAGATCTCAGGACTGGGATTTGGGATGGGCAGAGCCAGGAGGGTGGGCAGTTTGGGGCATGGGCCACCGTCAGGGAGTACAAAGTCCTGGCTGGGGTGGAGAAATGTGTGTGAGGGAAGAGGAAATTTGAATGGTCAGGGGGTAGTCTGAAAGTTCTGGGAGAGAAGGCAGGAAGTGTAGGAAGAGAGGAGACAGAGTGTAATAGGGGCTCACGTCCACCACCTGTTAGGCCCCCTCTAGTCTGTAAGCTCCTAGATGTTGAGTCTGTATCGTAATGCTCTCTATCTTACCTAGAGCCCTCAGGACATGAGTTTCTGCATTTTATTTCACTCATTCCCTTGAGAATATTTATTGCGTGCCTACGGTAGCCAGGCAATACAAACATGTGCCTGTGGTAGGCAAAGGAGATGGAGCAGAGAACAAACGTGAACAAAACCAAGTCTCAGTCCTCAGGGAGCTCACATCCCAGTGGGAAGAGACACAGTAAATAAACAGCAAGGATGTACATCAGATGGTGATACGTGTGGCAAAGAAAATAATGTCGGGTAAGGTGGAGACGGAATGCTGAGTAGTTGCTCAAGACCAAATTTGCATGGCACTTAGGCCCTTAAGAGCTTTTCCAGGTCCCCCCTGCAGCCTGGCTTTTGGTCATGTTGGACCCTGTGCCTGGGGGTTTTGCCAAGGGCTCCTGGGCCTCTCGGCCTGTGTATACACTTTAACCTCATTCTTGACTTAATTGTCCCCTCCTACTCCTGATTACCCCACATTCCTCTCTAGGTACCACTTCCCCAGGAAGCTCTCACAGGTCCTTCCTTCCTCCCACCTCCACACTCTGCCCTTGGTCTTCTTCACTTCCACAGCACCCTTTAACGAATCTCTACTACAGCCCTTACCACCTGGATTATGATTCTCTTCCCGTCTAGACTTTGTGCTCCTTGAGGACAGAGAATCTGTCTTTTTTTTTTTAACATCTTTATTGGAGTATAATTGCTTTACAGTGGTGTGTTAGTTTCTGCTTTATAACAAAGTGAATAAGCTACACATATACATATATCCCCATATCTCCTCCCTCTTGCATTTCCCTCCCACCCACCCTATCCCACCACTCTAGGTGGTCACAAACCACCGAGCTGATCTCTCTGTGCTATGTGGCTGCTTCCCACTAGCTATCTATTTTACGTTTGGTAGTGTATATATGTCCATGACCTCTTTTTATATTTATATGGCACAGGGCCTAGAACACAGTAGGCCAGATACTATGCATGTTTAATGAATACACGAATGAATGGACGGATGAAAGAATGAACATGCTCCCTAGCAGAACATTGGAGGCTTGGGAAGCATCCTCACCCTAAATCAAATGCTAGGGAAGCAGAGGTGCTAATATGTGCTCAGATACCAAAGGGAGAAATGGGATCAGTATACTTGGATATGTATTAAACTCAATGATGATTTTTTTATAACTATATATATATATATATATAAATTTATTTATTTTTATTTATTCATTTTATTTTTGGCTGTGTTGGGTCTTCGTTGCTGTGCACAGGCTTTCTCTAGTTGCAACGAGCAGGGGCTACTCTTTGTTGCAGTGCACGGGCTTCTCATTATGGTGGCTTCTCCTGTTGCGGAGCACCAGCTCTAGGAGCACGCGGGCTTCAGTAGTTGTGGCTCGTGGGCTCAGTAGTTGTGGCTCGCAGGCTTAGTAGCTCCGTGGCATGTAGGATCCTCCCGGACCAGGGCTCAAACCCATGTCCCCTGCATTGGCAGGTGGATTCCCAACCACTGCACCACCAGGGAAGCCCTCGATGATGATTATAATCATGTTCACACTCAACATTTATTGCATGGACTCTGGACCAGATCACCTGGGTTTTAATTTTGTCTCTATCACTTCCTAGCTGTGTGATTTGGGGAAGGTTATCTATACTATCTGTGCCTCAGAGTTACTGTACATATCACCATTATATAAAGATAAGTGAGGGTTAAAGCTGTTAAGTAACTTGTTCTAGGTCACAGAGCTCATAAATTGAAAATTAGGATTCTATATCTAGTCTGTGTGACTCTAAAAATCACTGCTCTAGACCAGGACTTGACAAACTATGGCCCATGGATCAAATTTGTCCCTCTGTCTATTTTTTTCCCTTGCGGATATAATTCACCCTTTTAGAGTACACAATTCAGATATTCACAAGTAGTATGCATTTACAAGGTTGTGCAACCATCACCACTGTCTATTCCAGAACATTTTCATCAGTCCAGAGAAAACCGAATACCCATTAAGTATTAATTTCCCCACCCTTCAGCACCCTAGCAACCACTAATTTCCTTTCTGTCTCTATGGATTTGCCTATTCTGGATAGTTAACATAAGTAGAATCATATACTATGTAGTCTTTAGTATCTGGCTTTTTTCACTTAGCATGTTTTCAAGGTTCATCCATGTTGTAGCATGTATCAGTACTTTATTCCATTTTATGGCTGAATAATATTCCATTGTATATATATACCAGATTTTGTTTATCCGGTCATCAGCTGATGAACATTTGGGTTGTTTCTACTCTTTTGGCTATTATGAATAATGTTGCTATGAAATTATGTGTACAAGTATTCTTCTTCTAAGGGTATTATAGTTTTAGCTCTTACATTTAGGTCTTTGATCCATTTTGAGTTAATTTTGGTATATGGTGTGAGAAAAGGGCCCAACTTCATGATCTTTCACATGTGGATATCCAGTTGTCCTAGTAGCATTTGTTGAAAAGATCATTCTTTTCCCATTCAGTAGTATTGACATTCATGTCAAAAATCAATTGGCCACAGATATATAGGTGTATTTCTGGACTTTCATTTCTATTCCATTGATCTATATAGGTCTCTGTATGCCAGTACCACTGTCTTGACTATTGTAGCTCTATAGTAAAATTTAAAATCAGGAAGTGTGAGTTCTCCAACTTGGTTCTTTTTCAAGATTGTTTTGGATATTCTGGGTCCCTTGCACTTCCATATGAATATTAGGATCCGTTTGTCAGTTTCTTAAAAAAAGGAAAAACTAGCTGGAATTTTGATAGGACTTATGTTGAATTGGTAAATCAATGTTGGGAACATTGCCATTTTAAGAATAGTAAATCTTCCAATCCATAAACACGAGATGTATTTCCATACGTATAGGTCTTTACTTTCTTGCAACAATTTCCAGTAGTTTTCAGTGTACAACTCTTGCACTCCTTCTTTTAAATTTATTTATAAGCATTTCACTCTTTTTGATGCTATTGCAATAGGATTTTTTTCTTAATTACATTTTTGGATTGCTCATTGCTAATGTATTAAAATACAGTTGATTTTTGTATATCGATCTTGTATCCAGCAAACTTGCTGAACTCATTTTTTGAAAAGACTTATTTTTTTAGAGCAGTTTTAGGCTCACGGCAAAATTGAGGAGTACAGAGATTTCCCATATACCCCCTGTTTTCACACATGCATAGCTTCCCTCATTAATGTCATTCCCCACTAGAGTGGTACATTTGTTACAATTGATGAACCTACACTGACACATTACTATCACCCAATGTCCATAGTTTACCCTATGGACATTCCATAGGTTTGGACAAATGTATAATGACATATCATTATAGTATCACACAGAGTATTTTCAATGACCTAAATATCCTCTATGCTCTACCTATTCATCTCTCTATCCATCCTCGACCCCTGATCTTTTTATTGTCTTCATAAATTTTCCTTTTCCAGAATGTCATATAGTTAGAATCATATGGTATGTAGCCTTTTCAGACTCCTTCTTTCACTTAGTAATATGTGTTTAAGGTTCCTCCAAGTTTTTCATGGTTTGACAGCTCATTTTGTTTTAGTGCTGAATAATATTCCATTGTCTGGATGTACCACAGTTTGTTTATCCATTCACCTACTTAAGGACATCTTGGTTGCTTCCAAGTTTTGGCAATAATGAGTAAAGCTGCTCTCAACATCCGTGTGCAGGTTTTAATGTTGTCGTAAGTTTTTGACTCCTTTGGGTAAATACCAAGGAGTGCAATTGCTGGATCCTGTGGTAAGAGAATGTTTAATTTTGTAAGAAACTACCAAACTGTCTTCCAAAGTGGCTGTACCATTTTGCATTCCCACCAGCAATGAATGAGAATTCCTGTTGTTCCACTCCTTGCCAGCATTTGATGTTCTGGATTTTGGCCATGTGAACTCATTTTTTAAGTCTAATAATATTTTTGTATGGATACCTTAGGAGTTCTATATACAAAATCATGTCATCTGAAAATAGTGGCAGCTTTACTTTTTTTTTCTTATCTGCATGCCTTTTATTTCTTTTTCTCCAATTGCCCTGGCTAGAGCTTCCAGCACAATGTTGAATAGAAGTGGCAAGAGTGCACATCCTTGTCTTGCTCCTGATCTTAGGAGAAAAGCTTTCAGTCTTTTACCATTAAGTATGATATTAGATGTAGAGTTTTCATAGATCCCTCCCTTTATCAAGTTGAAGTTCCCTTCTTTTCCTAATTTGTTGAGTGTTATTTACTATGAAAGGGTATAGAATTTTGTCAAATAATTTTACTGTGTCTATTGAGATGATCATGTTTTTGTTTTTATTTTATTGATATGGTTTATTTCATTAATTGATTTTCAGATGTTACAACAACTTTGCATTCTTGAGATAAATCCTATTTGGTCATGGTGTATGGTCCTTTTTACGTGTTGCTGGATTTGGTTTGCTAGTATTTTGTTGAGGACTTTTGTGCCCATATTCATAAGAGATGCTGGTCTGCAGTTTTCTTGTGATGTTTTTGTCTAGTTTTGGTATCAGGGTAATACTGACTCATAGAATGCATTGGAAAGTGTTACCTCCTCTTCCATTTTTTAAAATGAAAGGATTAGTGTTAAGTCTTTAAATGTTTGGTAGAATTAACCAGTAAAACCCCATATGTACCTGGGGTTTCCTTTGTGGGATTAAAAAAATATTAATTAAATCTCTTTTACTTGTCATAGGTCTAGTCAGATTTTCTATTTTTTCTTGAGTTAGTTTTTGTAGTGTGTGTCTTTCTAGGAATATGTCCATTACATCTAGGTTATGCAATTTGTTGACATACAGTTGTTCATAGTATTCTCTTATGCTCCTTTTTTTAAAAAATATTTACTTATTTTTGGCTGCACTGGGTCCCCACCACTGCTTGCGGTCTTTCTCTAGTGTCAGAGAGCAGGGGCCACTCTTCATTGTGGTACGCAGGGCTCCCACTGCGATGGCCTCTCCCATTGTGGAGCACAGGCTCCAGCCACACGGGCTCCAGTAGTTGTGGCCCACGAGCCTAGTTGCTCCGCGGCATGTGGGATCCTCCTGGACCAGGGATCGAACCCATGTCCCCTGCATTGGCAGGTGGACTCCCAACCACTGCGCCACCAGGGAAGCCCTATGCTCCTTTTTATTTCTGTAAGGTTGGTAGAAATGTTCCCACTCTCATTTCTGCTTTTAGTAATTTGAATCTTTTCTCCTTTTTTTCGCCCTTTGTCAGTCTACCGAAAGGTTTGTCAATTTTGTCGATCTTTTCAAAGAATCAGCTTTTGGGGCTTTCCTGGTGGTGCAGTGGTTAAGAATCCGCCTGCCAATCCAGGGGATACGGGCTCGATCCCTGGCCCGGGAAGATCCCACGTGCCATGGAGCAACTAAGCCCGTGAGCCACAACTACTGAGCCCGTGTGCCACAGCTACTGAAGCCCACGCACCTTGAGCCCGTGCTCAGCAACACGAGAAGCCACCGCAATGAGAAGTCTGTGCACTGCAACGAAGACCCAAAGCAGCAATAAATAAATACATTAAAAACAAAGAAGTCTGAGGCCATTCTGATCCATGATCTTTCCTATCAAATCTATAAAAAAAAAAGAATCAGCTTTTGGTTTCATTGATTTTTCTCTATTGCTTTCCTATTCTCTTTTTCACTTATTTTCCTCTAATTTTTATTGTTTCTTTCCTTCTGATTGTTTTGGGCTTAGTTTGCTCTTCTTTTCTAGTTTCTTAAGGTGGAAGATTAGGTTATTGATTTGTGATCTTTCTTCTTTTTAAATATAGGCATTTGCAAACTAAAAATTTCCCTCTAAGCACTGCTTTCACTACATGTAATAAGCTTTGGCATGTTTTGATTTGGCTTTCATCCATCTCAAAGTCTTTTCTAACATTCTTTGTGCTATCTTCTTTAACCCTTTGGTCATTTAGGAGTGGGTTATTTAATTTACACATATTTGTGAACTTCCCAATTTTCCTTCTTTTATTGATCTCTAATTTCATTCCTTTCCATCTAATTTCATTCCAAAGTACTTTGTATGATTTCAATCCTTTTAAATTTATTGAGATTTGTTTTATAGTATAACATACATTCTATTCTGGAAAATGTTCTATGTGCACTTAATGTGCATTCTGCTGTTGTTGGGAGGCATGTTCTACTGACGTCTGTCAGGTCTAGCTGGTTTATAGTGTTGTTCAAGTCTTTGATTTCCTTGTTGATCTTCTGTCTAGTTGTTTCACCCATTATTGAAAGTGGGCTATTGATGTCTCCAACTATTACTGTTGAATTGTTTATTTCTCCCTTCAATTCTGTAGTTTTTATTTCACGTACTTTGGGCCTCTGTTGTTAGGTGCATATATATTTATAATTGTTATATTTTCCTGATGCCTGACACTTTTATCATCATAAATGTCCTTCATTGTCTCTAGTAATAGTTTTTGTTTTATAGTCTATTTTGTTTAATATTAGTATGGCCACCCAGCTCTCTTTTGGTTACTGTGTGCATGATATATCTTTTGCCATCTTTTTACTTTCAACCTATGTGTGACTTTGAATTTAAAGTATTTCTCTTTATGGACAACATATAGTTGGAGTATGTTTTGTTAATTTATTTTGCAAATTTCTGACTTAATGGGAGTGTTTAATTGATTAACATTTAATGTAATTACTGATGAAGTATGATTTACATATGCCACATTGCTATTTGCTTTCTACATCTTATACTTTTTTGTTCTTCTATTCCTCCATTACCATCTTTTAAAAACTAAATAGATAACTTCTAGTGTACCATTTAAATTCCCTTGTTACTTTAAATATATTTAAATGTATTACATATAAATATATATGTGTGTATATATGCGTGTAGTTTTTGCCTTAGTGGTTGACCTGGAGATTACAATTAACATCTTAACTTTTAACAATCTAGTTTGGATTAATACCAACTTAACTTCAACATTATGCAAATACTTTGCTATTACTGATATATAGCTCCATTCCTGCACCCCTCCTTTATGCTTTTATTGTCATACAAATTACATCTTTATATATGGCACACTTACCAAAGAAGATTTATAATTATTACTTTATGCAGGTGTGTTTTAAATCATGTAGGAGAAAACAAGTTACAAAGAAAAATAGGCTTGTACTTTTATATGTACCTATGTAGTGACTCTTACTGGTGGTCTTAATTTCTTTATATAGATTCAAATTATTGTCCAGTGTCCTTTCATTTCAGCCTTAAGGATTCCCTTTAGTATTTCTTATAGCATTAAATTCTGTCAGTGTTTATCTGTGTCTCAATTTCCCCTTCATTTTTTAAAAATAAATTTATTTATTTCATTTATTTATTTTTGGCTGCATTGTGTCTTCGCTGCTGCATGCAGGCTTTCTCTAGCTGCAGTGAGCAGGGGCTACTCTTTGTTGCAGTGTGCATGCTTCTCACTGTGGTGGCTTCTCTTGTTGTGAGGCATGGGCTCTAGGCATGCAGGCTTCAGTAGTTGTGGCACGTGGGCTTGGTAGTTGTGGCTCGCGGGCTCTAGAGCACAGGCTCAGTAGTTGTGACGCACAGGCTTAGTTGCTCCACGGCATGTAGGATCTTCCCAGACCAGGGATTGAACCCGTGTCCCCTGCATTGGCAGGCAGATTCTTAACCACTGAGCCACCAGGGAAGTCCCTCCCCTTCATTTCTGATGAATAGTTTTGCCAGTTTTAGAATTCTTGGTTGACTTTGTTTTCTTTCAGCACTTTGAATATCTGGTTTCTGATCAAAAGTCAGTTAATATTATTGAGGATTCCTTGTATGTGATGAGTTTTCTCTTGCTGCCTTCAAGTTCTCTCTTTGTCTTTGTCTTTTGGCAGTTTATGATGTGTTGCAGTGTGGATCTTTTTGTTTTATCCTCCTTTGAGTTTGTTGAGCTTCTTGGATGTGTAGATCAATGTCTTTATCAAATTTGGTAAGTTTTGGGCCATTATTTCTTCAAATACTCTTTTTGTTCCTTTCTCTCTCTTCTCTCCTTCTGGGACTCCCATTATATGTATGTTGGTACACACAGGTGGTACACCTGTGTGATATTGTCACACAGGTCTCTGAAGTTCTGTTCATTTTTCTTCATTATTTTTACTTTCTGCTCCTTAGACTGGATGATATCAATTGACCTATTTTCAAGTTTACTCCTTTCTTCTGCCTACTCAAATTTGCGGTTGAGCTCCTCTAGTGAATTTTTCATTTCAATTATTTTACTTTTAGACTCCAGAATTTGTGTTTGCTATTTTATTTTATTTTATAACTTTTGCCTCTTTATTGATATTCTTTATTTGGTGAGAAACTGTTCTCATACTTTTCTTTAATTCCTTGTGCATATTTAAAATAGCTGATTTTAAGTCCTTGTTGAGTAAGTCCAATGCCTAGATGTCCTCAGGGACAGTTTATATTGATTAATGTTTTCCCGTATATTGACCATACTTTCTCATTTCTTTGCATGTCTTATAATTTTTGTTGAAAAGTGGACATTTAAAATTACATAATGATAGGAAAAGAATCTGAAAAAGAATAGATACATGTATATGTATAACTGAATCACTTTGCTGTACATCTGAAACTAACACAACACTGTTACTCAACTCTACTCCAATATAAAATAAAATTAAAAATATATATATAATGAGTTAACTCTGGAAATCAGATTCTCTCCCTCCCCAGGGTTTATTGTTAATGCTGGTAGTGTTTGTTTAGTGACTTTTCTGAAATAATTTTGTAAAGTCTGTATTCTTGTCAAGTGTGGCTACTGTAGTCTCTATGTGGTCAACTTTTTTTTTTGCCACACTGTGCGGCATGCAGGATCTTAGTTCCCTGACCAGGGATCCAACCTGTGCCCCTTCCAGTGGAAGTGCAGAGTCTTAGCCACTGGACCACCAGGGAGTTCCCTCTACTTGGTTAGCTTAGTGATCAGCTAATGGTTGGACAGGGGTGTCCTTAAATGCCTGGAACTTGTAAGTTTCCCAGTCTTTGCCAAGAGGTTCTGTGTGCATGGTGGGGGCACATCATCAACGTTCAGCCAGGCAGTTGATAACTCTTTACATTTCACTTGTGCACAGCTTGAAGGTCAGCCAGAGGTGAGAGCTTAGGCCTTCTCAGGTCTCTTCTGAGCACGCACATAGCTCTGGGCATGCACATAGCCCTGTGCATGCATGTGTCCCTCTAGATTCCCAGGAATATGTTGAAGCTTTTCAAAGACCCTATAGACATCTCATTCCCTAGCTTTTCCTTTTGAGTGTTTTGGTTAGCCTACTGTTTGCCCCAACTGTTATCCACTGCCTCAGGCAGCTGTGAAGTCAATCATTTGCCTCTAATTGTTTCTGACAAATGCCCCAGAGGAAAAGTTTTGCACACTGAATGAGCCCTTGAGTCAGGTCTAATAAAGACAGTCTTGCAAGTGGGGTCTTCCAGGGAACCACCAGACAGGTCAAATAATAATTCTCTGGGAATGAGGCTTTGAAGGAGCTCCAACACTGTTCAGCCCCCTCTGGTGGCTGCTAGGCTGATGGTTTTCACCATGATTGTGGGCAGTCAGTTTCCAAGGCTACTACCTCTACCTGTTTTAGTAAATAAAGTTTTATTGGAACTCAACCATGCTCATTCATTTATGTATTCTCTAAGGCTGCTTTTGTGCTTACAACAGTAGAGTTGAATAGTGGGACAGAGAGAACATAGGGCTTAAAAGGCCTAAAATATTTACCATCTGGCCCTTTACTGAAAGTTTTCTGACCTCTGCTCTAGACTAATGCTGGTTAGTAGAAATATAATGTGAGCCACATATATAATATATATAATTAAAAAATTTTTGAAGAGCCACATTAAAAAAGTAAAAAGAAACAGGTGAAACTAATTTTAGGAACATATTTTATTTAACTCAATATATTCAAAATATTACTTCAATATATAGTCAATATAAAATTATTAGTGAGATATTTTACATTTTTTCTTACTAAGTCTTTGAAACCTGATGTGCATTTTACACTTACAGCACATCTCAATTTGTACTAGCCATGTTCCAGGTGCTAGTGGTTACCATATTGGACAACATAGCTCTAGATCCTTGCTACTCAAAAGTGTGATCCCTGGATAGGCAGCATTGTATCACCTGGGAGCTTGCAAGAAAGGCACAATCTCAGGCTCCACCCTGGACTTACTGAATCAGAATTTGCATTTAACAAGACCTAGGTAATTCACATGCATACTGAAGTTTGAGAAGTAAAGTTCTAATTCACTATACTACCTTTCTTTGGGATTAAAAACCCAGTGTCCCCAAGGTATGATTCTAATAGAAAATGTAACTCTCTGGTTCAGTTGTCATTCTATTCAATAGATCATGGTTGAATTGTCTGAAAATCAGTCACGTAAGGTGACTGTGTGTCAGACGCTATACTTGGCACTGTGGGATTTGCTGAGCTGAAGAGGATATTGTTCCTGCTTTCAGGGAACTTACAACTGCCAAAGGATGCCTGGAGAATAATACAAGAAATCCAGTCTTCCACACTAAATCCTCTAAATAACTTCTCCGTCTCAAACGTAAATGTGGCAACTAGGCACTGGATTGCTCAAGCAGGCATTCAACTCAAGAGGTTCATGGGACAGAAACAAAACAGTTTCACTCCATTTGAAATTGGCTCACGGCAACGGTCTGAAGCAAACACTCAGGCTTTAGGACATGAACTCAATGGGTTCTTCTGAAAGGGTAGCAACCCTGTGTTTGTATAACAGGAAAGTTATAACATTCATCATGTTCAGATTCAGGAACTGTGCACTCAACTCAAGAGAAACCTGACAGTCTGATTTCCAGGTTCCAGTGACTTAGAATAGGAATTCCCATTTAAAGCAAAGAAAATAAGAAAAGAGGAAGTGCCAGTCCTTGTTTCTCTGTGTAGGTGTTGACAAACTATTAAATCATTAGGCTGTCCCTTGCCAGAAGCAGCAGAATAAATCTTGGAAGCTGACAAATGGTCAGCAGCTCTGTGTGTGCCTGCACACTCAGAGGCACACACAAAGGGCACACTGTTTCCCTTGGTTTATCTCCTGGCTGTGTAAATATTTCATGTGACATTTGGATTGGATTCTGAGCTAGTTTCCCACCAAGCTGATGGTTTTTTAATCTGCTTTCATCAGCCTACAATAAACTGTCTAACCTGTCTGCACAGTGCAGTGTACTCTGCCCACTGGCAAACAGAACAAATGGAACCAGGAGATCCCCGACATACTTTTCTCAGATGTCTGAAGGTGAGGAATTGCACCCAAGCTCTGCCCAAGCCAGAAACACAAGCTATGAGGCACTTGCCTCATCCAGTTATACCAGCACCCATGAGACCTTCCCAGACTAGACCAGTGCCAACGGGAGGTCACAACACATAACTTTGGCCTGCCATCCCGTTAAGACAGATCTTTGGCTCAACGTAATTGTGCCACTGCCAAAGATGAGGATGGCCGTAATCTCATTCATTCTGGCTTGTATTCATGCTGGCTTCTCTTCAGTTTCAGATGAATTCCTTTAGTTGTCCAAAATGCAGGAAATGCTGTGATAACCTAAACCACAAATTACTGGTTCAGAAAGCTCCTATATGGTAAAAAAAAAAAAAAAAGAAAGGAAGTACTGATACACGCTGCAATGTGATGACCCTTGAAAACTATGCTAAGTGAAAGAAGCCAGTGATAAAAGAACACATATTGTAGAATTCCATTCATAGGAAATGTCCAGAATAGGCAAATCTATAGAGATAGAAAGTAGATTAATTGTTGCTAGGGTTGTGAGGAGAGCAATGCAGATTGACTGCTAGTGGGTATGGGATTTCTTTTAGGGGGGACAAAAATGTTCTGGAATTAGATAGTGGCAATGATTGCACAACTTTGTGAATATACTAAATACCACTGAGTTTCACACTTTAAATGGGTGAATTTTGTGGTATGAGAATTATACCTCGATAAAGCTGTTTTTTAACAAAATTAAGGCTCATTAAATGATTTCTTCCATCTTCTGCCCCCAAGCTCCTATAGACCAATCTTCTTAGCCTTGCTATTCTGTATTCTACTTATAGGAGAAATAAGCAAAAGCAAGACATGCAAGATGGCACTAGGAAAGCTAAAGTATCAGAAGAGTCTATCTACTCTACTGCCACAGTTCTCTACCATCCATTCATCCACCCACCTATCCATCCATTCATCCACTGAAAGTCTGCTATGTACTAGGCACTGAGGATAGATAGAGCATGAGTAAACCCTGCTCTTTCTATTAGGAGCTCATGATAAAAATGTTCTTTTTATTTATTTATTTTTTGGCCACGCCATGCGGCTTGTGGGATTTTAGTTCCCCGACCAGGGATCAAACCTGGGCTCTCATCAGTGAGAGCTCGGAGTCCTAACTGCTGGACTGCCAGGGAATTCCCGATAATGATGTTCTTAACATTGACCATGACACACCCTGGATTCATGAATTGCCTTTTGAATCATCAAAGATTAAAATATGTTAATTGCAATGTTAGTGTTATTCATATTCCAATTGTTTTGGAAACTGGGAATTTACAGATGATACTCTTCTTTAGAAGTTTCAATATCTGAAGTATAAGTTATACTGGGCAATTTATACTAATAGTAAAGCAAAATATTTAAAGAACGAGGAAGGATGCAAACTTCCTGTTTCCCCAAGATGTTGTTAGCAAGAGTACTTAATGAAAATAGCCAAACCAGAAAGGTGACAGCATGTATTTCAAGGTTTCCTCCTTTAAAAGGAATTGCTTTTAAATTTCTGAATCTACAGAATTTCTTAAGAGGTGGCCTTTTCCTTGTTGTTTCAAGGTAAATGAAGACGTATATCTGCTGGTAATACTTCTGGTGTTAGTGTGGGGAAAGCTGGTACAAAGGAACTCAATTGTTCATTTCTTCAGGCAGTGTGTCACATGGAGAAATAACAGTTGATCTTTGGAGCCAGGCAGGCCAGGGTTCAAATCCTAGCTCACACTTCTTTTTTTTAACATCTTTATTGGAGCATAATTGCTTTACAATGGTGTGTTAGTTTCTGCTTTATAACAAAGTGAATCAGCTATACATACATATATATCCCCATATCTCCTCCCTCTTGCATCTCCCTCCCACCCCTCTAGGTGGTCACAAAGCACCATTAGCTCACACTTTTAATTCAGGCCTTCATCATCTTTTAGCTTCTCAGCTGTTCTTCCTATCTCTCAAAGTCATCCTTTGTACAGCAGCCCATGTAAACTCTCAAAAATTGGATCTTTTTACTACTCCCTTACTGAAAACCCTTTAGTGATACCACATCTATGATAGGAGGGTCTAAGCTCCTTAGCATGACTCATAAAACACTGGCTTCATAGCCTGGCCTCTAGCTACATCTTCTACCATTCTCCACCTTACATTTTTCACATAGCTGTTTGTAGTTGCACATAGAGAGACACACACAGGCACCCACTCCTCTACTCAGGCTGTTATGCTCTCCAAGAACCACTTTCCATCCTTTGGTGCCTGGATAATGGAATCATTTTTGCATTGGGGGTGGGGCGGCAGCATAGCTGTTATGAGTACATGCTCTCAAGCCAGATGCCAGGGCAAGTCAGGGCCCTGATCTAACCTCTTCCCCTAACTTTGGAAGCTAGATTAAAGGCAGTTGAGGAGATATTGACAATTGTGAAAAGCCCATTAAATTCTAGCATAAGCTACTTAAAATTTTTTATTTAAAAAAATCTGAGTAAGTAATAGATGCATACAGTATAAAATTCCAAAGGTAGGAAACAGTAGTTAGTAAAAGAATAAGTCTTTGTCATGCCCTAGACACCCAGTTACCTTACCAGCATTTTTGTAACTCTTTCAAGAGATAGACTGAATATGTCAGCATAAAAATATGATTTTGACACAGTATGGTAACATACTTTATACATTAGCCTGAATGTGTCCTTTTTATTTAATCATTATCTTGGAGTTCATTTCACAATGACCAAGCCTCTATTGATAAGCATTTAGATTGTTTCTAAATCGTTACAAAACTACTCCTTGAGAATTCTTTCACTATTCTTGCAGTGCCCTGCTCACCAGAAGAGAAATTCTTCTTTTTAAAAAAATTTTTTAATTAAAAAAACATTTATTTATTTCTTTGGCTGCGCCAGGTCTTAGCTGTGGCACGTGGGAATCTTCATTGCAGCATGCAGCTTCGTTAGTTGCGGGATGTGGGATCTTTTTAGTTGCCAGTATGCGGGATCTAGTTCTCTGACCAGGGATCAAACCCGGGCCCCCTACATTGGGAGCACGGAGTCTTAACCACTGGACCACCACGTAAGTCCCTTCTTCTTTTTTTTAAAAAAAATTCAATTCCTTTATATTCTTTTTCATTAAAAATGGCATTTACTGTGATTTTGTTTTCTAATCTCAAAGGTACTACTTTTCATTTGTAGAAAACTTGGAAGACATAAAAAAGCACACAGGAAAAAATCACTCATTTCTAATGCCAGTTATTTTAATGAATGTCCTCTAGTATTTTTTTCTATTCACCTATCTGTACTTTATTTTTATTTTTAATTATTTTTTTAAAATTTTATTTATTTTTATTTTTATTTTTGGCTGCGTTGGGTCTTCGTTGCTGTGTGCGGGCTTTCTCTGGTTGCGGCATGAGGGGACTACTCTTCATTGTGGTGCACGGGCTTCTCATTGCAGTGGCTTCTCTTATTGTGGAGCACGGGCTCTAGATGTGTGTGCTTCAGTAGTTGTGGCACACGGGCTCAGTAGTTGTGGCACACGAGCTCTAGAGCACAGGCTCAGTAGTTGTGGTGCAGTCTTTGTTGCTGTGTGTGGGCTTTCTCTGGTTGCGGTCAGTGGGGGCTACTCTTCGTTGTGGAGCACGGGCTTCTCACTGCAGTGGCTTCTCTTGTTGTGGAGCACGGGCTCTAGGCACGCAGGCTTCAGTAGTTGTGACACGTGGGTTCAGTAGTTGTGGCACATGAGCTCTAGAGCGCAGGCTCAGTAGTTGTGGCACATGGGCTTAGTTACTCCTCAGTATGTGGGATCTTCCCGGGCCAGGGCTCAAACCCATGTCTCCTGCATTGGCAGGCAGATTCTTAACCACTGCACCACCAAGGAAGCCCCATATCTGTACTTTATAAAAGGTCTATTCTTATATTTGAGGGGAAAATATGTGATAAAAAATAGTAAAAAAGAATAATAGCTTGCCATGTTTTAGTCACTAAAGCACCTTAAATTTAATGCACACAACAACCTTATGAGGTATGTACTACTCTCATTTTACAAATAGGGAAACTGAGGCACAAAGAACTATCCAGAGTCACACAGCTTAGGAAGTAATACAGCTGGGATCCGAGCCTAGATCCATTGGACCCCAGGTCATACTCTTACTCACTGTATCCTATTGCCTCTGCCAGTCTGCAGTGTCTAGAAAAATTGAAGATAGATAGATCCTATGACCCAGCAATTCCATTTGCAGTTCTGTGCTCTACAGAAACTTGCCCATGTGCCCAAGGAGACAAGTATAAGAATGGTCACTGCAATTGGCTGAATTCAGTGGCAAAAAATCAGGACTGATCCAAAATGTCCATTCAGATGTGAATGGATAAATAAAACAGAAGAGCCATACAATGAGATACAATAGAGCAGTTAAGTGGACTAAACTAGATCTATGTGAATAGATCTCAAAAAAACATTGAATGAAAAAAGCAGGTTGCAAAATGATATGCACGTTATGGTACCTTTTGTGTAAAAAAACCCAAACATACCACTTACCAACCCCTCCCTTCCCCTGATACCATATCTTATTTCTGATTACTGTGAAAATGGACTGAGAAGATACACATCAAATTCATGATGATAGATGCCTTTGGGGAGTTGGAAGTACAATAGGACTGGGATGAGGGTCACAGAATATTCAACTTATCTGTAAATATTTTTAAGAAAAGACATACAGCTAAGATAAAATCTTAACCAATTTCATTTCTGAATGGTGGGAATATGTGCATTTGTTATATTCTTCTCTGCTACCATACTGTATTTAAAAATAATATTAGCTGATGTTTACTGAGCCCTTACTATGTACCAGGTATAGTTCTAAGTGTTTCACATGGGTTGGTTCATTATATCCTTACAAACACCCTATGAAGTAGGTACTATATTAGCTCCATTTTACAAATGAGGAAATTGAGGCACAGAGAGATTAAATAACTTCCTCAGGTCACACAGTAAGTGATGGGTATATCTGGCTCCAGGAACCATGCTTTTACCCTATTATCACCTTTTCCCTTCTAAGAATTCTCAAAATCTAAAAAAAAAAGCACAAAATCAAGTTCCTAAATGCTAAAGGAATGCAAAGTGGGAGAATAAACACAACTGTGCCGTTGTTACCTTGCCTGCCACCTTCTGTTTGTATGTGCTATCTCATTCTGGGAGGTGGCGGTGAGGGCTCCACTCTAGCACTAGCTCATAGTAGAACGGCAGGGATCTCTTCCTCACGAGGGAATCAAAACCAAAAATTCCACTCGGCCTCAAAACCAAAACTAAAATAACCAAAATATCGGGCAGAGCAAAATGAGATAGGCCAGTTGGGGGCATTACAGGGCACACACTCAATTTGAGCCTGTGTGTGAACTAGAGTTCACAGGAGTTAGCTAAGCCTAGTTTCTAGACTACAAAATGTTGGGCAGGGAGGAGATGGCAGCTAAGTAGGGTAGAAAAATGAGACTGGGAGGAAAGAGGAAAACCCTTTGGCTTCTTCCTATGGCAGAAGAAAACAGCCATCTGGTGCTTGAGCAGTGGGGTAGTAGGAAAAAGGGGAAGGATGGAGGGGGTGGGCAGGTGTTTCTCTAGCTCTCTTCCTGCTGTAGCCTCTGGTTTTAGTAGAGAAGTCCCCTTACTTCCTGGTGTAAGGGGAAGCAGCTCCCAGGCTCCAACTAAATAATAGGTAGGGAAACGGTGGAGTGGGAGGAGAAGACTGCCCTGCTGGAAAGAGAGTCTGAAGAACAGCAGTGAACAACCCAAACACTGGGAGGCTGTACAGTGCAGTGGGGAAGAGCTTAGACTCCAGAGCCAGCCTGCCTGGGTCTGAATCCTGGATCTGCCACTTATTCATTCTGCCAACTTGGGCAAGCCACCTGTGAAATGGGGCTATAATAGAATTGTTGATACTACAGATGTGCGAATGCATCTAAAGCACTTAGAACAGTGCCAGGCACATAGTAATCACCCTATGAGTGTTTGCTATTATTATTATCATCATTATATATGAGTACCTACTTGTTTCCAGGCACTGTGGTAGGAATTGCGGATGGAGAGAAGCATCACAGGTTTTGATGTCTTTTTGAAAAAGATACAGTTTTTGCCCTTGCATTTAGTTTAGTTGGAGGAAACAGCTGAGTAAATGAATTACAATGCAATATAATAAGGTCTCAGATAACTACAGATCTTCCTCAACTTACGATGGGGTTACATCCTGATAAATCCATTGTAAGTTGAAAATACGTTAAGTCAAAAATGCATTTAATACACCTATTGAACATAGCTTAGCCTTGCCTACCTTAACCATGCTCAGAACACTTACATTAACCTACAGTTCGGCAAAACCATCTAACGCAAAGTATATTTTATAATAAAGTGTTAAATATCTCATGTAATTTATTGAATACTGTACTGAAAAACAGAATGGGTGTATGGGTACAGAATGGTTATAAGTGTGTCAGTTGTTTACTCTTGTGATCGCATGGCTGACTGGGAGCTGTGGCTTGCTGCCACTGACCAGCATCACAAGAGACTATTGCACCGCATGTTGCTAGCCTGGGAAAAGATCAAAATTCAAAATTTGAAGTATGGTTTCTACTGATTGTGTATCACCTTCACACCATAATAAAGTTAAAAAATTGTAAATTGAACCATCGTAAGTCAGGGACTGTTAGTATGTGTCAGGTGCTATAGGATCCCAGAGAAAGAAGTGATTGACTATGGAGGGGAGGGGTGGCCTGGGAGGACTTCACAGACAAATGACATGGGAGTTGGAGCTTGAAGGAAGAATAGGATTTTATCAGGCAGTCACGTGGGAGGAGGGACGTTCCTGGTATAGGAATATCTCGGTCAAAGGCATGGCTGGAACCATGTTCAGGGCAGTGGGAAAAACAGATTAGGGTACAATCTAGAAGGATCCTGTGTACTCTACTAAGGGGAATTTTGGATCTGTAAGCTCTGGGAGGGTGAGGATGTGTGTGTGTGTGTGTGTGTGTGTGTATTTGAAACAGGGGGATAACATGATTAAAGATGCATTGCTCAAAAATAACTGATATGGGAGATTGGTTCAAGATGGTGGAGTAGAAGGACGTGCACTCACTCCCTCTTGCGAGAGCACCAGAATCACAACTAACTGTTGAACAGTCATCGACAGGAAGACAATGGAACTCACCAAAAAAGATACCCCCCATCCAAAGACAAAGGAGAAGCCACAACGAGATGGTAGGAGGGGCGCAATCACAATAAAATCAAATCCCATAACTGCTGGGTGGGTGACTCACAAACTGGAGAATACTTATACCACAGAAGTCCACCCACTGGAGTGAACGTTCTGAGCCCCACGTCAGGCTTCCCAACCTGGGGATCTGGCAATGGGAGGAGGAATTCCTAGAGAATCAGACTTTGAAGGCTAGTGGGATTTGATTGCAGGACTTTGAAAGGACTGGGGGAAACAGAGACTCGACTCTTGGAGGGCACACACAAAGTAGAGTGAGCATCGAGACCCAGGGGAAGGAGCAGTGACACCATAGGAAACTGAACCAGACCTACCTGCTAGTGTTGGAGGGTCTCCTGCAGAGGCAGGAGGTGGCTGTGGCTCACCATGGGGACAAGGACACTGGCAGCAGAAGTTCTGGGAAGTACTCCTTAGTGCGAGCCCTCCCAGAATCTGCCATTAGCCCCACCAAAGAGCCAGGTAGGCTCCAGTGTTGGGTCACCTCAGGCCAAACAACCAACAGGGAGGGAACCCAGCCCCATGCATCAGCAGACAAACGGATTAAAGTTTTACTGAGCTCTGCCCACCAGAGCAACAGTCAGCTCTACCCACCAGCAGTCCCTCCCATTAGGAAGCTTGCACAAGCCTCTTAGACAGCCTCATCCACCAGAGGGCAGACAGCAGAAGCAAGAAGAACTACACTTCTGCAACCTGTGGAAGGAAAACCACATTCACAGAAACATAGACAAAATGAAACATAGACAAAATGAAAAGGCAGAGGACTTTGTACCAGATGAAGGAACAAGATAAAACCCCAGAGAAACAACTAAATGAAGTGGAGATAGGCAACCTTCCAGAAAAAGAATTCAGAATAGTGATAGTGAAGATGATCCAGGACCTCGAAAAAAGAATGGAGGCGAAGATTGAGAAGATGCAAGAAATGTTTCACAAAGCCCCAGAAGAATTAAAGGAGAAACATCTAGAAGAATTAAAGAACAAACAGAAATGACCAATATAGTAACTGAAATGAAAACTACATTAGAAGGAATCAATAGCAGAATAACTGAGGCAGAAGAATGGAGAAGTGACCTGGAAGACAGAATGGTGGAATTCACTGCTGCGGAACAGAATAAAGAAAAAAGAATGAAAAAAAATGAAGACAGCCTGGGAGACCTGAAGACCTGAAGACCTCTGGGACAACATTAAACGCAATAACATTCACATGATAGGGGTCCCAGGAGGAGAAGAGAGAGAGAAAGCACCCGAGAAAATATTCGAAGAGATTATAGCCGAAAACTTCCCTAACATGGGAAGGGAAATAGCCACCCAAGTCCAGGAAGCACAGAGTCCCAGGCAGGCTAGACCCAAGGAGAAACACGCCGAGACACATAGTAATCAAATTGACAAAAATTAAACACAAAGAAAAATTATTGAAAGTACCATGGGAAAAATGACAAATAACATACAACGGAACTCCCATAAGGTTAACAGCTGATTTCTCAGCAGAAACTAACTCTACAAGCCAGAAGGGAGTGGCATGATATATTTAAAGTAATGAAAGGGAAGAACCTACAACCAAGATTACTCTACAGGGCAAGGATCTCATTCAGATTCGATGGAGAAATCAAAAGCTTTACAGACACACAAAGGCTAAGAGAATTCACTATGACCAAACAAGCTCTACAAGAAATGCTAGGAACTTCTCTAAGTGGGAAACACAGAGAAGAAAAGGACCTACAAAAACAAACCCATAACAATTAACAAAATGGTAATAGGAACATACATATTGATAATTACCTTAAACGTGAATGGATTTAATGCTCCAACCAAAAGATACAGGCTCACTGAATGGATACAAAAACAAGACCCATATATATGCTGTCTACAACAGGCCCGCTTCAGACCTAGGGACACATACAGACTGAAAGTGAAGGGATGGGAAAAGATATTCCATGCAAATGGAAATCAAAAGAAAGCTGGAGTAGCACTACTCATACCAGATAAAATAGACTTTAAAATAAAGAAAGTTACAAGAGACAAGGAAGGACACTACATAATCATCAAGAGATCAATCCAAGAAGAAGATATAACAATTATAAATATATATGCACCCAACATAGGAGCATTTCAATACATAAGGCAACTGCTAACAGCTCTAAAAGAGGAAATCGACAGTAACACAATAGTAGTGGGGAACTTTAACAGCTCAATTACACCAATGGACAGATCATCCAAAATGAAAATTAATAAGGAAACATAAGCTTTAAATGACACAATAGACCAGATAGATTTAATTGATTCTTATAGGACATTCCATCCAAAAACAGCAGATTACACTTTCTTCTCAAGTGCACATGGAACATTCTCCAAGATAGATCACATCTTGGGTCACAAATCAAGCCTCAGTAAATTTAAGAAAACTGAAATCATATCAATCATCTTTTCTGACCACAATGCTATGAGATTAGAAATCAATTACAGGGAAAAAAACGTAAAAAAAAGAAACACATGGAGGCTAAACAATACCTTACTAAATAACCAAGAAATCACTGAAGAAATCAAAGAGGAAATAAAAAAAAAAACCTAGAGACAAATTACAACAAAAACACGACGATCCAAAACCTATGGGATGCAGCAAAAACAGTTCTAAGAGGGACGTTTATAGCAATACAAGCTTACCTCAAGAAACAAGAAAAATCTCAAATAAACAATCTAACTTTACACCTAAAGGAACTAGAGAAAGAGAACAAACAAAACCCAAAGTTAGTATAAGGAAAGAAATCATGAAGTAGAAATAAAAAAACAATAGCAAAGATCAATAAAACTAAAAGCTAAAACTAAAAGCTGGTTCTTTGAGAAGATAAACAAAATTGATAAACCTTTAGCCAGACTCATCAAGAAAAAGAGGGAGAGGACTCAAACTAATAAAATTAGAAATGAAAAAGGAGAAGTTACAATGGACACCGCAGAAATACAAAGCATCACAGGAGACTACTACAAGCAACTCTATGCCAATAAAATAGACAACCTGGAAGAAATGGACAAATTCTTAGAAAGGTATAACCTTCGAAGACTGAACCAGGAAGAAATAGAAAATACGAACAGACCAATCACAAGTAGTGAAATTGGAACTGTGATTAAAAATCTTCCAACAAACAGAAGTTCAGGACCAGATGGCTTCACAGGTGAATTCTATCAAACATTCAGAGAAGAGCTAACACCCATCCTTCTCAAACTCTTCCAAAAAATTTCAGAGGAAGGAACACTCCCAAACTCATTCTATGAGGCCACAATTACCCTGATACCAAAGCCAGACAAAGATACTACAAAAAAAGAAAATTACAGACCAATATCCCTGATGAATATAGAAGCAAAAATCCTCAACAAAATACTAGCAAACAGAATCCAACAGCACATTGAAAGGATCATACACCATGATCAAGTGGGATTTTTTCCAGGGAGTAAGGATTCTTCAATATATACAAATCAATCAATGTGATACACCATATTAAAAAACTGAAGAATAAAAACCATATGATCATCTCAATAGATGCAGAAAAAGCTTTTGACAAAATTCAACACCCATTTATGAGAAAAACTCTCCAGAAAGTGGGCATAGAGGGAACCTACCTCAACATAATAAAGGCCATATATGACAAACCCACAGCAAACATCATCCTCAATGGTGAAAAACTGAAAGCATTACCTCTAAGATCAGGAACAAGACAAGGATGTCCACTCTCACCACTATTATTCAACATAGTTTTGGAAGTCCTAGCCATGGCAATCAGAGAAGAAAAAGAAATAAAAGGAATACAAATTGGAAAAGAAGAAGTAAAACGGTCACTGTTTGCAGATGACATGATACTATATATAGAGAATCCTAAAGATGCCACCAGGAAACTACTAGAGGTAATCAATGAATTTGGTGAAGTTGCAGGATACAAAATTAATGCACAGAAATCTCTTGCATTCCTATACACTAATGATGAAAAATCTGAAACAGAAATTAAGGAAACACTCCCATTTACCATTGCAACATAAAGAATAAAATACCTAGGAATAAACCTACCTAGGGAGAAAAAAGAACTGTATGCAGAAAACTATAGGACACTGATGAAAGAAATTAAAGATGATACCAACAGATGGAGAGATATACCATGTTCCTGGACTGGAAGAATGGATATTGTGAAAATGACTATACCACCCAAAGCAATCTACAGATTCAATGCAATCCCTATCAAATTACCAGTGGCATTTTTTACAGAACTAAAACAAAAAAATCTTAAAATTTGTATGGAGACACAAAAGACCCCGAATAGCCAAAGCAGTCTTGAGGGAAACAAATGGAGCTGGAGGAATCAGACTCCCTGACTTCAGAATATACTACAAAGCCACAGTAATCGAGACAATATCGTACTGGCACAAAAACAGAAATATAGATCAATGGAACAGGATGGAAATCCCAGAGATAAACCCACACCTATGGTCAACTAATCTACAACAAAGGAGGCAAGGATACACAATGGAGAAAAGACAGCCTCTTCAAGAAGTGGTGCTGGGAAAACTGGACAGCTACATGTAAAAGAATGAAATTAGAACACTCCCTAACACCATACACAAAAATAAACTCAAAATGGATTAGAGAGTTAAATGTAAGACTGGACACTATAAAACTCTTAGAGGAAAACATAGGAAGAACACTCTGATGTAAATCACAGCAAGATCTTTTTTGATTCACCTCCTAGAGTAATGGAAATAAAAGCAAAAATAAACAAATGGGGCCTAATGAAACTTGAAAGCTTTTGCAAAGCAAAGGAAACTACAAACAAGATGAAAGGACAACCCTCAGAATGGCAGAAAATATTTGCAAATGAATCAACGGACAAAGGATTAATCTCCAAAATATATAAACAGGTCATGCAGCTCAATATTAAAAAAACAAACAACCCAATAAAAAAATGGGCAGAAGACCTAAATAGACATTTTTCCACAGAAGATATACAGATGGCTAAGAAGCACATGAAAAGCTGCTCAACATCACTAATTCTTAGAGAAATGCAAATCAAAACTACAATGAGGTATCACCTCACACCAGTTGGAATGGGCATCATCAGAAAATCTACAAACAACAAATGCTGGAGAGGGTGTGGAGAAAAGGGAATCCTCCTGCACTGTTGTTGGGAATGTAAATTGATACAGCCACTATAGAGAACAGTATGGAGGTTCCTTAAAAAACTAAAAATAAAATTACCATATGACCCAGCAATCCCATTACTGGGCATATACCCAGAGAAAACCATAATTCAAAAAGACACATGCACCCCAATGTTCATTGCGGCACTATTTATAATAGCCAGGTCATGGAAGCAACCTAAATGCTCATCGACAGATGAATGGATAAAGTAGATGTGGTACATATATACAATGGAATATTACTCAGCCATAAAAAGGAATGAAATTGGGTCATTTGTAGAGACGTGGATGGATCTAGAGACTGTCATACAGAGTGAAGTAAGTCAGAAAGAGAAAAACAAATATCATATGTTAACGCATATTTATGGAACCTAGAAAAATAGTACAGATGAACCAGTTTGCAGGGCAGAGATAGAGATACAGATGTAGAGAACAAACGTGTGGTCACCAAGGGGGGAATGTGGCAGGGGGGTGGTGGTGGTGGTGGGATGAATTGGGAGATTAGGATTGACATATATACACTAATATGTATAAAATAGATAACTAATAAGAACCTGCTGTATAAAAAAAATAAAGAAAATAAAATTCAAAAATTCAAAATAAAACTGATATGAAACACACACACATAACACACTGCTACAGGCTAAATTCAACATGTTTTGAACCCTTAACCTTCAATGTGACAATATGTAGAATAAGGAAATAATTAAGTTTATAGGGGTAAGGCCCTGATCCCATAGGATTAGTGCCCTTATAAGAAGAGACATCAGAGCTTGATCCCATTCTCTCTCTCCCTCCCGCATTCCCCCTCTCTTTTCCTCTCTTTCCTTCTCCCTCTCCCTGTTCCTTTCCCCTCTTTGTGCATGTACTGAGGAAAGGCAATGTGTGGACACAGCAAGAAAGTGGCTGTCTGCAAGCCAGGAAGAAAGTTCTTTCCAGGAACTGACCCTGCTGGACTTTGATCTGGGACAACTAGCCTCCAGAACTGTGAGAAAATAAATTTCTATTGTTTAAGTTACCCAGTCTGTGGGATTTTGTTATAGCAGCCAGAGAAGACTAATACATACATGTGCACATCTTGGTTTTCCCTTGCTTAAGACACTTCAACAGCTGCCCATTACTTGGTGCTCTTAAGTCTTAAGTCTTTGCCATGGCCTACAAGGTCCTATAATAACCAGTTCCATGATTATCTCTCCAACTTCACCTACTCTCCCTGGACTTCCCAGCTCTGGCCTTACTGCCTCTCATTCAGTTCTTCAAAGAAGCACTGCTCTATTCTCTCCTAGGGCCTTCACACATGGTGTTTCCTCTGCCAGGAAAGCTCTTCTTCCAAGATCTTGCCTTGTTGCCTCTACTTGGTCTTCAGAGCTCAGCTTTAATCTCATTGCAGTGAATCTGATGCTTCCCAAGATTAGAGAACCTTTTCATGTCATATGCTCTCAACTTCCTCTACTTCTACTTGGTAGCACTCATCTCAGTTGGATTTAAATAATTAATTTCGTAAGTGAGTTTTAAATGTTGTCCCCGTGGCTGAAATATAAGCACCTAAAGGCAGGATTCACACCAAGCTTCTTAAGCACTGGATTCCCGAGTGTGTAGCACAGAGTAAGCATGCTACTTGTTGAATGAATGAATGAGTGAATGAGACTATTGCAATAGTACAGGCAGGAGTTGATATGGGTACAAACCATAGCAGTGACACTACAGTGACTAGGATACACCTTGTTTAAAAAAAAGCCTTAATGACTACACTATGCATTAACATTTTGAAATGTTAGTAGTGTTAGTAAAAATTTTAATTAAACAAAGAGAAGTCATGCCCTCATGGTTATAACACTTAGTGCTATAGACTGAACTGGGTCCCTCCCAAATTCATATGTTGAAGTCCTAATCCCCTTGTGTGACTGTACTTGGAGATGGAGTCTTTGGCAGATAATTATGTTTATATGAAGTCATGAAGGTGGAGCCCTCATGATGGGATTAGTCCCCTTATAAGAAGAGACACCAGCGAGCTTACTCTCTCTCCCTCCCATGTGAGGACACAGAGAGAAGGCAGCCATCTATGAACCAGGAAGAGAGCACTCATCAGAAACCTACCATGCTGGCATCTTGATCTTGGACTTCTAGCCTCTAGACTGTGAGAAAATAATTTCTGTTATTTAAGCTACCCAGTCTATGGTATTTTGTTATGGCAATCCAAGCTGACTGATACACTTAATATTGGCTATAGTACTGGTCCTTATTTATATGCCATCTTAAGCAATTTTTCTCTAATTGTTTGTTGGGTATAGCTTCTGCCTCCCCACTAGGCTATAACTTCCTATAAGTCATAGATCATGTCTTTTAAATCACCAGAAGCACCTACAACCACGTTGGGCACATGGTGGTAGTCAAAAAATCCCTATAGAAGGATACAACTGCACAAGGAGAGATGCTGAGTGTTCATAGCTAGAAAAGGACACTGAGACTCTGGAATTAGTGTCAGCTTTGTCACAGATGTCCTAAGTGTCTCTAAACAAATTAGCATATTTCTTCCTTTCTATCCATTTGCTTCTTCAGCTGTGGTATTTCTTCCTTCCTTTATGGAGTTTTGGTGAGACTTAAATATAAGCCAGTATTTTCAGACCCTTTGTAAGGAAGTGGAGAGACTAGGTTTCTGAGTCAGAAAAACTTGGGTTCAAAATCTAGTTTTCTCACTTACTAACATGGATTGGAGCACCAACCTTGTGTGAGGTGCTTCATACACATGGACTCCTTCAGTCTTCACAATCACATTGCATAGTGCGTATGAGAAAACTGAGCTTCTGAGACACTGGGTAAATTACCCAGGTCCCACTGCTAGTTAGAGGATCAGAATCCCAAACTGGCTCAAAATCCCACATTCTTTCTACCATACTACAGGCTCCAAAAGAGGATAAAGGTTAACGTCTAGAAAGAATAACCTCCTACACTGGATTTCATGACTCCATTCAACAGGGACAAAAGTTTTTGCTTTTCTTTGGGAAAACAGGAAGCTGCCACCTTAATATTTAAGTAATGTAGTAAGGCCAGTTGGAATCAGATTTTCAAAAGGACTATGACCCAAAAGAGGATACGAGCCATTTCACTAGCCTTAGGGCGCCATGGGGGCAGGGATGCGGTTGTCTTATTTACTTCTGTATTATTAGAACCCAGCACTGTGCCTGGCTCTAGGAAGCACTCAATGACTATTTGTGGAAAGTATTTACCTAGTGCAATGGAGGGGCTGAAAGAGAGTACATTCTGTGGCCTGGTATTGTGGCTTCTAGAAAGGTGTAGCTATAGAGATTAGGCCTGAAAGAGCCAGTCACATGGCTGCTAAGGCTTGGAACTGAAGTATTTTTCTCATACATTTTAGATTCACAATGAAACAAGATTCCCTGGTGGGAATTTTCCCAAAGACTGGATCCAGACACCCAATAAAAGGGTTACAAGTGTACTTGCATATAATTTGCAAATGGTTTATATCTAACTACATTCTCTGTCATCTATTCCCTGGTGATTTTCAAGGCAAAAATTTATTGCTATCCTAAAGATTATTGCTTTTATTTATTTATTTATTTATTTTTTGCGGTATGCGGGCCTCTCACTGTTGTGGCCTCTCCCGTTGCGGAGCACAGGCTCTGGATGCGCAGGCTCAGTGGCCATGGCTCACGGGTCCAGCCGCTCCGCAGCATGTGGGATCTTCCTGCACCAGGGCACAAACCCGTGTCCCCAGCATCAGCAGGCAGACTCTCAACCACTGTGCCACCAGGGAAGCCCGTATTGCATAATTTATAAAAATAATAAAAATTTATCTTCTCTTTCTTAAGCAAAAAAGAATAGACAGTACCACGTTACGCTGTCAAGGCTGTTCAGTGCAGACAAGTCACATCTTTATTACTGCCATATAAATTGTTTGATCAATCATGTTTAGGTTCTATTATAAAATTTAAAATGTGAGGTGTACCTGTCCATATTAGCTATTATCACTACTGTTTCTAGTATAGCAATCCCCTATGTCATCAACACGAGCACTGCCCCATTCAAAAGGCATTTTGGAGGGATTTCAATTAGATAGAGGCCCTCCAAGTAGAAATCTGTGTTACTGAGGTTTCAAAGCAAGGGCAGTTTTCCCTACCACTCACCAACACAATTAAGGTTCAGTTGCAGAGACATACTTCTCAAGGGTAGAGGAGGCTGAGGTGACAGAGAGCAGAACTATGAACATCCATTCCTAAGTCACAGGCAGAAGTTTTGCTCTGTAAGCTGATTCTTGATAGAGTAGCAATTTATAAATGGAAAGAGATATGGGATTTATCATTCAGTAAGCATTTATTGAGGGCCTGCTATGTGCAAGATACTACATAAGCATCACAGCTTAATAAGGAGAACTTTCAAATCTATCAGGTCTTTTCTTGTCATTACCTTAAAATATCATGTCCTGTATTTAAAAATGGCAATGTAATCATGAGAAAAAAAATCCAAGCTCAACATCAGTACAACTTACATTTGCCCTCTCAAGTGATGATAAAAAGAACTGTCTAATGTGCTTTAACAAGCTTTTGCACATGCTGTTCCCTCTGCTTGGAATTCTCTTTCCCCCTCTCCTGTCTGCCTGGTGAAATCCTACCCATCCTTCAGGATATCAACTGAAATATCATCTCCTTGGTGAGCCCTTCTGATGTCCTCCTGAGAGAATCATTCCTTTCTCTACACTCACAAAGCTCTTTGCATAGAACTTCTACTCTCATACTCCATTGTAATTTTTTCTTTCTCACACTGTACTCTGAGCTCCATAAGTCAGGGAACACCTCTGATTCATCTTGGTATCCCCAGCACAACGCCTGCATATAGTAGTCAGTAAATGATTGATGAAATTCCCTGACCACTTTGGAAAATAAATCTAGTAACACATTACAGAGAGTGTTACAGAAACCTAACAAGGCTTTGCACATAGTATGTGCTTAATGAAGGTTTGCTGACATTGAATGTGGTACAAATGGTGCTTCTCTTAGGTCAAGGCTATAGACAGCAATTCTTGCTAGCCCCTTTATGGCGCCACATAGCAGGCACAAGCCCTTCACAGACAGACATCCTTGTGATGTTCCAGTCACTGAATGGTACATGTGCCCCAAACCATCACCCCCACTGGCTTGCCAGAGGGCATGAAATGGTCCATTATTAGTTACTTCTTGGGGTTAAGGCATTTGCTACAGAAGTTCCCTGCTGGATTGCTTTCAGACAGAGGAAAAATTCATCAGAAGCCACCTGAAAGATTTTGCACCTCTTAGAAGACCTGTAGATCATTCATGCCCCTCTCCTTCTAATTACAATCTGCAGTCCAGAGAAAATTCAGAACACAGGAAAAGGTCCTTAAAGAGTCGAGATCTCACACAGCTTAAATTGTACCTTATAATCACAGTAGACAATCCCTGTCAGCTTAGAGTTACAAATTTTGCTGTTTACAAAGTCCTGTGAGGCACAAATCTAAAGAAGGTAAAAAACCACAAAAACCGAGTCAACGTTATTAACCTTTTTTGTATCAAAGCACTAAAAATGTCTAAACTTTGGCTTTTAATCATAGCCATTTGCAAAATCCTACTAATTTTTCTCTGGTTGTTGGGGAATAAAACCCTTTTTCTGTTTCTGATGACGGTTTGTAGAAGGAAACTCACTTTATAGTTTGCAAATGCTACTTTCATTGGAAATACACCTATCTTGTAGACCTTTAGTATATAATCACCAAATATCAATACTATATATATATATTTTTTGGTCAATACAGGCACAAAATGGTCAATCACTCCTGTGTTACCTAGAAACCAGTTAGGCCAACTCCACATTTTCTGAGCATTCTAGTTAAGAGTAACTGAGGGGACTTCCCTGGCGGTCCAGTGGTTAGGACTCTGTGCTTCCACTGCAGGGGGCACGGTTTCCACCCCTGGTCAGGGAACTAAGATACTGTATGCCACACGGCATGGCCAAAAAAAAAAAAAAAATTGAGATCATCTTTCCCTAATTTTGAAAATCAGGAGGTTTTGTGACTCATTGATTACTTAGGGAGTTCTTATTCAGCATTGGTAGTTGAACATATTAAGTAGAAGGCCAAAGCTAAACTCTGTTGTATTTAGCTGGAACAAAGACCAGTCTTGCTTTCAAATCTGTGTTAGCACTGTTTGAACAGTAAAATAATCAAAAGCCCAGAGATAAGCCAAGTTTCTCAGCATAATCCTCTTCCACGTCTGTTAGCTTGGGGAGGGATGGGTGAGAGACGGACAATGCCAACACAAATGGAAGTGTACAGTGAAGAAAGAAAAGGAGGGCCAGAACAGTGGGTGAAAAGTTAACTTACTTCACTTAGACCACCATATGAAAACCAGATGTGTCGAAAATGTTGGATGAGAAAAACTGGTGTTACTGATATAGCGTGAACAAACCCTTTGTGCTTTCCTCCCAACACAGTATCATTACAGGGTGCCAGAGGTGTCATTTTATTTCATTTCACATGTAGCACATTCTCAACAAGTTAAACCGTTTCTAATCTTGTGTAATTAGATAGGTCTCGCTACATCCCTCAGTTGAAGGATTTTATAGGCTGCCTTGTTCTGTCTCCTTTTTGTGACAGCTTCTTTGGGGCTGGAAACTAACATTTGCTAACATTTCTTCCCTTCTGGCACCTGTCAGCTGGATGGGCTCTGGGAAAAGGAGGATGGGGAGGGAAGGAATGCAACCTTCCTCCGCCCCCCCACACCACTGCCCTGGTATTAGAGCCATCTTTGTCTCTACATAGGGATTACTCTGTTCTGGAAAGTGCTGTTAAGTACACACTCAAAATAAACAATGGGCAGATGGGTGAATGGAATGATAAAGTTCTTGTTTTTTAATTTAATTTTATTACAAATTTCAAGTTCCTTTGTTTACTAAATATAGAGTCTGGGTGAGGTTCTAGCCAGAGATGGAAGTCCTTTAATACAGTCCAAGGAGTCACCAGTCCATGAAGTGGATGGGCCTTGGCTCTTTGATCTTACCATCTGGTCACTGTGGGCAGAGCCTCCCACTGGAGACAGCGACCACGGCACGACTGCCTTCTCTCCACCTCAAAGCAAAGTTGTGAGGAGTCATCAGATATTTGACATTGGAATCAAAGGCTATATGAACACCAGGGCTTTTACTTCAATGCAGGAGTAATAATAGCATCTTGAAATTGAGAGTTTTTCCTTCAAGAAGCTTTAAAGCTATCTCCCCACCAAAAGCTTTCTTAGGGTCATTCCTTGACCATTCTATGACGTCTTTGTGAGGTTGCTGGCTGGCAAATGCTCTCCATGTGTAGACTAGGAAATCCAGAATTAAGGCCTATTTATGCTTCTATGCCTTGGGACTTGTGCATGATTGATTATATGCAGGGCCTGACCTCTCACCACAAAATTCTGGGGTTTTTGTCCAATAATGAGAAAAGACAACTGAAGGAGTGCAGTATACAAGAGAATGGGTGAGTGACAGGGCCACCTGACGTCCCCTGGTACTTTACAGTTTATAAATCGCTTTCAGAGTGGTCCTTTCATGGAGAGGCAGTGAACACTCCTATTTCACCAAAGCAACTGGACTGCAGAAATAAGAGCCAGGGTGCTGGCACAGTCCTGGAGGCCCTAGATTTCTCACGCTGGGGGTGGGGCAGTGTGTGGGTAAGCACTTTGCCTTCCAGGAATAGTACTGCTCTGAGACTCCTCTGTAGACTGACTGGAACGGAGATTAAGCCCAGGGTTCTCTTTGCATTCCATTTAGCAGTTTGCTCATGCTTTTACTACAGATCAGCCTCAAGAATTCTTCTGCCAGCTGAGAATCTGAAATGTTGCCTTGGCTGTAAAACAGTATCTTATTTATTCACATAAATCCCCTCCCCCTCTTGTCCATGATTATTTTCACCCTAAAATGGAAAGAGGGGCAAATTATGTGAGCGTTTGGGTGCTGGACTGCAGCCACCCTTGGCAATCTTCGTTAATCTTTGAGATTCTCACCAGCATTGACTAAAGAACAGTGACTCACCCAGAGTAACACATAGTCTCTCTTTCCTTTAGAAAAGCAGTTCCTCAAAAGTGCTGCTAAGAAAAACAAAACAAAAAAACTACAGTTCAAGGGAAAGAAAAAAGCGCTAAGAGCAAAAGATGGCTTTAAACAAGCCTAGAAGATTTTGAAGGAGGGGAAGGTGATTATCTACAAGGGATGGAAAAGTGGCTTGTACATTTTCAATTTCCTTTTCAGTTCCAAGTTTGAGACCTAAACATCTTTTGTCTAGGGGAAGTTATGACAGGAGGACGTTAGGTCCCCTTAGCCCCAGCTCACGACTTGAAACTTCCCAGTAGCTCGGGGAGGCTTGCTGCTCAGCAGCCCTGGCCAGAGGGGTGGAAGGGAGACAAACAGCAGGAAGGAATAAAAGTAAGAAGCAGCTGGCACAAATGCGGCCGAGCCCTCCCCTCATTCTAGCCAGTTGTATAGACAGCTGTCTCTTTAATTTAACCCTTAGTCCAACCTCCAAATGACAAAGCTCATTTTACTCATACAAGTCTCTTCTGGTAGAGATAGTGGTTGGTTTAAAACGAGGAAAAACGTAGAGGTAAGGGAGGTTAAGTGGGGAAAACTTGACAAAGACAAAGACGGGAGTTTTTTCCCCCCTCAAAACATGCATGTGGGGAAGAACGCCAAAGGAAGGCTGTGAACGAAGAGACAGAAACCTCTGTTGTCAAAGGCAGTCTGGAGGAGGGAGGACAGGCTTGCACAGGCTTGGGGACAGTTTTGCTTCTACTTCTATTTATATTCTCAAGGCTAATTGTGTAAATGGGAGTTTCTTACTCCAGAATGGCCATTTGTAGCTGCACGTGGGTTTGTTTTTCCACACTATCAGACAGCCAACTCAGCACTACTGTCAGCAGCTCTGATCAATAGAGAGAAGCTTAATTATTCACCAATCTGGAGACTAGGAGTGTAAATGTGCAAACGTTTTCCCCTCAAGTGGCCTTAGAATTGGAATCCTTGGGTGTTCGGGCTGGAAGCAACTTTATAAAGTATGTTCCAGTTAAACCCCGAAGAAGACTGGGGAGGAATTGGAGCCTGGAGAAGGGAAGTGAATTGCCCAGGGTCACACGAGCCATTGAAAGCAGCCTGACCTCTCTCTACTGGCTCCATGTTTCCTGTCTGCTCTCCCACCCCCACCTTCAGAGACCCTCAAATGTATCTGCCTTGGCAAAGTCTGTGTGTTTTCCTCCTGGCTGTTTCAATTGCTATCCCATGACAATGTTGGCAGGCCCGGTGACTGAGCACAGCCTTAATTATGAGAGAGGGAGTGCTTATTCCTGTACTCCTGACCCAGCTGGGAAAGGGCCATCCTGCCATTTGCAGCCTACCTTTGGTTCCAAGGCCCGCAGGACGAGGAGACCGGGGAGCACTGTGCCCCCAAAGGCAACACTGCTGCTGTGAACAGAGGCAACTGCTTAAAAGAGTTTTTTTCTCTTCTGCAGCTTGTAGCCTGAAAGTTTCAGAAGGAGCGGGAGAATCCCCTCCTTCTCCAGCCTTCATTTAAAGAAATGATGCAATTGATATATACACAAAATGCTTAATATATGTAAATCATATTTGTATGTAATTTCTACCTGAAATATACTTAATATATAAATCATGAAGCATAATAATAGAATCAACACCTGTGAGCCCACCATCTGCCTTAACAGAACATTACCAGCGCCACTGCGGCTCCCTGCAGGCTCCTCTGCAGCCCATCACCCTGCCTTTCTCCCAGAGGTACCCACGGTCATGAACTTAAGTCACTCCCTTGCATTTCTTCATCGTCTTCCTACATATACGGGTATCCCTAAGCAACAAACTCTTTAGTTTTGCTTGCTTTCAAACTGTAAATATTGGTATCATGCTAAATTTTTTTGCAATTTGTTTTTGCTCAGAATCGTGCCTGAGAACCTCTCCCATGGTTATCTGCAGTGGTGCTTTATTCCTTTTCATTGCTGCCTAGTATTTCACCGTTAAGTCTACTACAAGAGAGACACACTACTGTTGATGAACATCTGTTGTTTCTAGTTTTTTTTTTTTCCTATTCTAAACATTGCTATAAACTTTCTTTACAGTACACTTGCCCAAGTTTCTCTAAGGTCTGTTTCTAGGAGTGGAATCAGTCAGTTGTAAAGTACACACATGTTAAAATTTGTTAGATAATGCCAAATTGTTTCCCGAAGAGGTCTTTCAATACACACTCCCACCAGAAGTGTAAGTGTTCCACATCCTCACTAACGGCTCCACATCCTCATTAACACTTAGGATTATTTAACTTACATCATTTTTTGCAATCTGGTGGATCAAAATGGAATTTCATGATGTTCTTTTTTGGTCATTCCTTTTTTTTTTTTTATTGAAGTATAGTTGACTTACAATGTTGTGTTAATTCCTTGTGGTTTTATTTTGCATTTCCCTGATTACTAATGAGGTTGAGCACCTTTTCATGTCTCTTGGCATTCAGATATCCTCCTCTGTGAAAGGCTTGTTTATATCTTTTGCTCATTTTTCTTCCAGATTTTCTTTCTTATGTATTGGTATATGAAATTTGTATATTTCAAATACTAAGACATTGTCAGTTATATGAGCACTAAATATGGTGTTCCACGTTGTGCCTTTTCACTTTCTGGGGTTTTTTGGTGAAAAGAGGCACTTCATTTTAATGTCACTGAATTTATTACTTTCTCCCTTTATGGTTGGTGCTTTTTGTATTTCTTTAAAGAAATTCTCCCCTATCCCAATATCACAGAAAATTTCTCCTATCATGTTTCTTTGTGACCAAGAGTTTACTGGCATTTGGGGCAGGGCACTTATTCTTTATGTGGGGCTGGCTCTTACATTGCAGGACACTTTAGCATCCCTGGACCCTGGGTACCAAATGCCTTTAGCACTATTCCTGTCATTATAACAATCCCAAACACTCCCATACATTTTCAAATGTTCCCTGGGTGGAGGTACTACCAGTTGAGAACCTCTGAATTATATTTTCTTCTAAAAGTTTAAAGTATTTAGTATACCCAGAATTGATTTTTGTGTTTGATGTGAGATGGGAATCTAATTTTATTACTTCTTTATGGCTAACCAATTTTCCCAACACTAGTTATTATAGAATTAATCATTTCCCCCACTGATCTGCAATGCTACCTGTCATACATCAAATTTTCAAACAGGTATAAGTCTATTTTTGAGTTTTTTATTCTGTTCCATTGGCCTATTTGTCAAACCTCTTTACTTACACTCTTAAGTACTATAGCTGTATGATAAATCTTAATATCTGAGAGAGTAAGTTTTTCTACCTTGTTCTGCAAGAATGCCTTGGCTTTTCTTTGCACTCCCATATAAATTGTAGAACCAACTTGTCACATTCCATGAAAAACCCTATTGGGATTTTGATTGGAATTATACTATGATTGACTCAGGGAAAAGGATATCTTTACAATATTGATTAGCCCTACCTGTACAGAACATGGCTCTCTATTTCAATAAAGTTTTATAATTTTCTCCATAGAGGATCTCTGACACATCCTTTGTTAGATTTTCTACATAGATACCTTATATTTTTATTGCTACAGTATCTTTTTATAAATTGCAGTTTTGATTCTTGTTGTTGGTTTATAGAAATGACTTATCTCCTTATATTCTCTCTTAAATGTATTCCAATCAGACTTTTTCACTTAGTTACATCAAAATTGTTCCTGGCAAAGTCACCCATGACTACACAGCTACTAAGTCCAATGGTCACATCTCAGTCCTCATCTCATTTGATTTCTCAGCAGCATATGACATAGTTGGTCACTCCCTCCTCCTCAAAACACTTCTTCACTTGGCTTCCAGGACAGCACACACTTTTGATTTTCCTCTTACCTCACTGGTTATTTCCTCTCAGTCTTCTTTGCTGGTTCTTCCTCATTTCCCCAACATTTTAATGTTGGACTGTTCCAGGGGCCAGTCCTTAGACCTCTTCTCTTCACTAGCTATCCACACTCCCTTGGTGATCACATCCATTCTCATGGTTTTAAATTCTATCCATATGCTAACACCCTATTTTGCAATGCTAGTTCAACTCACTCTCTGGAGCTATCATGCGTGTGTGTGTGTGTGTGCATGTGTGTGTGTGTGTGTGCGTGTGTGTGTGTGTGTGTGTGTAAGGAAGGAATATATATATTCCTTCCTCCTGCTTGACATCTCCAACTCAACATGTCCAAACTGAACTCTTATTACCCGAAACTGAGCTTCCCACAGTCTCTCTCTCAGTTGCTCACTCCATCATTCCAGTTGCTCAGAGCAAAATCTTTGAGCCCTTGCTTTCTCTCACAGCACTCACAATATGTCAGAAAATCCTCCTCTACCTTCAAAATATATACAGATTCTTATCACTCCGCACAATCTACACTGATACCACACTAGTTCAAACCACCATTATCTCTTTAAGAAACAGCTTTATTGAGATGTAATCTACATACCATACAATTTAACTATTCATAGTATATAATTCAATATATTTTAGTGTATTCATGAGTGGTGTGACCATCACTACAATCTACTTTTATAATATTTTTGTTCCCCCTAAAAGAAAACAGTACTCATTAGCAGTCATTCTCCATCCCCTCACTTCATGTTGCCCTAGGCAACCACTAATCTACTTTTTGTCTCTATACATTTGCCTATTCTGGACATTTCATATGAATGGAATCATAGAATTTGTGGTCTTCAGGTACTTCATTCCTCTTTATTGACAAATAATATTCCATTGTATGACTATACAACATTTTACTTATATATTGATCAGTTGATGGACATCTGGGTTGTCTCTACTTTTTGGGCCAATATGAACAATGCTATGAACATTTGTGTCCAAGTTTTTGTGTGGACATATGTTTTCATTGAGTGTACAGGAGTGGAATTGCTGAGTCATAATGTAACTCTATGTTTTAGCTTTTGAAGAACTACCAGCCTGTCTTCCAAAACAGCTGTACCATTTTACATTCCCACTAGTAGGTAGTGTGTGAGGGTTCCATTTCTCCACATCGTGTTACCACTTATTGTTATCTGTCATTTTGATTCTAGCCATCCTAGTGAGTGGGAAATTGTTATCTCATTGTGTTTTTGATTTACATTTCCATGACGACTAATATTGTTGGACATCTTTTCACGTCCTTGTTGGTTATTTGTATATCTTCTTTGGAGAAATGTTTATTCAGATCCTCTGCCTATTTTTAAATTGTTATTTGTTTTTTATTATTGAGTTGTAAGAGTTCTTTATATATTCTAGATACAAGTCCCATATCAGATATATGATTTGCAAATATTTTCTCTACTTCTATGAGCTGTCTTTCCACTTACTTGAAGATATTGCTAGTAACAGAAAGGAATTTCAATGAATTCCAATGTATGTATTTAATTTTGATGAAGTCCAATTTATCTATTTTTTTCCTTTTGTTGCTTACGTTCTTGGTGTTGTACCTAAGGAACCATTGCCTAATACAAGGTCATGAAGATTTACACCAACGTTTTCTATGAGTTTTATAGTTTCAGCACTACATTTACATCTTTGATGTGTTTTAAGTTTTTTATACATGTTGTTAGGTAGAGGCCCAACTTCATTCTTTTGCATGTAGACAACCATTTCTGAAAAGACTATTCTTTCCCCCACTGAATTTTCTTGGCACCCTTGCCAAAAATCAATTGACCATAAATATGAGGGTTTATTTCTGGACTCTCAATTCTATTCCATTGATCTATATCTCTACCCTTATGTCAATACCACACTGTTTTGATTAGTTTCGCTTTGTAAAAAGTTTTGAAATCTGAAGTAATTATGACCTCATAAAATTGTTAGGAAATGTTCCCTTATTTTCTATTTTTTGGAAGAGTTTGGAAGGATTGCTTTTGATTCTTCTTTAAACATTTGGTAGAATTTACCAGTGAAGCCATCTGGTCCTGGACCTCTCTTTGGTGGGAAGTTTTTGATTACTAATCCAATCTGTTTAATTGATACAGGTCTATGCAGATTTTCTATTTCTTCTTGAATCTTAAGTTTTGGCAGTTTGTACCTTTATAGGAATTTTCCTATTTCATCTACATTATATAATTTGCTGCCATAAAATTATTCATAGTATTCCTCTTATAACCCTTTTTTTAACATAGTTACAACATTTTTTTCCTGCAGTGAGGACTTTTAAGACCTACTTTCTTAGCAACTTTCAAATATGCAATACAGTGTTATTAATTATAGTCATCATGCTATACTTTACAGCCTCATGACTTATTTTATAACTGGAAATTTGTACTTTTTCACTCTCCTCACCCATTTCATCTATGCCAATCCCCCAGCCCCCTCCTCTGGCAAGCAGCAATTTGTTCTCTGTATCTATGAGCTTGGTTATTTTTTGTTTGTTTTTGTTTTTTAGATTCCACATATGAGATCATGTGATATTTGTCTTTCTATGACTTATTTCACTTAGCACAATGCCCTCCAGGCCCGTCCAGGGTGTCACAAATGGCAAGATTTCCTGCTCTTTATGGTGGAATAGTACTCCATTGTATACACAGTCAGCCCTCTGTATCACTGGGTTCCACATCCACAGATTCAACCAACCATGGCTCAAAAATATTAGAAATATTTTTATTCCATAAAGTTCCAAAAAGCAAAACTTGAATTTGCTGCATGCTAGCAACTATTTACATAGCATTGACACTGTATTAGGTATTACAAGTAATCTAAAAATGATTTAAAGTATACAGGAGGATGTGCATAGGTTATATGCAAATATTATGCCTTTTTATATAAGGGATTTGAGCATTCGTGGATTTTTGTACCTGTGGGGTGTCCTGGAACCAATCCCCTAAGGAGACTGAGGGATGACTGTATATACCACATCTTCATCCACTGATGAACATTTGGGTTGTTTCTATATCTTGGCTATTGTAAATAATGCTGCAGTGAACATGGGGGTGTATATATCTTTCTGAATTAGTGTTTTCATTTTTTTTGGTAAATACCCAGAAGTGGAATTGTTGGATCATATGGTAGCTCTATTTTTAATTTCTTGAGGAATCTCCATAATGGCTTTCCATAATGGCTGCACCAATTTACAATCCAACCAACAGTGTATAAGTGTTCCCCTTTCTCTACATCCTCTCCAACATTAGTCGTTTTGGTAATAGCCATTCTAACAGGTGTGAGGTGTTATCTCATTGTGGTTTTGATTTGCATTTCCCTGATGATTAGTGATGTTGGGCAACTTTTCATGTATCTGTTGGCCATCTGTATGTCTTCTTTGAAAAAATGTCTGTTCAGATCCTCTGCCCATTTTTAAATTGGATTTTATTTTTTTGCTATTGAGTTGTAGTATAATCCTTTTTATTTCTGTAAAATTGGTAGTAATGCTTCCACTTTCATTTCTGATTTAAGTTATTTGAGTCTTACTTCTTTTTTCTTATTCATTTTAGCTAAAAGCTTGTCAATTTTGTTGACATTTTCAAAAAACAAGTTTTGGTTTCATTGATTTTCTATTTTTTTCTTTTTCATGTATTCCCTCTCTAATCTTTGTTATTTCCTTCCTTATCCTTGCTCTGGATTTAGTTAGCTCTTCTTTCTCAGATTTCATAAGATGAAAGGTTGGGTATTGAGTTGAGATCTTTCTTTTTAACATAGGTGTTTATAGCCACAAATTTCCCTCTGAGCACTGCTTTAGCTACATCTCATACATTTTGGTATGTTGTTTCTTCATTTTCCTTCATCACAAATTATTTTCTGTTTTCCTTTGTGGTTTTTTTTTAAATATAAAATTTTTCTTTTGGCTGCGTTGGGTCTTCATTGCTGTGCATGGGCTTCCTCTAGTTGTGGGAGCGGGGGCTACTCTTCGATGTAGTGCGCGGGCTTCTCATTGCGGTGGCTTCTCTTGCTGCAGAGCACAGGCTCTAGGCACATGGGCTTCAGTAGTTGTGGTGCGCAGGCTCAGTAGTTGTGGCTCATGGGCTCTAGAGTACAGGCTCAGTAGTTGTGGTGCACGGGCTTAGTTGCTCTGCAGCATGTGGGATCTTCCTGGACCAGGGATTGAACCTGTGTCCCCTGAATTGGCACATGGATTCTCAACCACTGCGCCACCAGGGAAGTCCCTCCCTTGTGGTTTTTTCTATGATCCACTGGTCATTTTAGGAATGTGCTTTTTAATTTCCACATATTTGTGAATTTCTCAAATTTCCCTGTTATTGATTTCTACTTTCATCTCATTGTGGTCAGAAAACATACTTTGTATGATTTCACTCCTTCTACGCTCTACGGCCTAGCCTATGGTCTATTCTGGAGACTGTTCCATGTGCATTTGAGAAGAATGTTTATCCTGTTGTTTTCCAGTGTAGTGTTTCATAGATCTATGTCAGGTCTAGTTTAGGTCAAGTCTTCTATTCCCTTGATCTTCTGCCTAGTTGTTCTATCCATTATGGAAAGTGGGCATTGAATTCTCAAACTATTATTGTTTGTCTATTTCTCTCTTCCACTCTGTCCAGTCTGTCAATTATTGTTTCATGTATTTTGGGACTCTGTTTTTAGGTACATATACGTTTATAATTGTATCTTCCTGATGGATTGACCCTTCTATCATTATGAAATGTCCCTATTCATCTCTAGTAAATATTTTTTGTTATAAAGTCTCTATTTTTTTTCCTTTTTTTTTTTTTTGGCCACATCGTGTGGCATGTGGGATCTTAGTTCCTTGACCAGGGATTGAACCCATGCCCCCTGCAGTGGAAGCATGGAGTCCTAACCACTGGACAGCCAGGGAATTCCCTATAAAGTCTATATTTTGATATTAGTTTAGCCACTCCAGCTTTTTAGGGTTGTTGTTTGCATGGAATATCATTTTTGATCCTTTTACTTTCAACCTATTTGTGCCTTTGGATGAAAAGTGTGCCTCCTGTAGACAGCATATTGTTGGACCTTGTCTTTTTTTAAAATCCAGTCTGATAATATCTTTCTTTTGATTGGATTGTTTAATTCAGTCACATTTATTGTTATTATTTATATGCTTGGATTTACATCACCATTTTGGTTTTTGTTTTCTATATGTCACATGTCTATATTTGTTATCTTACTTAGTATTAGGTGGATATTTTCTCATGTAACATTTTAATTCCTTTAATGAATTTTAAAATTATTTATTTTTGAGTTATTTTCATTGTGGTTTTTCTAGGGCTTATAATATACATCTTATTAAAATCTACTTCAGATTTATACTGACTTAGTTCTAGTGAAATACAGACATTTTATATAGCTTCATTGCCTCCCCCTTTTTGATATTATTGTCATACATACATATATATTTATATATGTAATAAATCCAACAATATATGGCTGTAATTATTACTTTATATAATTTTATGTCTTTTAAAACGGCTGAGAGGAGTTCCCTGATGGCCTAGTGGTTAGGATTTGGCCCTTATACTGCAGAGGTCCAGATTTGATTCCTGGTCAGGGAACCATCCCTCATGCTTCACAGTGCAGCCAAAATACAATAAATAAATAAACGAATAAATAAATAAATAAAGACTGAGAATAAATATATATTTATAGTGTTCACTAACATTCTTACTCTTCTGGTTCTTTCCATTTCTTTCTGTGGATTGGAATTACCATTATTGTCATTTCCTTATTTCAGTACAGCTTTCTTCCCATTCCCTTCTGTTGTGCTGTTATTGTCAAATATGTTATGTTTCTATATATTATAGTCCCAATAATACAATCATATTCATATTGCTTTATGTAATTGATTTTTAAATCAGTCAAGAGGGGAAAGGGGAAGAAATATGCAATTACACTGCCTTTTCTAATTACCCACATAATTACCTTCATAAGCATTCCTTGTTTTTCATGTGCATTCAAATTATTGTCTGACATCACGTGCTTCCAGCCTGAAGAACCTCACTTAGTATTTCTTTTAAGAAAGGTATCTGGGCTTCCCTGGTGGCGCAGTGGTTGAGAATCTGCCTGCCAATGCAGGGGACACGGGTTCGAGCCCTGGTCTGGGAAGATCCTACATGCCATGGAGCAACTGGGACCGTGAGCCACAACTACTGAGCCCGCACATCTGGAGCCTGTGCTCCTCAACAAGAGAAGCCGCGATAGTGAGAGGCCCGTGCACAGCGATGAAGAGTGGCTCCCGCTTGCCACAACTAGAGAAAGCCCTCGCACAGAAACAAAGACCCAACACAGCCAAAATAATAAAAATATACATAAAAAAAGGTACCCTATTCCCGTCTTACCCCTAGGTTCTTCATGACCTTTTTTTCCCCTTAGATTCCATATATATGTGTTAGCATACAGTATTTGTTCTTCTCTTTCTGACTTACTTCACTCTGTATGACAGGCTCTAGGTCCATCCACCTCACTAGAGAATGGACTTGAGGATATGGGGAGGGGGAAGGGTAAGCTGTGACAAAGTGAGAGTGGCATGGACATATATACACTACCAAACGTAAGGTAGATAGCTAGTGGGAAGCAGCCGCATGGCACAGGGAGATGAGCTCGGTGCTTTATGACCACCTAGAGGGGTGGGATAGGGAGGGTGGGAGGGAGGGAGATGCAAGAGGGAAGACATATGGGAACATATGTATATGTATAACTGATTCACTTTGTTATAAAGCAGAAACTAACACACCATTGTAAAGCAATTATACTCCAAAATAATAAATAAATAATACACTAAGTCAAAAAAAAAAGAAAGGTATCCTAGCAATGAATTCTCTGGTTTTTTTTTTCCATCTGCGAATGTCTTTAATTCACCTTCATTTTTGCCAGATATATGATTCTTGGTGTTTTTTTTTTAACTGTCAGTAGTCTGACTATATCGTCCTTCTTGACTCCATTGCTTCTGATGGGAAGTCAGCTGTTAATCTTATGGGGGTTCCCCTGTATGTGATGTGTTTTTTTTCTCTTCCTGCTTTCAAGATTTTCTTTTTGTTTTTCAACATTTTACTATGATGATACTGGGTATGATCTCTTTGGGTTTACTTAGAATTAATTGAGTTTCTTGGGTGTGTAAAGTTTTTTTAATCAAATTTGAGAAATTTTGGAATTCCCTGGTGGTCCAGTGTTTAGGACTCTGTGGTTTCACTGCTGGGGCCCAGGTTTGATCCTTGGTCAGGGAACTAAGATCCTGTGAGCCGTGCAGGCAGTGTGGCCAAAATAAGGAAAAAAAAAAAAGGAGAAAATAAGAAATTTGAAGAGTTTTCAGCAATCTTTTTGAATATCTTTTTCTGTCCTTTTAATGCTCTCCTCTCTTTTTAGTACTCCAATTATTCATATATTGATGCACTTATTTATATCCCACATTTCGCTGAGGCTCTGTTCATCTTCAGTTTTCCTCTCTGTTCTTCAGATTGCATAATATCTATTGTTATATCCTCAAGTGGACTGATTCTTTCTTCTGCCAACTCAAATCTACTGTAGAGCCCCTTCTAGCAAATTTTTCATTTGTTTCTATACTTTTCAACTCCAGAATATACATTTGGTTCTTTTTTATAATTTCCATTTCTTTCCTTTTTTAAAAAAATAAATTTATTTATTTTATTTTTGGCTGCATTGGGTCTTTGTTACTGTGTGTGGGCTTTCTCTAGCTGCAGTGAGCAGGGGCCACTCTTTGTTGTGGTGCATGGGTTTCTCATTGTGGTGGCTTTTCTTGTTGCAGAGCACAGGCTCTAGGTGCACAGGCTTCAGTAGTTGTGGCTCATGGGTTCTACAGCGCAGGGTCAGTAGTTGTGGCGCATGGGCTTAGTTGCTCCGTGGCACGTGGGATCTTCCTGGACCAGGGCTTGAACCCGTGTCCCCTGCATTGGCAGGCAGATTCTTAACCACTGTGCCACCAGGGAAGCCCTAATTTCGATTTCTTTATTGATAATTTATATTTATTGAGACATTGCCATCACACATTCCTTTACTTCTTTTAAGCAACCTTTAGTTCTTTGAGCATACTTATAACAATCGTTTTGAAATCTGTCTGCTACATCCTCCACTTGAGCCTCTTTAAAGAGAGTATTTTTATTGCTTTTCTTTTCTTTTTTTTTCCTTCTGTGTATGGGTCATATTTTCCTGTTTTTTGGAGGAGGGGCAGGAAAAAATTACTTTTCTCATAATTTTTTTGTTGAAATCTGAACATTGTAGACAATATATGGTAGGAACTATGGGATACTGATTCCCCACCCCACCCCAGGCTGGTGGCTTTTAATTTCTTGGTTATTTGTTTGATACCTTGAATGAAAATTGTAAAGTTTATCCTCTCTATAGTATAAAGCTTGATGTCCCTGCTCTGATTTTTTCCCCTTGTTTTAAATTTTTTGCTTGACTACCTAGGGGTTACTCCTGGGTTGGCACAAGCCATTTATTGTCAAGGTTGTGCTTAAGCCTCCCAAGTCAGTTAGATTTTTAACCTTTATTGTTGGATATCTTTGTGGTTTGGAGGCTACTATCACAGTTCAGGGTTTATATTGGGTTGGCCAAAAAGTTTTGCCCAGGTTAGAGTGGGAGCTGGGTGGAGGAAAAGAGATCTGGTTTTCTTGACCATGCCTGCTTGGACTTGAGTTTCTGCAACATGGAGCTGGGAGAGATGAAAAATTCCAGCAGCCTGCCCTTCCCTTGGTGAGATCATAACCCCAGACTGGGTACTGCAGGGGGAAGGAACCTCCATCCTCTTGGCTGCATCTGCCCAGAGTAGTGAGTTTGGGGTAGAGATTCTGCAAAGCAGAGGTGGGGTGGGGGGAGTTGTGATAAGGGAGTGAGTCATGGCTCAAATGCCATAGACTCTTGCTATTCTTGGCTTTGGTGATCTTCTCTACTTTGTTTTATATTTTAATAATTTTTGCTTTTGTGTCTATTATTTCCTTCCTTCTGCTTTCTTTGGATTTATTCTATTGTTTATTATCTAACTTCTTAAGTTGAATGCTTAGCTCATTAACTTTCAGCCTTTCTTCCTTTTTTTTTTTGGTCGCACTGAACAGCTTGCGGGATCTCAGTTCCCTGACCAGGGATCGAACATCGGCCATGGCAGTGAAAGCCTGGCCACCACAGAACTCCCTCTTCCTTTTTAATATACTCTCCTAAGGCTATAAACAGCCCTGTAACCACCACTTTAGTTGCAACATACAAGCTCATTTCTAAACATTTTCTAATTTCCATTAAGATTTCTTCTTTGACCTAAAGAGTTATTTAAAAGTGTTTTTAAATTTCCAAAACTGTATTTTAAGAAAAAGACTGTATATTTGGATTTATTTATATTGTCTTATTTTATTCCATGAGTTCCATTTTTGCTGTGTTTTTTCCTCTTTTGAATCAATTGATTTTTTCTTGTTCCACTTTTCCACTTCTATTACTTTGGAAGATATTCATTCTTTTTCTCTTCTTTTAGTGGCTATCTTTGAAATTCTAACATGCTTACTTAATTCAATAAAACCTAGAGTTAATTAACATATGTACCCTCTTCTTGAAGGGACCCCTAAAATGTTTTGACTCTAATCCTCAACAACATGAGTTGCTATTGTGAAGCCTTTAAATTCTGTGTTTTTTGTCTTCTTTTAATCCCACAAATTATAAATTACTAATATTACCCACATGTTTAACTTTTGTTTTCTACTTAAAGTTCTTTTGTATATCTCGGAACTTCTTTTTTGGATAATTTTCCTTATTCAGTGACAAATGTTGGTGGTAAATGCTTTAAATTTTTTTTATATTAAAATGCCTTTATGTTGCCTTTATTCTCTGAAGACAGTTTCACAGTATATATAATTTTTTTGGCTCTTTTCAGTTTATTGCATGAAGGAGTTACACTAGTCCAAGTTAAAAGCAGACCCCAAATGGTTACATTATACAAGCTGTGAGGTTTTTAAACTTGTGACAAGGGACAGAAGGAAAATTTTGCTCATTGCAAGGAAATCCTCACGTAAGCTTCAGTGAGCCAGAAGCATTTAAAACCTATGAAGCTTCAGCTGATTGTCCTTAGCCAGTCCAGTCTCTACGAGGAACTGGCATATGTTCTAGCGCTGGTCACCCTGTAGCTGAATTACTTCTCCATATTCTGGATGCTCAAGTACAGTACCATTGCAGGCAAATTTCTTCTTAAACGCCTTCACTAGTTTCTTTTTATCGTAATCATCAGTGATCCCTTGGACAGTAGTAAGGGTCTTCCTGCTGTTTCTCTGTTGAATTCTTATATGGATATAATCCTCAGTGCCAGCAGGAAGCAGATCATCACCCTTACTTGCATCAGCAAAGGGGTCGAAAGAGTGGAGGTTCTGGATAGCGGACATACGATATGATTCCTTTTCCTCGGTGGAAATGGCCTGCAGAAGGTGGCAGCTGGAAAAGGCGGGTGGGGGGGACAGAGCGTCAGGAAGCAAGGGGGCTCGAGGGGGAAGCTGCTGAGTCCTCAGTGGCGGCTCAGTGAGTGGGCCACAGTATATATAATTTTAAGATGAAAATTATTTTCTCGAAGCACTTTCAACATTATATTCTAATATGGCTTCCAATGTTGCTGTTGAGAAGTCACCTATTGGTCTAATTGTTCTTTTGTATGTGATCAGTCTTTTCCTTGTAGCTTGTTTTAAGATCTTATCTTTGTCTCTGGTGTTCTGCAGTTGATTGTGATGCATGTAGATATTAATTTCTTTTTATTTATCTTGCCTGGAATTTCTTAGTTTTCCCGAACCTGCAGATTTTTGTTTTTTCAAAATTCTGGAAACTTTCCAGCTATGGTTTATCTGAATGGTTCTCCCCCTTTTCTATTATTTCTTTGTAGAATTCTAAAGAGATTAATATTGGGCCTTTTTGCTTTATCCTCCATATCTCTTAAGCACTCATATTTTCCATCTCTTTGTACCTCTTTTTTGAATTTTGTGTGATTTTTTCAGATGTATTTTCCAGTTTCCTAATTTCTCATCAACTGATGCATAAAACTTCATCAAGGTTTTTAATAACAATTATTATATTTTTCATTTCTAGGTATTCTATTTAGTTCTTTTTCAAACCTAGCAGGTCATTTTTTTTTTAACATCTTTATTGGAGTATAATTGCTTTACAATGGTGTGTTAGTTTCTGCTTTATAACAAAGTGAATCAGTTATACATATACATATATCCCCATATCTCTTCCCTGTTGCATCTCCCTCCCTCCCACCCTCCCTATCCCACCCCTCTAGGTGGTCACAAAGCACCGAGCTGATCTCCCTGTGCTATGCGGTAGCAGGTCATTTTTGATAGTCTCTTGCTCTGTACTTTTTTATTTCCTTAAATGTATTTAACATATCTATTTAATATCCTGTATACGATAATGTAAATATCTAAAATCTTTGTGGGTCTAGTTATGTTTTACCTTTTTTTTTCCCCTGTTGTCTGCTTCCTCCTGGAAGTTGGTTTTCTTGTGTAAATTGTGACTTTTGATTGTGAAGGACTTTGTTAGAACTCTCTGTGGGATTTCCATGTGGCCCGAGAGTAACAGTGTTCTCCCATGAAAGCTTTCAATTTGATTTTCCCTGGTGTTTGAGGCATCACAAACCTAGGTCCACTTTAAATTAAAAATCGTGGCCTGTGATTTTTTTGTGCCATTCACATAATATATATTCAATCTCCAAACCAGGTGTCATAAAATCTCAGGGAGGTATTTAAAAAAAAAATTCTACTCAAAGTTAAAACTTAGACAAAAAAATTTTCCTTACTGTCTGTCCCTTCCCCCAGCTGTAGGCCTCTGTTATCCAATACTAACCACTTAGCCACATGTGGCTGTTAAATGTAAATTAGTGAAAATAAAATAAAATAAAATGAAAAATGTAGTTCGTCCGTCCCACTAGCCACATTTCAAGTGCTCAATAACCACATGTGGCTACCGTATTGGTCAGTGCAGATATAGAACATTTCCATCATTGTGAAAGTTTTATTGGATAGTGCTGCTCTAGAACATTTGAATCTACACATGTCTCCAGGGTGTGTGGTGTCTTCAGAACTAGGTTACACCTTTGAACAAACCCTTGTCAATCTGTGTCTTAGTCTGTATGCTTTCTCCCTGAAGATGTGCAAGTCGTAATACCCAGAATCTGTGAATATGCTAACTTACATGGCCAAAGGGACTTTACAGACATGATTAACAATCTTGAGATGGGGAGATTATCCTGGATTATATGGGTGAACTCAATGTAATTACAAGGATCTTCATAAGGGAAACAGGAAAGCAGGAAATACACAGTCAGAGAGGTGATGTGGTGACAGAAGCAGAGGTTGGAGTGATGTACTTTGAAGATGGAGGAAGGAACCATGAACCAAGGCATGCAGGAGACCTCTAGAAGCTGGAAAAGGCAACGAAACAGATTCTTCCCTAGAACCTCCAGAAGGAATATAGTCCTGTGACCCATTTTAGACTTTTTTTTTTTTTTTTTTTGCGGTACGTGGGCCTCTCACTGCTGTTGTCTCTCCTGTTGCGGAGCACAGGCTCCGGACGCGCAGGCCCAGCGGCCATGGCTCACGGGCCTAGCCGCTCCACGGCATGTGGGATCTTCCCGGACAGGGACATGAACCCGTGTCCCCCACATCGGCTGGCGGACTCTCAACCACTGCGCCACCAGGGAAGCCCCATTTTAGACTTTTAACCTCCAGAACTGTATGAGAATAAATTTGTGCTGTTTTAAGCTACTAAGTTCGTGGTAATTTGCTACAGTAGCAATAAGTCATACAAACTATGAAAGGAGCCAGTTAAGAAAGGCTTTATTTTAATATACCAGAAATGTGTGGCTGCCAAATGGCATTAAGTTATTCTTATATCTACTCATTTCCTCTTCCTATATTTCTATTTGGCCCTGAGGGTACAAGGCCCATGCAAACAAAAATTTTAGAACGGAGACTGATGCAGGAACCTATACTCTCATTCATTTATTCAACAAATATAAATATATACTGAGTGTTTATCATGCTCCAAGCACTGTTTTAGGTGCTTGACATATATTAGTGAATAAAAGAAAAAAATCTCTGCCCTCAAGAAGCTTACATTTTAGAGGAGAGACAGAGTTGATAAACAATAAACATAATACATAAGTAAATTACACTGTATGTTAGCAGATGATTAGTGCTATTGGTGAAAAAAAAGTGTGAGTGGTCAGGGAGTGGGGATGGGCAACTATAGTATTAAATATGGTGGTCAGGGTAAGTCTCATTGAAAAAGTTGCAACTGAGCAAAGACTTGAAGGAGTTAGTCATGTGATCATCCACAGTAAAGCATTCTAAGCAGAGGAAACATCCAGTGCAAAATATTGAAGTGGGAGTGTGCCTTGTGCCTGATACCTTCTAAGAACAGCAAGCAGGACAGTGTGGTGGAGGACAGAGCAGTAGGAAATGAGGTCAGAGAGGTGATAGAAGGCAGACCATGCTGGGTCTTGTAGGCTACTGCAAGGACATAAGCTTCATACTGAGGAGGACCCCTGATTTTTAGGGTAGACAAGTGTACAATTAGCATAACACTCAGAATACACAGGAAGAGATATAGCGCTTAGAGAATGGATGAATTTTTAGATGCTGTGAGTGGCAAGCTTTCTTCTGAGCACCACACTTTTGTACCCATTTGCTTCCTGGACTTTTCTACTTGTATGCTGATTGGTGACTCAAACTCAGATTGCTCCAAATAAACTCGTGATCTTCTGTCTTAAACCCTTTCTCCTCTTCTGTTCTCTATCCCACTTATTGGTATCCTGTTAGAAATCTTGGAGTCATCTCCTGATTCTGCTTTTTCCCACTCCACTATGTCCAATCAGACTCCCAACCCTGTCAGTCTTAGTGTGTAGATATGTCCTCTTCTCTGTTCCCTCTGCCTTCACCTTGGTTGAAGCTTTCATCTCTCACGTGACCTCTGTAATCACCTCCATGGTTCTATAACCTGTGTACCAACTGTAGCTGCCACAGTTCCAAAACTGATCATGCCACTCCCTCTTTTTTTTTTTTTTTTTTGTGGTACACGGGCCTCTCACTGTTGTGGCCTCTCCCATTGCGGAGCACAGGCTCCGGACGCACAGGCTCAGCGGCCATGGCTCACGGGCCTAGTTGCTCCACAGCACGTGGGATCTTCCCGGACCGGGGCACGAACCCGTGTCCCCTGCATTGGCAGGCGGACTCTCAACCACTGCACCACCAGGGAAGCCTGCCACTCCCTCTTTTAAAGATCTCTCCTGGGGACTTCCCTGGTGGTGTAGTGGTTAAGAATCTGTCTGCCAATGCAGGGGACATGGGTTCGAGCCCTGGTCCAGGAAGATCCCACATGCTGCAGAGCAACTAAGCCCATGCGCCACAACTACTGAGCCTGTGCTCTACAGCCCGTGAGCCACAACTACTGAAGCCCGCATGCCTAGAGCCTGTGCTCTGAAACAAGAGGAGCCACTGCAATGAGAAGCCCATGCATCACAACGAAGAGTAGCCCCCACTCGCTGCAACTAGAGAAAGCCTGCACACAACAATGAAGACCCAACACAGCCAAAAAAAAAAAAAAAAAATCTCTCCTGGCTCCTACTGCTTGTAGAATCTTGTCCCAATCTCTCCTTCTATTCTCATTTTCCAATATGCTTTTTTATGTCTCCCATGCTCTAGCCGTACTGAACCTGTCACTATAATCCCAGCATATGCCACCCTATCACAAGTATATATATATATACCTGAAAAAGCAGTACCTGCTAGCTATTATGATTATCAAATAACAACGGATTCTTTCTTCCAGAAATGCCCTTACTCTTTCTCTTCACCTTCAAAAATACTTATATACCTTTCTACTCAATTCAAATGCCACCTCCTCTGTGAAGCCTTTCTTGTTTCCCTCAGTAGAGTCTGTTGCTACTTCTTGTGTGTAGCTCCAGCATTCTGTATCTATAGCCCCTGTGCCACTTAATACAACACATCGTGATTATTTGATTACAGATCTGCCTCCCCCAACAGACTCCAAGCTGCTTGAGGGCAGGTACCATCTCTACTGATTTTTTCATGCCTAGTAGCTAGTAGTGTCGGGCCCAAAGGAGGTACTCAATTATTATTTGGTGAAATAAAGAATGAATGACTGAAATGATTCAGGAAAAATCTATGACTTGCTAGTCAAGAAGAAAGAGCAAAAGAGGGGAATTTCATACACAAAGCAGCTGGCCTAATAGCTCAGAGCTGGGAGGGGTAGCCACAAAAAGACTAAAATTGAAGATGCGGGCTGGGTTATAATGGGAGACGAGAGCAAACAGGAAGGGTTGGGTGGACCTAGCTGGGGAAGTGCTATGAAGCCACTGCCCAAAGTCTGGATTTTCATTTGAATGAGTAGGGAGTTGCTGGAGAGTTATTAGAGACCTGGTTGAAGCGAAGCCATGAAAAATGACCTGCACTGCAAGGCTGGAAGGAGGCAGCAAGGCCAGCCAGAAGGCAGTCACAATAACCCAGAGCAGAATGGGCATGGCAAGTGCAGGCAGGAGATTCAGGGGGCACAGAAAAGGAGGGGGCTGGATTTGGTGAATGATTGCATTTGGGAGAAGACACAAAGGTAGTGAGAATTGCTGAAGATTATGAAAAGCAGAGTAATGCACAGGAAGAACACGAGACCAGCAGTTAGGAAATCAGGGTTCAGTTACAGCACAAAAATTATTCCCTATTAACTTAGTCTTCCTGTGCCTTACCTTCCTAAAGAGTAAAACAAAGAGGTTCCCCATTCAAATTATCGGCAAATCCAGAATCCTTCAATTCTACTTCAAAAATATTTCTTGAATCACACCATCTTCACTGCCACCACCCTAGTCCAGGCCCCAGCAGTCCTCAGCTGGACCAGTCTATTAGCCTGGACAGTGGTCTCTGCACCCTCTCTTGTCCCCACACTATGTGGTCTCCACACAGCAGTCAGCACCATCTTCTAAAAATGTCAATTCGCTTACGTTACTCCTCTGCTTAAAAACTCTTTGACCCCCACTACAATTAGAGTCAGATTACACTCCTTACCTCAGCCTACAAGTCTCCTACATAGTGTGGCTCCTGCCTGCCTCTCTGACCTCATCCCACACCCCTCACCTCACTCAATACACCCCAGTCGCACAACCTTTCTGCTTTTTCTTGAGCATATCCAGCTCTTTCCTACCTTTTCACATGCTGTTCCCTGAAATGCAGCTTTGTCTGGCTGGGTTCTTCATGGCTTTGGTACGTCAGACCTAGATTTGATCCCCTCAGAGAGGTCAGTCCTGATCTCGGTATCATCTGTTTATTTCCTTAGCACTTATCACAATCTGTAATTATTTTATTACTTGTTTACTGCTGATCTCCCAGGAGATTACAAGTTCTAAAAGGTAGGGCCCCTCTGTCTACTTCACTGGGCATTTGTGAGTGAGTGAATGAGTGAATGAATGAATGAAAGGGGTGATGGAAGCAGAGTTCACCAAAAATGGAGTTGTGAAGAAAAATGGAGGAAAAGATTTTGAAAAGAGTTCCGTGGAATCTTGAGGATAGCATAACTAGTTTCACCCAGCTCGTAGTAAAAACTGTTAAAAGGAATTGAGACAGGAGACAGAGAGCTCAGGCAAAAAATCATGGAGAATCACAGAAGCTGCAGCTAATGGAACTCAATTCAAATTACCAGAAATTTTTTGAGTACTTACTATATGCCAGACTCTACGCTGGGCCTCACTGTGAGACGTATAAAGATGAGTGGACACTTCAAGAGTTTATATTCAGGAGGCCAGAAATAGGAGAGAAGGAAGTGCAAGTGATAATAAAAGGCAGAATTTAATCAAAGGGCGCTGGGGCTAACAAGAAGGGGCTCAGGGAAGGCTTCAGAGAAAGTTACTCTGACGCTGAAGTCAACAAGTTCCAGTCTACAATGAAATACGAGCAGATGCTTCTCTCTGCTCTTCCCCACAAAATACTTCTGAAAAGTAGGATGGAAAGCAAAATATTTTTCAAGATGACTTTTGAGGCACTGTGTTAGTGGGGAAACAACTACGTGGGTTTTGGCCCTACCACTCACTATTTGGGAGACCTTGGACAATTTGCTCATTTCTTTTTCCTAACTATTATTGAGGGCCTGCGCTAGGCACTTTCATATATACTATTTTATTGAATCATTTATCTTTTCTAAGCTTCAGGTTTCTCCATTCCCTTTGAACTTTAGCAGACTAGATTTCTGGTTCCCAGTTGGTGCTGGGTACAGACCTGCAGGTATTCCTTTTTGCCTTCAGGTAGCACCCACACTTTTGCACCAAAGCAACAGACTGGCTTTTGGTAATATCCTAAAGGCACTAGAGTGCACTTTGGCTATTTGGCAGATGGGGAAAAAGATGAAAAAGTTTAAGAAGTGAAGCATAAGTTTCTTTGTGGCACTGTTGGATGAGCACATTTTGAAGTGGTAAACAATGGGGACTGCCTGCCATGGTAACCTGTTGTATATTGCAAAACGGAGATATTAAGGTGTCAAGAAATGACCACCCTAAAATGTTACTAATGTTAAGGTAAACTGTAATGTCAAAAATTGTAACATGATTGTCTCGAGGTAATGCTGTAAAGACAGGTACTTAGATGACTGGCAAAGTGAGATGGGTGAACAAGAGAAAATCTGTCAGTGCATCTCCAGGAACGACCATGGAGAGGACTGTCTATTTTTGGACAATGGCGTCTTTGCTTCTGTAGACAGAACTATTCCTAGTATGGAGAAGGGCAATTTCTCAGGTACCTAGGCTTGATTAAAAGAAGAACAAAACTCTGGAGACTATCCAATTCCTTTTGTTCTAATTAGGTGTTTGCTGAGCAGCTTTATGGTGTATAACTGGTTTCTTGACTGGGACGACCCACCAGCCAGGAGGGCCTTTATGCTGTTGATCAAAGTCTTGTCTTGCCTAATATACTGCTCATTATAAATGACCACCTTGAGGTCTGCTTTATAAATCAGTCTCTGTGGCTTTGGTAGCATGATTCATTCCCCAGAGACTTAATCATCATGTGACTGAAAATGGGAGAGAAATGTGAGGTGGAAAAACTACAGAGCAGACTGGCTGGAGTATCCTCAAGTGCTCCTCTCCTATGAGGGCTGGCCTGAAGCAGCCAGTGGCTTTACCTATTAAATTACAGCAATAATCATCTCTTATACTTGTTCAGTGCTTTTAACTTTCAAAGCACTTTCATATATATATATATAAAATCTAATTTTATCATTTCATCTATTATACCTTCTTTAGCTCATACTGTTTGCAAAAATACATTTGTAGAGCAGTGGCAAAGACACCAAAAGAAGCAGTAATATTGTCAACACCTTGAAAAAAAATCTGTCTATGATGGGACCTTGGCAAAATAAATCAAACTAAAGAAATAAGTGTAGTCAGAGTCTAGGCTGCAGTAAGGTGACCCGGAATTTGGAGATAGGCTCAGAATGATTCTGAGAGTGAAATAACACAAAGACATGGTTGTAGATGTGTTGCTGATGGAGACCTGGGAAATATCCAAGTGTAATCAAGGTGATCAGGGCATATCTGCAAGACTGGAATGTACTCGAAGAAAGCTGCAATCTAATCAGTTTTACTGTAAACTCTCTGAAGAATAAGGTGCTACAGAGAGGTGGTGTACGAGTTATTTGAAAAAGAGGGATTAGAGAGTGAAGATATGTTAGTTTGTCCAGCACCCCCCACTCCTCACTATGCAGAGGGACAGGAAGGGATGGGAGAGGGAAGTGTGTACATTTGTGCAGTGGCTGGAGAGCAGAGGGAGCTGGGTAGACCACGTATATGACAGACACACATATTGTGGTCCCTAAGGATGTAGACTCAATTATGAAACAGTCACTTCCTTCACTCTGATTCCATGCTCATCAAGTAACCTTCTGACTTACTAATTCAGTTTCCTAGGTCCCTTGATCCTGGGAAAGAAATGCCCTTGGAGTAGATAAGACTATTGTGGTTAGCCAACAGGTATATCTTCCATTGTAAATAAATATAATTGCAATATATTTTATATGTCTCTTCCCCAATTTTTTTATTTTGAAAATTTTCAAATCTAAAGAGAAGCTGCAAAAACAGTAAAATAGATTTCTACTTTTTCTTAAACTAAATTTACCAATTTGCTGATGGAAGTTCAACTGCACCAGCACTATTTATTGAAAAGGCTGTCTTTCCTCCATTGAATTGCTTTTGGACCTTAGTCAAAAATCAGTTGGCTGTATTTGTGCGGGTCTGTTTCTGGGATCTCTATTCTGCTCTTTGATGTGTTTATTCCTTTGCCAATACCACACAGTCTTGATTACTGTACCTATATATTAAATCTCAAAATTGGTAAAGTGATTCCTCCCACTTCATCCTTCTTTTATAAAATTGTTTTAGCTATTCTAGTTCCTTTGTTTTTCCATATAAATTTAATAATAATCTTGTCTATATTTTCAAAAAACATACTGGAATTTTGATAGGAATTATTTTAAACTTGTACATAAATCTGGAAAGAATTGACATCTTTACTACGTGGAGTCTTCTAATCCATGAACACGGTATGTCTTTGCATGAATGTAGATCTTTGATATCTTTCATCAGGGTTTTGTAGTTTTAACATACAAGTCTGGTATGTGTGTGTGTGTGTATGTATGTATATATATATATATATATATATATATATATATATATATATATATATATATATATTGCAATACGCGGGCCTCTCAGTGTTGTGGCCTCTCCCATTGCGGAGCACAGGCTCCGGACGCGCAGGCTCAGTGGCCATGGCTCACGGGCCCAGCCGCTCCACGGCATGTGGGATCTTCCCGGACTGGGGCACGAACCCGTGTCCCCTGCATCGGCAGGCGGACTCTCAACCACCGTGCCACCAGGGAAGCCCTGGTATATTCTTTGTTAGATTTACACCTAAGTATTTCATTTTTTAAAAGCTGATTATAAATTGCATTGTATTTTAAATTTTGGTTTCCATGTGCTCATGGGTAGTACATAGAAATACAATTGATTTTTGTATGTCAATCTTGTATCCTGAGACCTTGTTGAAAACATTTATTAGTTCTAGGAGGTTTTTGTAGATTCCTTGGGATTGTATTGTAGACAATAATGTCATTTGCAAATAGGGACAGTTTTATTTTTTCCTTTTTGTTTTGTATGCTCCTCAGATGCTGCTTGTTATGTCTTTCAGCTATGGAATGCACAGAGCAGAGATACTGGTCTGTAGTTTTCCTTTTTTTGTACTGTCTTTGTCTGGTTTTGGTATCAGGATAACACTGGTTTAATGAAATGAGTTGTGAAGTGTTTCTTCCTCTTCTATTTTCTGGAAAGATTTAGATTTGGTTTGAATTCTTCTTTAAACATTTGGTAGAATCCTCCAGTGAAACCATCTAGGCCTGGAGCGTTCTTTTTGGGAGTTTTCAAATACAAATTCAATTTCCTTAATAGTTATAGGTTATTCAAATAATTTCATATTTGGCGAGTTGCAGTAGTATGTGGTTTTTGAGGAAGCAGTTCATTTTATTTAACTTGTCAAGTTTATGTGTGTAGAGTTGTTAGATGTATTCTGTTATTACCCTTTTGATGTCTGTAGGGTTTGTGGTGATACCCCACTTCACTCTTGATTTTGGCAATTTATGTCTTCTCCGTTTTTAAATTTGTCAGTCCTGCTAGAGATCTGTCAATTTTACTGACATTTTCAGAGAACCACCTTTCTGTTTCATTTTCTATATTATTATTGTTTTCAGTTTCATTTAATTTGCTCTACCTAGTATGTTAAGGTGGCAACTTAAATTATTGATTTGAGATTATCCTTTTTTTTTTTTTAGGATTTGGTGCTGTAAATTCCCCTCTCAGCACTGATTTAGCTGTGTCCCACAAATTTTGGTATGTTTTATTTTCATTTTAAATCATTTAAATGTAATTTGTGATTCTCCATGAAATTTGCTTTTTGACAAATGGATTATTCAGGAGTGTGTTTTTTAAGTATCTAAATGTTTGGAGATTATCCTATTATCCTTTATTAATTTGTTTGATTCTATTTTGGTCAGAAAATATACCCTGTTTGATTTCCTTATTTTAAATTTGCTGAGATTTCTTTGTGGTCCACGATGTGGTCTATCTTTATTTTTAAAATTTTAATATCATTGTGATAAAGTATATAAAACATAAAATATGCCATTGCAACCATTTTAAGTAGAATATTCAGTGTATTAAGTACATTCACAGTATTGTGCAATCATCACCACTATCTATTCCAAAACTTTTCTATCACCCCAAATAGAAATTCTGCACCCATTAAGCAATAACTCCCCATTCCCCCTTCCCCCAATCCCTGGTAACTTCTAACCTACTTTCTGTCTATATGAATTTGCCTATTGTAGATATTTTGTGTAAGTGGAACTATATAATATTTGTCCTTTTGTGCCTGGATTATTTCACTTGGCATAACGCTTTCAAGGTTCATCCATGTCATAGCTTATATCAGAACATCATTTCTTTCTATGGCCAAATAGTATTTCATTGTATGGATATACCACGTTTTGTTTATCCATTCACCTACTGATGGACATTTGAGCTATTTCACCTTTTGCCTATTGTGAATAATGCTACAGTAAACACCGAATACAAGTATCTGTTTAAGTCCCTGTTTTCAGTTCTTTTGGGTATATAACTTGGAGTGTAACTGCTGGGTCATATGGTAATTCTATACTGAACTTTTTGAGGAACCACCAAACTGTTATCCACAGTGGCTGTGCCATTTTACATTCCCAGTGGCAATTTACAAGAGTTCCAATTTCTCCACATCCCCAGTAACACCTGCTATTTTCATTTTAAAAATTATAGTTATCCCAGTAAAGTGGTTTCTCATTGAGGTTTTGATTTGCAGTTCCCTAATAACTAATGATGTTGAGCATCTTTTCATGAGCACATTGGCCATTTGTAAATCTTCTCTGGAGAAATGTCTATTTAATTCCTTTGCCAATTTTTTTTAAACATCTTTATTGGAGTATAATTGCTTTACAATGGTGTGTTAGTTTCTGCTTTATAACAAAGAGAATCAGCTATACATATACATATATCCCCATATCTCCTCCCTCTTGCGTCTCCTTCCCTCCCATCCTCCCTATCCCACCCCTCTAGGTGGTCACAAAGCACTGAGCTGATCTCCCTGTGCTATGTGGCTGCTTCCCACTAGTTATCTATTTTTCATTTGGTAGTATATATAAGTCCATGCCACTCTCTCACTTCGCCCCAGCTTACCCTTCCCCCTCCCCATGTCCTCAAGTCCATTCTCTACATCTGTGTCTTCATTCCTGTCCTGCCCCTAGGTTCTTCAGAACCATTTTTTTTTCAGATTCCATATATATGTGCTAGCATATGGTATTTGTTTTTCTCTTTCTGACTTACTTCACTCTGTATGACAGACACTAGGTCCATCCATGTCACTACAAATAACTCAATTTCGTTTCCTATTATGGCTGAGTAATATTCCATTGTATATATGTGCCACATCTTCTTTATCCATTCATCTGTCAACTGACACTTAGGTTGTTTCCATGGCCTGGCTGTTGTAAAAAGAGCTGCAGTGAACATTGTGGTACATGCCTCTTTTTGAATTATGGTTTTCTCAGGGTATATGCCCAGTAGTGGGATTGCTGGGTCGTATGGTAGTTCTATTTTTAGTTTTTTAAGGAACCTCCCTACTCTTCTCCATAGTGGCTGTATCAATTTACATTCCCACCAACAGTGAAAGAGGGTTCCCTTTTCTCCACATCCTCTCCAGCATTTATTGTTTACAGATTTTTTGATGATGGCCATTATGATTGGTGTGAGGTGATACGTCACTGTAGTTTTGACTTGCATTTCTCTAATGATTAATGATGTTGAGCATTCTTTCATGTGCTTGTTGGCTATCTGTATATCTTCTTTGGAGAAATGTCTATTTAGGTCTTTTGCCCATTTTTGGATTGGGTTGTTTGTTTTTTTGATATTGAGCTGCATGAGCTGCTTGTAAATTTTGGAGATTAATCCTTTGTCAGTTGCTTCATTTGCAAATATTTTCTCCCATTCTGAGGGTTGTCTTTTCGTCTTGTTTATGGTTTCCTTTGCTGTGCAAAAGGTGTTAAGTTTCATTAGGTCCCATTTGTTTGTTTTTATTTCCATTGCTCTAGGAGGTGGGTCAAAAAGGATCTTGCTGTGATTTATGTCATAGAGTGTTCTTCCTATGTTTTCCTCTAAGAGTTTAATACTTTCTGGCCTTACCTTTAGGTCTTTAACCCATTTTCAGTTTACTTTTGTGTATGGTGTTAGGGAGTGTTCTAATTTCATTATTTTACATGTAGCTGTCCAGTTTTCCCAGCATCACTTATTGAAGAGGCTGTCTTTTCTCCATTGTATATTCTGGCCTCCTTTATCAAAAATAAGGTGACCATATGTGCGTGGGTTTATCTCTGGGCTTTCTATCCTGTTCCATTGATCTATATTTCTGTTTTTGTGCCAGTACTATACTGTCTTGATTACTGTAGCTTTGTAGTATAGTCTGAAGTCAGGGAGCCTGATTCTTCCAGCTCCATTTCTGTTTCTCAAGATTGCTTTTGTTATTCGGGGTCTTTTGTGTTTCCATACAAATTGTGAAACTTTTGTTCTAGTTCTATGAAAAATGCCATTGGTAGTTTGATAGGGATTGCATTGAATCCCTATCCCTTTGGGTAGTATAGTCATTTTCACAATGTTGATTCTTCCAAGCCAAGAACATGGTATATCTCTTGATCTGTTTGTATCATCTTTAATTTCTTTCATCAGTGTCTTAGTTTTCTGCGTACAGGTCTTTTGTCTCCTTAGGTAGTTTATTCCTAGGTATTTTATTCTCTTTGTTGCAATGGTATATGTGAGTGTTTCCTTAATTTCTCTTTCAGATTTTTCATCATTAGTGTATAGGAATGCAAGAGATTTCTGTGCATTGCCAATTTTTTTTTTTTTTTTTTTTTAGGCTGACACTCTTCAAAGTTTTATTTCACTAACTTCAGGTCAAATTTCCACAGCTGTTTTCTGGTCAATTTTATATCTTTGTTTGGCTTCCCAAAATGGTAGTACCAAAAGATTTGTGGGGTAGGGAGAAGAGGCCATTTTAAGAAGCACTGTATTTACTCATCTTCCACAAGGCAACAGAGTTGGACATCTGATTGTTCAACCAAACAAAGCTTTAACAGCATCCAGGAGGGCAGGCAGGCAAACCAGGCTGTCGACACTCTTCCATTTGTCAAAATCAGACCACAGAAAACCAACTCCACACAGACCTAAAAGGTTATCACCATTCATCTTTTCTTTTTCTGCTGCTGCAAAATTTTTCTTCTTTTAATTATCATATCATGTAGTTTCTCAAGTCCTTCCTTCAGTCCATCACCTATGATTGCACAGGTGGGCTGAAAATGCCAGGGAGTTGATGAGCTCAGTTCACTCATTGCTAACAATTTCTCAATTTCTGAGAGAGAAAATGAGTTCCTCAGGTCTTGTTTTTTAGCAACTATAAGCACAGGAACTCCTTGATTTTCTGATATCCTAGTTATTTTATGAAGTTCAGTTTTGGCTTCTTCCATCCTTTCAACATCAACAGAGTCCACAACAAACACAATGCCATCTGCGCATCTGGTATATGACTTCCACAGTGGCCTTAATTTCTCCTGACCACCTACATCCCAGAAGTGAAAAGTTACTTTTAGAATTTCCCAAGGTTACCTTAATTTTTTCCATGTTAAATCCTTTGGTAGGTACAGTATTACAATTTCATTGAACTGCAGCCTGTATAACACAGTTGTCTTTCCAGCAGAGTCCAAACCCATAATGACAATGTGGAAGGACTGAAATGAAGGCAGGCTGGACAGGATCAAAGTCTGGTCTGACAATCCATTCCCCATTTCCATCTGCAAAGAAGTGTTCCAAACTGAAAGGCTTTCTTCTTACTGCTTGAGAACTCTTCTTCCTAGGGGATCCAGCTACCAGACTCCCGAATTGGAGCCTGGATCCAAATGAGAAAGCATTGGTAGGCTTTTCTACTTGGGGGCAGAGAAGCACCCCACCGCCACTCAGCTTAGCTCTCCACGCAACTCTGGTGGTTGCCTCACTAGAAACCGTGGCTCCAGACTATGACCACACCCACTCCACGTGGCCCACCCCCGAGCCCCAATCCCATTGGTCACCTGTGTCAGCGCGTCCATGCCACACGCGCCCCTGCGCCCTAACTGGTGAGAGTAACTGCCGCTCCCAGCATGGCAGAGCCAGGCTCTCCCTCGGTCCACAGGCACCACCTTTTGCCTTCAAGTTAGAAAAGAGGGCACCTGTGGAGGAGCCGAGTGACCCCTGCAGGGGAAGGGGAGCCTCGGCCGGTCGGTCACGTCACCGCCAGCCGGCTCGCTCCGCCCACCTGGGTGCACCTGCAGTGCAGACACCGTGCCGAGGTTCTCACATCCAGCCCGCGGTCACCGCTGGTGTGTTTAACCCTTTGTCCGCTGGCCAGAGGGTGCTCCCTGTGGCTGCGCCAGCCCACAGGAGTGAATGATCTGACCTGTGGCAGCTGCCGGGGAAGGCCTGCTGTCCCTGCAGCACGATCCCTTCACCTCACCGCTCCGCACCCAGCCTGCCAATTTTTCAAATGGGTTATTTGTCTTCTTGTTGAGCTTAGGAGTTTTTTATATATTATGAATATTAAATCCTTATTAGATGATTTGCAAATATTTTCTCCCATTCTATAGATTTTCTTTTCACTTTCTTGATAATGTATTTTGATCCACAATAGTTTTAAATTTTTATAAGTCAAATTCATCTATTTTTTCTCTTGTTGTCATGTCTAAGAATCCACTGCCAATTCCAAGGTCATGAAGATTTATGTTTTATGTTTTCTTCAAGAATTTTATGGTTTTAGGTCTTATATTTAGACTGGTGATCTATTTTGAGTTAATTTTTGCATATGGTGTGTGGTAGGGAGTCCAACTTCATTGTCTTGCATGTGGATATCCAGTTGTCCAAGCACCATTTGTTGAAGAGATAATTCTTTCCCCATTAAATGAATTTGGCATCTTTGTTGAAAATCAATTGGCCATAGATGTATGGGTTTATTTCTGGACTTACAATTCTATATCATTGGTCTATATGCCTGTCCTTCTGCCAATACCACACTGTTTTGATTACTGTAGCATTGTAGTAAGTTTTGAAATTGGGAAGTGAGTCCTATAACTTTGTTCTTTTTCAAGATTGTTTTGGTTATTTGGGGCCTCTTGAGATTCCATATGAATTTGAGGATTGGCCTTTTCATTTCTGCAAAAAAAAGGCTGTTGAGATTTTGACAGGTATTACAGTGAATCTATAGGCTGCTTTGGGCAGTACTGACATATTAACAATATTAAGTCTTATAATCCGTGAATACAGGATGCTGTTCCATTTATTTAGGTCTTCCTTAATTTCCTTCAGCAAATATTTTGTAATTTTCAATGTACCAGTCATTCACCTCCTTGGTTAAATTTATTCTTGGGTACTTTATTCTTTGGGATGCTATATGGAATTGCTTTCTTAAAAAGTTTTGGATTGTTTATTGCTGGTGTATAAAAACACATTTGATTTTGTGTGTGTATTGTAACCAGCAAAATTGCTGAGTTTGTTCATTAGCTCTAGTAGCTTTCATGTGGATTCTTTGGAATCTTCTATATGTATGATCATGTCATCTGTGAATAGGGAGAGTTTTATTACTTGCATTCCAAACTTAATGCCTTTTATTTCCTGTTTTCTTGTCTAATTGCTCTGGCTAGAAATTCTAGTATAATAGCAGTGGTAAAAGTGGGTGTCTTGTCTTAATTCCTGATCTTAGTGGGAAAGTGTTCATCTTTTACCATTGACTATGTTAGCTGTAGGTTTTTCGTAAATGCCCTTTATCATGTTGAGGAGTTTCTGTTTATTCCTGGCATTCTGAATGCTTTTATCATAAGTGGGTGTTGGATTTTGTCAAATGCCTTTTCTGCATCAATTGAGATGATCATGTAGCTTTTCCCCTTTGTTATATTAATGTGATGTATTATATTGATTGATTTTCTTACGTTGAACCATCCTTGCACACCTGGGTTAAATTCCCCTTGGTCATTTTAATATGCAGTTGCATTCAATTTCCTAGTATTTTGTTAAAGGACTTTTGCATCTATAATCATAAGATATTTGGGGCTGTAATTTTCTTTTCTTGTTAGGTCTTTATCTGGCTTTGGTATCAGGGCAATGGTGGCCTCCTAGCATGAGTTGGGAAGTGTTCAATCTTATTCAGTTATCTGGAAGAGTTTGAGGCAAATTGGTATTAATTCTTTAAATGTTTTGTAAAACTCACCAGTGAAGCCATCTGGTTGTGACTTTTCTTTGTTGGGAGGTTCTTCATTACTAATTCAATTTAAATATTTTACTTGTTACAGATCTATTGAGATGCTATATTTCTTCTTGAGTCAGTTCTGGTAACTTTTTTATTTCTAGAATTTGTCCATATCATCTAGGCAATCTAATTTGTTAGCATACAATTGTTAGTTGCATTCTCTTATAATCTTAAAACATATCTCTGTAAGTTTGGCAATAATGTCCTTCATTTATTTATTTATTTATTTATTTATTTATGGCTGCACTGGGTCTTAGTTGCCGCATGTGGGATCTTTTGTTGAGGTGTGTGGGCTCTTTGTTGTGGTTCACGGGCTTCTCTCTAGTTGTGGCACATGGGCTCCAGAGTGTGTGGGTCTAGTAGTTGTGACATGCGTGCTCTCTAGTTGTGGCGTGTGGGCTCCAGAGCATGTGGGCTCTGTAGTTGTAGCATGTGGGCTCTCTAGTTGTGGTACATGGGCTCAGTAGTTGTGGTGCTTGGGCCTAGTTGCCCCACGGCCTGTGGGATCTTAGTTCCCTGACCAGGGATTGAACCTGCGTCCCCTGCATTGTAAGGCAGATTCTTAACCACTGGACCACCCAGGGAAGTCCCAATGTCCTTCCGTTGATTTCTGAATTTAGTTATTTGTGTCTTCTCTCTCTCTCTCTTTTTTCTTTATCAGTCTAGCTAAAGGTTTGTCAATTTTGTTGCTCTTTTTTTTAAAAAAAAGATTATTCATTTATTTAGTTTTGGCTGCATTGCTGTGCGTGGGCTTCCTCTAGTTGTAGTGAATGGGGGCTACTCTTTGTTGCAGTGTGTGGGCTTCTCATTGCGGTGGCTTCTCTTGCTGCAGAGCACAGGCTCTATGTGCACAGGCTTCAGTAGTTGTGGCACATGGGCTCAGTAGTTATGGCCCATGGGCTATAGAGCACAGGCTCAGTAGTTGTGGTGCATGGGCTTTGCTGCTCTGCAGCATGTGGGATCTTCCCATACCAGGGTTTGAACCCATGTTCCCGGCATTGGCAGGCGGATTCTCAACCACTGCACCACCAGGTAAGTCATTGTTCCTCTTTTCAAAGAACCAACTTTTGGGTTTGTTCATTCTCTGTACTGTTTTTCTATTCTCTATTTAATTTATTTCTATTCTAATCTTTGTTGTTTCCTTTCTTCTGCTAGCTTTGGATTTAGTTATCTCTTCTTTTTCTAGTTCCTCAAGATGTAAAAGTAGTTTATTGATTTGAGATCTTCTTTTTAATGTAGGCATTTACAGGTATAAATTTCCCTCTGATTATGGCTCTTGCTGCATCTCATGAGTTTTATATGTTGCATTTTCATTTTCTTTCATTGCAAAGTATTTTCTCATTTCCACTGTGTTTTCTTCTTTGATCCATTAGTTGTTTTAAGAGTGTGTTGCTTAATTTCCACATATTTTTGAACTTCTCACTTTCCCCTCTGTTGTTGTTTCTTTTAGCTTTATTCCACTGTGGTTAGAAAAGACAGTTTGAATGATTTCAATCTTCTTAAATGTATTGAAACTTGTTTTGTGGCCTAACATATGGTCAATCCTGGGGAATGTTCTATGTCCACTTGAAAAGAATGTGCATTCTGCTGTTGTTGGGGGGAATGTTCTCTCTACGTATCCTTCTGGTCTAATTGGTTTATAATGCTATTCAAGTTCTCTATTTCCTTATTGCCCTTATGTCTAGATGTTCTAACTATTATTGAAAGTGGTATTTGAAGTCTCCAACTATTACAGTAGAACTGTCTATTTTTCTTCTCAATTCTGTAAATGTTTGCTTTCTACACTTTGGGGCTCTGTTGTATAGTATAAATAGGTTTATAATTGTTATATATTCCTGATGAATTGATCCTTTTATCAATATATAATGTCTTTGTCTCTTGTAACACTTTTTGACATAAAGTCGATTTTGTCTGATATTAGTATAAGCCAACCTCAGCTCTTTTTGGTTACCATTTGCATGGAATATTTTTTTCCATCCTTTCTTTCACTTTCAACCTACTTATTTCTTTGGATCTAAAGTAAATTTCTCATAGACAGCATACAGTTGCACCATGGTTTCTTTTTTTAATTTACTCTGCCCAATCTCTGCCTTTAATTGGACACTTTAATTAATTTACATTTAATGTGTTTGCTAATAAGGAAGGCTTTCTGCCATTTCTTATACTATTTTTGTCCCTCATTTATTACATTAATGTCTTCTTTTGTATTTAGTTGATTATTTGTAGTGAACCTTTTTGATTCTCTTCTCATTTCCATTTGTACATTAAAAGAACATTTATTTTGTAGTTACCATAGGAATTACATTTAACATCCTAAATTTATTATAATATAGTTTGAATTGATACCAACTTAACTTCAATAGCATATAAAAACTCTGCTATTATTCAGTTCCATCCCTTCCTTATGTTGTTGTTGTCACAAATTACATCTTTAGATATTGTGTGCCCAATAACAGATTTATAATTATTCTTATGCATTTGTTTTTTATGTCATGTAGAAAAGAAAGAGTGGAGTTACAAACCAAAAGTGCAATACTAGCTTTTATGTTTGCCCATGTAGTTCTCTTTACCAGAGAACTTTATTTCTTCATATAGCTTCACGTTATTGTCTAGTGTCCTTTCATTTCAACTTGAAGGACTTCTTTTTGCCCCATTTTTTCTCAGGTAGGTCTAGTGTTAACAAACTCCCTCAACTTTTGTTTATCTGGGAATGTCTTAATTTCTCCCTCAATTTTTTTTTCTTTTCTTTTTTTTTTTTGTTTGCGGTACGCGAGCCTCTCAGTGTTGTGGCCTCTCCCGTTGCAGAGCACAGGCTCCGGACGCGCAGGCTCAGCGGCCATGGCTCACGGGCCCAGCCGCTCCACGGCATGTGGGATCTTCCCGGACCAGGGTACGAACCCGTGTCCCCTGCATCGGCAGGCGGACTCTCAACCACTGCGCCACCAGGGAAGCCCCTCCCTCAATTTTGAAGAAGAATTTTGCCGAACATAGAATTCTTAGTTGACAGGTTTTTTTTTTCAGTGCTTTAAATATGTCATCCAACCACCTTCTGGCCTACATGGTCCCTGATGAGAAATCAGCTTTTAATCTTATTGAGGATCCCTTGTATGTGACTAGTTGCTTCTCTTTTGCTGCTTTCAAGATTCTGTTTGTTTGTCTTTCAAGAGTTTGATTGTAATGAGTGTTGGTGTGGATTGCATCTATCCTCCTTGGAATTCATTGAGCTTCTTGGATGTGTAGATAATGTCTTCCATCAAATTTGGGAAGCTTTCGGCCTTTACTTCTTTAAACATTCTTTCTGACTTTCTCTCTCTCTTTTTCTTCTGGGACTCCCATAATGGTGTCCCATGGGTCCCTTAGGCTCTGTTCTCCTTTCTTCATTCTTTTTTTCTTTCTGTCCCTTGGACTGGGTAATTTTAATTTTCCTATCTTCAAATTCACTGATCTTGTGCCTGAAGCTTCTAGTGAATTGCTAGCATTTTGACAGATTTCCTTGAATGTCAGGAGTTTTTTAAAATGACAAAAAACACCTCTTCCAGTCTTTAAGGTCTTCTCAGGTCTTTTCTGAGCATGTTATATGCCCTGGGCATTTCCCCATATACACAGGTGCTTTTGACTGCCTTCATTTTCCAAAGAAATACTCTCTCTGGCTTCTCCTCCCAGGCCTTAGGTTGTCTATTTTATGTCTAAACTGCAATCTTTTGCCTCAGGAATCTGTGGGTTGTTCATCTACATTACGATGTTTTCAAGCAATGCTCACCACTTTTATGACCTAGTTGAGTTTCAAGTTAGGTGTAACAGAGATGAGTACCCTGCATCTGTCATCCAGGTAGCCCCTGACAGGTTAGAATAAATCTACACAGTAATTTTCAAATAAGGTCTACTCTCTTCCCTCTTGAACCATGGTCCAGGGTTCAACACTAGGAACATATTTTCGAGAGTGCTGCCCAGTTGGGATGGGAGTAGGACAAGGGCAAGTAAAAATGCCATAAAGCTCTCCTACCATTAAAAAGCTAGGTACCTTTTTACTTGTACCATGAGCTGTTGTTTTCCTTTAACAGTTTATTCCAGGGGGCATTGCATTTGAACTAGGATTACATGGTACACCTTGATATGACCCTTAACTTTTATTTATTTCATTTGTATTTTGATCAAAGTAATAGTTTAATAACATGCACATAGTTTACAAAGTTAAACATTACCTAAGTCTTACGATGACACACAGCAGTTCTCTAACTTATCCCTTCACGTTTCCAATTTCTATTTCCAACAAACAGCCACATTTCATTCTTTTAGTCACTTCTAGTACTTCTCTGTATATATTCAAATAAAATGAGAAGATTGGTAGTTGTTTTTCAATATTTGATATGCTCTACTGACTTCCTTCTATGGAAGATTATAATTGAGTCCTACTACTATCTCCCACATCCATCTACACACACATTTCACCTTGTCTCATACTCCACATTTAATTATCCCAGAATTGTTGGCCAAATTAACATTCAGTGTTTAAAGTTATGGTGACAACAAATACTGTTCACAGCTGAGCCAGCTGCTATACAGTATGGCTACTTTTCCTTCCTTGGAAATTTTTTTCCTGGAATTAATAATTACCTCACCTTATATATGTTGTCTAGCTTTCTATGTACTTATCATTAATGCATATCAATTCCTATGTATTTATCACTAACTCATGCCACACTCTTTGACAAAACTGTAGTATTCTCAGTATTGTCAACCACACCAGGCAATCTGTGAATTCCACCTTCTCCTTTCCCTGAAGCTCTCCAATTTGGACTGTTTGATTTCTAGGCCTCTGTACAGCTCGTATATGGGAACTTCTCCTCACTGCCATCCTGAGAAATCCCTGCTGTTCTCTCCTGCATTGGATCCTCTGTTTCCTGGATCATATGTCTTCTGCTTTCTGGATTTACTGCCCTCGTTTTGTTGGGTACCTACTCCAAGATTCCTGAACTTGCATGCCTGAAAATGTCTGTATTCTATCCTTGCAATTGATTGGTAGTTTGGCTGCATATGGAATTCAAGGCCCAATGTCTTCAAGCTTTCAGTATTGTTGATAAGAAGTCCAAAGCCATTCTGATTTTAGAACCTTTTTGTGTGACCCCAAATTTTCCTCCCTAGAAGCTTTATAGCTTTTAGAATAATTTCTTTTCCCCTTTGCTCTAAAGTTTTATGATATGACTTGAGGTGTGTTTTTCCTTTATGGTGCTGGGCAACCAGTGGGCCCTGTCAGTCTGGAAATTAATGTCCTTAGGTTTGGGGGAGATTTTCTTTTATTATTTATTTGATAATTTCCTCTCCTTAATTTTCTTCTCAAGAATTATTTTTATTGGATGTTGGACCTCATGGATTAATTGTTTAATTTTCTTATTTTTCTCTTTTCCGTTTCTCATCTCTCTACCTATTAATTGTTTTCTTAGAGATTTCTTCAACTATATCTTCCAACACCTTGTTGAAAAAAAATTTTTAAACCACTTTAGTCATTTCTAAGCGTTCAGTTCAGTGGCATTAAGTACATTCACAAAACTGCAACCATCATCACTATGCATTTGCAGAACTTTTTTTTTTGCAGAACTTTTTAATCATCTTAAACATAAGCTACAAACCCATTAAACAATAACTCCCTATTCTTCCCTCTCCCTAACCCCTGGTAAACTCTAAATCTACTTTCTGTCTCTATGAATTTGCTTATTCGAAGTACCTCATATAAGTGGAATCATACATTGTTTGCCATTTTGTGTCTGGCTTATTTCACTTAGCATACTGTTTTTAAGGTTCATCCATATTGTAGTATGTATTAGAATTCCATTCCTTTTAAAGGCTGAGTAATATTCCATTGTATGTAAATACCATATTTGTTTTTCCATTCATCTTCTGATGTATATTTGGGTTGTTCCCACCTTTTGGCTTTTTAAAATAATGCTGTAATTACAGTGATATACAAGTGTCTGCTTTCAATTCTTTGGGGGATATACCTAGAGGAAGAATTGCTGGGTCATATGGTAATTCTGTGTTTAACTTTTGGGGGAACTGTCAAGCTGTTTTCCACAGTAGCTGCACAATTTTACATTCCCACCAATAAGGCACAAGGGTTCCAATTTTTCCATGTCCTTACCAACACTTGCTATTTTCCATTTAAAAAATAATATCCATCTTAATAGGTATGAAGTGATAACTCACTGTGGTTTCTTACCACTGTAAAGTTGACTTTTCTTTGATTTGGCATTTTCTTGATTGCTGTAAACCTTTGACTGTTTCCAGAGTTTTGACAAGTTGTTTCTGACAGTTTCTGTTTGTTTTTCTATGCTTCTGTGGAGTGATGGTAGCTCGGCATTGCCTACTCCATCATTTTTATATGGTATATCTTGGTATATGTTCCATGGGTGCTTGAGAAGAATGTATATTCTGCTGTTATTGGGTGAAGTGTCCTATAACTGTCAGTTAGATCCTCTTGGTTGATGGTTGTGTTGAGTTCTTCTTTATCTTTCCTGATTTCCTGTCTAGTTGTTGTATCACACCCATAACAGGAACGGATAAAACTAACTTCTTTCTCCCAATGAAGGTAAGAGAACTTAAGGTAGCTTAGGGAAGAATATAAGCGAGAGTTTCCATGACTTTCTAAGAGCCTGATGTCTTTCAATTGCAGGTCTGCCTCTGCTGCTTCATCTCCCACTATTTCCTCAGATACCCTACATACATAGTAAACTATTTATAGTTCCCAAAGACCATGTGCTCTTTTACCTTTCTCTGGCTTTGTACCTGCAATCACTTTTCTTGAAATGTCCTCCCCTTGAGTATCTTTAAAGATTCAGCTCATATATTACCTCCCTTATGAAACTTTTGCTGATCACTTAGAGCAACTTGAATATATCTTTCTTTGGATGCTAATTTACAATGAAGCTAATCATAAATCTTCAAAGTCCCTCACTTGGACAGACACTTTCCAAGGTCCTGGGAGGAGCCCTAACATTATTTTACAAGGGTATATATATATACCCTTGTAAAATAATATGTACATTATATAAAATAAAAATATATATATATATATATAATCTAATTTGCAAAGTAAGATATTTAACCATATTCAGTTAAGACTTTTCTCCAGTCTGACTTTTCCTCCATCAGACATCCCCCTTGTGTTGGGTGGCACTGGAGTGGCTAAGAGGAAATTGAGTTGTGGATAGATTTAGTTTGGGTTTAATGGGATATATTTATGTGGTTTGCAATGACTTATGTGTATAGTTAATTTATTGCTAATGGTGTAGGAATGGCTTCAGGAATGCTCCCATAACCTGATGTCTTGGCTCACCCAGCATCTTTACACAAAACAGAGAGAGCCAGAGGTATTATAGCCATATGAATGTATCCTATAGTGCCCTGTCTTAGACATGTTGGGGAGCAGAGGAGAAACAAAGCTTGAAATGTACAAAGCCCAAAGTTAGTCTGTGGAAAATTCTTCTAATCATCACATTTAAATTTTAAGTGAAGGATTTTTTTGTTTTGTTTTGTTTTGTTTTTTGTGGTACGTGGGCCTCTCACTGTTGTGGCCTCTCCCGTTGTGGAGCACAGGCTCCGGACGCGCAGGCTCAGTGGCCATGGCTCACGGGTCCAGCTGCTCTGCAGCATGTGGGATCTTCCCAGACCGGGGCACGAACCCGTGTCCCCTGCATCGGCAGGCGGACTCTCAACCACTGCGCCACCAGGGAAGCCCCAGGATTTGTATTTTTAATGATACTTAGTCAAAATGAAAGTTTCCTCCTTTCAAAACTATAGTCAATTCAGCATGTACAACTATAAATAAATCATAATACTTTTTTCATGGAAATTGTACAAAATAGAATTTATCAAAATTCCTGTTTTTCTTTCTTTTTTTCTTAGAAGCATTTTTTTTGTTTTTGGCTGTGCCACACATCTTATGGGATCTTAGTTCCCTGACCAGGGATTGAAACCGGGCCCCTGGCAGTGAAAGCGTAGAGTTCTAACCACTGGACTGCCAGGGAATTCCCCAAATTCCTGTTTTTGAAGAACCCAAACCTCCTAGCAGTATTACAAACAGCAAGTACAGCTTTGTGTACAGTCACATATTTTATGCATCTCATCTGCTATGTACTGAATTGTGTCCCCCCGACTCCCCCAACTTCATGTGCTGAAGCCCTAACACCCAATGTGTCTGTATTTGGAGACAGGGCATTTAGAAGGTTATTAAGGCTAAATGAGGTCATAAGTGTGGGGCCCTGATCTTCTTGGATTGGTGGCTTTATAAGAAGCAATGACTGAGTCTTAAAAGAAACCAATCCACTCGTTTCAAAATGGGGTAAAAGGGTCTATTCTCTTGCCCAAGTATCTTTGTGGATTTTCCCTTACTCTCCTCTACTACTCACTCACTAGTTGTGTGACCTTGGGACCAACCAGCTAACTCTTTAAGACACAGTTTTCTCTTCTATAATGTAGATAAACACCTCACAAGGTTGTTGTGAAGGTTAAATGAAATAAGGCCTGTGAAAGCATCTATCACAGTACTTGGCATACAGTAGGTGCTCAATTAAGGTTAGTTTTCTTTCTTTTATGCTTCTTTTCAGTGAGGTCTGCTCATTCTCTTTAAAGAAGCAGAGTCTCTTCATCTTCCTGGGCTCTCATCCCTCTGTAGTATTCCTCTGAGGAGAAATTGTTTTCTTCATTATCTTGGAAGAAACTCTATCTCCTTATGGGGATACTCATCCTCCCCTGGAATTTTTTCCTGGTTATAAAAAAAGTCCTAAAGTTTACAAGGCCAATGCGTGATCTAGCAGGAAATGTAGACATTTTTCATGTTAATAGTAAAAGGACAAGGAGACCGTTTCCAATTTGTACAGACATTTTGTTACCGTGGCATGTGCTTAGAGCAGAAGCAAGAAAGCAGCAATTAATTGAAGGTCTCTACAATGCAGAGTTTTAATTAATTCATCTGATTTTATTAAATGGTGTAATTTGAAGAGGTATTAGGCATAAAGCAGTTGGTAAATTCCCAGTGCCTAAGTCTACCCCCTACCATGCTCCTCATGGGGCTAGGCAGAGATGCTAGCTCCATGTCACTGCCAGCAAGTCTCATTTCAGAAAGTCTACTTCCTGCAGGTGCATGCCAGGGAAGTAACTGTGGGATATTATCCCAGAAAGGGAGAGTTGGTGGTTGCAAAGGTCAGGAGAGAGCATGATGCAGCCAAATGTTTTTGGGTCCATTAAGTCAGCACAGCTGCCATATGGGCTGCCAATTCTATTCAGAAGTGGGCAAAATTCAGGTTGGAAAATTGCTTCATGTGGTATGCTCATGTGTGGATTGGAGCAAATAAAGATTAGAGTGGGCAATAGGGACTCATATAGTAAGCAGTTAAGAACTGAAGGTGAAAGCAAGTGAGAGAAGGTGGCCGCTCCCTGTCACTGTCCTCTCCTGCTGCCGCAGCTGCCAGCACCCCCTTTGCCCAGGTGCAGAGGGGAGGGCTTGGAGGCTCTTTATTTCTGTTGCTTCCATTTCACCAACAGTTGGCAGCTCTATCCGTTGTAGGGATTAGCTCCTCAAATTTGTTGTGAATATATTAAGGAAATATTCTTGGTTTATAAAAACCAAGAAAAATTGCATACAGCTAGAATGCAATTTCCAGAAATGGACTTCTTTCCTCTTTTTAGATGTAAATTATCTTTGTCTATTTGTATCTTTTTTTTCTTTCCCCTCAATTTGTTTTGGCCACGCCATGCAGCTTGTGGGATCTAAGTTCCCTGACCAGGGACTGAACCCGGGCCACCTGCAGTGGAAGCGTGGAGTCCTAACCACTGGACGGCCAGGGAAGTCCCCTGTCTTTCCCCTCAATGTTAGAGAAAGGATTATTTTGTATCCTGTTTAGGAGTAAACTCCTAACCTGGGCTCCAGATTTTACCTCCCCTGTAACCTTAAACTCTTAATTACTGCCTTTCCTCTCAATCGTTTTAAATGCCTCTCACTTCATTCCATACTTCTCCTCAGTAACAGATCCCCACAGGTCATTTTCCTTAAACAAACACCTTCTTTTGAAACTGTTGACCCTTGGAACACTGTCTAGGAAAATAAAAGCAAAAGCTTCTCAGCTGTTCGCCCTTAAAGAGTCATCTCCCCATTTCCTGCTACTTTCTTTCAAGCTACATTAGAACTAAAAATTGGGCTGAACAGCTTTGCAGGGAAGCCTTCCCTCATTCCATTAGGCACTATTAGTCACACCTGCAATGCATTCCCACAGCACTGTGTTCATCCTGCTATTATTGTACTTGGCAACTAGAACTGTAATTTATCTGTTTACACTGTATTGTTATTTACCTCCTTGTATTTGTGTCACTTTTCCTAATCCATAAGTCCCTAAAAGGAAGTGAAGTGACCTTTATCTTGGTGTCCCCAGAAAAGAATGTTTCATAATCGGTGCCCAGTAAGTGTTGAGTGGGAGACATGGCGGGGGGGGGGGGTGCTAACAGCTATCGGACCATGACCATGTGCCAGTTTTTCTGTGAGACAGGGGTCATTATACTTTCTTTGCACATAAGAAAATTGAAGTTTATAGAGTTCAAGGAGCTTGCCTAAAGTCATATAGCTATTCAATATTAGAGCTGTAATTCAAATTCCAGTATGTCTGATTTTAAAATCTATGCCCTTTCTATAATGTTGCCTCCAATATCTTACACTGAGTCCAAGTTCTGGTCCTACCAATTCTCTTGTGTCTTCACCCCACTCTCTGCTTTCTGACCTCACAAAGACACCCCAGTGCCCTGATCCCTATTTTCTCCTGGTTTGCCTGCCCCCTTTTGACTCCACATCCAGCCTAGACCACATGACTATACTCTTGAGCCCTCTTTCACCATCACCTTCAACCTCTGTCCCTTTGCCCCATCTGCCTGGAATAATCATCACTCCAGGTCAGCCCCCGCAATGTGCCTTCTCTGTTCTGCCACTATTGCAGAAAACTGCACCAAGGGACAGACTGGTATCACCAATCTGGTTTCCAACTGCACATACACTTTGTGGGCTTCTTCATGATCCTTTCACTCATCTCTGGTGAGCTTCTTCTCCTATTCTTCTCAATTACTGTTCCAATATTTACCACTTTCCCTAACCCCACTATGGACATCCTATCTCTTCCTTCTTGAACATTTAGGACAGTTCTGTGGTTTTGCTATCATACAAAAAAGCTAAGGTGAGCATCCTTATACATATTTCTTTCTTCACTTGAGATTTTTGTCTTAAATGGCAAGCTTCTTGAAAGAGTTAGCCCTACCCATTGCTGTCATTTCATTTCCTTTACCTTCTATTCACCACTCAACCTACAGTTGTCTGGCCTCTATCCCTTCCACTCACTGACTCTCTTCTTTTTTTTTGGTTGCCCCATGCGGCATGTGGGATCTTAGTTTCCCGACCAGAGATCGAACCCGGGCCCCCTGCAGTGGAAGTGTGGAGTCTTAATCATTGGGCCACGAGGGAAGTCCCCTGACATTTTTTTTTTAATTGAAGTATAGTTGATTTACAATGCTGTGTCAGTTTCAGCTGTACGGCAAAGTGATTCAGTTATACATACATATATATATATATATATATATTCAGATTCTTTTCCATTATAGGTTATTACAAGATATTGAATATAGTTCCCTGTGTTATATAGTAAGTCCTTGTTGTTTATCTATTTTATATACCTGTTTGTATATGTTAATCCCAAACTCCTCTAATTTATCCCCCACCCTTTCCCCTTTGGTAACCATAGTTTATTTCCTCTGTCTGTGAGTCTGTTTGTTTTGTATAAGTTCATTTGTATCATTTTTTTTAGATTCCACATATAATTGACATTTTTCTCATCGAGGTAACCAGTAGCCTCCATTTTGCCAAATTCTACTTCATACTTGTAGGTCTATAGCTTATTGGACCTCTCAGCTATACCTGACACATCTGAGAATTCTCTTCATCTTAAACTTTCAACTTCTGTTTTCCATAATCCTACTCTGCTTTTCTTCCTAGTAAGTATTAGCTAATAATTACTGTGTGTTTATCAGGCACTATTCTAAGGGCTTTACATTAATTACATGTACATTTAATTCTCAAACAATTGAGGCTTAGAGGTGAAGTAACTTGCCAAAAGTCACACAGCTGGCATGTGGCAGAGCCTAGAGAATAAAAAATCATACAGACTGGATCCAGAGTCCATGATTTTAATCACTGTGCTATACTGCTTATCCTTAACATACTTTTTCAGTCTCCTTTGTAAGCTCATTTTTTATTTATTTATTTATTTTGTTTGCGGTACATGGGCCTCTCACTGTTGTGGCCTCTCCCGTTGTGGAACACAGGCTCTGGATGCGCAGGCTCAGCGGCCATGGCTCACGGGCCCAGCCGCTCCGCGGCATGTGGGATCTTCCCGGACCGGGGTATGAACCCATGTCCTCTGAATCGGCAGGCGGACTCTCAACCACTGCGCCACCAGGGAAGCCCTGTAAGCTCATTTTTACTGGTCTTTTAAACACTGAAATTCTTCAAGACCCCCTCCTTGGCTCTATGGTCTCCTTCTTACACACTCTTCACAGGTAATCTCTTTATTCTCATGGTTTGAATCACACGGTCTTGATACTCAGATCTATATCCAGTTGAATATATCCCCTGAACTTCAGACTCTTAAATCCAACTGCATCTTGGTCAGATCCACTTGGGTGTTCTACTGGCACCTGGTACTCAACGTAAAAACTGGCTCACTTGTAGTGCTCCTCCTCCTGTATTCATCATGCAGTAATGTCATCCAGTCATCAAAACCACGGTGACATCCTAGATTTCTCCTCCTTTACCTTCAGAATCCAATTAATCACCAAGTTGTGCTAATTCTGTCTCTTAAACATTTTTTAAATCTTTCCCTTGTCTTCATCCCTACTTTAAACTCTCTTCATCACTTGCCTGACATATTGCAACAGTCTCCAGCCTGGTCTCTCTTAAATCTATCCTGAATCATCTCAGCAAAACACAGATCTGACCGTGTCACTGCCCTTCCATGACTCAGTACTGCCTGTTGGCAGTACCTGTTGGTACATTCTCAGTTCTTCAGCATGACACAGCTTTCTGTGGTTAAAAGCATGGGCTCTGGAGTTAAACTGCCTGCTTTGAATCTCAGCTCTGATGGTGTGCCACGTTGGGCAAGGTACCCAATCTCCTTCTGTCTCAGTTTCCATATTGGTATTATGATTGTGAGAATTACATGACATATCCATGTAAGGCACTTAGAACACTGCCTGGCATATAATAAGTGCGCAATAACTGTTTGCTACTGTCAATGTTATTACCTAGTCTCATCTCCTCTCATTCCTTGCCTTCAAACTTATGTTCTGGTAATACTGCACTGTTTATAATTCCCTAAAGGCATCATGCTGTTTCACGGCTGTGTGCCTTTCTACTGCTGTTTCCTTAACCTTCTATACTTTCACACACTTATCTGCCTGGCTAATCCTCGGCTCAGTCCTTAGCCAGACATCATCTTCAGGATATCTTCCTTGACTCCCATGCCTCTGACACAGTCTGAGTAATTTGCTTTCTTCTATGACCTTATAGACTCTGTACATGCCTCTAACGGCGTTTAACACAGCGAACTGAAGTTGCCTATGTATGTCTGTCTCCCCTGCTGGACTGTAAGCTCTTTGAGCAAAGGGATATGTCTTTTACTTCTTTGTACCTTCAGCACTTAGCATTGTGCCCATATAGTAGGCGCCTGTTGAACTGAACTGCCTCCCTTTTCATGGAAAAGTTAGGTATCCGCATTTGTGGCTCACTTGACTAGGAAAAGAATGTCTCTATCTTTTGCCAAGCTGGTCTTTCCCATTTCAATACATTCCACCACTGAAATGTTTGAGTCAGAAACTTTGATTCCTCCATTTCCCTCACCCTCACCCTGACATATTATGTCAGTTCTATCTCCAAAATATGTCATTATTCTCATTTCCACTGCTACTACCACCATCTCTCAACTGGCACCTGGCCTCCTAACTGGTCTCTATACTTCCATTCACACCACCCACCCTCCATTCCATACCGCAGCCAGAGTTGTTTTAAAATGTACATCAAATCATGGTACCTCTCCTAGTTAAAAGCCTTCAGTGGCTTCTCACTCTATTAAGAATGCGATCCAACTCTTCACCATGGGCTACAGAGCCCTGCAGGGTCTGGCCCCTTGCCCCTTACTCACTAGCGCTAGTCATAGTAGCCTTCTTCCAATACCCAGAACACACCAAGCTCTTTCTTGCTTCAGGGTCTTTCCACATGGTTGCCTACTCTGCCTGGAACATTTGCCCTCTAATTGATTTTTTTTGAACCTGGCTGGCACTTCTCACCCTTTGAGTTCTAGCCTAAAATATCACATCTTTAGAGTGTCTTTCCTAGTGAGCCTATCTAAGTCCCTCTGTTAGTCGCTACCTCTGTATTTTGTGTGCTTCCATCATGGCTCTTACCACAGTTTATAAATATCTTCACTTATTTTTTACTTGCCCTGTAGTCTGTCTTCCTCACCAGGTTGCACACTCCGTGATGCAGTGACCATATCTACACTGGTCACCATTGTAGCCCCAGCACCTGGCACAGTGTCTGGCACCTTGTTAGCATTCAATAAGTATTCCTTGAATGACTGACTGACTTGATAAGTCAATCATTCAATCAGTAAAGCAGGGTGGCTATGTGAAGTTCCTTTTGGTCCCTTCTGTAAGAAAAGCTTTACAACTTCAGGTAGCAATTTAATTGGGAGATGAATCATCTTGCTTAACCCAGTTGAGAAGTATTGTAGGAGATCTTAATCAAGCAAGAAAAGGAAATACTTTTTAAAAGTCTGGATGTTAGGCCCTTTATCCTTGTGAGTGACTCAGGAGTGACGACTGTAATTACTACAAACCAGCAGTTCTCAACAGGGGGTGATTTTGCCTCTTCCCAGGGGACATTTGTTAATGTCTGAGTACATTCTTGGTTGTCAAAACTGGGAGATGCAGGGAGTGTGCTCCTGGCATCTAGTGAGTAGAGGGCAGGGGTGCTGCTCAGCATCCTATAACACATAGATCAGCACCCCAACACCCCCCAACAAAGAATTATACCACCAGAAAGGTTAATAGTGCCAAGGCTCAAAAATCAAAAGAGAAACAGGACTAATATCTACTTTGTGAAACATAATAGAATGGTCAAATATAGGTGGTTAGTGTTCTAGAGGATTTGTAAAACTCAATAATTGAAGCATTAATAAGCTCTCTTGTTTCCTAAGATTTATTTCTGTTCTTTAGAGTGGGTTTCTGTTTGTTTGTTTTAAACAAAGAGTCCATTGACAGGCTTTAGGAAATTTTTGAATGTTCTGAAATTGTATCCAAAATTGTGTAATTGTAAGCATTTATATAGGAGGAGGGGCCATCAGATTCTCAAAGGGGTCCATGACCACCAAAAGATTAAAAAGCAACTCGTATGGAAAGACCTTTGTGTTACCTAGACTGTACTTTAAAAACTCATTATTTTGTGGAATATAGGTTCTGCAAAATGTTTGGGAACATGCATCCTGGAGGGATGTCTTTTAGAGCTGCCTCAGGAGGCAGGCAAGTGTGAAGGAAGCTCAGCCTACTTTCTTCCTAGCTTGGGGGCAATACAGGTTTCACTGGGCTGTTAGGAGACCATGTGAGGGAACTTACATAAGCCCTAACTGAAGTGTTAGGCACACAACAAGTGCTCAACAAATCTTAGTTTTCTTTCTTCCTTTCTCATTACTGTAAGGATCGAATAAAATAATGCTTTGAGAACTAAATGAAATAATGCATGTGGCATGTTGTGTGGTCAGAAGTAGATGTTTAATAAATGCTTATTTTTCTCCCATGTATTGTTTATACTAAAACCCTGGGTCTTATTCTTTAAAGTAGAGGAGGATAAGCCCCAAATTCAAAAAATTTGAGTTTCAGTCTTGGCTCTGCTGTTTCATTACTAGCCAAGTTAGTTGGTGAGTCTTATTTTTCTCATAGGGGGATAATGCTTACCTCCCAGGGTTGCTAAGAGACATAAATGAGATAATTTATGTAAAGGACCTGGCATATGGATATACTTACATGGGATATAATTGGTACTTAATAAATGTTAAATTCTTTTCTCATTCAAAAGTTCCTAGATTCTACTTCTATGAAGCTTTTCTGCAATAGAATGACAGTTTGCTGAATGCCTGGTACTATAACCTCATCTAAATATAAAACTCAAATATAAAATTTGTAGTATTTGTATTTATTCATACTCACATTTGTTCATATAAAATGATAATATTTCATTTAAATATGTTTTAAATATTTTGTTCTATGAGCTCCGTGTCAGCAAGGGCTGTTAGGCTAAATCCACATAGCATCCAATACAGCAGCACTATGTTCAGTTTTTTTAATGTTTAAGCACTTACTGGGTACCAAATTCTCAGCATTGAGGATAAGAAGAAACATGTCCCTGTTTGTGAGTAGTTTTACCAATATTTCAAACGTCAAAAGGTATTTCAAATATTACCAATATTACCAAAAATATTTCAAATATTACCAATATTTCAAAACGTCAAAAGGTACCAAAAGGTATACAATGAAAAGTAAGTCCTGACTTCTGTATTCTGGTAATGATAGAGTAGCTTCTATCAGAGTAACAATCATGATAAGTTGAAGGTAGTATAGAACATCCAAAACCAGGTAGAAACTAGAGGAAATTCAACCCTTGAAAGAAGGGAACTATGCTGGGTAAGGCTCATTAGTTATATATATTTTACCATTAGTGGTATATGGTAGAGCTCAAGAAGAAAGCTGCAGGCTTATTAGAGTACAGAGTTCAGAGTTCCCAGAGTCTCATAATATAAGATCCAAATCTCCAAGTTCAAATAAAAACTCACTCATCATACCAAGAATCAGGAAAATCTCAACTTGAATGAGAAAAGACAATCAACAAATGTTAACACCAAGATGACACATGTCAGAATTACCTGATAAGGATTTTAAGGTAGCTGTCATAACAATGTTTCAGAAGCAATTAGAAGCATTCAGAAGCATGCCAGAAACAAAGTGAAAAAATAGAAAGTATCAACAAGGAAACAGAAGACATAAAGAATGGACATTTTAGAACTGAAAAATACAATAACCAAAACAAAAAAACTTACTGATGGGCTTAATAGGAAAATGGGGATGACAGAGAAAAGAATTAGTGAATTTGAAAGTAGAGCAATAGAAATTACCCAATCTGAAAAACAGAGAGAGAGAATAGACCAAAAAATAATGAAGAGAGACTTAGGGTCCTGTTGGACAAGACAAAAGATCAAACATTTGTGTCATCAGAGCCCCAGGAGGTGAAGATAAATAAGATGGAATTTTAAAAATATTCAAAGAAATAATGGCTGAAACATCCCCAAGTTGGGTGAAAGATACAATCCTACAGATTCAAGAATCTGAATGAACCTAAACAGGACAAACACAAAGAAATCCACTACAAATAACATTATAATCAAATATTCGAAAAATAAAGACAAAAGAGCAAAACCAAAACCTTGAAAGCAGATAGAGAGAAATGATGCATCATTTTACATTTCCACCATTATGGAAACAATGATTTGAATGACAGTGGATTTCTTATCAGAAACCATGGAAGCCAGAAGAAAAAGGCACATTTTTTAAGTGCTGAAAGAAAATAACTGCCAACTCAGAATTCTATACTTGGTGAAAATATCCTTCAGGAGTGAAAGACAAATCAGGACATTCTCAGATGAAGGAAAACAAAAAGAATTTATCTTCATCTGACATACCCTAAGAGAATGGGCAAAGGAAGTTCTCCAAACAGAAAGGAAATGATAAAAGAAGAAATCTTAGAGCAAGAAGGAAGGGAGGACAACAGAAAGAGTAAAAATATGGGTAAATAGAGCAGTTTCCTTCTCCTCTTGAGTTTTAAAAATTAAGTTTGATGGTTGAAACAAAAACTATAACATTGTCTGATGTGGTTCTCAGTGCATGTAGAAGAAAAATTTAAGATATATTAGAGAGGAAGGTAAAGGGAAAAAAGGCAGGTAAGGCTTCTATAGCTCACTCAAAGTAGCAAAATGTTGATACCAATAGACTGTGGTAAGTTACATATATATAATTTAATACCTAAAGCAATCACTAAAAAATCTATATGAAACACTGAAAAACACTATAGATAAATAAAAGTGACATTCTTAAAAAATGTTCAAGTAATAGGCAGGAGGAAAATAGGGAACAAACAGAAAACAAACAATAAACTGGCAGACTTAAGCCCTAACTTATCAATAACTACATTAAAGGCAAATGGTCTAAACACACCAATTAAAAGACTGAGATTGGCCAAATGGATTAAAAACATGACCCAATAATAGCCTGTCTACAAGAGAGTCACTTTAAATATAATGATATAGAGAAGTTGAAATAAAAGTGATGGAAAAAGATATACTGTGTAAACAGTAATAAAAAGAAAGCACAAATGTCAGTTTCTTAAATAAGCAAACCTATACACACCATATGATCCAGCAATTGTATTCCTGGGCATTGATCCCAGAGATATGGAAAATTACATTCAAACAAAAACTATACATGAATGCTTAATTTTAATAGCCATAAATTGGAAACAACTCAAATGTTCTTCAGTGAATAAATGGTTAAACAACTATGGTATATCTATACCATGGAATATTATTTAGCAATAAAAGGGAATGAATTATTTATTTATGAAATAATTTGGACAGATCTCAAGGGATTACAGAGTGAAAAAGCCAATCTCAAGAGGTCACATACTACATAATTCCATTTATATCACGTTCTCTAAATGAAAAAAACTGTTGACATGAAGAACAGATTAGTGGCTTACAGGGATTAGGAATGGGGTAGGGGAAAAGAAGAAGGCAGCAGCAGTTATAAAAGAGTAGCACAAGGCATGAGTCTTTGTAGTGATGGAACAGTTTTGTATCCTGACTGTGGTAGTGGTTACATCAATCTATATATGTGATAGAACTGCAAAGGAGTAAATACACACACACACACACACACACACACACACTCTCTCTCTCTCTCTCTCTCTCACACACACACACACACACACATACACACACACACAAGTGAGTGCATGTAAAGCTTGTCAAATCTGAATAAGGTTTGTATATTGTACCAATGTCAATTTCCTGGTTTTGATATTGTACCACAGTTATATATTACCATTGGGAGAAACTGAGTGAAGGGTACATGGGACCTTGCTGTACTATGCAACTCTCTGGATCTAAAACATTTCAAAGTGAAGAAGTTTAAAAAAATCATTGGGTGAGATGGGATAAAAAATTCATTGGATGGGATTAATAGCAGATTGAATACTAAAGAAGAAAGAATTAGTAACCTGAAGATAGATCAATGGAAATCAAGCAAACTGAAGCATAGAGAAAAAATATTGGAAGAAAAATGAGAGTTTCAGTGACTTGTAGGACACTATCAATCAATCTAACACACGTGTAACTGGTGTCCCAGAAAGACAGAAGAAAGAGAACAGGGGGAAAAAAGTGAAGTACCAGCTGATAATTTTCCAAATTATATCCAAAACTGCAACCCACAGATCCAGGAACTCAGGGAATCCCAAACAGGGTAAATACAAACAAAAGTACACTAAGGCACATGGTCAAAGTTCTGAAAACCAAAGATAAATTTATAAAGGCAGCCAAAGAAATAAGACATATTATACACAGGGAAACAATGATAAGACTGACATTCCATCAGAAATAATGGAGGCCAGAAGAAAATAAAAACTGTCAATGTAGAATTTTATATACAGAAAAAATATTCAAAAATGAAGGCAGAAAAAAAATTAAGAGCAGATAATTAAAGGGCTTCCACTTCTGGCTGTGAGGGGAAAGAAGATGTGGAATTATTTTCTCTTCGAAAACAACTGGAAAATTGACAAAATATATGAAACATTTATTTTCAGACACTGGACAAGAGGCAACACAAGACAGTGATCTGAGAGAAAAGGGATACAAATGAGGTGAGCCCTACCACCACCCCAGCTTTCTGCCTGGAGGTAATCCCTGGACTGTAGAACACGATTGCAACCCTAGCAATCTCCAAGTAGAGAAGACAGAAACTGGAGTTCTGAAAGGCCAGGGCAATTAGAAATTGTGAGAATGGAGCTAAGCCAAAAAAAGAGTAATAGAAGTATGCATAGAGGTCCCCTTGAGTCTCTTGATGAATACCAATCTGAACATGTACAGAGTAAAACTCCACAAAGACAGTCTAGAAAAACTCCCAGGGAAACAATTACTGAGAAGTTGTAAGATGAACACTTCCTAGAGTTCACACAGGACCAAAGTGGAGAGACCTCACTGAATACATGGGGCATAAGTAGAAACGTCAGAGCAGTGCCTTTAAAATGGGCTAAATTAGCCCTAGAGTAAAGGCTACTCAAGATTTACTCTAAATATGCTTAAAAACAAACCTTGAAAGGATCAAATGGGTCCACAATAACTTATCCACTTATCTGATATCCACAATATCAGAAAAAAGTACAATCCTCTCTAAATCAATACAAAAAAATCCAGCACTCAACAATGCAAAATTCATGATGTTGGATATTGAATTAAAAAAATTACTAAACATTACTAAACTAAACTAAACAGCAGGAAAATGTGATCTACAACCCAGAGAAAATCAGTCAACAGAAACAGACTCAGGAATGACAGAGATAATGGAATTCTAGACAAGCACCTTAAAACAGCTATTATAAATGTGCTCCATATGTTCAAGGATGTAAAGAAAATAGGAACACAATAAGAGAAATGGAAAGATGTTATTCTTGGTTAGCTTTTTAAAAAGATTTAATTTCTTTGGAAAGTATTTTTAAAAATAGAAATTATAGAGATGAAAAGTCAAATATTTGAAAGGAAAATTTCACTGGATGGGATTAACAGCAGTTACATACTGCAGAACAAAACATCAATAAACTTGAAGGCAAAGCAATAGAAACTCCTCAAAATGAATAGTAAAGAGAAAAAAAAGACTGAAAAAAAAGGGGGTTGCACGGACTTCCCTGGTGGTGCAGTGGTTGGGAATCCGTCTGCCAATGCAGGGGACACAGGTTCGATCCCTGGTCTGGGAAGATCCCACATGCCATGGAGCAACTAAGCCCATGTGCTACAACTACTGAGTCTGCGCTCTAGAGTCCGCAAGCCACAACTACTGAGCCCATGTGCCACAACTACCGAAGCCCGTGAGCCTAGAGCCTGTGCTCTGCAACAAGAGAAGCCACCACAATAAGCCCGTGCACTGTGACGAAGAGTAGCCCCTGCTCGCCACAACTAGAGAAAGCCCACACGCAGCAATGAAGACCCAACACAGCCAAAAATAAATAAATAAAAGAAAAATTTAAAAATTAAAAAAATTTTAAAAAGGGGGTTGCAGTGACCTATGGGACAATAGAACTGATCTATCAGGTTTAATTGGAGTCCCAGAAGTAGAAGAGAAAAAGAAAGGACATAAAATAAATAATGGCTGAAATACTTCTAAATTTGATGAAAACTATAAACCCTCAGATCCTAGAAGCTCAATGAATACCAAAACAGGATAAACACAAAGAAAACCATACCAGGACAAACTAATCAAGCTGCTGAAGTCTAGTCACAAGGAGAAAAGTTAAAAGCAGCCAGAAGGGGGGGAAAAGGCATATATTATACAAAGGAATAAAGCTAAGAATGATTACAGACTTCTCATGAGGAGATGTGCAAGCAAGAAGACAACGGAGTGATATCTTCAAAGTTCTGAAGGAAAAAAATTATCAACTTAGAACTCTATATCTAGTGAAAATATCCTTCAAAAATTAAGACAAAGTAAAGACTTTTCAAACAAAAGCCAAGAGATATTGTTGCTAGCAGACCTATACCATGAGAAAACTTAAGTTGTTTTAGTTAAGTTAAGTTCTTTAAAAGAATGTAACTTTTACCAGATGGAAACCTGGACCTACACAAAGGATTGAAAAATGCTGCAAAGTGTAAATATAAAAGATCTTTTTTTACTCATCTTTAAATTTCTTTAAATGATAATTTAGGGCAGTGTTGAGAGAGGCAGGTCCAGTGGTGGCTGTATATTTGCTGACTGCAAAGGAGTGCCACTGAAGACCATGGAGCAGTGAGGAAGGCTGTCAGCCTGGTAGCAGAGTAAGTGGAGCAACACAGTCCAGTCAAAAGGTGGCACAGCCTAGCTGTGGATATAGGAGATGTGGTCCAGAGCTGCTAATAGATGCATTCTAGCCTGAGCATTGCATCCCTTGGCTGGTATGAGTAGTTATCCAGTCTCCCTGCATCTCCTGCTGGGGTCCATACAGCAGGTGCCCCTACTATGAGATCGCTTGCCTCATTGGGCTCTGGGTCTTTTCTTCCATCCCTTCATTTAAGCTTCTCAGTTCTCCCCTCTGAAGTACTGGCACCATGACCAGTACCTGGACTCCCTAACCATAAGAAGGACATGGAAAATGTACCCTTAGTCATACCTGCTATAATCTCTGTAACTATTTTTATTTAGAAAACCATTATTTTGAAATCCTAGAATTTTACTTCCACCTAGATAGAACACAACAAGAATATAGATTGTTGGCTTAATAAAGGAGATTAGAAGACTTGCTTTCTCAAACCTAAGCTGCAATATCTATGTTTGAAGATGCTGAAAAAGATGAAACTGCAGTATTGGTGAGGGCTCTGACTCATGGAAGGAAGATATTTACTTCATAAACATGTGGTGAAATTGTAAGTAATGAATGAAAACATGATTACAATTATCTTTATATATGTCATTAATTTACCTTGCAGTGTCTTAGCCACAGAACACTTTCATATAGTTTCAAAATAATTCATTATTTAAGTTGTGGCATCATTTTCAGACCATTCATTCATAGTGAAAGGGAAAGAAATTGAATATTTTAAGTGTAGACATGATGAGCTTATTAAAAACCAAAAATTGTTTGTTAGAGCTTTTCAAACTAGAAATGAAAAAGCCACTGAAGCATCTTATGCATAAGTTATTGCACTGCATGGGCTGGAGAAATTCACATAATAGCTTAGAGATCAGTGAAGCCTTAGACAGTTGACATTGCTCAATGCCCACTGGATGAAAGGTTAGTAAAATAACTCATAGCACTGCCTGTTTTCAATGGCACAGTAACTTATTTATTTAAACATTTAGCTCTAAACATGGAGATTTAGTTATTTTTTTCTTTTACTTTTTATTGTGTTGCTTATTTTCTTAATATTGCATTTGAGAGTTATTTATGTATTCTGGATATATCTCATTTTTATTGGATTATTATTTGTAAGTATTTTACCCCAGTCTGTGGCCTGTCCTTTCATTCTCTTAACATTAATTTCCATCTCCATTTGTTCATTGCTAGTATATAGAAATATCGTTGATTTTTATGTATTGATCTTATATCCTTCAACTATGCTAAATCCATCTTTTGATTTAGTATTTTCTTCTTTGGGTTTTCTTCTTATATGACATTTTCTCCCATAGGTGACATGTTTACAATATTGACTCTCCACTCCATTTATATAGTATCTCTCAATTTATTTAGATCTTCTATGATTTCTTTCATTAGTTTTCAGGGAAAGACTTAATTATTATCTCATTTGTGGAACTGTACTTTCACCTTAAAAACAGACAAGTCTATAAATGTGGCTAGACTTACTGTTCTGCTTGTAGTCATATGGTATCAGCACTAATCTTTGAAGAAGACCTTTTTTATGTGAACGGTTAGCAACAATCACAAGTGGTACTAAAATATTGAAAGTGCTGAAGAACTTGTTTCAATCTCATCATTTATCCTGGAGCAACTTATATATTTTATATTATATATTTATGCATATATATGTTTATGGTATATATTTTTGGTTATGGTATATATGATATATATATATGAATATAAAATATGGTTTATGCCAGAGCAACTATATTCATATGAATGTGCAAAAGCAATGGTGGGTAAAACTGCTGGAACCATGGTATATAAATTAAGGGAGTAGTACCAAAGTATACCAGCATTTATTGTATTCTTTGTTGCCGTGTACACACAGTAAAAAGAAAAACCCCGTTTCACTGAAGAATGGCTTTGGCGAAGCACTAAAAATTATCAAATCTTGATCCTGGATTTAATATTCTGTGTGATAAAATAGGAAGTTGTCTTGAGGAAAAGCATATCTGTGATTAAGTTGTGACCTAAACAGCTACTTTTCATGGAATATCATTTTTGTGAGGAAGAATAACTAATGGAGAAACCATGATTAAATACTCGGATGTTTGGCAGATATGTTCTCAAAAATGAAGTGAGCCTACCAATTTAGGTTAAATATCAATAACTGACACTATTTTTTGCCAATGATAATATACACTTTGGTTTTTTTGGCCATGCCACACAGCATGTGGGATCTTAGTTCCCCGACCAGGGATTGAACCTGTGCACCCTGCAGTGAAGTGTGGAGTCTTAACCACTGGACTGCCAGGGAAGTCCCTCACACGTTTTTGAATGAATATCAGAATTTTGAAAAACTTCACTCTGCCACTATAAGCTTGACAGTTTCCCCAAACTTAAGCTTTGTTCCAATGAAATCAGCATTCATATCAGTTTAATGTGATTTCTGATACTGCATAAAGTGTTTCAACATTTGTAATATCTGTATAACTTAGTGAACCGATATTTTCCAAATAATCAATATGAATAAGATGGGTCAAATATCCCTTCAGAGTACAAGATGATCAATGAATTTTGATGTAACAGTACATACAAAGTTCACTGATACGTTTTCAGATTCCACACAGCATTAACCTTTAAGAAACTACCATGGAGTTTTTGTGTAGTATCAAAGAAGAATATCCATAATGACCTGTAAAAGTTATTAAAATACACTTCCCTTTTCCATCTACAGGTCTATGTGAAGTTGGATCTTCTCCATATACATTAACAAAAATAATATCAAAACACATTGAATGTAGAAGCAGGTATGAGAAGTCAGCTGTCATCTATTAAGCCAGATGTTATAGAGTTGTGCAAAAATGTATAGCATTACCATTCTTCTCATGAGATTTCTTTTTGTCTTGGAAAATACAGTTTTTTAAAAAAATTACAACATGTTATTTGTGCTAACATGCACAGGTAATATTAGTCTTATTTTAAATGAATTAATAAATATTTTAAAAATTTAAAATATATAATTGACAGTTTAAAAGATAATAACAATGTATCATGGGGTTTATAACATACGCAAAAGTAAAATATATGACTACAATAGCACATGGAAGTAAAAGGGAAAAATGGAAGAATACTGTCACAAGGGTGCTATATTACACATGAAGTAGTGTAATACTATTTGAAGGTAGACTATGATAAGTTGAAAATGCATACTGTAAACCCCAGAGTAACCACAAAAATTTAAAACAGAGTTATAGCTAATAAGCAAATACAGAAAATAAATGGAATCCTTAAAAAATTCATTTAATTCAAAAGAAGGCAGGAAAATAGAAAATAAGAAATAAACAACAGAGGGGACAAATAGAAAACAAATAGGAAGATGGACTTAAACCTGAAGGTATAAATAATTAATTTAAAGATAAGTGGTCTGGGCATGCCAACTAAAAGGCAGAGATTGTCAGGCTGGACAAGAAAATCACGACCCAACTTTATGCTGTCTACAAGAAATCCATTGTAAATATGAAGACATAAATAGCTTAAAAGTAAAAGGACAGAAAAAGATATACCATACAAATAATAATCATAATGAAGCATGTACAACAATAATAAAATCAGACAATATAGACTTTAGATCAAGGAATATTATCAGAAATAAAGATGGATATTTCTTAATAATAAAGGGGTCAATTCATCAAGAAGATATAACAACCCTAAGTGTGTATACATCTAATAACAAAGCCTCAAAAATACATAAAGCCAAAACAGACACAACTAAAAGGAAAAATAGCCAAATCCAAAATCATGGTTGAGATTTCAACTCTCTCAGTAACTGGCAGAACAAGCAGACAAAATATCAGTAGGGATATAGATGACATAACACTCTCAACCAACCTGACCTAATTGATAATGATAGAAAATACTATCCAGCAGCAGCAAAATACACATTCTTTACAAATTGCATGACACATTCACCAAGATAGGTCATATGCTGGACCATAAAACAAATTGCAATAAATATAAAAGGACTGAAATCATGCAAAGTATGTTCTCTGAGCACAACAAAATGAAAGTTAATATAAATAGAAAAATATCTGGAAAGTTCTCAAATATTTGGAAATAAATTTTTAAAAACCCACACTTATAAATAACACATCAGTCAAAGAAGAAAATTAGAAACTATTTTGAACCAAATGGAAATGAAGAGAATATCAAAATTTGTGGGACGCAGCTAAAGCAGTGTTTAGATGCAAATTTGCAGCATAAAATACTTATATTAAAAAAGAAGAAAGGCTTGAAATCAATGAACTAAGTTTCTACCATAAGAAACTAGAAAAAGAACTAAAAATCAATGCAAAATAAGTAGAAGGAAGGACAACAAAGATATGAGCAGAAATAATGAAATAGAAAAGAGAAAAATAAAGTCAATGAAACTAAAAGCTGGTTCTCTGAAAAAAATACAGTTCACTAAATCTGTTAAACCATAAGCTAAAATGATCAAGAAAAAAGGGAAGAAATTAGCAATACTAGGAATTAAAGAGGGGACATCACTATAGTCCTATAGACCTATAGACTTTAAAAGAACAATAAGGGAAAATTATGAGTGAATAAGCAAATTCCTTGAAGACAAATTATCAACATGGAAGCAAGAAGAAATAGAAAGTCTGACTTGCCATGTAACTATTAAAGAAATAGAATTCATAATTAAAAACCTTCCCACAAACAAAACTCCAGGCTCAAATATTTTCACTAACAAATTCTATCAAACATTTAAGTAAGACACAGTATCAATTTTACATAAACTCTTTCAGAAAACAGCAGACTTGGGGATACTGCTCAAGTCATTTTATAAGATCAGCATAGTCCTGATATCAAAACCAGACAAAGATATTACAAGAAAAGAAAAGAAAAGAAAAAAAAGGTCAATGTCCCTCATTAACATAGACACAAATATCCTTGACAAAATTTCAACAAACTGAATCCAGCAATATATAAAAAGGGTAATATACCATGACAAAGTAGGGTTTATCTCAGGACTGCTAGGTTAGTTTAACATAAAAAAAGCAACAGTGAATGCAATTTACTGTATTAACAGAATAAGAGGACACCATATGACCATTTCAATAGATGAAGAAAAAGCGTCTGACAAAATTCAACACTCATTTGTGAGGAAAATTCTCAGTAAATTAGGAATAGAAAGGAACTTCCTCAACCTAATAAAGGATATTAAAAAAAATCCCTGCCACTAACTTCATACTTCATAGTGAAAGATTAAGTGCTTTCCCCCACTGATCAGGAACAAGACAAAGATGTTCATTCTCACCACTTCTATTCAACATTGCATTGGAGGTCCCAACCAGTGTAATAAAGCAAGAAAAAGAAATAAAAGGCATGAAGATTGTAAAGGAATAAGTAAAAGTCTCTTTATTCACAGATGACATGTTGGTATACATGGAACATGCTAAAGAATCTCCAAAAAAGTTACTAGAGCTAATGTTTAGCAATGTTACATTATTCAACATAAATATAAAAAAATCAATTGTACTTGTATTTCTATATTCTAGCAACAAACAATTAGAAATTGAAATTAAAAATACCATTTATAACAACATCAAAGTCATGAAATATTTAGGGATAAATTTAACAAAATTTGTGCAAGACCTGTTCACTGAAAAGTATAAATTAAAATTTGAAATTAAAGACTTAAGTAAATGGAAAGAGATAGCAAATTCATGTACTGAAAGAGTAAATATTAAGATATTATTTTGCCCCAAATCAATCTATGAATTCACTGAAACCTACAGACTGCAATGCAAGACTGTTTTACATTAGTAACATACACTTGTATATAAATCAGCTTAATTCTTTTCAATGGCTATATATATTCCCTCATATGAATGAGGCATAACTTGTCTAACCAGTCCATCAAAAGGAGTCTATTTAAATAAATATTTTTTGTTCACTAAATTTTGTTTAAAGATCTACTTTATGATTCAGGTATGTACACATACCTGATATATCTGTATACATATACGTATAAATGAATATAATTGTCTATAATATAACTGTCTTACTCTATCCTAGATCATAGGATCCAAATAGTATTACTGGATTACACAACATTCTTATATAATAGTCCATAAGCCTTATTACATGTAGTGGGTGATTTGCTAAATTAGCCACATACTGGTCTTTTTATGGGACCCCATGTCACCTTTGGGCTTTCCCTATGGTAGAGATACTTGGGCCAGTCATATGGGCAGGGTCCATTCCTCTCACCTTCCCCGCTGGGCCCAACTCTTCTTCCAGTGGGATTGCCTCCTTATTCCATGCCTGGCTGGCCAACCTGGCTCCCCGATTCCTGGGCTGGAACTAACTCCTTGATCAATGGCTTTAGGGCATGATTGGTTTTGTATCTCATGAGGGTTATGCCTGAAATTTCACCACTAATCACTTCCAATACTTGCCTTCCCAACTCTCTTCCTTCCATTGGTGATCTAGTGTTTCCCATGGATACATCTATTTCCTACTGGGATAGCTGGTACTTCTTGCAAAGAATGGGTAGTTGCTACTGGGGTTAAATAGTTTCTAGAAAAAGGCTAGATTATGCTTCCAATTCTTCCATCTTAAAAATATAAGTTTTCCAGTATGAATGTTGAGACACTTATTATTCAAACACTCATTGATTCAATTGTTCATTCAATGAATGAACATCAACTTGGTGGGTGTTAACACTCTGATGAGCACTAAAGGGGAATGCAGACAACCGAAACCACAGATGACCAAAGGAATGGTACAGACTTGAGCGTGATAGGAGTGTCCTTGAACCTCTTAACAGGTTTGACCTTCTCAGCTCTCTCCCTTTTGCAATGTATCTTCCATGCTCTATCAAGTGAGCTTTCTAAAGACCAAAGCTCATCTGTTTTCACAGAAGAAAGTGCAAGCTCTTTAGTGCATCATTCAAGGCTCTTCATAATCTGGCTCCAATTTCCATTCAAGCCTTAATCCTTCTCTCTCTCTCATAAACACTGTGTTCCACTATATCAAACTTCTCCCTGGTCACACAAGGCACCAGGTCCTTTCCAATTTCTATTCCTTCTGCCCAGAATGCCTTTCCATCTTCTTCACCTGGCAAACTCCCAGTCAACCTCCAATATTCAATTTAAAGTCTTGGTGAAACATTTCCTCTACGCTCCTCATCTGTCCTGGGTTGAGCACATTGTTCTGTCCCCTCTATTAGATGATGAGATTTTTTAGAGCACTGGGCTTATCTTGTTAATCTTTGTATCCCTGTATCAGGTCTGAATAGGGCCTGGCAAGCAGTATGGGCCCAATGAATATTTGGTAAAGGAATGAAAAGAACAAATGAACGTGAAGGAAGAGCTCAAAGGGCCTTGGTATATTTAGGTAAGGGATTTTTAAAGGCATAGGGCTTTAAGCTGGACTGAGGAAGATCATAGAGAGATGGGGAAAGGGCATCTGGAGGAGGAGGATTATTATCCTAGGAGACAGAAGAACAAAAGCCGAGACTGAGAGGGAAGACAGTGAGGGGGTTAGCCAGCAGACTGTGGCTGCCTGCAGCACTGTCCTGACCTTTTCACCGATTAGATTTCTCAATTACATTTTCAGCTCATGGAGGGCAGGGTATTTTGTGCACTCCTTTATATCCCCTTTATATTTGAGGCACATATCCATAGCCATTGTTCCTATAGTCTTGTGGCTCTTATTCTGCTGTGTAATATATTTATTTATGTATCTACATATCTCCTCAGCACTCATACCCCCCTTTATCCCAGGCTGTTTGAGGTAGGGGATGATGTCTTAGTGTCTTTGTATCTTCCAAGACACCTAGTATAGTGCCTGGCACACAACGGGCGCTCAGTAAATATTTTTTGAGCCACCATTTGTTGATCTGATTACAGAGGACTGCAAGGATATTTGTGTGCAACTGTGTATTGTGGCACAAAACTTACATATGCCTTTACACTGTGTGGGCTATTTTTGGCAATTTTCATTAAAATGTTATCTTATTGTACCTGGAAGACTGTCATTTCAATTTTCTTCTTTGTTCCCTCTTGGATGACTCACATCTCTTATACCAGAAGGATATGACAGAAGGGATTCGAAAGGGTTTGGACAAATTTATGAATGACAAAGTCATAAATGTCTGGGTATCAGAAGTTGTTAGGTGCATACAAAGGGGAAGGAGAAAACCTGCATTTCAAAAATGCCTGTTGTGTGCCAAGAACTGTGTGTTAGGCACCTGACGTACATTATATCTCATTTAATCTAGCAGGCTATATCAGTATAAAGACAGGACATGTCTATCTAGAAGGCCAAGTCCACAACCAGCCAGGCATCTCCAGGTACCAGAGGCAGTATTCACCTTTATTAAAATTTTATCAACCTTTTAAGATAGATGAATCTATAGATTTGCATTGTTTCCTAGGAACAGAACACTCATTCTCAATTCAGGCTTCTACATCTTAAAACTACTTTTTGACATAACTTGATCAGTTTTTAAAGTCTCAGCGCTTTAAATTGCAATGCAATCTGAGATATTCCCACGGCAATAACAGCGATTATATTTGTTCACAAATGTAATTTGTTCGCTTACCTTTATATTTCATAAAGCTTCCAAATACTGAATAAAGGTAAGTCAAGTCAAGAAAAGAGACTTCTATTAACCTTGACACCAGCAAATTGTCTGAAATTATAGAGTGCCTTCTATTTGTATTCTAGACACATAGAGTGGTTTTTCTGAGATATATATTATACCTCACCTGTGGTTAGAAGAAAATTGGAAGATTAGTTTGTTTCTAGTTTTTAAAAAATAATAGTAACTTGTAAAAGCATAATGCTCCCAAGTGTACAGCTTCTGCATCGAGCAGGAATCAAAATGTTATAACCCAAGTACCATCTCGACTCCTTGGGAGATGGCTTGAGAAGGTGGGGTTGCAGCCACTGATTCATTATTATAAGTCACAGTCTAAAGCCTGCAGCTACACATCCTGATCTATGATAACACGCTTCCCACCAGGTGTCAGGGTGGGTGGGAAGAGAAGGGGTACACCTTCAGATAAAGGGGATCATCAGCACACTCACAGCTCTCAGAGAGCTTTCTATGACACCTGTTTTGAGAAAACTAGAACAGACATCTATGCCTTGGAAAACATAAAGCCCATCTCATATGACTAAAGAAAATGGCAAAGGTTCAAATGACATGTTTCACATTTTGGATGGTCCTGCCCCAACTTTTGTGCACCACTAATCGCTGGAAAAATACCAGACCTGTCTTGGTGGTGATTGTGTGTTTTTTAAATTTTACATCAGCCAAAGAAAATTGAGAGACCAGGACTACCACCAAAGAACAGAGGTTTGACATACCACCAATAGGACTTTTTAAAGATAGAGGAGAACCCAGCTTCTACATTTAAAAAAAATTGCCCCTTCTTTTTTGAGTCTAGGGGATGAAAATATGCACATATCCCAAAGAGTTCTTTGTGTGAACAGGTGACCCCTTCCCACAGTCTCTGTAATTAATTGAGAAATTAAAGTTGGTTGGCCTTTGAGATCTCTTGTAAAAAAAGGCAGAAGGTCTTGGATATTTTGGAACAAGAGTCCACTATTCTGCCAAGACAGTGTGTTATTGTTATTGGAGTGTCTCTCAACAAAACGGTATTGAGTGGTGAGGACGTGATTTTGATTAGGTGGAATGACTCAGCTCTTCCCCTTAAAGAAGAGAGGACTTGTCAGAGCCTTACTTACCTCATGATCTGGGATCTCAGAGGATAGTGTTTTCCCTAGGATGACCCCGGTCAAGTATGTCCAGCATCGAGCCGTGTTGGCAAGGTTATAGCCTCCTGTCTCCATCAAGAATTGTGAAGTTAGGAAAGAATAGTCACAGAACAGCAGGAGAGGGAAGGGGGGTAAGGAAGGAGAGAAAAATGTTTTAACAAAAGGGCTAGAAAGATAATTCTAACTTGCAGAATTTCACCTAAACATCCCTTTATGATATTTTTGAACCACTTAGTAGGCAGTCTTTAGTGAAGCAGTCAGACCATGCACAATGTGGAACTGGGAAGTCCAAGGCCTACAAAGATTAAAAAGGCCCTCATCTCCGAACAAATATGCACCCGAGGACTCCAAAGTCCTCAATTCCACCAAGAGTCATTGGTAAGACTGAGATCCCTGGAACCCAGATCTTTTGAGGTGACCTACTCAAAGTGAAGGTTTCTGCGATGAATTTTGTAACAATTCTATAAAATGACTGCTGGATGTGACTTGTATATTAAAGCTATTGGCAGATATAGCCCTGAAAACCTCCAGGAAAGAGAAAAGGAAAATGCTGACAGAAACAGACTTCTTTCTTTTCATTTCAGCATTCCTTTTCTCCACAAAATACAGGCCTAGTGGCAGAGATCAAAGAGAATGAGATGAGAAAAGGACTGCTGATTGACGCTCTGACTCACCTCGTCAGGTCCTGTCACAGTCACCCAGCAGCCATATTATACTGGCTAATAATCAGCATATTTTTGTGCTGAATAGATGTGTTCTGCCATGCAAGCACTAGAACATTTGGCTTTTAACTAAATTCCAAGAGTGTAAGGATAAAATGGAAAGATTTCCTAACCTCAGTGCAGCCTGAGGGAAATAGAATCTGGTCTATTTTAGGTAGGGTGACCATATCATTTATCATCCACAATGGTACACTTTTAAGAGTAAAAAAGGGACACTATTAATAATTACACTGGAATAACATGTATAGATTGAGACATATGGTGCCCTTTTCTTAAGCCTTTCTATTCCTTGAAAGGTCAGGGATGCTGGGGCTTCTACAATGTGTCTTTTTGGCCTCAATGGGATCCACTGAAGTTTGGGCACGTGGCCATCTCTGCCAATTGTCTATGTGTTACTGGGGGTTGAGAATTGAAGTGAAATAGTACAGGTATTACTTTAAACACTCCTGACATGGAAAATCTGAATTTATCTGATCAAATTATTGGGTATGATTATTTGATTTCAAAAAGAATCCCCATAGGTTTTAAGTAGCAAGCTCTCTCTGGCATACATACAGTATGATTTGATTTGCAAAAATTCCATTTATGCACAGGTATTTTCAGGAATACACATATTACATAAGAAGAGTTATATATTCAAAAGCCAAGACTTGGGGCTGAGAAAGCAAAGAGGCTTTGAAAGTGCTAAGTAAAGGCTGTAGCCTTAAACAAAAGTCGGATTCACACAGATGTATATTGAGGAAAGGGCTTTTCTTCTTCCCCCTGGCCCTACCTGTGTCATAATCACTGTCTTTAGTGCCGTCAAGGAAAGTAATATGTCCGCGGCACCTATCAATTTTATCTTTTCCTTGAGTTGAAGTTAATACATTTCTCGCCAGCTTTTCATAAGAGGTTGTCTCTTGTAAGCACCTTTAATTTCGATCCCTCTAGGGTTTGAGGCTGCCCAAGGACCAGGCTTGTGTATTTGTGTTGAATGCTCACTCATTTTCATAAGGCCTTCCCACAATCTCCTCTAATTTGGTTTTTACAACAGTTTGACAAACAACAAACTATTAGCGCTTCCATAATACATACATTTTAAGCTCAATCTGCTTGATCATGTTATTTTAACACACCAGTCCATTCATCTAATGGAATAAAGATTGTGCCAGATAGACAGAAGATTCTAAGCAAGGCAGCTTCAAAGGTAGTTGAGGTTTGTGAAAGGTTCCTTTCACAAATGTGTAAATGCTTCTATTGAATAGATCCAGCTTTCTGATGGTTAAGTAATACAAAACACTGAAGGCAAAGTGTTTTGTGCACAAGGTACACTCTGAGGGCAAAAATGCCTAAGAGACACTTTAGATCTCTCAATTTTGCTTTATTGTAACAAATCCATGCTTTTTTAGTGGGGGAGAAGTTGTTCTTGAATTCAGCTTAGATATTCAATTAATTCATGCGTTTACTACTTATATGTGAGTAGGGTTAGAATTTTAGTGGTATGTTTCCAAAAGATAATGATTAGAACTGGGACTCAAAGGCTATACTGAGAGAAGATGGATCAAAGTCCACTGGGGTTAACATTCTCTATTCTTAATAAGATCTGATGTCACCTTTAACCAAAGCACCTTTGCTTCAGGAATGGAAACTTAGACTTCAGAGTGCCAAGGAGTCAATGCACATGCCAGGCTGAGGAGGAGAAGTGTGTCAGAGTACTTCCTTATGCTGAACTGTGAAGGTGGCAGGTTCATTGACTCAGGCTTCTGGACCATGGGCAGGTTGGTATTATCCAATCTTAGAAAGCCAAGTTTTCCTCAGTGTCAATGGACAAAACATGGGGGAAGGTCAACAAATTCTCGTGGTGACCTTCCTTTGTACTCACCTCCTCCCAAAATGAGCGTTGCCAATTGCCACTGAAGGATGTACTTAAGACACTTGCCAATTCCCACTGGAGTCATGTTAAAGGAGCACATGGGATCCCCAGCTATTGTATCAGCTCCCAGCTGTAAGACCACTGCTTTGGGATTAAAGGCTATGTACACCTCCTTTAGTACACTGGAAAAGAAAAAGGAGACAAAATGTCAGGAAAAGATAGGGCAGTTTGGTCTAAGGGTGGTTGTGGAGGGTAGTGGGAGGTATAGTTGAATCAGCAAATAGTGAAGGGAAAAAAATCCAACTTGTCAGACTCATCAAACTTTCTATCTAAAAAGGGGTAAATCAGACTGCATGTAAATTGTAGCTCAGAAAACCTGACTTACAAAAAAATTTCCCCCTACCTCCATCCTCACCAAGGACCAAATTTGCTTTTCTGTTTTAGAACTCAGACTTCCTTTAAATATTCATATCAATTTAACTTCAACAGCCATAGGATTGGTTTAGTATACATTTACTCCATTTTATAATCTGTGAAAATAGGACAATACACTGAATTAAGGATTATTTCTGATAAGTTAAGATTGTCAACATACTTGGAGTTCACCACCTAGTTATCAATGAGGGTTGGTGAAGAGAATTAAACGCTTTGAAAGCATAGATGTTATCAGCTTACTTTGTATTAGGCTAAAAGACTTCTGGGTTATGAAATGCAGCCTTCCCAAACTTGGATGTAACCAGGGTATTATAGGGAAGGGAACCATAATAACTGATCCAAAATTATAAATCTGAAAGCACTCTAAAGAACAAATTGTAGTGGGTAATAATGAGCATAATTTTGGGTAGAATCATTCAATGTTATCAAATCAACCTAAGAGCTTTTCCTGACAGTTAGAAGCCTTAGAGATGAAAAGGAAGTTGTTATTGTGACAGATGACCTTAGGCAAGTTTCTAGTATTATCATTAATTGAATGTTGACAATGTCCAGGATGCATTCCTAGGAGTTATAAGGTCCCTGCTCTCAAGGGGCTTACAATCTAGCTCCCAGACAAAACATATACCAGTCCTCTAGGGCTTGAGTAACTCTTACAGAGACATATAAACAAGTGCAAATTAACATACTTCAGAGTTGAGAAAATGCAGAGTCAAAAAGTGATAAAAAATGTTTGGGGTTAATGACCCCTTCATAATCAACATGTCAAATTATACCAGTTCAGCAAAAATAGAAAAATTCCAGATCCTTCTGAAACTGCAAAAGGAATGCAGGGATATGAAATGCTGTCCTCCAAAATTCATATGTAACCAGGGTATTGAAACTATTGAAAAGTGCTCAGTTGCAGAGGCATTCTTTGACTCAAAAGACCGTTTTGTTTTGATTTCTCATCTACACAGACAAATATTCAGTGATTGTGGAGATTATAAGATATTATAAAACTTATGACATATGATCTTTAATACAGGAATACTCAGGCCTATTCTCTCTTTCATGTGCTTATCTCCTGGGTGCAGAGGGAAGATAAGCCACCTGAATAGTTAGCCAACATTTATTGAGCAGCTACATGTACAGAGCACCCTATTAACTGCTGCTGGGAGACACAGAGGAAGGTGTGATTTCTGTTTTAAAAAGGTTTACAGCTTAATGAGGAGGAGGGGGAGGCAAGCAAGACTAACGTTTTTTCCATTTTCATTCTTTCCCTTACTTTGCACACATTTACTGAGTGCCCTCTGTGTGTCCAGTATGTAACTGTATCAGATGCTGCAGGGAAAAAAAATGACGAATATGGCACAGCTCTTATCTTCACGTAGCTCAGAACAGAGGGGAAGACTCGGACTATATCGATAAATAATTAAAACACAATGATAAATGAAATATCAGTGATGGCACAGAGGAGGAAGTAGAGTAACTCTTGTCAGGTTTTAAAAGATGAGAAGTACAGTGAGCCACCTATCAAAGTGGCTAAAATGAAAAACAGTGAAAATGTCAATTGCTGGTGAGGATGTGGAGAAACTCGATCACACAGACCTTTTGGGTGGGAATATAGAATGGTATAGACACTCTGGAAAATAATTTGGCAGTTCCTGTCAAAACTAAAAATGGACTTGGCATACAATCTAAAAATTGCACTCTTGGACATTTATTCCAGAGAAGTTAAGACTTATTTTCATATAGGAACTTGTACATGAATGTTCATAGTAGCTTTATTTTAACAACCCAAACTGGAAACAACTCAGATGTACTTCAACAAGTGAATGGTTAAACAAATTGCAGTACACCCATACCATTGGAATACTGCTAATCAATAAAAAGAAATAACTCTTGATACATGCAAAAAACTTGGATGGATCTCAAGAGAATGATGCTGGGTGAATAAGGCCAATCTCAAAATCTGTACTGCATGATTCCACTTATATACCATTGGTGAAACAATTAGAGAGATGGAGAAGAGATTAGCAGTTGCCAGGGGTTAGGGATGAATGTGGCTATAAAAGGGTAGCATGAGAGAGCCTTGTGGTGATGGTACAGTTCTGTACCTTGACTGTGCTGGTGGTTGTGGTTATGCAAAGCTATGCACGCACACACACACACACACACACACACACACAGACTGCATGTATTAACTGGTGAAGACTGAATAAGCTCTATAGATTGTACCAATGTCAACTTCTTGATTTTGATGTTATACTATAATTGTACAAGATGGCAACATTGGAGGAGGCTGTAGGAAGAAGAGACTTCCCCGTACATTTCATTACAACTTTCTGTGAATGCATGATTATCTTGAAATAAAAAGTAAAAAAAAAAAAAAAAAAGGGCTTCCCTGGTGGCGCAGTGGTTGAGAGTCCACCTGTCGATGCAGGGGACACGGGTTCGTGCCCCGGTCCGGGAAGATCCCACATGCCACGGAGCCGCTAGGCCCGTGAGCCATGGCCGCTGAGCCTGCGTGTTCAGAGCCTGTGCTCCGCAACGGGAGAGGCCACAAAAGTGAGAGACCCGCGTACCGCAAAAAAAATAAAAATAAAAAATTAGGAGAAGCTTCCAGGCACATGGGGGTGAAGGTATGGAAAATGGAAGCAGGGAGGGTTGTGGGGGTTATGGGTAAGGGACTAGGTTTACAGAAGGAACTGCACACACCAGAGCATGAAAGCTTGGAGCAGGGAGTGGTGGGAGTGAGGCTGGTGAAGTAAACGTGGGTTAGAGCACAAAGGGCCAGATAGGCCAGGCAGTTTGGACTTTTACTTAAAGGCTATGAAATGTCTCTAAATCATACCAATGTTTTCCTTAGGTCAGTCTCCCAAGGCAATAGAAATAAAAGCAAAAATAAACAAATGGGACGGAATCAAACTTAATAAGCTTTTACACAGCAAAGGAAACCATAAACAAAACGAAAAGACAACCTATGGAATGGGAGAAAATATTTGCAAATGATGGACTGACAAGGGCTTAATTTCCAAAATATACAAACAGCTCATATAGTTTAATATCAAAAAAGCCAAACAACTCAATCAAAAAATGGGCAGAAGACCTAAACAGACATTTCTCCAAAGAAGACATACAGATGGCCAAGAGGCACATGAAAACATGCTCAACATCACTAATTACTAGAGAAATGCAAATCAAAACTGCCTCACACTGGTCAGAATGGCCATCATTAAAAAGTCTACATATAACAAATGCTGGAGAGGGTGTGGAAGAAAGGGAACCTTCCTACACTGTTGGTGGGAATGTAAACTGGTACAGCCACTGTGGAGAACACTATGGACGTTCCTTAAAAAACTAAAAATAGGGCTACCATACGACCTAGCAATCCCACTCCTGGGCATATATACAGAGAAAACTCTAATTTGAAAAGATACATGCATTCCCAGTGTTCACAGCCAAGACACGGAAACAACCTTAATGTCCACTGACAGATGAATGGTAAAGAAGACATGGTATGTATGTATGTATATATGTATGTGTGTGTGTGTGTATGTGTATATATATATGTATATATATATATATATATATATATATAAAACTGGAATACTACTCAGCCATAAGAAAGAATGAAATCATGCCATTTGCAGCAACATGGATGGACCTAGAGATTATCATACTAAGTGAAGTAAGTCAGACAGAGAAAGGCAAATATCATATAATATCAGTTATATGTGGAATCTAAAATATGACACAAATGAATTTATTTACAAAACAGTAATAGACTCACAGACATAGAAAACTTACAATTACCAAAAGGGAAAGGGAGTTGGGGAAGGATAAATTAGGAGTTTGGGATTAGCAGATACAAACTACTATATATAAAACAGATAAATAGCAAGGTCCTACTGTATAGCACAGGGAACTATATTCAATATACTGTAATAAACCACAATGGAAAAGAATATGAAAAAGAATATATAAATCACTTTGCTGTACATCAGAAACTAACACAACATTGTAAATCAACTATACTTCAATAGAAAAGAATTCATTAAAGGGTATGAAATGTCTCAAATGTGTGTGCACGTGCGTGTGTGCACGTGCGTGTGCACCACATGCACAAGGCATGATTAAATTTACATTTTGAAAAGATCCTCTGATTACAGCGTAGGATACAGTGAAGGTTATCAAGAGGTTTTTTTTTTCTTTTTTTTTTTGCGGTACACGGGCCTCTCACTGTTGTGGCCTCTCCCTTTGCGGAGCACAGGCTCCAGATGCGCAGGCTCAGCGGCCATGGCTCACGGGCCTAGCCGCTCATGGCATGTGGGATCTTCCCGGACAGGGGCATGAACCCGTGTCCCCTGCATCGGCAGGCAGACTCTCAACCACTGCGCCACCAGGGAAGCCCATCAAGAGGGTTTTTGCAACCATCCAGGCCAGGGGCAGCAAGGGTCGGGAGGAAGAGATGGATTTGGGAGATATTCCTATGGTAGTATTGATAGGGCAATACACACTGACACACAAGAAAAGCATATACATATGACAGTCATGAATATGTGGTACTGGGAGGGAGGAAAGGATAAAGGAAGGCAGGTGTTTCTGGGAGAGTTGTTTTAATGATAACCAGGAAGGGAAAATGAGTCCTCAGGGAGTTCTGATGAAGAAGGCTTCAGATGGGTAGAGAAAAGGGTAATTAGAAGCTTTGAAAAAGGTAGGGTATTTTGTACACAGTGTAATTTGGCAGTTCCTTTGCTTCACCTCCAATTGGTAAACAACTACATTTCTTGCAGCATCTAGTCTGATTTTTTAAAAATACAAATATAATGAATACATTCTTCATGCTAAAAAATCAAACATAAAAGTCTATCAAATAAAAGGGAAAGAAAACTCCTTTTCTCCATCTCTACTCCCTCTCTAGAGGTAACTCCTGATTCATTACACATAGTTTCAATCAGCTCAGTCAACGATGAGAAACAGTTTGAGGTGTATCTTTCAAGATCAAACTTTTTCTGCCTCATGCTTGAGTGAGCTGGTTGAAGCTATGTCTAATAAATGCCTTCTTTTACCTCTTTTCTTTACCTGAAAATGTCTTCCCTCATATTCCTTCTCTTCCTTGAGGCTAATTTCACCAGCTGGGCACTACATTCTCTTTCTTGTTGCTCTAAGGGCCATGTATCAGCAATGAGCTCTTTCTTACATCTTTAGTCTCTGTCTTCCTACTGATTCAGTTCCTTTAGGTTACAAGTTGTTCATCTCTTCATCCCCTTTTCAACACTGCCAAATTTGTCTACTTATTGGCCACCTCTACATACTTCTTGTAATCCAGTTTTTGATCTCACTGCTCTCCTGAAACTGCTTTCTTGAAGGGAGAGAGACCTCTGTGTCATGATATCCAAAAGCTTTTTCTGTTATCTTTATCAATTTCTCAGAAGCAATTGATGGTGGATACTACTCAAAAATCTGCATCTGGTCATCATCAATGGCTACGGCTCCATTAAAAAATCTTTTTTTAAAATATTTTTTTAAAAAACAACTTTATCAATATTCACATACCATACAATCCCCCCATTTAAAGTGTACAACTCAACAGCTTTTAGTATACTCACAGAGTTGTGCAACCGTCACCACAATGAATTTTAGAACATTTTTTTTTTACTGCATCACGTGGTTTGTGGGATCTTAGTTCCCCAACCAGGGATTGAACCTGGGTCCTCGGCAGTGAGAGCACGGAGTCCTAACCACTGGACAACCAGGGAATTCCCTAGAACATTTTCATCATCCCCCAAAGAAACACTGTACCCAATAGCAGTTACTACCTATTCCCACCACTCTTCGACCTCCAGCCCCTGGCAACCACTAACCTACTTTCTGTCTCTATGGATTTGTCTAATTTTGACCTTTCATATAAATGGAATTATATAATATGTGGTCTTTTGTGACTGGCTTCTTTCATTTCATTTAGCATAATGTTTTCAAGGTTCATCCATGTATTACTACCTCATTCCTTTTTATGGCCAAATAATACTCCATTGTTTGTATATACCACATTTTCTTTATTCTCCATTCATCTGTTGATAGACATTTGGGTTATTTCTATAATTTTTGGCTAATATGAGAAATGCTGCTGTGGACATGTTTTCATTTTTCTAATATACCTAGGAGTAGAATTGCTGGGTCATATGGTAACTCTCTGTTTAACCTTTTTTTTTTTTTTTTTTGCGGTACGCAGGCCTCTCACTGTTGTGGCCTCTCCCGTTGCGGAGCACAGGCTCCGGACGCGCAGGCTCAGCGGCCATGGCTCACGGGCCTAGCCGCTCATGGCATGTGGGATCTTCCCGGACCGGGGCACGAACCCGTGTCCCCTGCATTGGCAGGCGGACTCTCAACCACTGTGCCACCAGGGAAGCCCTGTGTTTAACCTTTTGAGGGAACTGCCTGACCGTTTTCCACGGGGGCTGCACCATTTTACATTCCCCCCAGCAATGTGTAACAGATGAGAGTTCCAATTCTTCCACATCTTCACCAACCCTTACTATTTTCTGTTTTGTTTAAAATTATGATATCCATCCTAGTGGGTATAAAGTGGTATCTCATTGTGGTTTTGATTTGCATTTCACTGATGATTAATGATGTTGAGTATCTTTTCATGTGCTTTTTGGCCATTTGTATATCTTCTTTAGAGCAAGGTCTATGCCCATTTTTAAAATGAGCCATTTTTCTTTTTAATATTGATTTGTAAGTGTTGATATATTATAAATACAAGTCCCTTATCAGATACATGACTTGCAAAAATTTTCTCCCATTCTATGGCTTGTCTTTAACTTTCTTGATAGTGTCATTTGAAGCACAAAAGTTTTAAATTTTGATGCAGTCCAATTTATCTATATTTATTCTGCTGCTTGTGCTTTTGGTGTCATGTCTAAGAGAGCAATATCTAATTCAAGGTCATGAACATTTACATCTATGTTTTCTTTTAAGTGTTTTATAGTTTAAGCTCTTACATTTAGACCGTTTAGGCTATATGGACTTAACTTTTGTATATGGTATGAGGTATGGGTCCAAAACCACTTTTTTTTGCATGAGATCCAGTCGTCCCAGCACCATTTGTTGAAAAGACTATTCTTTCCCCATTGAATTGTCTTGGCACTCTTTGAGTAAAATGAATTGACTGTACACATTTCTGGACTCTGAACTTTATTCCATTGCTCTAGATGTCTAGCCTCATTGCCAGCACCACACTGTCTTGATTACAGTAGCTTTGTAGTAAGTTTTAAAGCTGGGAAGTGCTCCAACCTTGTTCTTCCTTTTCAAGATTTTTTTTGGTTATTCCGGATTGAATTTCTGTATAAATTTTAGGATCAGCTTGTCAATTTCTACAGTCATCTGTGATTTAAAGCTCCATTTTGACCGTGCTGAACCTATCATCTTACCTCTTCTTCAATTCTTTGTCTCTAACAATACCCCATCCTTTCAGTAATCTGTGTTCAAAACTCTGAGGCCCTTTGTGATTCCTCCCTTTCCCTGCTCCTCTTCAGTTACCAGACTTGCACCAATCCCTCTCCTATTCTGTCCTTTCCACTCTCATGCTCTCATGGCAGTACTCTAATCTAGCACTTATGACCTCCTTGTGGATTACACCAATAGCTTCCTAATTAATTTCTCTGCCTCAAGTCTCTTACCTCTCTAATCCAACACCCCCCCCACACACACCGCCATCAGATTAATTTTCCTTAGGGAAGGTTTTGATCAAGTCACTTCCTTACTCAAAAACGTTCAATATCTCTCCATTGTCTTTAGATGATGCTTAAAATTCTTAGCTTATGATTCAAAGTCCTTCATTATATGATTCCAGCCTACCTTTTGAATCTTATTTTCTAATAACTCCTTAACCTACGTTATTCTGTAGGCAAACTGAACTGTCCATGGTTCACCCCACTCACCTTGCACTTCCTTTTTGTCATGCACTTCCTTGTGCCTGAAAGTCACCTTTCTACATGTCTACATCATATCTATTTTTTAAAGGCTCACTCAAATTCCATCTCCTTCATGAATAAAAAATGATAATAATATCAGCTAACATGTATCGAGTACTTTATTAAAAAACTGAGCACTGTTCTATGCACTTTATATGTATTAGCTCATGTGACTCATAACAATTTATAAAATAGGTGTTATCATTAATCCTATTCTATAATGGGGAAACAGCCGCATAGAGAGGTTAAGAAATCTGTACAAGATCACACAGCTATTAAGTGGCAAGCTGGCTTTTGAACCCAGGCTTCCTGGCACCAGTCCATGTTCTAAATCACCACAATATACCTGCTTCCATGATTTACCGTGCATCAGGTGCTTGTTCCAGCCACTTCACACATTATTTTGTATAACAGCAGTAGCAGGCACTGCATTATTATTTTTCGAGTGTTAACCTTAGCTCTAATTATACTATACCCTCATTCTAAAACCTTCGGCAGTTCCCCAAATGCTTGCAGAACATGGTACAAATTTTCATTGCCAAGAATTCCAGGTCCCGCGTGAGGTGATTCCCACCCACTTTTCCAATCTTTGCAAATTGTTCTTCTCATGCACTTGACAGTCCAGACAAACTAAATCATTGCTATTCTCTGTACAGAGCTCAGCCTTTCTGACTTTGATCTTGCTGTACCCTCTGCATAGAGCATCTTCCCCTGCAATCTCACACATTTAAACTTGACCCAGATTTCATAAACACATACACATTTACACACTTTGTAAAGATATAATAATTAGCTACCCTTTAGAAGCCAGATCAAATGTTACCTCCTCAATTAAGCCCTTTTCTGAAGTATCTTCTCCGTTTGAGTGCCCACTGCATTTTATCTCTTATGGTTCTTATAACTTTCCATGTTTCATTTTATTAGACTGTGTATGAATGTGAATATATATCTCTCTGTGTATCTATAATTTAAAAATTTCCACCAGCTCCCTTGAGGGTAGGCTTAATACTTTATACATAGGAGGCATTCAATAAATAGTTATTAAATGAATAAATGAATGAAATATCATTCCAGATTGCTTTTGGGAAAGCTTCCCTAACCACTGTAACAGTACTATCTGCTACACTGCAATCATTAATTTTAGGTTTTGGGAAAGTATAAAATCGCTTACCCAGAAAGGAGGGGGAGGACAGGCATCTCATTATACTACATTAGTAACTTCCCTATAAACACATAAGATATTCATTTGAAATAGCAATTTTCTTGATGAGAAACCGGATCCCTCAGTATTGAGCAGTCTGCTCTTCAGACAAGGCTATGCAAATGAGGATGAGAGGCTGTGGCAGCTGTTTCTACAGGCATTGATTTGGGGAAGGTGATTGGTGCCGGAGGTTGATAAAAGCCAGGGGTGATGACGTTAATGATGCTTTTAGATAAAAGGAAAAGCCCAAGAACCAAATTGTAGCATTATCCCCTTTTCTTTTATTCCATCAGGGTAGACCACAGCTTCTATGGTGTACCCTTGGGATCATTCACTGGTGCCACTTTACCTCTAATACCAGTGGTGGAACCTGGTTTTGTTTTGTTTGTTTTTAAATACATAAAGTTCTAAAAGATTCCTCTCAGGGAAATGGAATGCCAGAAAGATGGTGTGACAATTATTCTTAATCAATGTTGGTGATAGATTTGGTAACCCAGACTTGCCCCTCTATAGCTAGACCACTGATTGGTGCATACTCCTAGCAGGTTTGTCTCCTAACTGCTCGCTTGCAAATCAGCCTTGACCAGCCTTATCATCTTTGTATTTTCCAGCAAGCACCCTCAGCACCCTCTAGAGACTTCCTCAACAGAGATTAAAGAAATGAGGAATTCAAAGTTGAAAAACCAAGAAGGGCAGGAAATGGAGAGAAGAGAGAAATATTTGCTACTAACACTGTGAGCTTCCAAAGTCAACGTGAGAAAATTTATTGCCAACAGCAAAACCCTTTCTATGATAAACATTTTAAACCTATTGCATTGTATGGGATTCAGAGGGGGGATTGCGTTAAGGACTCAAAGATGGCTAATCAGTCTCAAATGGGAGCTTGTCAACTTTTCACAGGTATTGTCTTCTCTAAATTCCCTCAGTCATATCTCAACTCAGGTACTGCTGACTCATTCTGCAAAAACTCAACCTGCGGGGGATGCAGCATATGGTAAATGCCTCGGGGATTCCTGAATATCTATTACAAATGGTTCAGGGATGCAGGGAACTGGGGGGGGGGGCTCCCTGAGGTGAGGATGATGTGTCATTTTGTTTGGGGCCATGGGTGCCTCTTGGACATATCCAGAAGACATTTAATTTCCTATAAGTCTCTCTTTCTGCTTTTAGCATCAGACAAGGTGTACTGATTCCATTAACATCTTTAGGATAAAACAAAACAAAACACCCAAAGCTATAAAAGAAAAACAAACAAACCAACCTCAAACCTCTAAACCCCCAACCTTCCCAAACAATCCTCAGATTGCTTTTGCTGTTTTATTTTTTAAGATGTAGTTTCTTAATATTTTACAGGGGCATCTTTTCTCTCATTGCTGAGTCCATTATACAGAAACACAGATTCTAATTGGCATCCCTTTCTAACATGCTTTGTAGTAAGTAATTCCACTCATCAATTATGTCACCTTGGCAACAAAAAGGGCTGTGCACTATTTTTAGTTTATTATTACTTATCTCTTTACCTCTTTGAAGTACACCATTCTCATTCACACAGGGGAAAGTGAGTCATCTAGAATTAAAGGGCGGTAGGCCTAGAGTGAATGTCGGAGCTAGAATTAGAACACTAATTCTAATTCAAATCTAGTGCTCTTTTCACTAAACCCCAGTGCTCTTTGGCTCTCCGCATTCTGAAAGGCCCAAGGCCCTAGGAAGCAGAATATATATTATCTGCGCAGGGGGTGGAGTAGGTGGAGAGGCAGGCTGGTTTGGAGAGCTAAACCGAAACAAACCAACCAAACCAAAACCAAACCAAAAAACCCCAAAATGGAAGAGGGCTTAAAGAATATGAATCCTAAGTCTAGCTATACTAATGACTCTTTATTTGACCTGGGGTAGGTCATTTTACTGCTCTATAACCACCAGGACCCCTCACACAAGCCCAGATTACATTTTGCTATGCATCACATTATTTGGGCATGTCTCATCCACCCCCTTTGCAGCCTCCACAGCATGGAGTTCAGGGAGAACACTGGACTTGGGGGTCAAGACAAAGTTGGATCCAGTGCTTGCAATAGCAACTTGGACAAATCACTTCTCTGAACCGTCTCTGTAAAACAAGAATATTCTCTCCCTCACAGGGTTATTATGAGGATTAAATGATATAACATTTGCAAAAGTCTTCTCCCAGCACCAAGCACATGGTAAGCACTCCCTAATGTTGAATGAATAAATGAATGGCCTTAAGTCAGGCCCTTCGAGTGCTATGTTAATTCCTTCAGCCCACTAGGATATTGTTGAGTTCAGCACAGCACACCATAGCAGTGACTTCCTGAATGGTACTCTAATGTTCCCCAAAGGCAGAGAGAAATTTCAGAGTGTCACTGCCTGGTTATACCTGTTCTGGGAATACAGTAATTCCTTTTCCAGTGCTGCCAATCTATTACCTTTCACCAAACACAAAATTCACTTTAAGAAGGGGCAGAAACACAAGTGCCTTTCTGTTAGATAGAGGTTGGGAGAATATATTATTAAAATTGAAACCGACTTCTCTGATTTCTTAGCAAAAAATCAGATTGGAAGCCAAACAGCTATTTGGCCTTTGCAGACCCTGGATAGTGATGCCCTTGGGGGAAAGGAGAGAGTTGGAGTCATTCCAAACTGTAGTTACAACATTTGTGTGTATATTTACTGCTTGTGCTTACGCTCTCCGCACTTAGTTTTTACTCTCTAAGCCTTGAAGAATTCACAGTTTACCTAGAGCACAGTTTTAATACATACGGGTAGAAATATAGGCCTATATCTCTGTTTCTCATTTCCTAATCATATTTTCTACACTCCCTATATACCTGATACTTCTTCTTTTTCAATTCACTTGCTCTGATTTTTGAACTTAGGTAGACAATAATGATTTGCTAACAATAAACATGACCCTAGCCCTTCCCTCACCCTTCTTTACCCAGGAGGCCTCCCTAAGATTCAAAGTCGAAATCCTGCCATATAGTTAGCACCTGGTGCAGCTCATCAAAATATAATATCCTTTCCCAGATGATTGGAAATCTCTGCCATGCCGTCACACAATGAGGTGTGCAAGAAAAGAGTTTGGGGATTGATTTTCATCATTAACTTGATATTGCATGGTTTTTGTGGGACTTAAAAATAAATGCATTTTTATTACTTTTAAGTACTGCACATAGACTAACTCCAACTCATCATATTTTAGCAGTTATTTTTCTGGGGCAGGATGTATTTTAAACATGCCTATGTTAGAGTGTCTGGTGGATCATTTAGGATCAGTGTCCTGTTGCTTGATGAAATCCAGATCACTCCAATGAAATCCAGATGGGGAAATTGGGTCTCTGGCAACGGCTGCCAGATCTTCTCCATATGAAATCTCTCTAGTCTGTATGCAAATTCAAAACTCCATATCCTGGAAATCCCAAACCAATCAAGTGGCGCTCCGCTTCTTAGTTACTGGACTAAACATAGGGAAGCGATTCATTCTTCCCTGAGGAAATAAGCATGTCTTACATACATCTATCTTGGCACAAAAAGGGCTGGCTAAGCAAATTAATAGTGTAAACAGGACTGTGCTGGGGAATGTTTGTCCTACTTAAGAGAATAAACTTTTTATGCACTTTTTGCACATCCACTTGTATACAAATAATTGATATGCTAATTACAAATGATTCTTAAAGCCCTTTCCCTGAGGTACTGTACGATGCTGTTAGTCTAGTTTGAATTACTAGCGTGTCCAGTGCTTGAAAATAATAAAAATGTATTTAAAAATATTCCATAATTCAGACTGGCTTTCCTCTTATTAGGCTGAGTTAGTGAGGCTTGCCTATAATTAAATAGGATAGATGTTTTTCTACTTTCATCCCTAATATATTTAAGGTGGTCCCCCTACCACCCTGCCCCAACCCCAGCATCCCTCACCTTCCTCTGCAGGATTCTCCTGCCCAGGGCGAGCATATACAAACCCCTTTGCATCCAGCTCACTCCTCAGCAGCACTTGCACGGTCTCTAGGCAAATGCACATACCCTTTCGCTTTTTAACTTGTTAGCTGATTATTTGATATGGCTTTCTTTGAGGTGTCTTTTCTTTGGTCCTGCTTTAAGTACCAATGGGTATGGCTCTTTCCTGATGGTTCAGTGGGTAACAGCACATGGAGAGCAAAGCCCGGCCAAACTTAGCATTGGGCCTTTTTGTCAGGGGGGGACATCAGATTTAACTAAATCTCTGTACAGCCTATGTCAACAGGATACAACAAAGCAGGCAGCTCATCAGTGCTGGCTGCTGCCGGGTGAATGACAGTGTCAGGCAGTCATTCAGAGCTGTAACCTGTGAGAGTGGAGCGTAAAGGGCAGGTTTTTTAGGCTAGAGCGAGGGGACAGAGCAGTGATGAAAGAATACGAGAGGGGAGAGAATTAGGAAGGGGGAGGGGGTACATGGTGGAGAGAAGCTAAGAGGAGTAATATGAATTTTGATGTTAGAATGTCCCACCAAGCACAGACATATTCAAATTTAGGATTCTTTTCAGGGCAGCCCTACGTTAGAGGGTGTAATTCTCAAGTTTTCCATTTATGAGTCAGGTCTTCCTGCCTCTGGGTAGTTTCAGAGCATGTTCTAGCCTCAGAACCTATTACTGCTGTGGAAGAAGAATCAGGTCACTTTCTCCAGGGGGCAGGGATCATTCAGCACTAAGAAGAGAGCAGAGAAGGTACACATCATAGTGACAGAACAAACCCACCGAATTCCAGGAGATGGTCCTCCTGGACTTACATGAAAAAAAAATAAATCGCCTAGGAAGACTGCTTAGGGGTAGGGGCTGTCATGGTGTCAGGGCTACTTGGTGCAGGAGTTTAGGAACTTGTCATGAAAGCCACTGGTCGAGCGAGGAAGAAGGATATAAGAACTGTCCTTCTCAGCCACATAGCACAAGGAGATCAGCTCGGTGCTTTGTGACCACCTAGAGGGGTAGGATAGGGAGGATGGGAGGGAGGGAGATGCAAGAGGGAAGAGATATGGGGATATACGTATAGCTGATTCACTTTGTTATAAAGCAGAAACTAACACACCATTGTAAAGCAATTATACCCCAATAAAGATGTTAAAAAAAAAACAAAACTGTCTTTCTAACCACCTGGATATAAAGCTCAAAGGATCAGGTGAGGGAAAAAAAACCAGTTCTCCACTGCCACCCTAACCAAGTACGGGGGACAAGGCAGGCTCACTGATGGAGGGTTCAGGACAACACAGTTAATTAAGCACAGTAGCCTCCCCCCCTCCAAATTATCCTATACTCTTAGGCACTTAATGTCTTTTGAATTTAATATTATATTTTAAAAGACACATCAAATTAGGAACATTAAATGAATGGCCCGCTTTGGTCTCATTTCCACCTGTGCCTAATATTAACAGTGAATTTAATTAGTGTCTGAGTCATCCATTTTCCAGAAACAACAGGCAATTTGCATCTGCCATACCACACAGAGGCAGAATAGAAGTTTATCAAACAGAACAAAAGCATTGACTACAAATATCTTACTTATGGAGGGCCGAGTTCGATGTTCCAGGCTCATACAAGGAAGTAGCAGCTTCCATGACCTTTATCACCGGGCCATAGTGACCTAGTAATGATCAAGGTGGTATAGGTGTGACCCGACTGAAGAGAGGTAATTTTTTTTTTTTTTTGCGGTACGCGGGCCTCTCACCGTTGTGGCCTCTCCCGTTGCGGAGCACAGGCTCCGGACGCGCAGGCCCAGCGGCCATGGCCCACGGGCCCAGCCGCTCTGCGGCATGTGGGATGTTCCCGGACCGGGGCACGAACCCGTGTCCCCCGCCTCGGCAGGCGGACTCCCAACCACTGCACCACCAGGGAAGCCCCAAAGAGAGGTAATTTTGTAAAGAATTTTCACCAGCTCTCAGAGTGTAATGAAAATGGGGATGAAGATGGAAGTAAGGCTATATAATTTTTTGTTCTCAAATGCAAATTTCTATAGAGTTCTTCCCTTCTCATCAGATGAAAGAGAATTTTGAAAAAATTTGTATTGCTTAAAATATTTATGTATGATTATGTGTTCTTATAGGATTTGCCACATCACCAAGCTCAAATGATTAGGCTATAATCGTTGGGTTCTCTTTCACTGAGGATCTATCTACCTGCTTCTAAAACTGAATGATAAGGAATCTGGAGTCCCAAGTGGAAGATAAATTCAAGATGACATCATTATAATGAAAGAAAAACCTATCGTCATTAAAACATCTCTTCTTTAAATATAACATTAAAATTCAATAGGGAAAGAAAACATTTCACTTAAATATCCTTTAGTGATGTCCCTTGGTTCTCATTTTATTCCATTGGTATTGGATGAACAAATTATAGCATGGATGGAGAATCTCTACCCTATATGTAGATATGGCCTGCTAGGACCAAGAGATGATATAAATTATGCCTACAGTTGCAAAAATGCATAATGTTAAAAGTCTTCAGCAATACTAGTCCCCCAAAAAACACATGAAAAGAATTGTGTGAGGAGACCTCTATATAATGACATGTGACACTATTCACTTTCTAAAGAAGGAAGTCAGGATTTTCTCCGTTGAAAATAAAGGAAAAAGCAGATTTACAGAATCTCCATGTTTCCAAACTTTAATCAGAAATTTAAAACCTAAGAAGTAAAATCTCACAATATTTATTCTTGTTTTTGATGCATAAAATTACAAATTAAATCCTTAGGATTAAGAGCTTTTTTTTTAATTGGCAAAAATCTAAGTTGTACTTTCACAAACATAAGCACAATGGATTGTGTATACTACAGGTCTTGTGGTTCATTTGCATAATCTTAAATGGTTTTTTTTTAGGACTTTTCTGCAATCCCCGGAGATAAAAATTTCCAAGAAGTCTTGGGGGGTGGTATTTTTTCCTTGTGAAAACATTTCATACTTCCATGTGATACTTTGGGGACAATGTAGCCGATGGTTAATGCTAGCTGTGTGACCTTAAACAAATCAACCTTTCTAAGCTCCAGTTTTCTCATTTGTAAGATGGGAATAAGAATACCTACCTTTGCAGGTATTATAGATTGTATATTGCTATAAGTATCAAATGGAAAAAATCAAATAAATGATTAGTACAATTCCTGGCACAGGCAAGTCCTCCCTAGGAGCTAAGCTCCAGGGTGTGGGAGCCTCATCTGTTTTGTTTACCACCACCAGTACCTACGTACAGGGCGGGCATGAAGCAGACACTCAATAAATATTTGTCGAATGAATGAATAAAATAGTGTCATTATACTAAAATATAAACAAATCCCCTATGTTGTTGTATTTTGCTCCCCCTTTATTCTTGTTAATTAATGTTTTAAAAATCCTATAAGGTGACTTGAGGCACTTGATTCTTTTGTAGGAAGGTCAGAGTGGCTTCAGAGAGGTGAATTTTGGCCCCAGACCCATAAGGAATGAATCCTGTGCTTAAAACACTACTGACTTGTATTTCAGGGGCCATGTCAGGCTCTAAGGAAAATTCTCACACAATAAATATAAACCACAGAGACACTATATGGTTTTTTTTCTCTTCCTCATTGAATAGCAGCAGAGCTCAGTATAGATGGAAGAAGGAATTCCCCACAGGAATAAAAGCTTGGGTTTAAATGAGCTATTCCTTTAATGAGCTTGCTGTTGTCCTAGAGAACAAGTTCTTTCTGAGTAGGCTATCCTGGTTATCCCAAGCACAGTAGAATCATTTGAAAAAAACAGTTGAAGGGCTATAAAAATTATTTAAAATAGAAAAGTATAATATTTCTCTCATAAAAGAAAGGAGGCAAAAATATTATTTTTGTTGTTGTTGTTCTTTTAACTTCCGGAGTCCCTGAAGTTTTCTTTAGGTCAATGGTCTTTGATGGCAAAAAAAGGTTTCTTTTAATTTTGAGTTACAGAATATAAGCCATAGGACTCAAGGTAAACAGGCCAAATACAGGAAGATTCTTATTTTAATAACTACTACTGTGAACCCTAGTTCACTAGAATAAGATTATTTCTTTGGTTGGACTGATAGCTCTTACTAGCAAAGTTTTGCATATGTGGATATAAAGACTACTATTGATTGAGAAGCCCTGCTTAATAGGGCCTTTCATAAGTCCTATTCATTGAGAAGCCTGTTTAACAATGTGTTTTCCTTTTGGTGAAATATTTATGCAGTGTCTGTACTTAATTATTTTACAAAGTTGAATAGCTGAATATTCTTAACGAAATGTGAGGTTTTTTCCCCCAAATATTGTGTCAACTTTAGTATGCTTTGTATCCATACATACCATAAGTACCATATATATAGCTTTCCTATGAGATATATCCCAATAACTGGACATTTAGTAAAGAATGCTTTCTGGCTGTTAGGGCTGTAAAATTATAGGTAGGATACAAACTAAGAAGTTTGGACACAACTCTGAAATTCTCCTTCAAGTTATGCATATGTCATGACAGCTCACAGTGGGCAAGTAGTTTGGTCATCCTGCAAGATTTAAGGGTTCAGAGAGGTACCCCTCTTGAACCAACCGCAAGAAGTACTGGTTATTTGTCCTTTTCTCCTAGACTCCTTAACTATAAATGTTCCCAAAGTCATCAACACAGCCTTCTGGGTAGTAGTTTAAACATTATTAGGATTATCTCATATTGCATTCAAATACAATTAGAGAGCAAACAGGTTAAACAAAGGCAGAGCAGTATTTTCTCTTTCAGATGACAGAGCCTGGGAATTAGCAAACGGTCCTTTTGGCAAAACAGCTTTCCTCTCCCATCAAACTTTGCCTGTATATAAATTATGGGAAGCTTTTGGGAATTGTGACCCTTGCCCTTCTAAATTAGCATGGAATGACCTAGGGAGCTCTCACTGTGAAATTGTCTTTTTCATAAAATGGAGCTTTTAGTGCTGAAAACCTTCAGGTAAAGATTCCATTTCCAGTCTATTAAAAAGGAAACCCTAAGACATTTTTTTAAAATAAAGAGAGTATATTCAACCTTAAGATGAAACCATTAAGTTCCTGCCTAGCTGGCAAAGTGAAAAAAGGCTACAGCAGAGGAAAAAGACATAAGGAAAAAAGGAAGAAAAGAAGGAAGGAAGGGAAAGAAAAAGGGCTCCTGAATCCCACAGGGAGATGTAGTTCAGGAGCAAATTAATGGCAAACGAAAATTAGAGCATCTTGTAAGTGAACCAGCAATAAGAGGTCCTTTATTTATCACAGGTAAGAAGTGAGCCAGGAAACCAGTGGGCTCATAGAACAAAAAGGATGAAAAAGAGATTGCAGATGAACTGAATGACCTTTTTACACAAGTGAGCTATTTCCGTCTACTCTGTCTTTTGAGGTAGGCAGATGAGCCAGATGTCATAATGGTAAATGAACAAGACATTCTGGTTCTAAGCAACAAACTAGAAATAGTCAAAAACATAATGACTGGGACTAAGCGATACAGTTACTAGGGCTGACCCTCTGCAAAACTATTTAGGTGGCAAAGATTGTTTTGTTGTTTGTGCCCCTTTCCCATTACTGCTTCTCTGAATGCTCAGGGTGCTCACACTCTAACCCTTTCAAAATCTGCTGTCAAGAAAAGCTCTGTGGAACCGTACATCCATGGCAGAGTTAGGGTAAGGAGGAGAGGTTCCATTTTAAGGCCTATTTCTAATTGTAGAATAAAAGTATGTTTCCTGTTAAAGGAATTTCAGATATTAGTCCAACAGATGGGAGAGATGTTTGGGTCAGAAAGCCTTCTTGGCACCCTTGGAATCAGAACTGCCTTCATGCAACACCCTGACCACATGACTTCTGAAAGAAGTCAAAGGGAAAAATGATTGTCCCTCTAATCAAAACCTGGAGCCTGTTATTCTAGGTGATCGCTGTGAGGTTTGCCGGTGCGGCTCCACAGGTAAAACGGGCCCTTGGAACTATAAACTGACGAGTGTCTGGTACTCTGGTAGGCAAGCTAGAAGAATCTTTAATAAACGCTGGCTATCTGAACACCGGGGTGGAGGCGGCAACATGGTTTCTGTAAAGGGAAATCATGTGTGATCCTCCACGGAGCTTTTCCTTGGGGCTAAACTCACTTTTAAAATGTTTAATTAAGTTTGATACCAAGGCTGTTTTTAAACATGAAATTCTATGGGATTACAATTTTTAAAAATCATGTAGTAGGAACTGGTTTAGAGAGAGAAAGGAAATTTAGGGGAGAAACAGACATTTTTCTGATTGAAGAAGGGTAAGTAGTAGACTGGCTTGGGGGTGGGCACTGGGAAATCCTCAAGTCTGCAGATGATACTCAGCTTTTCTGGGCAGTGAAATGCCAAGGTGATGGGGAGAAAGGAAGACCTCAGGAGGTTTTATGACTGGCAGATGAGCTTCAATAGGGGCACATGTAAGGTAATCCATTTAGGGAAGGCCAGAGATTACAAACTACACTTGCAGGATGATGAGTGCTGACCTTTCAATTAAGGCCCAGGAAAAAGCTCTAGGAAACCCCGTGGACAGAGCACTGAAGAGAACAACCTATTTTCCTGATATGGCAAAAAAAAAAAAAAAAAGGCAACAAAATGTTGGGCACTGTCAATAAGGGGATTAAAAGAAAAACAAAATAATTCTCCTTTTACATAGAACTACAGGACATTTTTGGTAAAGTTACGTAAGCAGCTCTGATCTGCACATATCAAGAAGGACAGAACAGAGCCCAAGAGGAACAAAGAAGGGCAATTAAAACCATCAATGGCAGGCTCAAAAAAATAAAAGAAAAAGAGGCCTTTTCAGTCTGACAATGCAGAGGTAGCCAGGGGACATGATCAAAATATGAAGAGGCTAGGGCTGCTGCTGATGACCCAGCTTGCCAAAACTCTTGAGCTAAGAGGCATCTTTGAAGCATAAAGTTTTTATTTTTTAATACCTCTACTTTGTTTATACAACTGCCAGTGATGACGGCCAGTGCAGGCTCCTTGGGGAAGTCCCTGTTTCCACCAGAAGGTTGGGAGAAATCTGAGCCGAGTGGGAGAGGGATCAAAAGCACCTCAATCCCCTCAACCTTAAGTAATGTTGACTTGCTGACTTCTAGTCAGACTCACTTTCTCTACTGCCAATGTCAGCAGTGAATTTGTACCTGACCAATCTCAATTTTCACAAATATGAGTTTAGCCACCCTCTTCCCCATTCCGTAGGGCTTTTCAGCCCCAATGGTCTGATCTACACAGTGGCACCAAACTGTCTGCCTACAAGTGGCTGTAATGTAATCCTTAACCATAGCGCAAAAAGAACAGATTTCTGACTCCAATTTTAATACAACGGATAGAACTCAAGAACTCGTAATAAAGAACTCTCTAATATTCACACCAGTGGATGGAAGCAGATCTCCATAACAGAAAGCCGAAACTGACCCTCCCAGGCTAATGAAATCATATTATATGCAGGTTTTAGCTAAGAAACTAGTAGGCAAGGGATTCCCCAGGACAGCCGAGAAGCTCTGCTCTTCGGAAGGCCTTAATCATACAGAGTGGCAGGTAAGATCAAACTGAGAGTGTGGCTCTGGTCCAAACACTCTGCTCTCCCAGACAGGGGATGGTTACCTGATCAAATAAGCATAGTGAGCAGTGTACAAAAGCTATGTGAGTATATAGTAGCTTTTTAATTTTTTTTCAAATGGTTCTTTGAAAACAAGAATTCTGTGGGATTGGGGGCCATTGCATTCTACAGAAAAGTAATGTACTTGTTACTGGCTCAGCACTGCAGCTATACCTTTCGCAGATGTGGTAATACTTCTCATCCTGTATGCCATCCTGAATGGGCACATTTACACTGTAGTACCGTCCCTTCCCTAGGCCGACATCAGACACATCACCTGTTCCTGTCAAAGAGAGGAACACGGAGAACAGTTTTAAGAACATGAGAATTAGAAAACTTGAAGGCTTCTCTGATAGCAATTCAGAAAATCAAAAGGTCAATTAGCAGAACAATCTTGAATGAATGATGGTTTCTAAGGGAATGAAATTTAAAAAAAAACTGTTGTAAACAGTATTGGGGAAGTAGGAAAACTGTAAGAAAATGGGAAAACCTTAGTCTCCATCTTGCTGGATCAAATGAACAAAAAAAATAGAGATTAACTTCTTCACTAGATTTTTCATACGTCTCAGATTGACATAATACTAATATATCATCGCACTTATCAGGATGTTGAGGGTTACACAGGCTACCTGATAGTACTGTAAGTGTAAGTGAGCTGTCTATTGACAGTCCATGAAAATCATCTGGAAAAAGCAGCAGCATTACATTCCTTTTATCGCTGTCACCTGAAATGACCTATGTTAAATGTTTTGCATGGAGTAGCACCAATATGGCATTCACAGCATGCAGCTATCGAAATACAAGATATAAGAAATGTATAGAACTGCAGTATTTATTCCTCAAATGTAATACTGAGCACACAGATCACTTGCCTGGGAAAAATCCTGGGGAGAATTTGTGCAGGGACACCGTCATGACTTTGGAGGTGAAACTGAAGGCATCTTCTACACCTACCAGAGAAAGAAATGGCAGAAGAATCACTTCATATATACAAATCTCTGTTTTCAACAACTGAAACTCTAGAAAGCAGCTGTGGGAAGGAAGAGAGAGGAGAAGGTAGCAATAATAAAGCTAGCAAGCTGAGGAATAAAAGTAACAAAACTCTGGTCTTGGATCTCTGTCATTACAAGATGAGGTAGAACTCTGGCCTCAAGCGAAGTTTGGGGTTCCTTTTCAAATTCACTCAAGTTAAAGCTGGACATTTCCAAGCAATGGGGATGCACAGGCTCTCTTTGACAACCTGTTCTAAAAGGTGGGGAAGGGCTGGAGCTCATAATTGAGGCATTGTCAACAGAGCTGCATAAAGGAAACTGGCACCATCTTGGAAGTTTTATGTTTTGTTTCAGTGGTTCTAAGTTAAATTCTTGGGATTTTTTTCAAAGAAGTACAATGTGGCAACCCTTTGAAAAACATGACCAATACGAACATTAGGCATTACATAGTGAAAACCTAATTATAAAATGCCTCTCTATAATACAGATTTGGTTATAAATGCAGTTCACCCAAAGTTCCGTGTGTACTAAGTAACTTATAGTACATGTTTCTGGCTAAAACATGGAAGTAGCCCTTAATAGCAGCTTGAATGACAGCTTTTTAAAGCCTGGAGAAAGACAGGAGGAAAAACTTCTAGAAAGGAGTCTCCTTTCCATTTTAACAATCAGAAAATGAAGAGAGGCCTGGGAGATAGAAGATGTCTCTAACAAGCCACTACTTATTCAGATAAACATGCTGCCCACCTCTACACTTTTCCTCCCAGAACCACATACTGTATTCAGATAATCCGTTTGTAAAATGGAAGAACTCTTAGCAAATTCATGTATTACCCTCTTTGATACTTTGAATAAAGAAATTGTCTCTGTTTACTTAATGCTTTCAGTCTTCATTAGAGGCCAACAGAGACCTTAAAAAAATATTGACTCTATTTGTATATCACAGGTATGTTTGAATTTCCCAAGCCTTATGTTTTGCCCTGGGGAGGCAGTTAAAACCAGTTAAAGGCTCCAGGCACAAGGCATTAGGTAAACAAAATAAAACAAAAGAAAATAAATTAAAATAGCATTTTAACTTAGAAACGGAAGTATAGACAAGGATAATTCATGAAAATCCTGATTATTTATCCATCCAGAAAGGTGGTACAAATTTATACTTCTCTCAATGGTGTGTAAGAGTTCCCGTTTTCTGACATCATGACTGACACTGGGTATCATTATTCTTTTTAATCTTAGGCAGAAAGAACCGTCTTGTTCTAATTTGCATTTCTCTGAGTCTTATGGTGTTGAGCACCTTTTCATATGTTTAGTAGCCATTTGTATCACTTCTCATGGGAGATGCCATTAGGTGTTGTTAGAAAATGATACTTTAAGAAAGGACATAGACAAAGAGGAGGGTATGGGGCTCGCTGTGAAAGCGAAGAGTGGTTAGGTAGCTGAAAGAAGGTGAAGATGGGGTAGGGGTGCTGCTGAGGCCACCGCAGGATGCCAGTTATGGAATCATGGGAGATTTAAAATAAACCAAATGTGTAAGAGTTTGGAGGTGGGGCAGGGGTCACTGGAAGGGAGTTGTTGAAGAGGGGAAATAAACCGAAATGAAACACACCATAAAAGTTGGCTAAAACAGGAAACTATAAATGGTATAGAAATAACATTGCAAATGGAAAGAATGGTTTCAGGTGACAGTCTTCTTTCATTCTTACATGGTTCAATAGACTTGATTCTATTCTTGAACTCTGATACTAAGAGTTTGAATTTCATAATCACTCATTCATTCAACAAATATTTTACTGAACCACTACTATAGGCATAGGTCTGTTTGTTCCTGCCACTGCATAGGACAGAAAGAAGTAAATAACTTGATTTCTGCTCTGGAGGAACTGAAAGTTTCTATGGGAGGAGAAGCCATATACACATTAAAGAATTCGCTCACAATATAAGACAATATATAATTAAATATCAAATCAGTGATAGAAACAATACAGGACAATACAGTGAACAGGGGGAGAGACCACTTGGGCTGGAGTCGTTGGGACAGATCTGCTACCAACTTGAGCTCTTGGGTAGAACCTGAAGATGCAAAAGGGGAAAAGAATACAAAACTAAGTTACGAAAAAGTACCGCAAAGTCAGGGAGGAGGGAACAGTGAGACGTGTCTGGGCATCATTGAATAGAGTAGCCTGGACAGCAAGTAGTAAGAGAGAAGGCTGGAGAGAGGAGGTGAGGCCTCTTTGAGGCAGGCCTTGAAAGACAGGGCAAATAATGTGGACTTTACCTTGAAGAACACTGGTTTTCAAAGTGTAGCCTGTGGAACAACTGGGGTGATATTAATATGGAGATTTCCAGGTTCCATACCAGACCTACTAAATCTGAATATCTGGTGGATGTGGCCAAGGAATCTGCATTTTAAAACAAGCTCTCCCCACCACCAGGTCATCCTGATCAACATTCAAGTTTGAGAACCATTGCTATAGGCCGAGGTTTAGCAAACCAAGTGGCCACATAGTAAATATTTTAGGCTTTGAAAACTACATGGTCTTTATTGTATTTTTTTCTGCTCTACAATCTTGTAAAATGTAAAAAACCATTCTTAGCTCTCTGGTCATACAAAAACAAGCCACCGGCCAAATGTTACCCTTGTTATAGGCAATAAGAGCCTCTGAAGGGTTTTGAGCAAGGCTGGATTCTGCATTGGCAAAGTATTCAGATATTAATTGGACATGGTTCTCAAAGTAGTGTGTTGGTTGTTTTAACCCTTCTCACTTCTCTCTGTTACCTTTAATTTTCTGTCACCATTCCATGGAAGCGTCCATCTAGCTGAACTCCCTGGGAGGTCTCTCCCACAATTTCTTCCTTTTTCTGTTTTGGCAGCAGAGCTGACCCTAGCTTCCATCACATACTATTCTTTTCATCTCTTATGCCTTGGTTTTGTTAGTTTGTCTCAAAAGATCCCTGGAAACAGGGAAGCAGGAATCACTGATATGGGGGCAGGGAAGGAATATCCTTAACTAATTTGACTGGATAAGTGTCCTAGATCGATGGAAATATGTGTCATACACAGGCTATAGTAAAGAAACAGAATGAGGGTAACTGTCACTGCAGCTCTACGTTCTAGATGAAAAGTACACAGGAGGGCTTAATACATCCTTTTAGTGAAGTCTTCTAAGAGAGGATTAATGGGGTTAAGGCAAATTGTTAGAGTCTGCTGCTATTAAAAGTTAGAGAAGGTGCCCTGAGTTTGTGCAGGACTAAATATTTTAGCAATACAAAGCAAGAAGCACAGATTCTGATCTCTGCATGAGTTGGTATCCCTATTAGTGAAAAATTCAGAATGTTAGTCCACCATGCACCTCTTCTATTTTAAGAGAAGCATCAGGACTCTCAGCTCTGACTGCAGATTTCATTTAGAACCTATGGAAGTGGACTGAGGGAGGTCACTAAGCACTGGAGTAAACACTAGGAAATCTTACCCTGATTTCCACTTCTTAAAGTTCTCTACTGGAGAGCTTTGCTACTGGAGGAGAGGGGAGGAGAAATTACAAGAATCTGGTATTTTAAAGCAGCTTGGTCAGCACAGGAGGCATTGCATCAGTTAAAAGAATCTCTACCTACTTCAGGATTCTGGATTAGGAAAATTTCAATTGCAAGAGGCATTTCTCCTGTTACCAGTTGCCTAGAAGCAGCTTTACTGATAAAAACCTGCAGTCCTAGCAGCAAAGCACCTTTGAAAGTGAAGGGCTTACCATCTCCGTGGTGCAGATCCAAATCCACATAGAGAATACGGTCAAATTTCCGTCGTAATCGTAATATTCCCAGGACAGCATCATTGAGATAACAAAAACCAGATGCTTCATCTCTGCAAGAAAACAAGTTGCTACAGCCAACAGCCACAAGCAATCCAAGGGAGTCTTTAGCCAAGGATCTAACCCTTGAGATCTAGTCCCTTACAATTTCCCCTTCTTTTAAGAAAAACAAAAATCTACCTAAGAACATTATATGGTAAACGGCCCAGAATGATTAGGGAATGAAGTGTTTTGGTAAAGTAAATATTCAGGTTGATTGGTAATATTTCCTATTCGGGATCCCTGATTTTCAAAGATTTAAAATATCATAACTATATCGAACAAAACAGAACCTTTCTCTAATGATTCAGAAATCATTTTTAAAAATTGTAGTATCCTGGGGTCATCATGATGAACACTGATGACTACTTATAGGAGTTTAAGAAAGCTAGACTCTAGAAGGGGCTTTAAAGACTATCTTGCTCAGCCATATGTAGAAGATGTTGGTGACTTGATTTCTCCGTACTGACCCTATGACATAACCTAGAAATTTTTTTTGTGTGTGTGAGTAAGTCTTGGCACTCGTTGCTCATAAAAGCTGAGTGGAGAATGTACAAATGCATGACCTCCTGGGCAGTGCAGTGTGGTTGCCTTTCCGTATATGCAATTATTACAATGGTGATTGAAGCAGCCTCTTCTGAAGTTATTTTGTCTCCTTCACTAAAGTTGTCTTCACTGACTTCACTGATGTCCTTTACCGTTTTTGCTATCACTGATACTGTGTCACTTTAAACTCTTGTCAACATTAACCTAGTCTTTTATTGCGCTTCCATTAAGCCTTGTTGAGTAGATGTAAAAGAACATTATCATCAAACGTGTTATAATTTGTTTTTAAGGCCTCATCTTAAATGCTTCAGTTTCTTTTGCTTCCACAGACACTTTGAACATTCAGCCCATTTTTTCCTGTGTTCTCCCTGATATTTTATTTGAAACAGAATTCTAGGCATGAGCATCATTTAAAATGGCATCTTTGTTACTATGAGATTGTAAGGTCTTTTTATTGCCTACACAATGCATAAACTCCTTCATGAAATCTCTTCCATAATATTTCATATTCTGAACAATGCCCTGGTTCACAAGCTGAGTCAATGAGACAGGTACACCAGACAGCAGGAAGTTGGTAAAAATACCAGTAGACACAGACTTTGCTCATGAAGGTGAACTCAGCGATCACCTAAGCAAAAGAATAGGTTGGCATTATGTATGCAAGCAGAAAGAAACCAATTAGAGAAAAAGGTTTGTCCATCCCTGAATTCCCTGTAAACAAGAGTTAAATATGTAACTTTAAAAGTTCTTGGATGCTTATTTCCAATTATGAAAAGCTTACAATTTATATATCTACTTACTATCTTAGCACATCAAAAAAGAAATAATGTCTTTCTACTGAAGTCAATAACTTTTGGGTAGTTGGGATGGAACACTGTTAGGCAAAAAGAGCGGGGCATTGGGGAAGAGGAGCAATACAAATCAATATAAGACATACTTCCTTCCCTCAGAGAGCCTACAATTAAGTTAGGGAACCAAGTCATAAGCACAGAAAAACAAAAGCAAAAAACAAACAAAAAAGGCAAGCAGAAATAGTATGGCATACAAAAGAGAATACAGAGAAATTCCACAGACAAAACTGACAAAGCAGAGTCATGTCATTGACAGTATTGAACTTTGAGCCCCATGCTTCTAGAAATCAGCATTGGTAGGAGACCCCTCACCCTTTTGTGTTCTGAGAAACAGTTAACTGCAAAAGACCACATTGTCCTGGCATATTCCAGAAAGAACCATTTTCAGGGGGGACCTTCAAGAGGCGGAGGAATAAGATGTGGAGATCACTTTCCTCCCCACAAAGACATCAAAAATACATCTACATGTGAAACAACTCCGACAGAACACTTACTGAATGCTAGCAGAAGACCTCAGACTTCCCAAAAGGCAAGAAACTCCCCATGTACTTGGGTAGGGCAAAAGAAAAAAGAGAGACAAAAGAATAGGGATGGGACCTGCACCTCTGGGAGGGAGCTGTGAAGGAGGAAAAGTTTCCACACATTAGGGAGACCCTTCACTGGAGGAGACGGGGGTGGGCGGCGGCGGGGGCGGGGGAAGCTTCAGAGCCACGGAGGAAAGAGCAGCAACAGGGGTGCAGAGGGCAAAGTGGAGAGATTCCCACACAGAGAATGGGTGCCGACCAGCACTCACCAGCCTGAGAGGCTTGTCTGCTCACCGCTGTGGCGGGTGGGGGCTGGGAGCTGAGGCTAAGCCTTCGGAGTTCAGATCCCAGGGAGAGGACTGGGGTTGGCTGCGTGAACACAGCCTGAAGGGGGCTAGTGCACCAAAGCTAGCCAGGAGGGAGTCCGGGGAAAAAGTCTGCACCTGCCTAAGAGGCAAGAGACCATTGTTTCAGGGTGTGCAAGGAGAGGGGATTCCTTTCCTGTCTGCCCACAGAAGGCAGAGCACCGCTTAAATGAGCTCCAGAGATGGGCGTGAGCCACGGCTATAAGCTCGGACCCCAGAGACAAGCATGAAATGTTAATGCTGCTGCTGCAGCCACCAAGAATCCTGTGTGCAAGCACACGTCACTACCCACAACACCCCCGCTGCCCCACGAGCCTGTACAGCCCGCCAATGCCAGGGTCCCATGATCTAGGGACAACTTCCCCAGGACAACACATGGCACACCTCAGGCAGCTGCAACGTCATGCTGGCCTCTGCCACCACAGGCTTGCCTGGCATTCCAATTATAACTACTGTACCCCTCCCTCCCCCAGGCCTGAATGAACAAGAGCCCCCTAATCAGCCGCTGCGTTAACCCCATCCTGTCTGGGTGGGGACAGATGCCTGAGGACGGCCTACATGCAGAGATGGGGCCAAAACCAAAGCTGAACCCCAGGAGCTGTGTGAACAAAGAAGAGAAATGGAAATTTCTCCATGCAGCCTCAGGAGCAGTGGATTAAATCCCCACAATCAACTTGATTTACCGTGCATCTGTGGAATACCTGAATTGACAATGAAACATCCCAAAATTGAGGCGGTGGACTTTGGGAGAAACTGTAGATGTGGGGATTGCTGTCTGTGACTGATTTGTTTCTGATTTTTATGTTTATCTTAGTTTAGTTTTTAGCGCTTGCTATTATTGGTGGATTTCTTTATTGGTTTGGTTGCTCTCTTCTTTTTTATTATAATTATAATTTTTATTTAAATAATTTTAAAAAATTATCATTATTATTTTTTCTTTCTTTTTTTTCTCCCTTTTTTTCTGAGCCATGTGGCTAATAGGATCCTGGTACTCGGGCTTGGTGTCAGGACTGAGCCTCTGCGGTAGGAGAGCCAAGTTCAGGACATTGGACCACCAGAGACCTCCTGGCCTCATGTAATATCAATTGGTGATAGCTCCATCTCAATGCTAAGACCCAGGGCCACCCAACGGCCAGCAAGCTCCAGTGCTGGATGCCCCACGCCAAACAACTAGCAAGACAGGAACACAACCCCACCCATTAGCAGAGAGGCTGCCTAAAATCATAATAAGTCCACAGACACCCCAAAACACACCACCAGACATATCCTTGCCCACCAGAAAGACAAGATCCAGCCTCATCCACCAGAACACAGGCACTAGTCCCCTCCACCAGGAAGCCTACACAACCCACTGAACCAAACTTAGCCACTGGGGGCAGACACCAATAACAACGGGAACTACGAACCTGCAGCCTGAGAAAAGGAGACCCCAAACACAGTAAGATAAGCAAAATGAGAAGACAGAAAAACACACCGCAGATGAAGGAGCATGATAAAAACGCACCAGACCTAACAAATGAAGAGGAAATAGGCAGACTACCTGAAAAAGAATTCAGAATAATGACAGTAAAGAGGATCCAAAATCTTGGAAATAGAATAGACAAAATGCAAGAAACATTTAACAAGGACCTAGAAGAACTAAAGAGCAAACAAACAATGATGAACGACACAATAAAAAAAATTTAAACTTCTCTAGCAGGAATCAATAGCAGAAAAACTGAGGTAGAAGAATGGATAAGCGACCTGGAAGATAAAATAGTGGAAATAACTACTGCAGAGCAGAATAAAGAAAAAAGAATGAAAAGAAGACAGTCTCAGAGAACTCTGGAACAACATTAAACGCACCAACATTCGAATAATAGGGGTCCCAGAAGAAGAGAAAAAGAAAGGGTCTGAGAAAATATTTGAAGAGATTATAGTTGAAAATTTCCCTAACATGGGAAAGGAAATAGTCAATCAAGTCCAGGAAGTGCAGAGAGTCCCATACAGGATAAATCCGAGGAGAAATACACCAAGACACATATTAATCAAACTATCAAAAATTAAATACAAAGAAAAAATACTAAAAGCAGCAAGGGAAAAGCAACATATAACATACAAGTGAACCCCCATAAGGTCAACAGTGGATCTCTCAGCAGAAACTCTGCAAGCCAGAAGGGACTGGCAGGACATATTTAAAGTGATGAAGGAGAAAAACCTACAACCAAGATTACTCTACGCAGCAAGGATCTCATTCAGATTTGATGGAGAAATTAAAAGCTTTACAGACAAGCAAAAGCTAAGAGAATTCAGCATTACCAAACCAGCTTTACAACAAATGCTAAAGGAACTTCTCCAGGCAGGAAACACAAGAGAAGGAAAAGACGTACAACAACAAACCCAAAACAATTAAGAACATGGTAATAGGAGCATACATATCAATAATTACCTTAAATGTAAATGGATTAAATGCTGCAACCAAAAGACACAGACTGGCTGAATGGATACAAAAATAGGACCCATATATATGCTGTCTACAAGAGACCCATTTCAGACCTAGGGACACATACAGACTGAAAGTGAGGGGATGGAAAACATATTCCATGAAAATGGAAAGCAAAAGAAAGCTGGAGTAGCAATTCTCATATCAGACAAAATAGACTTTAAAATAAAGACTATTACAAGAGACAGAGAAGGACACTACATAAAGATCAAGGGATCAATCCAAAAAGAAGATAAAACAACTGTAAATATTTATGCACCCAACATAGGAGCACCTCATACATAAGGCAAATACTAACAGCCACAAAAGGGGAAATCAACGGGAACAAAATCATAGGAGGGGACTTTAACACCCCACTTTCACCAATGGACAGATCATCCAAAATGAAAATAAATAAGGAAACACAAGCTTTAAATGACACATTAAACAAGATGGACTTAACTGATATTTATAGGACATTCCATCCAAAAACAACAGAATACACATTCCTCTCAAGTGCTCATGAAACATTCTCCAGGATAGATCATATCTTGGGTCACAAATCAAGCCTTGGTAAATTTAAGAAAACTGAAATCGTATCAAGTATCTATTCCAACCACAACGCTATGAGACTAGATATCAATTACAGGAAAAAAACCGTAAAAAATACAAACACAGGGAGGCTAAACCATACCTTACTAAATAACCAAGAGACCACTGAAGAAATCAAAGAGGATACTAAAAAACACCTAGAAACAAATGACAATGCAAACACGATGACCCAAAACCTATGGGATGCAGCAAAAGCAGTTCTAAGAGGGAAGTTTATAGCAATACACTCTTACCTCAGAAACAAGAAAAATCTCAAATAAACAACCTAACCTTAACCTAAATCAATTAGACAAAGAAGAACAAAAAACCCCCAAAGTTAGCAGAAGGAAAGAAATCATAAAGATCAGATCAGAAATAAATGAAAAAATAGCAAAGATCAATAAAACTAAAAGATGGTTCATTGAGAAGATAAACAAAATTGATAAACCATTAGCCAGCCTCATCAAGAAAAAAAGGGAGAAGACTCAAATCAATAGAATTAGAAATGAAAAAGAAGAAGTAACATGTGACACTGCAGAAATACAAAGGATCATGAGAGATTACTACAAGCAACTCTATGCCAATAAAATAGACAACCTGGAAGAAATGGACAAATTTATAGAAAAGCACAACCTTCCGAGACTGAACCAGGAAGAAGAAAATATAAACAGACCAATCACAACCACTGAAATTGAAACTGTGATTAAAACTCTCCCAACAAACAAAAGCCCAGGACCAGATGGCTTCACAGGCGAATTCTATCAAGCATTTAGAGAAGAGCTATAAATTACCCTTCTCAAACTCTTCCAAAATATAGCAGAGGAAGGAACACTCCCAAACACATTCTACGAGGCCACCATCACCTTGATACCAAAAGCATACAAGGATGTCAAAAAAAAGAAAACTACAGGCCAATATCACTGATTAACAGAGATGCAAAAATTCTCAAAAAATACTAGCAAACAGAATCCAACAGCACATTAGAAGGATGATACACCATGATCAAGTGGGGTTTATCACAGGAATGCAAGGATTCTTCAATATATGCAAATCAATCAACGTGATACACCATATTAAAATACTGAAGGATAAAAACCATATGATTATCTCAAGAGATGCAGAAAAAGCTTTAGACAAAATTCAACACCCATTTATGATAAAAACCCTCCAGAAAGTAGGCATAGAGGGAACCTACCTCAACATAATAAAGGCCATATATGACAATCCCAAAGCCAACATCATTCTCAATGCTGAAAAACTGAAATCATTTCCTCTAAGATCGAGAACAAGACAAGGTTGCCCACTCTCACCACTATTATTCAACATAGTTTTGGAAGTTTTAGCCACAGCAATCAGAGAAGGAAAAGAAATGAATGGAATCCAAATTGGAAAAGAAGAAGTAGAACTGTCACTGTTTGCAGATGACATGATACTGTACATAGAGAATCCTAAAGATACTACTGGAAAAACTATTAGAGCTAATCAATGAATTTGATAAAGCAGCAGGATACAAAATTAATGCACAGGAATCTCTTGCATTCCTACACACTAATGATGAAAAATCTGAAAGAGAAATTAAGGAAACACACCCATTTTACCACTGCAACAAAAAGAATAACATACCTGGCATAAAACTACCTAAGGAGACAAAAGACCTGTATAATGAAAACTATAAGACACTGAGGAAGGAAGTTAAAGACGATAGAAACAGATGTAGAGATATACCATGTTCTTGGATTGGAAGAATTAACATTGTGAAAATGACTTTACTACCCAAAGCAATCTACAGATTCAATGCTATCCCTATCAAACTACCAATGGCATTTTTCACAGAACCAGAACAAAAAATTTCACAATTTGTATGGAAACAGAAAAGACCACAAATAGCCAAAGTAATCTTGAGAAAGAAAACCGGAGCTGGAGGAATCAGGTTCCCTGACTTCAGACTATACTACAAAGCTACAGTAATCAAGACAGTATGGTACTGGCACAAAAACAGAAATATAGATCAATGGAACAGGATAGAAAGCCCAGAGATAAACCGACACACATATGTAACCTTACCTTTGATAAAGGAGGAAAGAATATACAATGGAGAAAAGACCACATCTTCAATAAGTGGTGCTGGGAAAATTGGACAGTTATATGTAGAAGAATGAAACCAGAACACGCCCTAACACGATACACAAAAACAAACTCAAAATGGTTTAAAGACCTAAATGTAAGGCCAGAAAGTATAAACTCTTAGAGGAAAGCATAGGCAGAACACTCTATGACATAAATCACAGCAAGATTCTTTTTGACCCACCTCCTAGAGAAATGGAAATAAAAGCAAAAATAAACAAATGGGACCTAATAAAAGTTAAAAGCTTTTGCACAGCAAAGGAAACCATAAATAAGACGAAAAGACAACCCTCAGAATGGGAGAAAATATTTGCAAATGAAGAAACTGACAAAGGATCAATCTCCAAAATATACAAGCAGCTCATGTAGCTCAATATCTAAAATGCAAACAACCCAAACCAAAAATAGTCAGAAGACCCAAATAGACATTTCTCCAAAGAATATATACAGATTGCCAACAAACACATGAAAGAATGCTCAAGATCACTAATCATGAGAGAACTGCAAATCAAAACTACAATGAGGTATCACCTCACACCAGTCAGAATGGCCATCATCAAAAAATCTACAGTTCATGCAGCTTAATAACAAAAAAACAAACAACCCAATCCAAAAATGGGCAGAAGACCTAAGTAGACATTTCTCCAAAGAAGATATACAGACTGCCAACAAACACATGAAAGAATGCTCAACATCACTAATTATCAGAGAAATGCAAATCAAAACTACAATGAGATATCGTCTCACACCGGTCAGAATGGCCATCATCAAAAAATCTGTAAACAATAAATGCTGGAGAGGCTGTGGAGAAAAGGGAACCCTCTTGCACTGTTGGTGGGAATGTAAATTGATACAGCCACTGTGGAGAACAGTATGGAGGTTCCTTAAAAAACTACAAATAGAACTACCCTATGACCCAGCAATCCCACTACTGGGCATATACCCTGAGAAAACCATATTCAAAAAGAGTCATGTACCAAAATGTTCACTGCAGCTCTATTTACAATAGCCTGGAGATGGAAACAACCTAAGTGTCCATCATCAGATGAATGGATAAAGAAGATGTGGCACATATATACAATGGAATATTACTCAGCCATAAAAAGGAATGAAATTGATCTATTTGTAATGAGGTGGATAGACCTACAGTCTGTCATACAGAGTGAAGTAAGTCAGAAAGAGAGAGACAAATACCGTGTCCTAACATATATATGGAATTTAAGAAAAAAATGTCATGAAGAACCTAGGGGTAAAACAGGAATAAAGGCACAGACCTACTAGAGAATGGGCTTGAGGATATGGGGAGGGGGAAGGGTAAGCTGTGACAAAGTGAGAGAGAGGCATGGACATATATACACTACCAAACGTAAGGTAGATAGCTAGTGGGAAGCAGCTGCATAGCACAGGGAGATCAGCTCGGTGCTTTGTGACCACCTGGAGGGGGGGGATAGGGAGGGTGGGAGGGAGGGAGACGCAAGAGGGAAGAGATATGGGAACATATGTATATATATATAACTGATTCATTTTGTTGTAAAGCAGAAACTAACATACCACTGTAAAGCAATTATACTCCAATAAAGATGTTAAAAGAAAACTGTAAAAAAAAAATCTACAAACAATAAATGCTGGAGAGGGTGTGGAGAAAAGGGAACCTTCTTGCACTGTTGGTGGGAATGTAAATTGATACAGCCACTATGGAGAACAATTTGGAGGTTCCTTAAGAAACTGAAAATAGAATTACCATATGACCAAGCATACGCATTACAGGGCATATACCCTGAGAAAACCATAATTCAAAAATAGCCATGTACCACAATGTTCATTGCAGCACTATTTACAATAGCCAGGACACTGAAGCAACCTAAGTGTCCATCGACAGATGAATGGATAAAGATGATGTGGCACATATTTCCATGGACTATTACTGAGCCATAAAAAGAAATGCAATTGAGTTATCTGCAGTGAGGTGGATAGAACTAGAGACTGTCATACAGAGTGAAGTAAGGCAGAAAGAGGAAAAAAAATACTGTATACTAACACACACATATGGAATGTAAGAAAAAAAAAACTGGTTCTGAAGAACCGAGGGGTAGGACAGGAAAAAGACGCAGATGTAGAGAATGGACTTGAGGACATGGGGAGGGCGAGGGGTAAGCTGGGACGGAGTGAGAGAGTGGCGTGGACATATATACACTACAAAATGTAAAATAGATAGTTAGTGGGAAGCAGGAGTACGGGAAAGGGAGAACTTCTCGGTGCTTTGTGTCCACCTAGAGGGGTGGGAGGGAGACACAAGAGGCAGGAGAAATGGGGATATATGTGTAGCTGATTCACTTTGTTATACAGCAGAAACTAACACACCATTGTAAAGCAATTATTCTCTGATAAAGATGTTAAAATTAATTTTTTTTTTTTTTAAAAAAAGCACAACTTTCCGAGACTGAACCAGGAAGAAATAGAAAATATAAACAGGGCTTCCCTGGTGGTGCAGTGGTTGAGAGTCCGCCTTCCAATGCAGGGGACACGGGTTCGTGCCCCGGTCTGGGAAGATCCCACATGCCGCGGAGCGGCTGGGCCCGTGAGTCATGGCTGCTGAGCCTGCGCGTCCAGAGCCTGTGCTCCGCAATGGGAGAGGCCACAACAGTGAGAGGCCCGCGTACCACAAAAAAAAAAAAAAAAAAAAAAGAAAAAAGAAAATATAAACAGACCAATCACAAGCATTGAAATTGAAACTGTGATTAAAAATCTTTAACAAACAAAAGTCCAGGACCAGATGGCTTCACAGGTAAATTCTATCAAACATTTAGAGAGGAGCTAACACCGATCCTTCTCAAACTCTTCCAAAATAGGGCAGAGGGAAGAACACTCCCAATCTCATTCTACGAGGCCACCATCACCCTGACACCAAAACCAGAAAAAGATGTCACAAAAAAAGAGAACCACAGGCCAGTAACACTGATGAACAGAGATGCAAAAATCCTCAACAAAATACTAGCAAACAGAATCCAACAGCACATTAAAAGTATCATACACCATGATCAAGTGGGGTTGATTACAGGAATGCAAGGATTCTTCAACATAGGCAAATCAATCAGTGTGATACACCATATTAACAGACTGAAGGATAAAAACCATACGATAATCTCAGTAGATGCAGGAAAAGCTTTTGACAAAATTCAACACCCATTTATGATAAAAACTGCAGAAAGTAGGCATAGAGGGAACCTACCTCAACATAATAAAGGCCATATATGACAAAGCCAGAGCCAACATCGTTCTCAATGGTAAAAAACTGAAACCATTTCCGCTAATATCAGGAACAAGACAAGGTGGCACATTCTCTCTGCTATTATTCAACATAGTTTTGGAAATTTTAGCCACAGCAATCAGAGAAGAAAAAGAAATAAAAGGAATCCAAATTGGAAAAGAAGTAAAACTGTCAATATCTGCATATGACATGATACTGTACATAGAGAATCCTAAAGATGGTACCAGCAAACTACTAGAGCTAATCAATGAATTTGGTAAAGTAGCAGGACACAAAATTAATGCACAGTAATCTCTTGCATTCCTACACACTAATGATGAAAAATCTGAAAGAGAAATTAAGGAAACATTCCCATTTACCACTGCAACAAAAAGAATAAAATACCTAGGCATAAAACTACCTAAGGAGAGAAAGGACCTGTATGCAGAAAACTGTAAGACACTGATGAAAGAAGTTAAAGATGATAGAAACAGATGTAGAGATATACCATGTTCTTTGATTGGAACAACCAACACTGTGAAAATGACTGTACTACCCAAAGCAATCTACAGATTCAATGCAATCCTTATCAAACTACCAATGGCATCTTTCACAGAACTAGAACAAAAAATTTCACAATTTGTATGGAAACACAAAAGATCCCGAATAGCCAAGCAATCTTGAGAACGAAAAACAGAGCTGGAGGCATCAGGCTCCTGGACTTCACACTATACTACGAAGCTACCGTAGGCAAAACAGTACAGTACTGGCACAGAAACAGAAATATAGTTCAATGGAACAGGATAGAAAGCCCAGAGATAAACCCACACACATATGGTCACCTTATTTTTGATAAAGGAGGCAAGAATATACAATGGAGAAAAGACAGCCTCTTCAATAACTGGTGCTGGGAAAACTTGACAGCTACATGTAAAATAATGAAATTAGAACACTCCCTAACACCATACACAAACATAAAATCAAAATGGATTAAAGACCTAAATGTAAGGCCGGACACTATAAAACTCTTAAGAGGAAAACATAGGCACAACACTCTGTGACATAAATCACAGCAAGATCCTTTTTGACCCACCTCCTAGGGAAATGGAAATAAAAACAAAAATAAACAAATGGGACCTAATGAAACTTAAAAGCTTTTAGGCAGCAAAGGAAACCATGACAAGACGAAAGGACAACCCTCAGAATGGGAGAGGATAGTTGCAAACGAAGCAATTGACAAAGGATTAATCTCCAAAATATACAAGCAGATCATGCACCTCAATATCAAAACAACAAACAACCCAATCCAAAAATGGGCAGAAAACCCAAATAGACATTTCTCCAAAGAAGATATACAGATTGCCAACAAACACATGAAAGGATGCTCAACATCACTAATTATTAGAGAAATGCAAATCAAAACTACAATGAGGTATCACCTCACACCGTTCAGAATGGCCATCATTAAAAAATCTACAAACTATAGGGCTTCCCTGGTGGCGCAGTGGTTAAGAGTCAGCCTGCCGATGCAGGGGGCGCGGGTTCATGCCCTGGTCTGGGAAGATCCCACATGCCGTGGAGCCGCTGGGCCGGTGAGCCATGGCCGCTGAGCCTGTGCATCCGGAGCCTGTGCTCCGCAACGGGAGAGGCCACAACAGTGAGAGGCCCGCGTACCGAAAAAAAAAAAAATCTACAAACTATAAATGCTGGAGAGGGTGTGGAGCAAAGGGAACCCTCTTGCACTGTTGGTGGGAATGTAAATTGATACAGCCACTATGGAGAACAGTATGGAGGTTCCTTAAAAAACTAAAAAGTGAACTACCATACGACCCAGCAATCCCACTACTGGGCATATACCCTGAGAAAACCATAATTCAGAAAGAGTTATGTACCAGTGTTCATTGCAGCACTATTTACAATAGCCAGGTTATTGAAGCAGCCTAAGTGTCCATTCACAGATGAGTGGATAAAGAAGATGTGGCACATATACATAATGGAATATTACTCAGCCATTATAAAGAAACAAAATTGAGTTATTTGTAGTGAGGTGGATGGACCTAGAGTCTGTCATACAGAGTGTAGTTTGTCAGAAAGAGAAAAGCAAATACCATATGCTAACACATATATATGGAATGTAAAAAAGAAAAGAAAAAGGTTCTGATGAACCCAGGGGCAGGACAGAAATAAAGACACAGACGAAGATAATGGACTTGAAGACACGGGGAGGGGGAAGGGTAAGCTGGGACGAAGTGAGAGAGTGGCATGGACTTATATACATTACCAAATGTAAAATAGATAGCTAGTAGAAAACAGCTGCTTGCACGGGAGAACAGTTCAGTGCTTTGTGACCACCTAGAGGGGTGGGATAGGGAGGGTGGAAGGGAAATGCAAGAGGGAGGAGATATGGGGACATATGCATACGTATAGTTGATTCACTTTGTTATACAGCAGAAACTAACACAACATTGTAAAGCAATTATAGTCTAATAAAGATGTTAAAAAAAAAAAGGGAACCATTTTCGTGTTTCCCCATGACGCCCATTAGAGTCACAGATGACCCTCCTGTTTACCTTACTCTATAAAACTCCTGGCTCCCCTTTCTTTTCTGAGATGTTCCTTATTGATGAACGTTTCCCCTATGACAATTGACTGAATAATAATGATGATGACGTCTGTAATTCCAAAAGGCTTTGTCAGTGTGTAATATTCTCCTAATATTTTCTTAAATTAAAAGAGCTCTATTCTCATTGGTTTATAGAAATAAATAAGTGCTTAGATAAACAGAATATTCCTAAAATTCCCAGAAAATAAGGAAATTGAACTTTCAAGACCTTTAATGTGCTAAAAAAGGATTCTTATAAAAACAAGCTCAAATGTTTTAAGAATTTAAGTTTGTATAATTTATGTAAATCTTTGGGAAACAAGACTAATTTAATAATTTTGGTTTACTAAAATCAGCTGTTTTTTCTTTATCAGTGTTAAGTATAATATACTTGAAGATTTTTATTGTACTTGGGTATATTCTTCCTAAATTTGTACAGGTTTACTGATTGAATGAGCTAATATTACTTCTACTAAATGTCTGAGATTATGACAAATGTTAATTTGTTTAAACAAATTGAGTCATTATCCTGACAAACTTTATTTCAACAGTAATTATGTTTTGTAGTACGTCAGCCTGAAGATAATTTATAAGATCTTTAGGTAAAATAAAATAAAAATAAAAGATCTTTAGGTAACTGAAGACTGTGGGCTGATACTAAATTGAGTTACTTAATGGATATTCATTAGGTACCTCGATCATTTCTAGGTAAGAGAATGCATTAATTACTAAGCATAATTTTGGGGTTTATATACTTTTGTTTCTTATTTTTACATGCTACAGAGAGGTTATATGTATTTGGGTCTGTTAATGAACATGTTCTTTTTTGCCAGTTTGAGAAGTTGTACTATAAGGGATGTGTATGGATATAGAAAGTTTTTTTTTTTTTTGAAAATCAAACTGCCAAGATTTATTTGTTTCTTTCACAGAAAATACAAGTATGTAATGTAGATACTGACGTGTAAAATAAAGTACAAGGATCAGGAAGACAAATGAAGTGAACATTACTCTTGCTTCAACACTGTACTGCTTCCTGATTTCACTTGCAGCATGAATCACATGGTTATATATATTATATATTGGAAAAATTAAAGGCAATATTCATTTAGATTTACCAAAACACCAGAGAGCCTCTGAAATCCAAAGAGGATTTTATTTGTTGGGGTCAAAGTTAGCTAAGGTTTGATGGGGCTTATTTACAAGATTTCGAAAAAGAACTTTAGTATCAAGTATTATAGCGATGCAAAACTAGATTTTGATTTTCTCTCTGCTAAAATGACAAATTTTTTGGATTGACTTCCTTCTTTTAATAACAGGTTGTAAAGGTTTTGCTTTTTTGTCTAAGTAATCTTCCTCGATAACAAAGATTCTGTCTTATCAGAATAGCCTTCTATGGTTTATGTTGTCTTTATTACGTCCTTGATTATTTAAGAAAGCAAAGTCTTTTCACTTACAAGAGATGAGATTCTTTATAATCATATTACCTCCTATGCTCACTTCTAAAATCTTTTATTGTCATTGAGAACCAAGTATTGTTTTTCAGTAATCCATTATCCTATGTTAATCAAATCCAGAGGCCCTCCGTGAAATCTCAAAGGATTTGTTCTTCTACCTTAGAAAATAAGAGGTGCTAGAAATAATTAGGTTTATTTGATACATTACTATTGATGACATGCATGAGAAGTTGCCAAACCAGAAGAGATGCTTAGCCTTCCATAAGTTAAATTGGTATAGGCAAAATGTTATTAATATAAATATGTGAGGAATTGTATGCTGTATAGGAAGTGCCTAGAGATTCATTAATGCCCTCACTGGCCATTATATGTTTTATTTGTCAGAGTCCCTGTGCCTGAGCCCTCCAGGATTTGGAAACTCTTACCTTATTTTTATTTTCACAGCAATATAATTACCTGTATAGGTTCAATGAGAATCTGTCTGTCCTACTTGTTATCAGGACATGACTGGAAGCATTGGTTATGTAACCAGGGCCTTGCCTGGAATGTCATATTTGTGAAAGATGCTTGTTGAACCGGATTTAATCTGACACTTTTAATGAACTAAGGTTGACTTTATTGAGCCAATACATACAAAACTCTCTTGGGAAATCTAGCCTGGTACCTGGCTTATAGTGTTCCCAGCCTTACAAGGGAGTAAGGAAGGTTACTTCCTGGCAGGCTCTGGAACCTTAGAATATTTGTGGTAACGTAAAAAGAGAGAAATTCTTCCAAATTTATAGGTAATGCAGGTAAACTCATTTCAGTTTGGTTTCCTAGCCTTAATAGGCTTTTAAATTTTCAAAATGAGATTTCTTATGAAAAATTCCAACAAAGCAAGCTTAAGGTGTATATGGTAAATTACCATTTTTGCTGCACCTATATAAGTGATCAGGCTCTCTAATAAGGCCTAATTTTTATTTTTAAATATTTTTTAATTGAGGTAAAAGTCACATAATACAAAAATAACAATTTTAAAGCATACAATTCAGTGGCATTTAGTACATTTCTAACATTGCACAATCTCCACCTCAATCTACTCCCAAAACATTTTCACACCTCAGAAGAAAACCCTGCACTAATCAAACAGTTGTTCCCCTATTCTTCCCTCCCGCTAGTCTCTGACAACCACCAATCTGCATTCTGTCTCTACAGATTTACCTATTCTGGATATTACATATAAGTGGCACCAAAGAATAATATGTGATCTTCTGTCTGCTTTTTTTTTTTAAACATCTTTATTGGAGTATAATTGCTTTACAATGGTGTGTTAGTTTCTGCTTTATAACAAAGTGAATCAGTTATACATATACACACATCCCCATATATCCTCCCTCCTTTTTTTTTTTTTTTTTGTGTGTGTGTGTGTGTGGTACACGGGCCTCTCATTGTTGTGGCCTCTCCCGTTGTGGAGCACAGGCTCCGGATGCCCAGGCTCAGCAGCCATGGCTCACGGGCCTAGCTGCTCCATGGCATGTGGGATCTTCCCGGACCGGGGCACGAACCCGCATCCCCTGCATCGGCAGGCGGACTCTCAACCACTGCACCACCAGGGAAGCCCTCTCCTCCCTCTTGTGTCTCGCTCCCACCCTCCCTATCCCACCCCTCTAGGTGGTCACAGAGCACCGGGCTGATTTCCCTGTGCTACGCGGCTGCTTCCCACTAGCTATCTATTTTACATTTGGTAGTGAATATATGTCCATGCCAATCTCTCACTTCGTCCCAGCTTCCCCTTCCCCTTCCCCGTGTCCTCAAGTCCATTCTCTACATCTGCGTCTTTATTCCTGTCCTGCCCCTAGGTTCTTCAGAACCTTTTTTTTTTTTTAGATTCCAGATATATGTGTTAGCATATGGTATTTGTTTTTCTCTTTCTGACTTACTTCACTCTGTATGACAGACTCTAGGTCCATCCACCTCACTACAAATAACTCAATTTCATTTCTTTTTATGGCTGAGTAATATTCCATTGTATATATGTGCCACATCTTCTTTATCCATTCACCTGTTGATGGACACTTAGGTTGCTTCCACGTCCTGGCTATTGTAAATAGTGCTGCAATGAACATTGTGGCACATGACTCTTTCTGAATTATGGTTTTCTCAAGGTATATGCCCAGTAGTGGGACTGCTGGGTTGTATGGTAGTTCTATTTTTAGTTTTTTAAGGAACCTCCATACTGTTCTCCATAGTGGCTGTATCAATTTACATTCCCACCAACAGTGCAAGAGGGTTCCCTTTTCTCCACACCCTCTCCAGCATTTACTGTTTGTAGATTTTTTGATTATGGCCATTCTGACTGGTGTGATACCTCATTGTAGTTTTGATTTGCATTTCTGTAATGATTAGTGATGTTGAGTATCCTTTCATGTGTCTGTTGGCAATCTGTATATCTTCTTTGGAGAAATGTCTATTTAGGTTTTCTGCCCATTTTTGGGTTGGGTTGTTTGTTTTTTATCATATTTAGCTGCATGAGCTGCTTGTAAATTTTGGAGATTAATCCTTTGTCCATTGCTTCATTTGCAAATACTTTCTCCCATTCTGAGGGTTGTTTTTTGGTCTTGTTTATGGTTTCCTTTGCTGTGCAAAAGCTTTGAAGTTTCATTAGGTCCCATTTGTTTATTTTTGTTTTTATTTCCATTTCTCTAGGAGGTGGGTCAAAAAGGATCTTGCTGTGATTTACATCATAGAGTGTTCTGCCTATGTTTTCCTCTAAGAGTTTTACAGTGTCTGGCCTTACATTTAGGTCTTTAATCCATTTTGATTTTATTTTTGTGTATAGTGTTAGGGAGTGTTCTAATTTCATTATTTTACATGCAGCTGTCCAGTTTTCCCAGCACCACTTACTGAAGAGGCTGTCTTTTCTCCATTGTATATTCTTGCCTCCTTTATCAAAAATAAGGTGACCATATGTACATGGGTTTATCTCTGGGCTTTCTATCCTGTTCCATTGATCTATACTTCTGTTTTTGGGCCAGTACCATACTATCTTGATTACTGTAGCTTTGGAGTATAGTCTGAAGTCTGGGAGCCTGATTCCTCCATCTCCGTTTTTCTTTCTCAAGGTTGCTTTGGCTATTTGGGGTCTTTTGTGTTTCCATACAAATTGTGAAATTTTTTGTTCTAGTTCTGTGGAAAATGCCAGTGGTAGTTTGATAGGGATTGCATTGAGTCTGTAGATTGCTTTGGGTAGTATAGTCATTTTCACAATGTTGATTCTTCCAATCCAAGAACATGGTATATCTCTCCATCTGTTTGTATCATCTTTAACTTCTTTCATCAGTGTCTTACAGTTTTCTGCATACAGGTCTTTTGTCTCCTTAGGTAGGTTTATTCCTAGGTATTTTATTCTTTCTGTTGCAATGGTAAATGGGAGTGTTTCCTTAATTTCTCTTTCAGGTTGTCTGCTTCTTTTACTTAGCATGTGTTTGAGGTTCATCCATGTTATAGCAATCATCAGTACTTCCACTCCTTTTTATGAGTAACATTCCATTGTATGCATATACCACTTTTGTTTATACATTCATCTGTTGATGGAAATTTGGGTTGTTTCCACCATTTGACTACTGTGAATATTGCTGCTATGAACATTTGTGTACAAGTATTTTTCTGAGTACCTGTTTTTAATCCTTTTGGATACAAACCTAGGAGTGGAATTGCTAGGACATATGGTAATTCTATGTTTAACTTTTGAGGAATAACCAAGCTGTTTTCTACAGGGGCTGCATTTTATATTCTAACTAGCAATGTATAAGGGTTCTAATTTTCCACATCCTCACCAGTACTTGTTGTTTTCTGTTGTTGTTTTTTTTTTTTAATGTAGCCATCCTAGTGGGCATGAAGTGGTGTCTCATTGTGGATTTGATTTACATTTCCCTGATGACTGATGATGTCAAACATTGTTTTGTGTGCTTATTAGCCATTTGATATCTTCTTTGCAGACACGTCTATTCAAGTCCTTTGCCAATTTTTACATTGGGTTGTTTGTCTTTTTGTTGTTGAGTTGTATGAGTTCTTTATATCCTGGATACCAGACTCTCATCACATATATGATTTGTAAATATTTTCCTTTATTCTGTAGGTTGTCTTTTTACTTTCTTGATGATGTCCTTTGATGTACAAAAGTTTTAAAGTTTTACCAAGTCCAATTATTCTATTTTTTTCTTTTGTTGCTTGTGGGATCAATCTTATTTTGAGTTTAAGAATAATCTTTCTGGGCTTCCCTGGTGGCACAGTGGTTGAGAGTCAGGGGACACGGGTTTGTGCTCCAGTCTGGGAGGATCCCACATGCCGCGGAGCGGCTGGGCCCATGAGCCATGGCCGCTGAGCCTGCGCTTCCGGAGCCTGTGCTCCACAACGGGAGAGGCCACAATAGTGAGAGGCCCACGTACCGCAAAAAAAAAAAGAATAATCTTTCTTTGAGATTATCTTTGATCAAAAGAAGGTGACTGTATAGAGAAATTTTTTGTTTCATAGGAAAACTCTGCTTTATCTATAGCACAACATACCAGGGTATCAGAATCTAGTTACTGTCTTTGAACAATTTTGCAACTCTTTATAAACCGTAGGCTGCTGATGAGTATGCAAACTTTGTTTTCTGTGGTAGAGATATAATTGACTTCCATCCCTGTGTGGAAAAACCAGTTTTGGTACCTATTTTGAAATTGGGCTGGACCCTATAACCCTGCCCAAATTGTTGATGCTTACCAACTTTTCAATTTTTCCAGTTTTCTTCAATATCTGGCTAATATCCTCAAAACTAACTTTTCCAAATTTTCTTCCTGCTGCCTAACTTGGAGACACCAAGAACTAACACCTGACTGCCCAAATCCCTATTGGGACCCTATGTTTCCTTACAGCTTTCTCTCTTCTCTGGGATATGAGGCAGCCCTGCAAACTAAAGCCCCATGACTTGAAATAAACCTGGAAGAACTCATCACTGCAGCAGACCATGCATGACTGGAATTCTTGAACAAGCTGCTCCCTGGACCACTAAGGAAGTCTGGAGAAATGTTCAGGTCATACACATCCGTATATGAGAGGTAACCTAGACTTTGGACATTGTCACCAAGAGTACTTATATCCTAGTTCCATAAATGGTGCTGCAAAATGGATTTTCCTCCACTTAAGTCTTAGAATTCACTTGACTGGTTACCTTCATGGTCCAATTCTTGGCTCCTTACTATAATATAATCTTTTTCATTACTATTTCTTGTTTTTCAGTTTATTCTTCCCCCTTTTAAGATGCCTGATCTCCAAGACCATAAAACTGACTTTTGCCACCACCTCTCGACAGATGGTTTTATAGGAATAACACCAAGAGTCCTCACGAGACTATTTCTTAGACGCTTGTTTACCCTACTCAGGTGGCTTATGATTGCCTCTGAATTATTTGGTGATGGATGATGTTTGTCTTAAACAAAAGGAGGAAATTACAATGTTGAAGTTTATCTGAGTCCTGTTCTCCCCAGAAAGCAGTGATGGTTAAGAACCCCCACCCCTACTCTTTTGTTTTCCAGGAAAAGGCTAACTGCAAGGGACCATCCTACCCTGGCCGATTATTCTGAGATAAGACCTGTCTCCATCCTTCCTAATGATTCCTATAAAACTTGCAGATGACTCTCTTATTTACCTGCCTCTATAAAACCCCAGGCCCCCTTCCTTACTTATTAATCAATGTTCTCCCTCTTCCAATAGCTGGATAAAATCATTTCCTCAAGTACATTTTGTCTTTCATATCATCAACACAAATGTATTCAGAGGATAGATCAGGTTCAACAAACACATTTCTGAAAACTTTGAGAAATGTGTCTGCAGCTTTGTGGTGAGGCAATTTTTTTTCTCTTTACCAGAAACATCTAGCTTCTTATTGCCCTGGTGAACTGTAAACCACAAAGTCAATCTTTAAGAAAAAGCACAGGGCCCAGTCAACTGCATTTGCTAATATGCATTTGCTGTTTTCATGTCCATGAGGCCAGAGATCAGGGATTCTTTGATCATGACATCAAGATATTTATGTAAAACATCAGATGGCTACCTCACCCAGGCAGAGCCAGATACCTGCACTATTCAAAACAGCTTAATTGTTACTGGCAAAGATTTTGCAACAGTCATCTCCCAGTCCTGGTATCAAAAGTCAGCAATATAGATTTTCAGTGTTTCCTTATTTGAACCTTCCTAAGACTTGCTCAGATATCTATTTTCTCGTTTAGTGTTAGCATAACTCTTCTAATTCTTTTCCTTCATTATAGCTATTTTGGAACCCACTGGTAGTATGGTTTGACTTTTCTCTCTTGTTGGCATATAATAAAAATAATAGCCAACATTTACTGAGTGCTTACCCTGTGCCAGGAACTATACTAGGTGCTTTCAATATGTTAACTCAATCAATTTTCTCAATAACCCTGTGAGGTAGGTACTATTATTATTTCCATTTTACAAATGAGGAAACTAAAATACAGGGAGATTAAGTAACTTGTCCGAGGTCATACAGTTAGGAAGTGGCTGATCTTGAATTTGAATTTAGGCAGCCTCGGGCTCCTCAGCCCACAAGCTTCATCGTTTGCTAAACAGTTTTGATATCATTCTATCAACATCTATTGCTTGTCCTCTTTCTTGTAATTTCCTCTACTTCTCCTTCATGTCTATTCCCCTTTCACCATTTCAATTTTTAAAATATCTTTATTGGGGTATAATTGCTTTACAATGTTGTGTTAGTTTCTGCTGTAAAATAAAGTGAATCAGCTGTATGTATACATATATCCCCATATCCCCGCCCTTTTGTGTCTCCCTCCCACCCTCCCTATCCCACCCCTCTAGGTCGTCTCAAAGCATAAAGCTGATCTCCATGTGCTATGCAACAGCTTCCCACTAGCCATCCATTTTACATTTGGTAGTGTATATATGTCAATGCTACTCTCTCACTTCTTCCCAGCTTCCCCTTCCCCCTCTGTATCCTCAAGTCCGTTCTCTACGTCTGCATCTTTATTCCTGTCTTACCCCTAGGTTCTTCATGACATTTGTTTTTCTTAATTCCATATATATGTGTTAGCATACGGTATTTGTCTCTCTCTTTCTGACTTACTTCACTCAGTATGACAGACTCTAGGTCCATCCACCACATTACAAATAACTCAATTTCGTTTCTTTTTATGGCTGAGTAATATTCCATTGTATATATGTGCCACATCTTCTTTATCCATTGATCTGTCGATGGACATTTAGGTTGCTTCCATGTCCTTACCATTTCAATTTTGTAACATTGGTGAAATGAGTCTATTTTGTCAGTTTTCTCCTACCTCTTTACTTGTCTTTCCCAATTTACCACTTCACTACTTTTTCTGGCGGCTTCTATCCCCTTTGCCATTTTCTGATTTGGATTTAAGAACTTTTTGGTTAAAAAATGAACCATGAGTAGTAGAGATGGCGGAAGAGTAAGACGCGGAGATCACCTTCCTCCCCACATATACACCAGAAATACATCTACACGTGGAGCAACTCCTACAGAACACCTATTGAATGCTGGCAGAAGACCTCAGACCTCCCAAAAGGCAAGAAACTCCCCACGTACCTGGGTAGGGCAAAAGAAAAAACGAAAAAACAGACAAAAGAATAGGGACGGGACCTGCACCAGTGGGAGGGAGCTGTGAAGGAGGAAAGGTTTCCACACACTAGGAAGCCCCTTCGCGGGTGGAGACTGCGGGAGGCAGAGGGGGGAGCTTCGGAGCCGCGGAGGAGAGCACAGCAAGAGGGGTGCGGAGGGCAAAGTGGGGAGATTCCCACATAGAGAGGATAGGTGCCGACCGGCACTCACCAGACCGAGAGGCTTGTCTGCTCACCCGCCGGGGCGGGTGGGGCTGCGAGCTGAGGCTCGGGCTTTGGTCGGAGCGCAGGGAGAGGACTGGGGTTGGCGGCTTGAACATAGCCTGAAGGGGTTGGTGCACCACGGCTAGCCAGGAGGGAGTCCGGGAAAAGGTCTGGAGCTGCTGAAGAGGCAAGAGACTTTTTCTTCCCTCTTTGTTTCCTGGTGCGCGAGGAGAGGGGTTTAAGAGAGCTGCTTAAAGGAAAGACAGGCGGGAGCCGCGGTTAAAAACGTGTACCCCAGAGACGGGCGCGAGCCGCGGCTAAAAGCGCGGACCCCAGAGATGGGCACGAGCCGCGGCTAAAAGCACGGACCCCAGAGACGGGCGGGAGATGCTAAGGCTGCTGCTGCCGCCACCAAGGGGCCTGTGTGCACGCACAGGTCACTATCCACACTCCACACCCACTTCCGGGAGGCTGTGCAGCCCGCCACTGCCAGGTTCCCGGGATCCAGGGACAACTTTCCTGGGAGAACGCACGGCGGGCCTCAGGCTGGTGCAATGTCACGCCGGCCTCTGCCGCCGCAGGCTCGCCCCGCACTCCACGCCCCTCCCTCCCCCCGGCCTGAGTGAGCCAGAGCCCCAGAATCAGCGGCTCCTTTAACCCCATCCTGTCTGAGCAAAAAACAGACGCCCTCCAGCGACCTATACGCAGAGGTGGGGCCTAATCCAAAGCTGAGCCCCTGTGAGCTGTGAGAACAAAGAAGAGAAAGGGAAATCTCTCCCAGCAGCCTCAGAAGCAGCGGATTAAAGCTCCACAATCAACTTGATGTACCCTGCATCTGTGGAATACATGAATAGACAACGAATCATACCAAATTGAGGAGGTGGACTTCGAGAGAAAGATTTATGATTTTTTCCCCTTTTCCACTTTTTGTGAGTGTGTCTGTGTATGCTTCTGTGTGAGATTTTGTCTGTACAGCTTTGCTTCCACCATTTATCCTACAGTTCTAACTGTCCCTTTTTTTTCTAAATAATTATTTTTTAATTTAATAACTTTATTATACTTTATTTTATTTTACTGTATCTTCTTTCTTTCTTTTTTTCCTTCCTTCCCTCCTTTCCTTCCTTCTTCCCTCCCTCCCTCCTTTCTTTCCTTTCCTTCTTTTCTTCTTTCTTTCATCTTTCCTTCCTTCCTTTCTTACCTCCTTTAGACAATGAATCATCCCAAATTGAGGAGGTGGACTTTGAGAGTAAGATTTATGATTTCTCCCCTTTACCTCTTTTTGTGAGGGTGTATGTGTATGCTTCTGTGTGAGATTTTGTCTGTATAGCTTTGCTTCCACCATTTGTCCTAAGGTTCTAACCGTCCTTTTTTTTTCTAAATAATTATTTTTTAATTTAATAACTTTATTATACTTTATTTTACTGTATCTCCTTTCTTTCTTTCTTTTTTCCTTCCTTCCCTCCTCCCTCCCTCCTTTCTTTCCTTTTCTTCTTTCCTTTCTTCCTTCCTTCCTTCCCTCCTTTCTTTCTTTCTTCCTTTCTTTCTTTCTTCCTACTTCTACTAATTCTTTCTCTCTACTTTTTCTCCCTTTTATTCTGAGCCAGGTGGATGAAAGGCGCTTGGTGCTGCAGCCAGGAGTCAGAGCTGTGCCTCTGAGGTGGGAGAGCCAACTTCAGCACACTGGTCAACAAGAGACCTCCCAGCTTCACATAATATCAAACGGCGAAAATCTCCCAGAGATCTCCATCTCAACACCAGCACCCAGCTTCACTCAACGACCAGTAAGCTACAGTGCTGGACAACCTATGCCAAACAAATAGCAAAACAGGAACACAACCCCACCCATTAGCAGAGAGGCTGCCTAAAATCATAATAAGTCCACAGACACCCCAAAACACACCACCAAACGTGGACCTGCCCACTAGGAGACAAGATGCAGCCTCATCCACCAGAACACAGGCACTAGTCCCCTCCACCAGGAAGCCTACACAACCCACTGAACCAACCTTAGCCACTGGGGACAGACACCAAAAACAACGGGAACGACGAACCAGCAGCCTGCAAAAAGGAGACCCCAAACACAGTAAGATAAGCAAAATGAGAAGACAGAAAAACACACCGCAGATGAAGGAGCATGATAAAAACGCACCAGACCTAACAAATGAAGAGGAAATAGGCAGACTACCTGAAAAAGAATTCAGAATAATGACAGTAAAGAGGATCCAAAATCTTGGAAATAGAATAGACAAAATGCAAGAAACATTTAACAAGGACCTAGAAGAACTAAAGATGAAACAAACAATGATGAACAACACAATAAATGAAATGAAAAATAATCTAGATGGGATCAACAGCAGAATAACTGAGGCAGAAGAACAGATAAGTGAGCTGGAAGATAAGATAGTGGAAATAACCACTGCAGAGCAGAATAAAGAAAAAAGAATGAAAAGAACCGAGGACAGTCTTAGAGACCTCTCGGACAACATTAAACGCACCAACAATTGAATTATACGGGTTCCAGAAGAAGAAGAGAAAAAGAAAGGGACTGAGAAAATATTTGAAGAGATTATAGTTGAAAACTGCCCTAATATGGGAAAGGAAATAGTTAATCAAGTCCAGGAAGCACAGAGAGTCCCATACAGGATAAATCCAAGGAGAAATACGCCAAGACACATATTAATCAAACTGTCAAAAATTAAATACAAAGAAAGCATATTAAAAGCAGCAAGGGAAAAACAACAAATAACATACAAGGGAATCCCCATAAGGTTAACAGCTGATCTCTCAGCAGAAACTCTGCAAGCCAGAAGGGAGTGGCAGGACATACTGAAAGTGATGAAGGAGAAAAACCTGCAACCAAGATTACTCTACCCAGCAAGGATCTCATTCAGATTTGAGGGAGAAATTAAAACCTTTACAGACAAGCAAAAGCTGAGAGAGTTCAGCACCACCAAACCAGCTTTACAACAAATGCTAAAGGAACTTCTCTAGGCAAGAAACACAAGAGAAGGAAAAGACCTATAATAACGAACCCAAAACAATTTAGAAAATGGGAATAGGAACATACATATCGACAATTACCTTAAATGTAAATGGACTAAATGCTCCCACCAAAAGACACAGATTGGCTGAATGGAAACAAAAACAAGACCCATACATATGCTGTCTACAAGAGACCCACTTCAGACCTAGAGACACATACAGACTGAAAGTAAGAGGATGGAAAAAGATATTCCATGCAAATGGAAACCAAAAGAAAGCTGGAGTAGCAGTTCTCATATCAGACAAAATAGACTTTAAAATAAAGACTATTAGAAGAGACAAAGGAGGACACTACATAATGATCAAGGGATCGATCCAAGAAGAAGGTATAACAATTGTAAATATTTATGCACCCAACATAGGAGCACCTCAATACATAAGGCAAATACTAACAGCCATAAAAGGGGAAATCGACAGTAACACATTCATAGTAGGGGACTTTAACACCCCACTTTCACCAATGGACAGATCATCCAAAATGAAAATAAATAAGGAAACACAAGCTTTAAATGATACATTCAACAAGATGGACTTAATTGATATTTATAGGACACTCCATACAAAAACAACAAAATACACATTTTTCTCATGTGCTCATGGAACATTCTCCAGGATAGATCATATATATTGGGTCACAAATCAAGCCTTGGTAAATTTAAGAAAATTGAAATTGTATCAAGTACCTTTTCCGACCACAATGCCATGAGACTAGATATCAATTACAGGAAAAGGTCTGTAAAAATTACAAACACATGGAGGCTAAACAATACACTACTTAATAATGAAGTGATCACTGAAGAAATCAAAGAGGAAATAAAAAAATACCTAGAAACAAATGACAATGGAGACACAATGACCCAAAACCTATGGAATGCAGCAAAAGCAGTTCTAAGAGGGAAGTTTATAGCAATACAAGCCCACCTTAAGAAGCAGGAAACATCTCGAATAAACAACCTAACCTTGCACCTAAAGCAATTAGAGAAAGAAGAACAAAAAACCCCCAAAGTTAGCAGAAGGAAAGAAATCATAAAAATCAGATCAGAAATAAATGAAAAAGAAATGAAGGAAACAATAGCAAAGATCAATAAAACTAAAAGCTGGTTCTTTGAGAAGATAAACAAAATAGATAAACCATTAGCCAGACTCATCAAGAAAAAAAGGGAGAAGACTCAAATCAATAGAATTAGAAATGAAAAAGGAGAAGTAACGACTGACACTGCAGAAACACAAAAGATCATGAGAGATTACTACAAGCAACTCTATGCCAATAAAATGGACAACTTGGAAGAAATGGACAAATTCTTAGAAATGCACAACCTGCCAAGACTGAATCAGGAAGAAATAGAAAATATGAACAGACCAATCACAAGCACTGAAATTGAAACTGTGATTAAAAATCTTCCAACAAACAAAAGCCCAGGACCAGATGGCTTCAGAGGCGAATTCTATCAAACATTTAGAGAAGAGCTAACACCTATCCTTCTTAAACTCTTCCAAAATATAACAGAGGGAGGAACACTCCCAAATTCCTTCTACGAGGCCACCATCACCTTGATACCAAAACCAGACAAGGATGTCACAAAGAAAGAAAACTACAGGCCAATATCACTGATGAACATAGATGCAAAAATCCTCAACAAAATAGTAGCAAACAGAATCCAACAGCACATTAAAAGGATCATACGCCATGATCAAGTGGGGTTTATTCCAGGAATGCAAGGATTCTTCAAAATACGCAAATCTATCAATGTGTTAAACCATATTATCAAATTGAAGGAGAAAAACCATATGATCATCTCACTAGAAGCAGAGAAAGCTTTTGACAAAACTCAACACACATTTATGATAAAAATCCTGCAGAAAGTAGGCATAGAGGGAACTTTCCTCAACATAATAAAGGCCATATATGACAAGCCCACAGCCAATATCATCCTCAATGGTGAAAAACTGAAAGCATTTCCACTAAGATCAGGAAAAAGACAAGGTTGCCCACTCTCACCACTGTTATTCAACATAGTTTTGGAAGTTTTAGCCACAGCAATCAGAGAAGAAAAGGAAATAAAAGGAATCCAAATTGGAAAAGAAGAAGTAAAGCTGTCACTGTTTACAGATGACTTGAGACTATACATAGAGAATCCTAAATATGCTACCAGAACTCTACTAGAGCTAATCAATGAATTTGGTAAAGTAGCAGGATACAAAATTAATGCACAGAAATCTCTTGCATTCCTATACACTAATGATGAAAAATCTGAAAGTGAAATCAAGAAAACACTCCCTTGGGCTTCCCTGGTGGCGCAGTGGTTAAGAGTCCGTCTGCAAATGCAGTGTACCTGGGTTCATGCCCCCGTCCGGGAAGATCCCACATTCCATGGAGCGGCTAGGCCCATGAGCCATGGCCGCTGAGCCTGTGCGTCCGGAGCCTGTGCTCTGCAACAGGAGAGGCCACAACAGTGAGAGGCCCACTTACTGCAAAAAAAAAAAAAAGAAAAAAAAAGAAAACACTCCCATTTACCACTGCAACAAAAAGAATAAAATATCTAGGAATAAACCTATGTAAGGAGACAAAAGACCTGTATGCAGAAAATTATAAGACACTGATGAAAGAAATTAAAGATGATACAAATAGATGGAGAGATATACCATGTTCTTGGATTGGAAGAATCAACATTGTGAAAATGACTCTACTACCAAAAGCAATCTACAGATTCAATGCAATCCCTATCAAACTACCACTGGCATTTTCCACAGAACTAGAACAAAAAATTCCACAATTTGTACGGAAATACAAAAGACCCCAAATAGCCAAAGCAATCTTGAGAACGATAAACGGAGCTGGAGGAATCAGGCTCCCTGACTTCAGACTATACTACAAAGCTACAGTAATCAAGACAGTATGGTACTGGCACAAAAACAGAAAGATAGATCAATGGAACACGATAGAAAGCCCAGAGATAAACCCACGCATGTATGGTCACCTTATCTTTGATAAAGGAGGCAGGAATGTACAGTGGAGAAAGGACAGCCTCTTCAATAAGTCGTGCTGGGAAAACTGGACAGGTACATGTAAAAGTATGAGATTAGATCACTCCCTAACAGCATACACAAAAGTAACCTCAAAATGGTTCAAAGACCTAAATGTAAGGCCAGAAGCTATCCAACTCTTAGAGGAAAACATAGGCAGAACACTCTAGGACATAAATCACAGCAAGATCCTTTTTGACCCACCTCCTAGAGAAATGGAAATAAAAACAAAAATAAACAAATGGGACCTAACGAAACTTCAAAGCTTTTGCACAGCAAAGGAAACCATAAACAAGACCAAAAGACAATCCTCAGAATGGGAGAAGATATTTGCAAATGAAGCAACTGACAAAGGATTAATTTCCAAAATTTACAAGCAGCTCATGCAGCTCAATAACAAAAAAACAAAAAACCCAATCCGAAAATGGGCAGAAGACCTAAATAGACATTTCTCCAAAGAAGATATACAGACTGCCAACAAACACATGAAAGAATGCTCAACTTCATTAACCATTAGAGAAATGCAAATCAAAACTACAATGAGATATCATCTCACACCAGTCAGAATGGCCATCATCAAAAAATCTAGAAACAATAAATGCTGGAAAGGGTGTGGAGAAAAGGGAACACTCTTGCACTGCTGGTGGGAATGTGAATTGGTTCAGCCACTATGGAGAACAGTATGGAGGTTCCTTAAAAAACTACAAATAGAACTACCATATGACACAGCAATCCCACTACTGGGCATATACCCTGAGAAAACCATAATTCAAAAGGGTCATGTACCAAAATGTTCATTGCAGCTCTATTCACAATAGCCCGGAGATGGAAACAACCTAAGTGCCCATCAACAGATGAATGGATAAAGAAGATGTGGCACATATATACAATGGAATATTACTCAGCCATAAAAAGAAACGAAATTGAGCTATTTGTAATGAGGTGGATAGACCTAGAGTCTGTCATACAGAGTGAAGTAAGTCAGAAAGAGAGAGACAAATACTGTATGCTAACACATATATATGGAATTTAAGAAAGAAAAAAAAATGTCATGAAGAACCTAGGGGTAAGACAGGAATAAAGACACAGACCTACTGGAGAACAGACTTGAGGATACGGGGAGGGGGAAGGTGATCTGTGACAAAGCGAGAGAGAGGCATGGACATATATACACTAACAAACGTAAGGTAGGTAGCTAGTGGGAAGCAGCCGCACAGCACAGGGATATCAGCTCGATGCTTTGTGACCGCCTGGAGGAGTGGGATAGGGAGGGTGGGAGGGAGGGAGACGCAAGAGGGAAGAGATATGGGAACATATGTATATGTATAACTGATTCACTTTGTTATAAAGCAGAAACTAACACACCATTGTAAAGCAATTATACCGCAATAAAGATGTTAAAGAAAAATGAACCATGAGAGATACTTCTAGGAGCAACTTTTCTCTCCAGATGTTTCCTACAATAACCCAGCAAACTTTAATCATTTCAATTTTCAGGTTATTTGGATTTGGGATAAATGAGTTTTTAAACACCCCCCTCCAAAAAGAAGGCAAGTAAATGACCCAAGGTCAAATTTGCACAAATTGACTTTGCGGTGGTTCTTTCCTCTATAAACCCAATTTAGCTACTAAGCTAGCACCTTTGGATTTAGAATTTATACAGGAATATGTGTGAAAAAGGATTAGGTCAAGAAGGCCCTACTTGTTAACAGAAACAAATCCATTAACTGTGTGACAAAACCGAAAATGTTATCCAGGAAATAAATGTGACAGCAACATAATTCTACACAGTTCTCACTCTCTACACACCATTTGGCATGATAAGCAGTCACTACTGAAGACAAATGAAGGCTTGGGAGAGTAGAAATAGGTAATATTTGTTTTAAAATGAATCAAGAAAAGCAAATATGAATTCATTATGTTGAAAAGTGCCAGAAGGCCACTTTTAGAATCCACAGACCATATTTCCCTTTGGATAATTATACAGTCTAAGGTAAACTAACGGAAAAAGTGCAAAGCAGTTCGATTAACCACCAAGAATCTTAGGTAGTTTATAAACAGAACCTAACATTTGCACTACAGAAGAATCAAGGTGGTGAGTGGGTCCCTGAAAATTGCTGTAAGATTAACTCAGCTAGGGAATAAACTGAATAGACAGGTCATGATGAACTGAATTCACTTGTTGTTTCCTTTGGACATACAAGGTCTCATTTCTCTGGATCTAAGCTTCTTTAGCACATTTTTCTCAGATGACACAGGTGGAATTTTCCTGCTCTAAAATATGTTTTTATTCAGTAAAGTATAGATTAGCAAATCAAAGTCTTCACTTGGCTAGTGAATTTTTCTTTCATACAGTTTGCATTTAGGGAAGGAAGTAAATGAGAAGAAGCCAAACAAGTTTCCAAAAGCAATTTCCCAGCGTGTACCCCAGGTTCAGCCCAGATTTCGTCAATATCTGCTACCTCCAATGATCTTAGCCAATTAGAATCTAGAGCGTAGAAACACCGGGTAACTCTAAGTGATAGCAGTAAGATTCAACCAGCTCCAGTCTACTGCGTTTACTAAGGCATAAATATACAGATAAAGTTTTTAAAGAGGTTAAAGAATATGTATAAAACAACAAAAAAAGTGTGGTGTAACTTTTTCCTGAACCAGAAAATTTAATTAACCAGAATATTCCCTCCCTGAGCATTCTGGTTAATCAAAAACATCATTTTTTACTTTAAACTCTCATTTAATGAACTTAAAAACCTCAATGGTTTAGACATCAATACTGGGTTGAGGAGTTAAATGTACTCTCTTCCTCCACAAGAAAAATAACATATTAGGTATAATTGATGGAAATCGTGCCTGTTCAACCTTTTCTAGTTAAACAGAAAAAACACAAAAGCACTGGCAAAGCAGCTGGCCCACGCTTAATATATATGTATTTGTATTTCTGCACCTGGTCCTGGCACACAAGACGAGTATCTCAAGAGCCAAAGAATTTATGCGCTTGCATCCCCAACCTACGTAATAGACCCCATTAAATTGGCTGGAGTTTATATTAGGTGTGGATAGGAGGAAATGCCATTGTGTTCAGTGAACTGATCACAACCTCTGTCGAATCAGGAGAGAGAGGAGGGTGCTTGCTTTAAAATTGCAGGGAATGCTTTCAGACTCTCTGGCTTCTGCTGATGCAAATCTAGGGTAATTTCTGACATACAAGAAAAAATATGGATGTTCCTCAAATATCCTTTTGGCCATCGGATGAAGCCCCTGCACAAAATTTGACTATGTATTACCGACACTGTTTAAAACTTGGATTAAAAACATCTAGAGTGTTGTCATGTTATGTCTACATTAATTATAAATACCCGAAAGAAAGGATATAAAATTCTGAGCATTCTTTTTTTTTTTTTTTTTTTTTTCAGTACGCGGGCCTCTCACTGCTGTGGCCTCTCCCGTTGCGGAGCACAGGCTCCGGACGTGCAGGCTCAGTGGCCATGGCTCACGGGCCTAGCCGCTCTGCGGCATGTGAGATCTTCCAGGACCAGGGCACGAACCCATGTCCCCTGCATCGGCAAGCGGACTCTCAACCACTGTGCCACCAGGGAAGCCCCTGAACATTCTTTTTACACCTTTTCTGCAAACAAAGGACTAGTTAAATTCTGAAATATTATTCACAATTATTATATACATATACTCTACTCAACATCTTTCACTTGTAGATTGTGACTTCCTAGTGAAATGGTAATTATTTCTATTTCATAAAAAGTGAATTTTCATGATTTATGTCTTATATTTAATAAGGAGCTGTCATGCCCAAGGCAGGAAGTAAACGGCCTTCCTGGCACACATAGGCCTGGTTGAACAAGGCTTGGAATCTTTGTGGTCACCCCTAGAGAAAGAGCCCTGAAATATAACATCACTACTGGTTCCCACTAGTCCTGTGGCCTTCCTCGGTTGCCTCAGTCTCAGGTAGTTCACATAAGACGGGACACTGTATGGGATCAAACTGCAGGTAGGTGCTGGGGACTCATTCTGTGCTCTGTCTCTGTACGAGGGGTTGTAGACGATGCAAGATATCATGGACCCTGCCCTTGAAGAGCTTATGACTGAGTTGAATTGAGTTGTAAGAAAAGACTAATACACATATTAAAAAATACGTAAGATGTGCATGAGTAAGTGTTAAAAGTATATGGTGTAGACTATGCTTGTCTCGACTTCCAACCACCTAGCCCTAACCTGGAAGCTTTTTTCTAAGGGGCTCAGGGGACTTATGAACTCATTTACTCTCATCAGCTCCATGTGAAGTTGGAAAAAATGGCTAGTCCTCTTTCACAGTTGAGAAACAAAAATGATTTACATCCTAGGGTACTTAAGGAATTGGCTGCATGCTCCAGAGCCTCTAGCAGTGCTGTATTCCTCCCATAGTTCCCTCCTCGATTGCACCTTTTACACTGCTCATTACAGCATCCTAAAGCATGATTCTGACAATATCAGTACCCTGCTTAAAAAACCCTCAATGAGGCCCTGTGCCCACAGGAAAAAAAGATCCTTTCTTTAGCATAGGACACAAGGCCCTTCATAATTTTGTCCCTGCCTGTTTCTCAGGCCTCATCTCATCATCCCCCTCAAGTATCCAACACTTAACTGCATCAGACTTTCCCCCTATTTTAAACATATTATATTCTGCAAGTGTCTGGGGGCTTTGCATATATGTCATCTTGGACATAGAATGACTTCCATCTCCTCTGCCTAACAACCTCCTACCCATCCTTTAAGATCTAGCTGTGAAGATGTCCCGAAGTTCCACCTTCTTTTCCCAGGCAGAGAAAGTTGATTCCTATTTTTGTGTTCTAGTAGCTTCTTCAAACTTCTACCATAGTGCTTAGCAAACCGGCTTGCAACGATTACTTCCTGTACCTGCCTCCTCTATTACGCTATAAACACTCTGCGAGCAAGGACTGTACCTTATTCATCTTTATACTGTCAGTACCTAGCACAGTACTTGGCACATGATAGGCCCTGGAGAAAGCTTTTTTTTTTTTAATTTTAAAGAATTGATAGGAATGGTGAAATATCTAAAAAATGGAGAAAAAGATTCATATTATTTACCTTGAATAAAGAGAAAAATAAACTTCGGATTATACATTTACAAATTCAAACATGATAAACTAGAAAAACATGTGAACAGATCACTAAAAGACTGGTCAGTACCCAAATCAGGAAACTTTAAGGGCCCATGACTCATCGCCCAACATCCCTCTTAAAACATACAAACAAATAAACAAAGCATGGGTTTTCATAAGGCTGGTCCTAGATGTAGAGACATGTCATTAGCTTTTTTTTTTAAATGTGTGATAGAATAGGGAGCTTTGCATTAAATATGTCCCAAAATAAAGTTAGATGTGGCAGTGTTGTTTGACAGACACACTTAAAATTGAAATGACTTGAATCAATTGGCAAAGTGGGTGGATATCACTAGGGTGAAATGAAATATTGAAGGTAATTCACTAATGTGAGACAAATAAAGAGGGTGGAAGATATGCTGGAAGGTCATTTTTGAAGTGGTTCTGAGTATTGCAGCATAGCTGTAGGCCACTGGTAGACTTAATCTGGGAAATAAACGGCTTCTTCAACTCATGGCTACTCCCTCAAACCAATGGTCAGGCTTTAAATGGAGAAAGAACCATTTGGGGCACATTTGTCTTTGTAGTGACAAGCACATGCATAAGTGGTGATTGCTGTCAGTAGCAGCATCTTTAAATATTGAAGACAGAGATGTGGAAACAGCATGAAGGAATATCAAGATGGCAAGTTCCTAGTGGGTGTGCATGCTTGGGCAGAGGTCGGATCAGTAGTTTTTAAACGTTTCTTAAGCAGCAGAATGTTTTTTTCAAATGAAATTTTATGTGGAATCCCAACATATAAAACAAACAAAATCAGCACTGCTCTGGTTAAAGTGTGAGTACGGCATGGACATTTGGGGGTCCAGAACCCTATACATTTAGCAGTTCCTCTACTTCCTGTAGCTGCTACTGAAGCACCTTTAAGGAATTCCTGGGATAGATGCTGTGGAAAAGGTTTCTACGTGGAAAGAGAGGTTAGAATAGGTGACTTCTAGTTCTCTCTGATTCTGAAAGTCTACAATGTGATAGTCTTCCTTATTTGTAATAACCTATAAGGAAAAAGAATCTGAAAAAAATTACATATATATAGGTATATGTATAATGCATTACTTTGCTGTACACCTGAAACTAACCCATTGTAAATCAACTATACTTCAATAAAAATAAATTTAAAAAATTTAAATGATAATCCTCTTTCTAATATTAAAGATCAGTCAGGAAATCAGGATTTTATCCCACTTACAAAAAAAGTCCAGTAGAGGGCAACAAAAATAACTAAGGGTTTGAGCAATAATATTGTTTTCCAGAACTGTATCTCTTTTTTAATTTTATTTTTTTCATTAAGACAGTTTTTGTAGTACTTTAAGATTCATAGCAAAATTGAGGGGAGAGTACAAAGATTTTCCCCACGGCCCTTGCCCTCACACATGCATAGCCCTACCTCTATCAACATCTCCCACCAGAGTGGTGTGTTTGTTACAACTGATGAACCCACATAGACACATCATAATTACCCAAAGTCCACGGTTTACGTTAAGGTTCATTCTTGATGTACACGCTGTGGATTTGGAAAAATGTAGAATACTAAGCATTCATCATTATGGTATCATACAGAATATTTTCATTGCTCTAAACATCTTGAGGAATAATCTTAATGAGGGATTACTTACTGGGCACAAGTCACAAATGAGGCTTCTCCCTTCCTCCCTCAACACACACATTTGTATTGAACACTCACTCTGTTCTATATTCTGAGAATAATGATGAACAGATAATATAGATAACAGCTTATTCTCAAGGATCTTGCAGTGTCTGGGGGGTAGGGGGTGTGGAAGCAGATGGAAAAATACAAAAACAAACAAGAAAACAATATATTGTGACAAGTGATATTACAAAAATAACACAGTAATGTGATAGAGAGTAATGGGGTCTGAGTGGGGGCTACTTCATATAGGTTGGTTAGGAAAGCTTCTCTGAATGGATGATGTTTAAACAGAGACCTGAAAAGTGAAAAGAAACTCATCCATACTGAGATGGAGAAGTCTTCCAGGCAGAAAGAACAGCATTGCAAAAGCTCTGAGGCAGGAAAGAACTCCCTTGGCCTATTTGAGAAGCAGAAAGGCCAGTGTGGCTGGAACACAGTTAATGAGGGAGAGTGGTACAAGATGAGTTCTGATGGGACCAAATCACAGGGGCCATCACACAGAGTTTGGACTTTATTCTCAATGAGATGAGAAGCCATTGGAGGGTTTTGAGCAGAGGAGGTATAGCATCTGATTTGAGCTCTCTTTTCTTCTATGAAGAGATATTGTATGTGAGCATTAGCACAAGGCCGAATGGGCGAAATTTGGCAACACATGATGAAATTCGGAAGAATTGTTGCCAAGAAAGGTTCAAGAGTTTTATTTAATGGCACAAAGTGAATTTCTTGGAATGATTTACCCAAGAAAGATGACTTATTTAGCCTTCTTATAGCTGGCAGCTTTGACAGTTTACCCTTGGTGTCACAGTCACTGGGAGAGCTAAGGCTCATGTTTACGTCTTCTGACTCTTAATGTTCTTTTCACTAAATTAATTGCTTCTAATTGCTTACAGCAAAGCAGTGAAAGAAGGCAAAAGGCAGAAATACAGTATTTCCTTCCCTAAGGGCTCCTGGAAATTCAATTTTTCTCTGTAAGAACCTACCTGAGCACACACTTAGGAATTAGTTTACCCTGGTAAACCACCTTAGCCAGTTTCCTTCTAGCATCTGAACTTCAAATCCCAACCTTAAATCAGTCTGACCACTTGAATGTTTATTCTGCTCCCAAAGCGAGGATGGTCAAGTGCTGTTGGAATAAACTGTGTAACTGCAGATGTACACCATTACACATTTATGGTTCCCAGTCACAGGTGGGCCTTCAAGGCTGCTCAGTCATCGTTGACTTCTAATTGTCTCTTTCTCACTCCTTACAATGGATACTACAAACTCACTAAGTCCCAAGAATCCCTGCTCAGAAGTCCATCACGTTCACAATAAAATCCAAAGTCCTACCGTGGTGTCCACAAGGTCTTGCATGATGGAGCCCCTGTCAACTTCTCTGTCCTCTCCTGACACTGTCCCCACTACTCTCTTTGCTCTAGCCACACTGGCCTTGTTATTCCTAAGAAACATCAAATGGATAATGGTGTGCATGGTTATATGCAGTTATATGGTTTGCTTTTGAGGACCTGCCAAACTGTTTTCCAAATTGGCTGCACCATTTTACATTCCCACCAGCAATGTATGAGGGTTCTCATTTCTACCTGTCCTCACTTGCATTTGTTATTATCTATCCTTTTGACTTTAGCCATCCTAGTGGGTGTGAAGTGGTATCTCACTGCGGTTTTGGTTTGCATCTCTCTAATGAGCAATGATGTAAGAGTTTTATAGTTTAGTTTTTAGGTCTATAATCCATTTTGAGTTAATTTTTATGTATAGTATGAAGCAGAGGTCCAAATTCATTCTTTTGCATGTGGATCCAGTTGTCCCAGCACCATTTGCTGAAAAAACTGCTCTTTCCCTATTGAATTGTCTTAGTATCTTTGTCAAAAATCAATTGACCATAAATGTGAGGGTTTATTTCTGAACTCTCAATTCTATTCCATTGATCAATATGCCTATTCTATGCCAGTATCACACTGTCTTGATTACAGTGTGAATCCTCCAACTTTGTTCCTTTTCAAGATTTGGCTATTTTAGGTCTCTTGCATTTCCACAAGAATTTTAGGATCAGCTTGTCAATTTCTACAAAAAGCCAGCTGGGATTTTGGCAGAGATTGTGTTGAATCTGTAGATCCACTTGGGAGTACTGTCATCCAAACAATATTAAGTTTTCTGATCAATGAACATGGAATCTCACTATACATTATTTATATGATTTACAGTTATAAGGAACTAATGTATAACAAACAGTTTTAAGCTGTGAGATCAAATGCATACCTTTACAATTTTATCAAGGTATAATTTAGATACCATAAAATTCACCCATATTAAGTATGCAATGCAATGATTTTTAATAAATTTACTGAGTTGGGCAACCATTACCATAATCCACTTTTAGAACATTTTCATCCCTCCAATAAGACTCCTCATGCCTATTTATAGCTGATCCCTGTTTCTACCCCCAGACCCAGTCAAGCACTAATCTACTTTCTGTCTCTATAGATTTGCCTTTCTGGACATTTTACATAAATAGAAGCATACATATGTGGTCTTTTCTATCTGGCTTCTTTTACTTAGCATAATGTTTTTTTTAATTAATAGTTTTTTTTAAGAAGTTTTGGTTTTACAGAAAAATAGAACAGATAGGACAGAGAATTCCCATATACCCTCTCCCCTGCATACAGTTTCCCCTATTAACATCTTGCATTAGCATGCTACATTTATTACAATATTGATATATTACTATTAACTGAAATATATAGCTTACATTAGGGTTCACTCAGTGTTGTACAGTCATGTGAGTTTTGACAAACATATGATGTCATGTATTCACCATTACAGAATCACATCATCGTTTCACTGCCCTAAAAATCCCCTGTTCCACCTAATTATTCCTCCCCTCTCCTCCAAGCCCACGGCAATCACCTATCTTTTTTTTTTTTTTTACTGCCTCTATAGTTTTGCCTTTTCCAGAATGTCATATAGTTGGAATCATATAGTATGTAGTCTTTTCAGATTGGCTTATGTCACTTAGCAATATGCATTTAAATTTTCTACATGTCTTTTCATGGCTTGATAGGTCATTTAAAATATCAGCTTTATTGAGGTATAACTGACATAGAATTGTAAGATATTTAAAGTGTACATCTTGGTGATCTGATATACATGTACATTGTGAAAGGACTGCTCCCACCTAATTAATTAGCACATCCGTCACCTCACGTATTTATCTTTTTTATTTTTTGGTGAGAATATTTGTTATACTCTTAGCTAATTTCAATTATACAATACATAGTAACTCATTTGTTATAGCTGATGATATTCCATTGCATGGATGTAAGAGTTTGCTTATCCATTTACTTATTGATGGACTTCTTAGTTGCTTCTAGATTTTGGCAATTATGAATACAGCTGCTATGAACATTTGTGTGCAGGTTTTTGTATGGACATTAAGCTTTCAACTCAGTTGGGTAAATGCCTGTGAGCATGATTGCTGAGCATGTTTTTGAGGTTCATTCACATTGTAGCTTGTATCAGTTTTTCCTTCCTTTTTTAAATCCCTGAATAGTATTGTTATATAGATATACCACATTTTGTTTATCCATGCACTAGCAGATGGACATTTGGGTTGTTCTCACTTTTTGGTCATTATTAATAACCAAACAGAACAGAATAGAATAGAGCTGCTATGAACATTCACATGTAAGTCTTTTTGTAGATACATGTTTTTATTTCTACTGGGAGTGGAACTGCTGGGATGTATGATAAATTTATATTTAACTTCTTAAGAAAGTGTTAAACTGTTTTCCAAAGTGTCTGCACCACTCTACATTCCCACCAGCAATGTATGAGGGTTCCAGTTTCTTAACATTTACTATCTGTCTTTTTGTTACAGTCATTCTTGTGGGTGTATAATAGTATCTCATTTTGATTCTAATTTGCATTTCCCTAATGATTAGTGATACTGCGCATCTTCTCATGTGTTTATTAACTGTTCATATATCTTTTTGGTGAAATGTCTATTCAAATCTTTTGCCTATTTTTAAATTGGGTTGTCTGTCTTATTATTATTGAATTGTAAGAGTTCTTTGTATATTATGGATATGAGACCTTTATCAGATATGTAATTTGCAAATTATTTTTCCCAGTTTACGACTTGTATTTTCATTTTCATAATGATGTCTTTTGAAGTATAAGTTTTTAATTTTGATGAAGTCCAGTTTATCAATTTTTTGTTTTATGGATCATGCTTTTGTTGTTGCATCTAAGAAATCGTTGCCTTACCAAAGTCTCAAAGATTTTCTCCTGTTTTCCTCCAAAAGTTTTATAATTTTAGCTCTTACATTTAGGTCTCATCCATTTTGAGATAATTTTTGTGTATGGTATGAGGCAAGGGTCTAATGTTATCTTTTTGCATCTGTGGATCCAACTGTCTCAGCACCACTTGTTCAATTTCAACCATACATTTTCAAAGGTTTTAAAAAGAAGTGTTTCTCTAACTCTTTATTTCAAAAACTTTCAAACCTATAGAACAGCTGAAAGAATAGGACAAGCAATCATGTATCTTTCACCTAGATTCATAATTTGCTACTAGTTTCCACATTTGTTCTCTCTTCAAACACAAACATGCAAGCATGCATGCACACGTGCACATATGTGCAGCTCTCTCTCTCTCTCTCTTTCTCTCTCCCCCCCACTTATTGCTGACCCATTTGAAAGTAAGACACAAATATGAGGATACTGCACTCCTAAATACTTCAGCATGCATCTCCTAAGAAAGTCTTCCACATTATCATACCCAAGAAAAATCAACATTAATTCAATAATATCATCTAAAGTATATTACATACTTAAATTTACCAAATTATTCCAAAAACGTCTTTCATAGCTGTTTGTGATCCACCCCACCCCTCATTCAGAATCCATTCAAGGTTGACACGCTGCCTTTGATTGTTAGAGCTCATTGTTCTCTTTATTCTAGAAAAATTCCTTAACCTTCTTTTGTTTTTCATGATAATGGCTTTTTGGAGAGTCCAGGCCAGTTGACTTACTGTATGTCCCACATTCTGGGTTTGTCTAAGTGTTTCTGCATATTTAGATTCAGGTTAAACATTTTTGGCAAGAATATTTCATAAGTGGTGTTCTGTACTTCTTATTACATTACATCGGGAGGCACAATGTCAGGTTGTCCTGGTATTGACAATGCTGGGTTTAATTACTTGTTTAACCTAGTGACTGCCAGATTTTCCCATTGTAAATGTACATTTGTAATTATCAAGGAATCTGTGGGGTGATAATTTGAGACTGTGTGAATATCCTGTTCCCCAAGAACTTTTTACCCAATGGTTTTACCAGCAATTTGATGATCTTTGCCAAAATCAATTATTATACTGGGGGCTGCAAAACAGTGATTTTCTATTCTATCTTCCTTCTACATTTATTAGCTAGTATTCTTCTGGAAAGAAGATCTCCCCCCACCCCCTGCTTCAGAATATCGCTTTGGACTAATGGATTATTACTTTTATAACATCTTTATTGGAGTATAATTGCTTTACAATGGTGTGTTAGTTTCTGCTGTATAACAAACTGAATCAGCTATAGGTATACATATACCCCATATCCCCTCCCTCTTGCATCTCCCTCCCACCCTCCCTATCCCACCCCTCTAGGTGGTCACAAAGCATGGAGCTGATCTCCCTGTGTGATGCAGTTGCTTCCCACTAGCTACCTATTTTACATTTGGTAGTGCATATATGTCCATGAAACTCTCTCACTTCGTCCCAGCTTAACCTTCACCCTCCCCGTCGGACTAATGGATTATTATTATCATTATCATTATTATTTTACCACTATAATCCATTTCCATTAATACTTTCACAATTTCTAAAAAATATATTTCCTAGCCCAGTCTACAGAAAAGGCCTAAAAGCAGTGCACATCAGTAGCACTGAGCATACCTAATGCCTAGACTGTGGTACTGAAATACCATTTCCTATTCTCAGGAACCAGAGCTCCTGAGAGAACTGGCTGGTTCCAGTGTGAATTGGGGAAACATTGTTCACCAGAAAGCAAAGATGCACTAAAGAACTGATGGGGTCATGTGAAAAACACATAGGAGCTGGCTTGAAGGGGCTCTATTGGCCAAATTTGGGATAATTTGAGCATTACAAAGAAGTGCTTTAAAAATTATCCATATTTTACTAAGCCTCATCTATAATTCCCCTTCTCTCTCTCTCAACCTGTCTCCTTCTCCACTGCCTTTATTTTCTCATCGTTCATTTGCTCTTCAGTCTTCTCTTTTTACAGCACTGAAAATTATACCAGTAATCATTTGATTGCCAAATCCCACAGACGCTTCTCAGTCCTCAACAGACTCAACTTCATTGTCACTAGTAACCCTTGCCCTCCCATGCTAGACTTTCTTCTCCTCTCCTCCAAAGCAGGGACAAACAATCCATATCCAGGTTCATGGCTTACCATGGCCTACCGAAGGTGAGCAGAAAAAGAACCTAAAACCATGGGAGAGGAAGACCCAGGTTGAAGAAGGGTTGGGGTATAGGTGTTAGTGGCCACATTTTCTCCATCTTGGTATTTTCAGGGCTTAACCAGTGGGTGGACTCCAACAGGTATACACAAATATGGCTCACTCTCTGTGACACTTGAGGCAAGGCACTTCCCCTTTCTGAGCCTCAGGTTCCCCACACACAACACAGGAATGATAACACCAACTCTAAGGGTTGTTTCAAGAACATTCATGTGCACACTGTGAACTCTAAAGGTTATTCAAAAGTAAGAAATGAAAAAGTTCTTACTTCTCCTGTTTGGTATTTCTTCCCAAACCTCCCCCCACCCTGCCCAATTAAACTTTCCTTGATTATCTCCCTCAAGTGACTATTTCTTTCCTTTGGTTTTCTACAAAATTGCTTGCTTTCTCCACTTCCTTCTTTCCCATTTACTCTGCAACTGTCTGTTCCACTTACACCCCTTTTACCACGTTCACCAGTGACAAGTAATTTTTAATCTTCAACTTATTTGATCAGCATCTGACACTAGTAAACATACCCTGATTCTTTCCTTTGTTTGAAATAGAGTTATTGTCAGTGTTGTGTCATAGTCAGCTAGTGAGATCTGACTATTCAATATTCAGGAATTTTGCAAGCCCTTGGGATTATTTATATCACTGAAATTAGCAAATGCTACAAATTTAGGGCTTCACTTTTTTTCAGAGATTTGATTTACCAGCACACTACTTGTTACTGTTTCTATAAATGACACATGCTCAATAAAATATGTTCAACTATTTAAACTTTAACAAAAAGTGCAATGACCTGAAATCTCACTACCAGGGAAAAAATCCAAAACCACCGTTTGCTAGGAAGCAAAGTTTTATTTAATGAAGAAAATGTTACATTGCTGCTTTATAACCTTCCATAATGTGTCATGGACATCTTTCCATGTCAATAAGTGTAGAGCTATGTCATAACTTTTAATGGCTGAATACTATTCCACTGTGTGTATCTGCCGTAATAATTCTCCTACTGTTGAATATTTTAGATTGTTTCTGCTATCATGATGCTGGGAACAATGTTGTTACATGTGTTTTAAAAATCCATTTGTACAATTTTCTAACTCCTTTGGGGTAAATTCCCAGAAGTAAGATTGCTGTCTCATAGAATGTGCTTATTTTTCATTTTGATACATATTGTTAAAGTGTCCTCTGGGAAGTCCAAAAAAATTTACATTCCCAGCAGTAAGTACACAGGAGTGTCTGTTTCCCCATAGCCTTCGTAACACTGTTCAATCTTTTAAATCTTTGCCAATCTCACAGATGAACAACAAAAACACACAATTTTGCTTTCATGTCTTTGATTACCAGTGAAGATGAACAACTTTTTATATGTTTATTGCCTCTTCATATGTCTTTGGATAACTGCCTTTTCATGTCCTTTGCTCACTTTTCTAATGTGGACGACATTTGCCTCTCATCCCTTTCTTAAAAGAGTTTCCTTCCTTAGATTCCTGTACACTACTTCTTTCTGAGTCCCGTTCTACCATGCTGCCAGTTTCTTCTCTGGCTTCTTCCTCTCTATTTGCCCCTTAAATGTTGATGCTCTCTCTTCACTCTGCCCCACCCACTTTTCCTCAGTGATCTTATCCATTCTTATGATCGTAATTGAAATCTCTAACAACATGAACAATCCCGATAGTAATAATGATATGAATAATTGCAAACATTTATTGAGCATTTACCATGTGCCAGGTACTGTAATTAGTGCTGCTATGGAATAGCTCCGTTAAGTTATTCCTCACAGGAAGCACATAAGGCAGGTACTAGCATGAAGCTCTATTTTATAGAGGGGGAAACAGAGTCAGGAAAGTTTAACTGACTTGTCCAAAGTCACAAAATTAGTATGTACAGAGTTGGGGCTGAAACCCAAGTCTTGTCTGGTGCCAACTAGACTATATTACATCCTGTGACTGTATGCTGTATATCGTCTACATTACAGCCCACAAGCCAAATCCAGCCTGATGTGTTTTTGTTAATAAAGGTTTATCAGAACACAGCCATACCTACTCACTTAAATATTGTTTATGCTAGCTCTGAAGCTAAAACAGCAAAGTTGAATAGGTACAACAGACACCTTGTGGCCTGCAAAGTCTAAAATACTTACTATCTGGACCATTACAGGAAAAGTTTATCTGCTTCTGCTCTGCTCACAGATAACTCCAAAAATCTACATCTTCATCACTGACCTATCTTCTGAGTTCTCTATCTACCAATCAGCTGAACACCTCTAGCTCATAAGTACTTCAATTTCAGCAGTCTCAAAACTGGACTCTTAAGATACCAGTTCCTGCCATTCCCAACTTCCTACCCTCTAGCCCAGGGATGTGACATGCATACTTGCCATTCCTCTTTTTTTCACCCATGGCAGACATTGCTAATTGATCACATTACTTTTTCCCATTAAGCCCCGATGGGGCCTCAGAATCTTTCTTAATACAACCCTTTATGAAGGCCTGTCCTGAGATTGGCAGTGGGGGGGTACAAAGAAGGGGTTGGAGTCAAGAAACATTTGTCCTCATGGAGCTTGTATTCTAGGGGAGGAAACACAATCATCAGAGTGAACCACTTGTATGCAGCTGTGACCATGTCATTCTCCTTAGAACCTACACTGGTTCCCCATTGCTGATAGTCCAAACTACCTGAACATGGCAGGTAAGGGCTTCCATGACCCAGCCCTTATGTACTCTAGTTTCACCTCTGCTATTTTGTACTCTAGCAATACTGAAATGTATACACTGCATTTTTTCCCCACCTCCCTGACTTTGATTTTGCTGTCCCCTTTGTCCAGACCCTTCCCTCTTTCTTTGTATGGTTAACTCCTGTTTTTCAAGATTCAGCTGAGACAGCACTTAAATCTAGGAGGCCTTCCCTCTTCTCCCTCAGGTTAGGTGCTTCTTGTCAGTGCTCCCGAAACAACATCCTGTGCAGACCTCTATTGTTACCTTATCGTTGTTTGTTTCTACATCTGTTTTCCTGACGAGGCAGGGCTCTTGGAGGGCAGAGACTGTCTTACTCTTCTTTGTAACCCCAGGAAACTCAAGAACCTCCTCCCGTGTATAAGACATTTAGGCACTCAATAAATATTTGTTGAATTAAGGACTGTTGCTTCCACATGCCATTCTCATTCAGGGCCAGATCACTCTGCTGCACTCCAGACTCTGCTTACCTGACATCGTGCTGCCTCTCAGGTACCCCAGAGCAGAGACGCCACGACCAACAATGAATTCATCATCACTCCTGAAACCCACTTTTCCTCCTGTAATCCTACTGTCATTTTTAAAACTGGCAACCCTACTGACAGTTTTGATTATTCTGTCTTCCTCTCCCTGATGATTCTATTTCAGAAATCCTCCTTCTGGCTCCTCCTTCCTGTTTCCTCTGCCACTGCCCTCATTATCACCCCCCTGGATGACTGCACCAGCCTTCTAACCCATCTTCCTGCCTTTACTCTCATCCCCTGGATTTAATCCTCCACACTGTGGCCAGAGTTATCTTTGTCAAAGAAAAATCTGATTCTGTCACTTCCCTGCTTAATGATCTTTTCTGGCTCCCCACTGCCTTCAGGATAAAGCCCAAACACTTCAGTATAGTACACAAGCTCCTTAAGGATCTGGCCTCATATCAGTTCCCAGCCTCACCTCCTGCCACTGGCCCATACCAACTTCCTGACTCAGCCATACTCAACTCTTGCCAACTCTCCTCACAAATCTTATTCTCTCATGCCTTCCCACCTCTGCATGTTCAGTTCCCTTTTCCTTATCCTTTTCCCTTGTATCTGCCTGGCTTACACTTTTTTGCCCCTGAACACTCAGCTCAAGCATCACAACAGACTCAATACTTCAACAAAGCCTGCTCTGAACACAGTACCTCCCCACAGCCCCGCTGAGCTTAGCGTCTTAGTTTACGCTTCCCTAGTACCCTGTGCCTATTACAACCATTAACCACATTAAGTCAGAATGCTAGTTTACTTGTCAGTATCTCCCAGTTCACCACAAGCTTCTTGAAGTCAGGGACAGTGTCTGTATCTCTATATCTTCAGAGCCTAGCATCTTTGCCTGGAATACAGTAAAAATTCAACAACCAAAACAAATGTTTAAATAAGTGAAGGCCTACTTGACTTTGCAAATGTTGATCCTTTTTCCTGGCATACTCTGCCTGGTAAATTCCTAGGTCATTATTGTATCCTTAGCACCTAGCAGAGTACCTGATGTACGGTAGGTATTCAATAAATACTGAGTGAATGGATGAGACCAAGCTCAAAAAGCACCTTCCTGACCTCTTAAGAGCCCTGGGTGTAGCTGGTTGGTCTCCAGCCCCAAACCCCACAGCCCATTGTATCTCCTTCTGCCAGAACACTTGCCCTGTCACACTATTCACATGGCTGCCTCCTGGCTAGACTGGGCACTCCTTGAGGACAGACTTTTGTTACACTTGTGTCTGTATCTCCAGTGCCTAGCACAGTGGCAGGCACACAAGAGATGTTCAGAGAGCGTTTTTAAAAATATTTATTTATTTGGTTGTGCTGGGTCTTAGTTGCGGGAGGCGGGCTCCTTTTAGTTGCGGCTCAAGGGATCCCTTAGTTGCAGCTTGAGAACTCTTACTCGCGGCATGTGCGTGGGATCTAGTTCCCTGACCAGGGATCGAACCTGGGCCCCCTGCATTGGGAGCGCCGAGTCTTAACCACTGGACCACCAGGGAAGTCCCCAGAGAGCATCTGTTGACTGAATAAACGGATGAATAAGAAGATAAGACTTAGGGGAGTCTCTACAAATATCTGAAAGGCTGTGCTGGACTAAGAAAGCAGACTATTCTATGTGGCTGCAGGAGGCAGAAGAGCTGGGAAAAGCATTATTTTAGCTCAAGGGCAGAAAGAATTTTAACTTTTAGAATGGCTTGAGGGTCAAATGGGCTGCTGCTGGGGAAAGTGAACTCCCTGTGATGAGAGGTGTGCAATGAGGCTAGGGAATGCTAGGCAGTGATGCTGGAGAGGGAATTTCAACAGCAGACAGGGAGGTGAAGGTGGGGTGTTGATTGGGGGTGATGGTGGTGGTGGTGCTAGATGATCCCTGGGGTTCCTTCTGGATGGGGCATCCACTAACCTGCACCCCTCAAAGGTGCCCGTGGACTGGGACATGGCTTCTCCACCAACCAGACCTTTCTTAGCCAGCCCAGGCACATTTAGCTGCTCACTATTTCTCCTCAGGGGCAGGATAGCCTTATTCCTATCCTTATCTTTAAAAATCAGCAAGGTATCGGGCTCATAGTAGGAGCTCAACAACTGTTTGCTGAATTGTATCTGACTATTCTGATATCAAAGACCACTCCCCTCTCTGACTCAATAAACATTTTTTGAATGAAATTAATTTAAATTCGACTATGTGACAGTGCGTGGCTCATATCATTCATTAATCATCATTTACTGGGTGTCTATATAATATTACAAACAAGGCCACATGCTAAGCATTGTGAGAGGGGAAGCAATAGGACTCTCTCTTCCAGGAGTTTACAGTGTGGCAGGAGAGAGAAACTATGATACAATAAGTGTAGCAGAGGTATAAAGTGCCTAGCACAGTGCTGGCTATGTAGTAGTTACTCATGGAAGAATGAATAATGGTCCTCAAAGTTGTTCACGTTTTAATGCCCAGATGCAAGTAAGTTAAGGATTTGAGATGGGGAGATTATCCAGGATTATCTGGGTATGCCCTTAATGTGATCATAAGTGTCCTTATAAGAGGGAGGCAGAGGGAGAGTTGACACAAAAGAGAAGGCCACACAGTGGAAGCAGAGTCAGAAAGAAGAAGCTGAGCTGCTGGCTTTGAAGATGGAGGAAGGGACCATGAGCGAGGAATATAGCTCTAGACGCCAGGCAAGGAAACAGATTTTTCCCTTAGAGCCTCCAGAGGGAGCGTGGCCCTGCTGACATGCTGATTTTAGCTGTGTAAGACTCATTTTGGACTTCTGGCTGTCAGAACTGTAAGGGAATAAATTCCTGTTGTTTTAAGCCACTAAATGGGTGATAATGTTAGAGCAGCAATAGGAAACTAATATAGCACTTGATAAATACTTGGGAATAAGTGGATTTTTAAAAAAGTTCTGTAAAAGAGATAAAGATACAGGGATTCCCTACTGAGTAGAAGAGAGCCTAAAAGCTTTAAAAATGCTCCAAGGAGCCATGACTTGCTTTTCCCTTGACTAGGCCAGCTTGGGGATTATTTGTGCAGCTTACTGCTTGCCCACCATGGTGCTGGTAGCTGTTAGCTTCCGGTTGCCATTTTGGAAATCTACTTAGGGGGCACTTCTAGGGCCCTCAGTTGCCTGAAATGCTGTGCCCTGAAGCCCTATTACCTGAGAGTGGGAACAAAATATAGTCTCTTTTTCACTGAACTCTGATGGCAATTATAATCTGCTCTAAACTGTTGAACACTCTATTATATGCTATTTTATGTTGTTTTCTAGTTACATCACACATCTGAATCTTATCTGTTCAATTACGTAAGATCCTTAAGGGCAGGGATCATGATTTTTACATATATTTAGTTCTTCCATGATAGTAGACACTCCAGAGTGACTCAGGTAATACTTACGTATTGCTGATAATCAAGAAACTGGGTAGGGAAGACTGTTATTTTATGCTTCATTTTCTAGACCACAACCAGCAAGCTGACTCAATTTATCTATCGATCTGCCTATCTATCTATCTATCCATCCATCCAACATTGATTATTTTCTTACCATGGGCCAGGCATATACTTGGTACATTCAGTGGATACAGAAGTAACACTTGGTTTCTGTTATTGAAGGCTTAGCTGTCAAAGACTGCTAAACTAACACATTATAACACGATATGCTAGAGGCAAAAACAAAATACCATTAAAACAGAGGCAAGAGCAATTAATTCTGTCTATGGGAGTCGGGAAGAACGCCAGGAAGGTGACAATTAAGCTGTGTCTTGAAGGAGAAGTAGTTTTCCAGGAAGAGAAGAGGTGTGTAGGACATTCTAGACAGAGGGAGCACATAGGAAGGCACAGAGGAGTTGTGAAAAAAAAAGAACTGGCTAGAGCAGGGAGTGGTAGGTGATGAGGCTAGAAAGATAGGCTAAGGCCGGACTTTTAAAGCCATCCTGGCAAGTGTCTGGACTTGTGTTTTATATATGAAGGGTAACCAATGTCTTTGATTTCTATTTCATGTGAAAAGCACCCACAATAGAACGTCTGTACTGCAGAGAGGATGTTTTAACTGTGGATTGCTATATAAAATCTATATTATTTAAACGAGTAAAACAATGATCAGAATTCTGAGTCTGAGGAATCTCTGAGTTAATCCCTCTGTTTCTTTATCCATTTTTTCCACTGAACAGAAAAATAGAAGGTTGATTATTCAGAAAAAAATTTCTTTTCTGGTCACTAAAATATATAACAAGTCTACTATAAACCCCAGAAGCTCTGCTTCTTCCTCTTCTTTAAAAAAACAAAAACAGCTTTAGTGAGCTATATATCACATGCCATACAATTTACCCATTGAATGGCTTTTAGTATGTTCACCTCACCACAATCAATTTTAGAACATTTTTAATCACTCGAAAAAGAAACCCTGTACTCATTAGCAGTCACTGCTCCTCATTTTTCTTGAAAGCTCCTGGGCCCTGGTAACCACTAATCTACATTCTGTCTCTATAGATGTACCTACTCTGAATATTTCATACAAATGGAGTATAAAATATGTGGTCTTTTGTGACTAGCTTCATTAACTTGGCATAATGTTTTCAGTTTCATCCATACTTAGCATAATGTTTTCAAGTTTCATCCATATTTTTACCCTCTATCAGTACTTCCTTTCTTTTTATTGTCAAACAATATCCCATTGTATGGATATACCACATTTTACATTTATCAGTTAATGGACATTTGATTTTTCCCTACCTTTTGGCTATAGTGAATAATGCTGCAATGAACATTAGCATACAAATTCTTGTGTGGACATACATTTTCAATTCTCTTGGGTATATACTTAGGAGTAGAAGTTCTGGGTCACATATTTTAATTCTATGTTTAACTATGAGGAACTGCCAAACTGTTTTCCAAAATGGCTGTACCGTTTTAGAGTCCTACTAGCAGTGTATAAGGGCTCTAATTTCTTTATATCCTCTTGAATACCTTCTATTGTTCATCTTTTTGATGACAGCCATTCTAGTGGGTATGAAGTGGTATCTCATTGCAGATTTGACTTGCATTTCCCTAATGACTAATGATGTTGAACATCTTTCAATGTCTTTATTGGCCATTTGTACATCTTCTTTGAAGAACTGTCTATTCAAATCCTTTGCATGTTTTTCATTTGGGTTATTGGTCTTTTTATTGCTAAGTTGTAAGAGTTTTATGTATATTTTGGATACAAGATTCTTATCAGATATGTGATTTGCAAATATTTTGTTACATTCTATAGGTTGTCGTTCTACTTACTTGCAGATATCATTTGCAGCACAAATGTTTTTAATTTTAATGAAGTCCAGTTCATTTTTTCTTTTGTCACTCGTGCTTTTGGTGTTGTATCTAAGAAACCACTGCCTAACCCAAGGTCACAAAGATTTACTCCTAAGTTTTCTTCAAAGAGTTTTATGTCTTACATTTAGGTCTTTGATCTATTTTGAGTTATTTTTTTTATATGGTGTGAAGCAAAGCTCCAAATTCATTCTTTTTCATGTGGTTATCCAGTTATCCCAGGACCATTTGCTGAAGAGACTATTCTTTCCCCATCATATGGTCTTGGTATCCTTGTCCAAAACTGACCATGGATGTATGGGTTTATTTCTCAACTCTCAATTCTATTCTTTTACCTATATGCCTTTCCTTATGCCAGTAACAGACTGTTTTGATTATTGTAGCTTTGTAGAAAATTTTGAAATTGGAAAGTGTGAGTCCTCCAACTTTGTTCTTCTTATTTTAGAATTGTTTTGGCTATTCTGGGTCCCTTGCAATTCCATATGAATTTTAGGGTCATCGTGTAAATTTCTGTAAAAAAGCCCAGGCCCAGATGGTTTCACCAGTGAATTCTACCAAATATTTAAGGAATAAATAATACCAATTACCTGTAATGTTTTCCAGAAAATAGAAGCAGAGGGAACAGTTCTCAACTCATTTTATGAGGCTAGTATGACATCTGGTATACAGAAAATCCTAAGGATTCTACTAAAAACCGTTAGAAGTAATAAATGAGTTTTAGCAAGACTGCAGGACACAAGATCGAAATACAAAAATCAATTGTATCTCTATACCATAACAATGACCAATACAAAGATGGAATTAAGAAAATTCTACTTATATATTATAGCATCAAAAAGAATAAACATCTAGGAATAAATTTAACAAAAGAAGGGCAAGAAAAATATATTTGTATTTGGAAAATAATGTATACTGAAAACTACAAAAACATTATTGAGAGAAATTAAAGAATATCTAAAGAAATGGAAAGAAGTTATGATTCTTGAAATGTACATTTTAAAGAGGCCTGTCCTAGTAGAGCTAGAGATGGTAGTTTCAGAACTTGAAATATGCTGATTGTTACGTGCAGGATGAAGGAAACAGCTGAGGGCTTCCCTGGTGGCGCAGTGGTTGAGAGCCCGCCTGCCGATGCAGGGGACATGGGTTCGTGCCCTGGTCCAGGAAGATCCCACATGCCGTGGAGCGGCTAGGCCCGTGAGCCATGGCCGCTGAGCCTGCGCGTCCGGAGCCTGTGCTCCGCAACGGGAGAGGCCACAACAGTGAGAGGCCCACGTACCGCAAAAAAAAAAAAAAAAAAAAAAAGAAAACAGCTGATGCTTTTTTTGGATGTGGGGAGATGCCCTTTAGAAATTTATTTATTTCATATATTTTGGGTGTTTAACTGCAATTTGCTAGAAGTTCTGAAAAGTTTTTACAATTTTGTCCATTTTCTACAGTGCTGCAGTTGTTGGAACTTCTGCAAATTTCCATGGTTGTTGGTAATTCAGGACAAGGGCAGTCTTTCTAGCTGTAACTTTGGCATTTAAGGGCACCCCCACCCAAGCCTATAGACTTTATGATCCAGCACAAATCAACTTTGTGCTTAACAAAGTTGCACTCTTACTTTCAAATAAGGTACTTTTCCCCTTATTTCCAGTACTTGCTAATCAAACCTCTTATTAATCATTCCAGGAATGTGCCATTGGTGCTTCTATTGTTGCTTCATTAAATGATGCTATCTGTACTGTCATGGATAATTTCTATGATTAAGAGCTGAAATGTTTATAGGAGATCAGCAGGAGAGAAAAATTAAACTAACTGGTCAGAGGTGAGAGGTACACCAGAGATGGAAAGCAAGGTGGCTATCGCAGAAATCAAAACTGGCCAAAAATTTTAAGTGTTTTTTTCCTTTTTATATCTCTTGCCCATCTAATTCTAATCCTCTCTTGGTATTAGCATGTCTCTCCTTCTCTCTAGACAGTACTCATAATCCTGCTTTTATGCCTTGACCCACCTGTAAACCTACACAGGTCATATGGTATTACGAAAAATCAGGAAAATAAAATTCTTGAAATCTGTTCTTTATGTTGGTACACAGACTATGTATTGTAAAATATACATATTTTACAAATAGTATTACTAAAGTAAACCTGTGGCAGACACACTTCTAAAAAGTTATGTGATAACTGACTCTGCAAATCAAATCTTGAATTCATCAGAGGAGTTAATTTAAGGAACTCAGTGGATGAATTCTGTCATAGTGAAGGCTCCTTCTATAAAATGAATTCTCCATCCAACCTCTGTATCTATCCATTTGGCAACATGCATGTTTTTTATTCCCTGAGTTTTCTTAAATTGGAGCACACCTATACTTGGATCTTTAAGACAGTGCTGAAATCACTATTAGAACACAGCTTTCTTTTCCTCTCTGCTGAGTATAATGATCTAGGGAAGGAAAAGTGAACTAACAAATCCTAGCTTGTGTCATTATAGCTTATGACTGGTTAACATATATACTTTTTTTAAAAAAATAAATTTATTTATTTATTTATTTTATTTTTGGCTGCATTGGGTCTTTGTTGCTGTGAACGGGCTTTCTCTAGTTGCAGCGAGCGGGGGCTACTCTTCATTGCGGTGCGCAGGCTGCTCATTGTGGTGGCTTCTCTCGTTGCGGAGCACGGGCTCTAGGTGTGCGGGCTTCAGTAGTTGTGGCACATGGGCTCAGTAGTTCTGGCTCGTGGGCTCTAGAACACAGGCTCAGTAGTTGTGGTGCACGGGCTTAGTTGCTCTGTGGCACGGGGATCTTCCCAGACCAGGGCTCAAACCCATGTCCCCTGCATTGGCAGGCGGATTCTTAACCACTGTACCACCAGGGAAGCCCTGGTTAACATATAATAGGGTATTTCCATGCCTAATGTCCAAGCCTCGTCAGGTCTTCTGTGGGCTCCCTTTTCTAACACCCTGTTTAGTACCCCTGCGGCCAGTTCATGTCACTGTCTCTTGTGAGAATTGACTCAATGACTTTTACAGATCAAGAGTTTCTGTATTTATTTATAATACCATTGTTTCCTCTGTCAAAGAGGGAGACTGAAAAACCAGACATCTTCTGTAATTTGATTTCATAGTTACGTCCAGCAAGTCCTTTTAGAGATTTACATGTTCCAATGATAGAAACTGAGGTAGGACCTTGTGTCTCTCTGCTTCAGTTTTTTGACTTATCAAAAAGTTCCCACCATACCCCACCTCCTTGACAGAAATGTTATCATGATAAGTTTAAATAAAGGCATGCATAAAAAATCCAAAGTACTGTCCTAATTATCTAACTCACAATTTTTCTCTCATTAAGACCCCAATTTTAATTTGACAGAGCTAAATAAATCAGCTTTATGCACACCTGCTTCTTTCCACATAAAAAACGCACACAAAATACATGCACCTGATTGTGGGAAACCAGAAATTAGTCCCACATGACGGATTTTCTTTTAACCACCCACTTTACATTTATAGTCCACTTTAAGGGCTCTGTGCCTGGAGTTGGCAGCTCTAAGAACAGTGAGATCAGTTTGTCTACAGTTGTTCCCAACCTTTTTTGGCTCTGGTACACCTACACTTGCTTCCAAAAATATACCCCCCAGTCTGGTGCTCAATGGAATGAAAATCTTTCCTGAGCTAATAGAATATAAAACAGAAAAGGCAATGGACATAGTTCTGCATTTTAGAGTACTCATAACAACACAGTGAGGCAAACCCGTGCAAATGACGCAATTGACCCTGCATCAAGAGAAACAGAGCTTTGGGCTGTTCTTTCAAAGGTGGTAAAGATTTACACTTCTCAGTCTGCATCTCGCAGCTTGGCCTCCCTTGCTTTTGAAGAGATGGTCAGCCAAGGTAAATGGTGCGGCCAATAGCACTGGAATCAGCGGAAACTAACTGGTTTGTACAAGGACGAAAATCATGGTCTTGGTCCTATTAGCACTATGTTCTAAATGCCTGAGCTAACTAGCCACTGATATTGCCTGTGAGAAAACCAACCTTCATCAGAAACAGAAATGTACTTGAGTACTAACACATAAATTAATAGCTCAGTCTCCAGGACTTGAATTCAACATGAAGCCTATTCCAAAGTTGCCATTTAATATGGTGGAAAAACCCCTATTTACCTGAACAATTTTCAAAGTTTCACAATTTGTATTATTCCCCCCAATAATTAACTTTATTTCAAGTAAAAGGCTTGAATTCCAACTATTTACACCACATTTCCTAAAATTAGCATGCATTTCTGAGAAATTTTTACTAGACATTGATATTATTTATATGAAATAAGCCTTGAAAGGCAAGTCTCTAAAGTTAATTGGGGCACCTTCTTTACAGGTATCTATTTCTCCTATAGGAAATTCACAGGTAGGAATTCCTGGTCAAGGCATTAATAAGAGCTTAACAACCTTCAAGATACCTCCTAATGGAAACTATAATAATCTCTTAAAGAAGTTTTGTTAGTTGTCTGGAATAAAGTCCATAATTACCCCTTGACTCAATCCACCTTGTATGATCTATAATTACTGTTATATTAAAGTACATCAGGCAAGATTAGTGATTTCAACTCCTCTCTGCTTATACCTTACCCTGATTTGCCCCCAGTCTCCAGAAGAGCTTAAAGAGCCATTTTTTACTAAATTCTAAAGACAAGATATAAAAGGCATGGGGAAAAAAAAGTTTCTCAGAAGAAAAATCCACTGAATTCTAGTAAAGACCAGCTAGGAAGTGAATGTTGCTTACTAGCATTCCAACTAAATTTAGTGGTATCGATTGTATACGAATGTGTGTGGGTCGCACATATGGTCGCCTTATCTTTGATAAAGGAGGCCAGAATATACAATGGAGAAAGGACAGCCTCTTCAATAAGTGGTGCTGGGAAAACTGGACAGCTACATGTAAAATAATGAAATTAGAACACTCCCTAACACCATACACAAAAATAAAACCAAAATGGATTAAAGACCTAAATGTAAGGCCAGACACTATAAAACTCTCAGAGGAAAACATAGGCAGAACACTCTAGGACATAAATCACAGCAAGATCCTTTTTGACCCACCTCCTAGAGAAGTGGAAATAAAAACAAAAATAAACAAATGGGACCTAATGAAACTTAAAAGCTTTTGCACAGCAAAGAAAACCATACAGAAGACCAAAAGACAGCCCTCAGAATGGGAGAAAATATTTGCAAATGAAACAACTGACAAAGGATTAATCTCCAAAATTTACAAGCAGCTCATGCAGCTCAATATCAAAAAAATGAACAACCCAGTCCAAAAATGGGCAGAAGACCTAAATAGACATTTCTCCAAAGAAGATATATAGACTGCCAACAAACACATGAAAGGATGCTCAACATCATTAATCATTAGAGAAATGCAAATCAAAACTACAATGAGATATCATCTCACACCAGTCAGAATGGCCATCATCAAAAAATCAAGAAACAATAAATGCTAGAGAGGGTGTGGAGAAAAGGGAACACTCTTGCACTGCTGGTGGGAATGTGAATTGGTACAGCCACTGTGGAGAACAGTATGGAGGTTCCTTTAAAAATTACAAATGGAACTACCATACAACCCAGCAATCCCACTACTGGGCATATACCCTGAGAAAACCATAATTCAAAAAGAGTCATGTACCAAAATGTTCATTGCAGTTCTATTTACAATAGCCAGGACATGGAAGCAACCTAAGTGTCCATAATCGGATGAATGGATAAAGAAGATGTAGCACGTATATACAATGGAATATTACTCAGCTATAAAAAGAAAGAAAATTGAGTTATTTGAGGTGAGGTGGATGGACCTAGAGTCTGTCATACAGAGTGAAGTAAGGCAGAAAGAGTAAAATAAATACCGTATGCTAACACATATATATGAAATCTAAAAAAAAATTGGTCCTGAAGAACCTAGGGGCAGGACAGGAATAAAGACGCAGACGTAGAGAATGGACTTGAGGACACGGGGAGGAGGAAGGGTAAGCTGGGACAAAGTGAGAGAGTGGCATGGACATATATTCACTACCAAATGTAAAATAGATAACTAGTGGGAAGCAGCTGCATAGCACAGGGAGATCAGCTCGGTGCATTGTGACCACCTAGAGCGGGGGATAGGGAGGGTGGGAGGGAGATGCAAGAGGGAGGAGATATGGGGATATATGTATATGTATAGCTGATTCACTTTGTTATACAGCAGAAACTAACACACCATTGTAAAGCAATTATACTACAGTAAAGATGTCAAAAAGAAAAAAAGAATGTGTGTGGGTAGTTGGATTAAATATTTGAAAATGCGTTGAAAAAAGAAAAAGAAAGTTGAGTTTTATCTTAGTGATAATACAGTTCGTATTAAAGACAGGTTGGGGTAGAAAATTAAATGAAGGTAAAACTGTAGAATCACACGTGGCTCTATCCAACTCTCATTCCTTCTTCTCTTCTTCCACAGAATTCTTGGTTCTTATATTTAAACAGCAAAACTGAGGAAACAAAGACTCTCACTACAATTCAGACATTAGAAAAAAACAGAAAGTCAGACCAATTAATTCTATAGATACACACTTTGAATTTGCACCTTCAATTTTCATTTAAGTTTTCTGAGAAAAGATGATACCAGCACGGGTTTGGTGACTATGGACAATAAATTGCAAGGCTTACTCAAAGTGCACACTGTCGTAGAAAAATTCACCAATGCTGTAGATACTTGCCCTGCTCTAGCAAGGACCAGCTTCAGGAACTGTTCAGATTTATTATAAAAACAGGTACTGGGAAGAACAATAAAGAAAGGTTGTATGTCTCAGACTATTTGAAATGATTCCATTAAATAGACTGAAAAATACATTAAAATACCTAAAATAGACTGAAAAAGGCATACTACTGAATATTATGACTAGCACTTCTCAAAACCGTCCAGGTCATCAAAAACAAGGAAAGCCTGAGAAAATGTCACAGCCCAGAGGAGCTTAAGGAGACATGACAACTAAATGTAACATAGTATCATTACACGTGGATGGGATCCTGGGACAGAAAAACAGTATTAGGTGAAGTCTGAATAAACTATGAACTATATCCATATTGGTTCATGAATTTTAACAAATGTATTATATTCATGTAAGATGTTAATAATAGGAGAAACTGGGTATGGGATACATTGGGACTCTCTGTACTATCTGCTCAATTTTTTCTGTAAACGAAAAACTATTCTTAAAAAATAAAGTTTATTAAAAGTGGGTTCTATTTCTCAGGCTATTTGAAATGATTACACTAGTGAAAAAGACCTAATACTTGAGGGCCTAGCTCACGGGCCTGGATCAAGGGCACTCAGAGACTTCAGCCATCAGATAAGAACACGACAAGGACTCCATACCCCCATAGTAATCCAGCTCAGAAAGCCGCAAATCCAGGCACCCAAAATCCCTTCAGAGAATTTCAGTGGGAACAGTTGATAATTAAGATAATAAGCAAAGCCTATTTAACTTTCTTCATCCCAAACAACCCTACATCTTGAAAACACATTGTAGGCAGCAGGTTTCAAAAGCAGTGAAATCCTCATTTGCAGAAGTCAAACTAACAATTGGGGGGGTGGGGTGGGGGACAAGCCATCCCTGGTGACTTGCATCCTCCATCAGCTGCCAGCCCCTCCTGATGGAGAGAGGAGCTGGTATGGGAGCAGAGGCAGCCTGGGCCTTTAGCAACTCCTACCTCAGGCACTACGATGTTGATGTTGTCTAACACTATCGCTTACACAGACAAAGCACCCAAACTCCAAGTCAGACTCTTGCCCTCCTCTTGCCTAAGGATTCAGTAAGCACCAAGGACCATGGGAGCTCTATTCGCCAGTCAGGTTATGAACGCTGAAGGATAGTTTCTTAATGGAAATACTGACCATGGTTAATTAGTAAAACACAAATTTCAAGGTGAAAATCTCTTGATTCTATATATTCATTCTTTCATTCAAAGTATATATATTTATTAAAGAAGTATTATGAGCCAGATACTGGGCTCATGAAAGAAATTAGCTCAAGAGAACACTCTGAACTGATGAAACAGTTTAGATGAACATCAGATCAATAAATATAAATGTGGATGACGTTAATAGAATCTCATCAAGCAGAGAACATTCTTGATTTAACCTCGCACGCCCTCTATTGGTCTCTTGGTTAAAATGCAAAGCTTATATAACCCACAGTTTGGTAGGTCATGTTCAATATGCTGGAAATCTGACGTGCTGACTACTCATTGGACTTCGTGAACACTCAGACCTCTGACTGCTGTGTGGAATCTCCTCTCTCTCCTTCTCTCTCTCTCCCCGCTCCCTCTCTCTCTCCCTCTCCCTCTCTCTAATTTCATAATACCTGTTACGATACTACCATTGATTCATTCAACCAATATCTATTGAAGTCCTACCTTGAGAGGGCACTAACTCATCTTTCCAATTTAAATAACTTTATTCTTTATTTTTCAAACATATTGACATTCCATAAGTCAACTGGTAGTACCAGGAGAGACACTTCCCCAAAGGGTTGGGAATCAATGTTTCCCACTCATCTCTCTCTGCCCATCCATTCCAACTTTCATACTCGATCATTCACCCAACGAAAATTTTTTAAGTTTTCTATGTGCCAGGTAGAGTTCTAGGCAGTGAAGCTACAGTAATAAACAAAATCAAATAAAAATCCCTACCCCCTATGAAGTTTATATTCTAGTGGGAAGGGGTGTAAGGCATGAAATAAATAATGAATAAGTAAATTAAATAATTTTTTAGACAATCAATAGTATGGAGAACAATAGAACAGGGAAAGGGCAATGGGAGGCTTTTTTGCAGTGCAAATTTAAAAACGTGGTCAGGGAAGGCCTTACTGAGAAAGTGATATTTGAGCAAAGACTTGAAGGAGGTAAAGGGTCATTAATTGTGAGAAGGATATTTCAGGCAGTGAGAACAGGAAGGGCAAAGGCCTGGAGGTGGGAACATGCCTGGTATGTTCAAGGGAAAAGAGGAGTCCAGTGGCCAGATAATAGCGAGGAAAAGAACAGTAGTTCTACAGGGGGGGAAGGAGAAATAGGGGGAATGCACAGGGCTTTGTAGGCCGCGGTAGGCACTTCGGCTTTTACTCAGTGAAACAGGGAGCCAAGGCAGTGTTTTGAACAGAGGAGTAATAGGATCTGACTTCTGTTTTAATAGGATCACTATGTCCGCTGTGTGGAGAATAGACCTAACAGGGGCAAGGCCAGAAGCAGGAACACTAGTTGGGAGGTGGTTGCAATAATCCGAGAGAGATGAACTAGGGTTATAGTGCTGGAGGCAGTGAGAAGTGGTCAGATTCTGGATATATTTTAAAGATGGAGTTGGGATTTTTTACAGACTGAACGTGGGGTGTGAAAGAAAAGGAGTCAAGGATGATTCCAACATGTTTGGTTTCAACAACTGGAAGAGTAGGGCTGCCATATGAGGGGGGATTAGGAGTTAGCTTTTGGACGTATATTAAGTTTGGGATGTCAACCACACACCCACCAATCAATCTACTCTCTACCATCTCCTACCTAGCTATCCATTTACTCACTCAGATTTCTCTATGTCACAAATCCCTTGACATCTCTGTATGTCTTTCGGTGTGCCACTTCCAATTTTACTAACAATACTGCCTCCTACTTTGGCAAAAAACTGGGTATTTTTGATGTCTCCCTTCACCTTACCCCCAAGAGCTAACTGATCACCAAGTTCTGTCAGTTATGCCTCTAAAATCACTCTCAAGTGCTCTTCTTCCTTTTCACATCCACTGTCACCACCTTTGTTCATACTTTCAAGATCTCTCCCCTGGTTTTTGAGCATAGCAATTTGATCTTTTCCTTTACTAGTGAGACTGGGTAGACGGGTCCAGTGGATCTGGGGTCAGGAGGTGGAGGCAAGGGGCAGGGCATAAGTAAGAGGGTCATTTACTCCCTTCCCTGGTACCTAGACCTGAAAGCGAATGCCAGAATTACATTTAAGAGAGAATGCTAGGGCTTCCCTGGTGGTGCAGTGGTTGAGAATCGGCCTGCCAATGCAGGGGACAAGGGTTTGAGCCCTGGTCCAGGAAGATCCCACATGCCGCAGAGCAACTAAGCCCGCGCACCTAGAGCCCATGCTCCGCAACGAGAAGCCACTGCAAAGAGAAGTCTGTGCACCGCAACGAAGAGTAGCCCCCCCACCCCGCCGCAACTAGAGATAGCCCGCGTGCAGCAACAAAGACCCAACACAGCCAAAAGTAAATAAATTTAAAAAAAAGAGAGAGAATGCTGAGGTTGAGCTGGGAAAGCATACCTATAATAAGATTATGAGATCAAGGTTGCCTTGAGTGCCCCCCCGCAAATACTTCCTGATCAACAACCTTCCAGTGAATCAGACAGTGGGCCAACCATGATGCCACTGGAAAGCTAACACCTCTTTCATGATGAAACTGGTCTCTCAGCCTTAGATTGCTGGAGATAATTGCAGGGTACAAGGTAGACAAGTGCATCGGGGAGTAGCAAGACTGGATGAGTGATCATGGAGTGAGAAGGGCATGAAGTTCTACGGGCTGCTGATGTAGGAGGTGTGTGGGCGGATGACTGAATTTCACTTCAAAGGTTTCCAGGTAAGAGTCCTTCAATTTCTGCCATGGCAGATGTGGCTGTGCCAAAAGGAAATCACACCTGAATGATCCAGTTAGTGTAATTCATATATGGCAAACACTTTCTGGTGCTTAGTATGGGCCAAGTATTAGTCTATGTACTTTACACACATTAGTTCACGTAATACAACTGCTTTGTGAGGTAGGTACTATTATTATCTCCATTTTATAGGTGAGGAAATCAAGGAACAGAGTTTAAGCAGGTTGTTCAAGATCACATAGGAAGCGGCAGTGCTGGGATTCAAACCCAGGCAGTGTGACTTGAGTCCCTGCTCTTACCCCCTCTGCCATGTTGTATGGTGAAAGCTAACAGAATGTGCCCTTGGGTGGTCCATACTTGGGTAGTCAAGATATTGACCAGACTCCGGGATGTCAGTGGTTCTAGCAAATAGCCAGGGTGAGAGTGGGCTGGAAATAATTAATGCCATGAAAGGAAGAGGTCTGGATGGAGGGGTATAGTGGATTAGAAATGAATTCTGAGGAGGCTGGAGGTGGAGAACCAATCGTATTATGTATCAGAGGTGTAGCAGTACTGCTGCTCCGCCAGGACCTGGTCAATCCATATGGCCTGGAAGGTTGTCTGCTGGTAGTGGTATGGTGGAGAGGTAAATGTGGGGGAGGAGGACTTTGAATGGCATTCTCCAAAACTAGTATATGAACTGGAGGCTGTGGTTGGAGAGCAGATGGCTATGGAACTTGTGAAAGTGGAAGGCCTTTCAGATGCATGGGCAGCAATGGCTGGGAAAGAGGGATCCACCACTAAGAAGGCGTTACAGATGTGGGAGGAGGAAAAATCTGCACTGAAGTTCATTGGAATGATATCCCAAAGACCTGAAGGTTACCTTGGTGTGTCTTTGTCTCAACTGTAGGATCACAGAGGTATACCAGAGGTTAGGTCAGATATGGGGCAACTAGAAGAACCCTTAGTCCAGGAGTTCTCAAACTGTGTTGTGCATCAGAATCACCTTAGGGAGACACTGGTTAAAAAAAAAAAAAAGAATATTCTTGGGCTTTACCCCTAGTGGGTCTGATTTAGGAATCTTCATTTTAGAATTAAGATGCAGGTGGGCTGCAGGCCACATTACGAAACACACTCCATGAGATTATATGCAAGTCTGAATAGGCTATGTTGGCCCACTGGAGGGGTGCCCTTGGGCACAGGCAACCCCCGATCCTAACAGAATGGGGCATCTTGGAACAACATAAACCTCTGGGCTGCCCCAGGATGGACCTGGATCTTTATGTTCTACACTTGCTGCCCCGGCTCCTCTGCGCTATAACAATTTGAGCTCATGATCACAAACTGCTTGTCCCTCTCAAAGGAAGTGTCTCCCTATCTTGAAGGTGGCCTTGAAGAGCTCTCATTCCCACTTGGGGTAATTGGCCTTGTTTAGGGCCAGCTTAGGTCCAGAGATCAAAAGTACCTAGGTCCTCCTGTGACAGGACAATACTCCCCACCCATCAACCCCTCCTCACCCACACCCCTGTACCTGGATGTTGAAGGCATTAGTCAGTGGTATAGACCAGGGCTGGGGTAGAAGGCCTTCAGCTACGGGAAGGTCATTTTTGTGTCTGGGGACCAAATTCCTTTCTCCTTAAGAGAAAGGATACTGGGGAAGTGAAGATGCAGAGGTAGTAGATGAATTGTGGGCAGTATCAAGGGGTTGCTGACGTCTTCAATCATTTTAGGGACTTCATTTTAGAAAAATGTACATCTTATCCAGCACTATGTAAACTCTGCCCAGAAATATCACTTTCACACTTTGGGGCTTGGCCTGGGGATAGTGCTACTGTAATCATTCAATTACCACGCAGCTCAGACATTCTGTGACATCTCATTAAGTGAATTTATCAAAATATTGCCCAGGTAAATATTCTAGGAGGTGGTGTGTGATCTCATTTGCTGGAAGCAAGTGGGGACACTGCACAGGAATCCTCCATTCATTACCTTTCTTGATCCAGATGAGGTTGTAGGTGCCCCTAGGGGATACATAACCCTGTGAAGGCCAGAGCCTTATGGAATTGAGCTAGAAGGTTCTGGGGTAACAGAAAGGATTTTGAATAGTGATTACACTGAGGACAGAATAATCTTGACAAGAAGAACTCCCTGCTTTTTATTTTCAGAAAGGGTCTCAAGGTTAATGTGGAAGAGATGGAGAATCTGATGAATCCCGCTGCCAGCTGCTGTCCAGAGTTTTTATTTTATAGAAGGCCTTGATTTTAGATTCAGAGAGCACCTGCTCCTTAGGAAGAAGAAAAGTCCTGGATATCAGCACTACAGCACAGTCACCCTTGCCAATTAGGGGTGGTCCCACTGTCTCTTGGTAAGGAGTATCCTCATTTGCCTTATGAGTATGGGCTGGACCTAGTAGTGGAGGTCGAACAGTGAATTCATGTGATGTTTGGGAGGAGTAGGGGTATAGGGAAGGCTGGCAGTGAAACTTTGATAAAGCAAAGGGCCTGAGTCTTTAAGCTGATCGTGAATAGTCTACTTTCAGCCAGGAGCTTACGGGCAAAGGGGACGTGGAAGTGCAGTGGGTGACAAACAGTACCAGGGCTCACTTTAGCTGGACAGGCAGTGGGACCCCACTGGACCAGAGACTTGCCTGAGAGGCTACCTAAGACCCCCTGGGTGTAACCCAATCTGGATATAAGTGACTTTCATCAAACACTTACTATGTGCCAGGCTCTTTGCTAGGCTCTTTAATACAATGATCAGATTTAAGCCCCATCACCCTATAAGGTGGGTACTATTATTATCCCTAATTTACAACTGAGGATACTGAGGCACAGAGAGGTTTTGCAGCTGGTAACTGATGGAGCTGGAATTCCCTGTGCAACACTGAACCACTGTATTAGACTATCTTCCCTAGATCTCATCTGATCTGGGCTACTATGGGAAAGGTTTGTTTATTTTGTCTCATGATGGGTTTGTTCTGCAGGTGCCAGGATGGAATGGGTGTAAAGAGGAAGTGATAAGGACATGCGCTCCATGGCTGAAGGAGGAGTCTGCCTTGGTGCTGAGGCGACGTGGCTGACCCTGAATCCAGGTTTCCATTTTCATGCAGTCATCTATTGGTTTGGAAAGGCTGGAGGTGGGATGGTGTCAGAAGAGGAGGGGGGTTCTGGCTGCTTGGTTAATGAGTTATACTGCACATACAGCACTCTGGAGAACTGGAACTGGAATGCAATCCACTGTCATTCACTCTGTGCATAAAGAGCTGGAGCTCTTGAGAACAGAGCTCTAGTAGCTTTGATCCCAACTGCTAGCTGGACGGTAACTAAGAGCTGGAGGTCTCATTCTATATTCTTCTTGTTGAGTTTGCCAAGACACAAGGCAGAGTTATATGGCTCTATCATTCACTGCCCCCAGGTGGAAGTCCCAGAAACCAATGGCATTCTAGGGCAATAATCTCTCCTCTCCTAGCAGCGAAGCAGGCAGAGGGGGCCCAGCTGGCACAGATCCCGTGTCACCAGGTGGAAGGCTGAAATGTCATGGGATAAGATGGCAAATAACAGAATTGTGGCAAGAAGAAGGGCAGGTTGAGCTAGAGATGGAAATAAGTCTTAAATGGATTATCAGAATGAGATAAAGGAAAATACTGGGAGCTGTAATGCAGAGTCAAACAGGAAGAGGTGAGGATGAGAAACAGCCAGTCAAAGTGGACAAAGAAGATGCGATCTCGGCAAATTCTGGAGGTTAGGAGTCACTGTCCCATGCTGGGTTTCAATACCTCCTAGTACATGTTTACATGGAAAGAGTGAGTCCCATTTAAGGGGATCTAGATGGGACAAGATGGCTTCTTAAGAGACTGACTACAAAAAGCAGAATCAAAGAATTCAAAGAGGCCTGTGAGCAAGTGATAGAAGTGGACAAGAGTCATTTCATGGAGAAAGTAGAGGCCATGGGGCCAGCACTCACTAGTAGGCAACCCAGATACTTCTCTGCTATACCCTCCTTGACTCCTTTTGCTCTGGCTTCAGAAGAGGTGGGTCTCCTCCTCCCAAAGCCATTCCTCCCATCCTCTCCTGCCTCCTCCGAGACTTTGCTCCATTTCTTATCCTTCTCATATTTCCGTTATTTCCCTTTCAGTCTACAAATGTTCTCAAAGCTCTTAAAACAAACCCAACAAGTCAGCCCTCAACCCTGTTTCCCTTGGCCACTGCCCTCCTCTCCTTTCTTTCTCATTTGAACTTTTGGACAGATTAATGTTCCTTTCTTGTCCATTTCTTTAGTTCCTGCTCACCCCTCAACAGTTTGTATTCCCATCACTCTCCAGAAAGTTCTCTTACCAAGGTCATTAATGACTATATTAATTGCCAAATATGACTGACACTTCAGTACTGCTCTGGATTGTTGAGAGCTCTTTCCTTCTTTAAACTCTTCTGCTCCCTTGGTATTCTATGGTCCCTTTCTATTTCGATTACCTGGCCAGTCCTGATTGCTGCTTTTCAGCTGAACTCACTGGGGCTTCTTCTTATACTTGCCCATTACAAGTTGGTATTTCCTGGGGTTCTAGGCTCTACTTTCTTTTTCTCCTCACTCTCTGCCTTTTCCCTAAGTAATCACACCCATTTTCCTGGTTTGTGCTACCATTTCATATACAGGGAACACATCTGCTTCTAGTTCCAGCTTCCACCTCCATCTCCAAATCTCAGAATCCAATTTCCCTGGGTACTACCTCTGCTGCATACCACCACCTACTCCCGTGTACTGAGGTGGTATAATTCAGGGGTTAAGTACACAGGTTGAAGAGTTAGATTGCCTGGGTTTGACTCTCATTGCTCTGCCTTAGTTCAGGTCCTCATCACTTGTCAGTGAGAGTGCCGATACCCAATTCAGTCCCTCGACCTATAGTCTACACCTCCTTCAATCCATCCTCTATAACTACAGTCAGTTTCCTAAAACACAAATCTAACCACGTTACTACCTAACATAATATTTCAGTGCCCCCCATTTCCTACTGAAGAGTTTCTCAAAGTGTGTGCATCAGAATCACCCCTAGATTTTGAAAGTGCAGGTTCTGATGCCCCAGTCCAAACCTACCTGATCAAGATCTCTGAGAGGTCTAGAAATCTGCATTTTTCAACTGAGTGACTCCGACATACATGAAGCCCTTCATGAGCCATTTCCTACTTTTCTACCTCATCTGCTGCCATTATCTACTTTGAACCTTAACCCTCCAGCAATGTGTGTAGTTCCCCCAATCCGCCAAGCTATTTCACAGTGCTGCTTCTGCAAGGCCCTTCACCTACTTGTCTCCCCAGCACACTGCTCTCCATCCTTTGAAGTCTTCTTAACCACAACCTCCTTACTGAGAAATCTTACTTTCCTTCTGTACAGCTGTTTCTCAACCATTTTTTCATTATCATTCCCTCACCCAAGGAGCCTTTTTAGACACCTTTTTCTAATTGACCTCTCCGCGAAATTTTATATCACAGATGTACTGTACATCTGTTATGTACTGTGACCCTTTGGAAAACCATAAACTATGTAACATCTAAGTTTCTTGCCGCCCCCGCTTCCCTACCACCTGCCCCAGCAAGAATCAATTTTTGCTCCCTTGGGGGCAGTATCACTCCCATTGAGAATACACGCTCTGCAGCAGCAGAAGACACTGCTATCCAAACCGGTCTTCTTGAGGTTCACCTTTGGTTTCTCTGATAAGTCTTTTCTGATTCTCCTCCTATCTCTCTCACCACTCCTTCTCAAGACTCAACTTTGTAGGTCTTTCTTCTCTTGCCTGCCTTGTAAACACTGGCATTCCACAAGGCTCATTATTTGAGTTTTTTCCCCTGTATTATTTTACACATGCTTCCCAGGTTAGTTTGTCTATTTCCTTAATTTTAATTACCACCTATCATGCTGGCTCCCAAATCTGTATCTTCAGTGAAGATGATTCTCCTGAGCTCCAGCCTCTTGCTAGTCTAAGTATGGGCCACAAATTGGCAGCCTTTAGTATTGCCTGGGAGTTTGTTAGGAATGCAGATTCTCAGGTTCCCCCAAGACCTGAACCAGAATCTCCAATTTAATAAGATCCCTGGGTATTTTGTATGCACATTAAAGTTGAGAAGTCATAGGCTGGACCCCATTGCCGACTCTCTAATAGACATCTCTAATTAGATGCTCCATAGGCAGAGCAGTCCCCATCCCCTACTCTTCTTGGTTAAAGGTAACACAATTACTCAGTCATCTACATAAGAAATCTAGATCACTCCTTCCTTATCATTTATATCAAACTGGTTACCATTCCTACCTATTCTAGCTACTAAATGACTCCTGAATTTATTCTCTCATCTATGCTCATCACCACAGCTTTCACCTCCTTTAGGATAGATTATTATCACAGTAAAGGTCCTAACAGATTTCTCTGTCAACATTCTGGCCCCCAACACTCACCAATTTATCTACCAACTATTGCCAGAATCATATTCCTAAAATGCAAATCTGATCATGTTACCTCTTCCTGGCTAAAGATTCCTTCAGTGATTCTTTACTCTTTTAAACCAAGGTTCTTAACCAGGGATCCACACATGGGCTGTAGGAGATCCTTAGACTTTCTGAAACTATAAGGAAAAATTTGTGTATGTACATTTTTCTAGGGACAGTGTTATATAGCTTTCATCAGATTTTCGGAGGGGTCCATGACCAAAATAGGTCAAGAACCACTGACCTGAAGGATCAAGTCCAAGCTGTTCAGCTTGGCAAACAGGACCCTTCATACCTCTCCCACCTCACCTCCAGCCACTTGCCTATAGGAGCCCTTGGTTTCAGCTTTAATTATAGACCTGGAAGTGCCCTCAGCTTTCACACCTCTGTGCCTCTGCACATGCTGTTCCTGAAATAACCCCAAGGTCACATACACAACTAGTAAGTGGTGCATTCCACTCCTTCTGGACACCCCACTACCTTGTGCCTAACTCTAGCATACACCGACCATATCATGCCTCTATTGTAACAGCTTCCCACTTTGTTCCAAGCAGATTTTATTATAAAAAGTTTTATTAATAAAAGTAATATAATCATATTAGAGAAAATATATGAAAATATATAAAACAGAGAAAAGGTACATGTATATATCTGTGTGTGTATACCCACATATACATATAGTATATATATATATAGTGTGTGTATGTATATATATTATATATATATATATCATACTATCATCATCGTCACAAAGTCACTGGTATCATTTTGTTGTATTTCCTTCTAGAAATTCTTTTCATATGCAGATATTTTTTTACATATCTCTAATCAGAGTGAATATATGATGCTGTAGCTACCTGCCCTTTAAAAGCAAAGCCAACAATATACGATATGCATTTTTTCTTGTTATGCAGTTGTCCTAACCACCATTTTTAATAGTTATATAGTAGCCCATCAAGTGGATATGTTGCAGTATACTACGTAACCATCCCACTGTTGTTGAATATTTAGGTCTCCTTCCCTCCTTTTTTCTTGGCTATTATACGTGAAAGAGAAATTACCATCTTCATATACACAGCTTTTCCATATTTTGGATTGGCTTATTTCCTTAGATTACCAAGAATAATAGATGTATGAGTTAAGATCTTTCTTCCTTTGGTTCAAATTTGGTAGAAGTAAAATATATACATGTATATATAATGTTTCAATTTTTCTTCCTCTAATTATTAGCGATACTAAATATTTTTTCATGTTTGTTTACTATTTGTTTCCTCTTTTGTAAATTGTTCATGTCTTTTACTAATTTATCTGAGTATTAGTGTTTTAAAAAATCAGTTAGAATAGTTAATGATTTTAACCCTTTGTTAATATTTGCTGTAACTATTTTTTTGCCTCTTTTTATTTTGGTAAAATTTTAGCTGCAAAAGTTAGAAAAAATCTCATTACTGAAATTTTGAAAACTAGAAAAACACATTAAAAAAATCATTTTAATTCTGTCACCCTAACGTAACCACTACTATCATTCCCACTAATTTTTTTTAAAAAAATGCATGTACTAAAAAAAATGCATGTATTTTACAAAGTTGTAACTGCAGTGTGCAAACAATTTTAAAACCTGTTTTATTAACCCAGAAGTATTTTTCTGAAATGCCCCATAGTCTTCATAATCATCATTTAAAATAATAGCATAATATTCCATGGAATGGATTCACCCTTTCCTTATTGCTAGATATTCATGTTATGTCTAATTTTAAAAAATAAATAACACTGGTAAATATCTTCAGGTTTCTTTTCCATATTTTGAATTATTTTCTTAGGAAACATTCTCAGAAGTAGATTACTAGATAAAAAGGCATTAATACATGCTGGCTACCAAACTGTTTTCTTAAGGGGTTGACCCAAACCACACTATTACTAGCAAACTCAGTACCATTTTTTTTCAGTTCTATTAAAGATAGGCTAGGTAAAGAGGTAAAGATAGGTAAAGATAGGCTAGATAAGTTACCTACTTATCTGCATTTCTTTGATTAGTAGTGATGAACATTGTCCCATGTTTTCCAGTTGTGCTTAAAACTCCTTTGTAAATTGTCTATTCATGTTCTTTGCCCATATTTCTTCTTATACATCATACTGTATGAATGTCTGAGAAAATGCAAACCTGTCACATTTTGTCATATTTATGTCAAATATGCCTTTCTAGTCTGTGTTTAGATTTTATTTTTGAAATGGCCATAAAAGTTATTTTGGTTTTAAAATTTTATACAAATATGTTGATCTTTTCCTTTGTTTTTCTTCTATTCTTTCCTAAGCTTAGAAAACTATTCCCCTTTAGAAGCCTGATGAATATTCATTCATCCTAGGGTTTTTTTCCTAATTTGCTTTTTTATATTTAACTCTTCAATCCAGCTGCCACTTATTTTAGTTTATTACAGGAGATGAGAGTATAAATGCTACAAGCTGTCACAACATCATTTACTGAACAATCCTTTCCAATCACTTGCAACACATCCTTTATAACTGATTGAATTCTTATATGCAACAGTCTCTTTGGGGAGTATACTATAACATCATTTGTCTAATCTTATACCAGTGGTACCAGTGTTTTCATTATCACAGTTTTTTATGTTTAATATCTAATAGCATTAGTCTCTCATTACTCTTCTTTTGCAGAATTTTCTTTGAAAATCACTCTTCTTTGGCTTTCAGATGCAATTATTTGCTGTCTTACCTCTAAGAGATAAACTTCTTGAGGGCAGAATTGGTTTATTTCCTTAGAATATTGCTGGGAATAATAGTACTGGGTCAACAGGTACAAACATTTTCCCCACTCTTAACATTTCCAACGTTTTCAAAGAGTGTGCCAATTTCACTGTAATCCTGCCAGCACCTGGATATTTTGAAATAAAAGATTTCTTTTTCAAAATTGGTAGGGGAAAAATGTGCCATGCTTCAATTTCTGTATCTCTGCTTATTAGTAATGATAAAAATATGCTTGACACTATGTAGGTGCTTAATCAATGCATGTTGAATGAATAAATGGCATGTATGAACCTGTACATGTATTTGGGGATACGGGGGTTTAAACAGATATTGTGGTTATAAGAGATAAATGCCCGCTAGATGTAAGTTTGTGGGCTAAATGCCTGTATTCCATCTGCAGAGGTTCTAGAGGCGCCAAGAACGCCTTGGAATTTGGACCTGAATTGGGGCAATCTCTAGAGACTCTTGGTAATTTATATTTACCACAGGCATGTCTGTTTCCAGGTAGGATCAGCTGCAAGCTGTCTGAAACAGTTAAGATAATGGCGTGTGGGTATGCCCACGCCTGCATACAGCCCAGAGGCAGCCATAATTGGCTGGAGATAGAGTGTGCTTCCTTTGGCAGCAAAACAGTAATAAGAAGTGGCAGGTACCTGGGTATTCCACTGCAAACTGACCCAGGCCCTAGGAGGCCTTAAGTGGTGAATTTAAATATATAAGCTGCTCCAGTGCCACATGCAGAAACTAGAGCTGACTTGTAGCACTGGGCATTTCCCATGAAACCACACTACTTTTCTTTTCAACTTGCTAAGCATGAGAAGGCAGAGAAGTCCTTGGTTCAGCGAAGCTTGGTTTTGTCCCTTTTATCTATAGCTTGAAGCAGACAGGGTCATTTTTCCCTCCTAGAGATCACTGTCTTGATTTTGAATTTTTTTAATAGAGCAAAAACTAACAAAAGGCAGGTTGTTTCTCTTTGTTTTTAAGACCATGTAAAACTCATTACTAAACACAGCTTCTCTATGCTCCACCACCTCAGTTGTAGATTCTAGTAGTAAACTTACTCAAGGATTTCCTTGGTCATGAAATCTATCCATTTGATGAAAAGAATTCCATATTATTACCTTAATCTGCATATGCTGAAGTTGTGCTCAAGATTTTATTCTGAAAAATAAAGTGCTGTTTTCTCTAGACTCAAGAGCACTAGAGTATCAAGGTCATGGCAGATAGTATGAACAACTGGTGTGTGAATGATGCATTGGCAGTTCCTACCACTGCTGCTTTATTTCACTCAAATAGCACATTGATAAATTCAGTTTTTAAATTCCCTCTCCTCTGGAGGGGGGGATAAATTAGGAGTTTGGGGTTAACAGATACACACTACTATATATAGAATAGGTAAACAACAAGGACCTACTATATAGCACAGGGAACTATACTCAGCGTCTTGTAATAACCTATAATGGAAAAGAATCTGAAAAGTATAACTGAACCACTTTGCTGTACAGCTGAAACTAACACAACTTTGCAAATTAACTATACTTCAATAAAAATAAATAAATCAATAAATAAAATCCTTCTCCTCCAACATGTACTACAGCCATCTTAAGCAAGATACCAAATGCTGAATAAGGCTCAGCAGTCCCTGTCAGACACAGAGTATAGCTGTTTGAAATGTTAACATCAAACTCAAAAAGGACTTTTCCTGTAACTCCAAGTAGCACCCAATAGCTGTTGCACAAGCCCTTTCTCCTTAGGGTAACACCTCTAAGTTGCCACTTTGCTGCTTAGAGATGGCAGCATAAGCCTCTTTTTTAAAAAAATTTATTTATTTTATTTATTTATTTTTGGCTGCATTGGGTCTTTGTTGCTGTGTGCAGGCTTTCTCTAGTTGTGGCGAGTGGGGGCTACTCTTCATTGCGTTGCGCGGGCTTCTCATTGCAGTGGTTTCTCTTGTTGCGGAGCACGGGCTCTAGGCACGCAGGCTTCAGTAGTTGTGGCACATGGGCTCAGTAGTTGTGGTGCATGGGCTTAATTGCTCTGTGGCATGTGGGATCTTCCCAGACCAGGGCTTGAACCCGTGTCCCCTGCATTGGCAGGTGGACTCTTAACCACTGCGCCACCAGGGAAGCCCTAAGTCTCCTTTTTGATTCTTCAGCCTTTTGTTTTAAATCTGTTCTCATCAATTCTCCATCTATTCAAAAATCTGTTTGCCACTCCTTTCAAGAACTAGCTCCAAAATTCACCTCTTCCAAGACTTCCATGATTAACTGCTCCTTATTGCTAAATCTCTTCATCTCATACATATATTCAATTGGTACCAAAATTGATGTTGCTCCCCAATTATTCTAGTTTTAATAATGTTTCTAGAGTATAAGTTCCTTGAAGACAGGGGAATTTCCAGAAAGCTTAAAAGGAATTTAGAGATTGTCTAGATATCTAGATTAATATCCTTTGCTCTGCCCATTTTCCTGATGAAGAGACTGAGACCGAGAGAGGTTAATCTGTCCAAGTCAGTCAGTCAAGTTTGTAGAAAAAGTAGGCATAAAGCCCAGGTGTCCTGACTTTCAATAGTACACTTTCCACTATATTATGTCATCTTTTATTTTACTTGTATCTCTTCAGAAGGTGTAGTAAAGTGTCATACACACACACCCCCCACGTCTCTCAATAACTGCCAATACAATAAACATAAGAGTTTACATAAATAAGAAACTGACTCAAGGAAAGAGATAGAAAGCAGAAAGGTCATTTTCTTACTTCTTTGCATGATGCCACCCTCCAGACCAGTTGATCGCTACTTTGCACATTCCATCAATCAGGCACTGGGCAGCTGTGATTGTAGCCCCTCCTACAGCTGCTGCATAGTCAAATATTCCTTCAGTGGCTGGGCAGTCATAACCTTCAGGCAAACATCAGAAGAGCTTGTTAAAAAATAAGCTGGATAAAGAGGGGTGTGATATTATGACTTATAATAAAGAATATACAGTTAACCCTTGAACAACATGGGTTTGAACAGCGCAGGCCTACTTACAGGTGGATTTTTTTTCAGCAGTAAATACTACAGTACTACACCATTAGCAGTAGGTTGAATCCGCGGATGCGCAACTGCAGATGTGGAGGGCTAACTATAAGTTATACTCAGGTTTTCGACTGCACGGAGGGTGGGTGCCCCTAACCCATGCGCTGTTTAAGGATCAACTGTATTTCTTCCCAGTTTGTGGCAGAGTTCCTAAAATTCTTGGAATTCCTAAATGATGAGTTATAGATGTGTCTTGGTTGTATTAATGAGGTAACTTGTGGACCACATCTAAGGATGGGGGTTGGTTGCCAGTAGAATTATGAGGGTTGGAACTATCAGTTCCATCCCCCTGACCTCCTGTGTGAGGCCAGAGGAACTGGTGATTGAGTTTGTAAAAAATGAATAAACAGAAACTTAAATTAAATAGTCAGGAGACCAGAAGGGGGCGCTCTCACACCCTGAAACAATAACCAAGTTTAACAAGAAGAAAGACTTTTCTTTCCTGGCAAGGACTCAATGAAAAAGCCATGGACTCTTTTTTTTTTTTTTTAAACCACAGCTCTCCCAAGTTCCTTTCCCTCTCTGTAAAAGTGTTCTCCTTCCCTTGCCATGGCTTGCCATGGTTGCAGACCCCAAATTGCAATTCTCTGCTGATCCCAAACAAACCCATCTTTGATGGAGAAATATCTGGCAGCCTACTTGTTTAGGTCAACAAGCTTAATCACCAATTGGCCAATGACTTAATCATTCATGCCTATGTAATGAAGCCTCCATAAAAACCCCAAAGGAGAGGGTTTGGAGAGCTTCTGGGTTCGTGAACACGTAGAGATTTGGGGAGAGTGGCACACCTGGAGAGGGCATGGAAACTCCATGCCCTTTCCCCATACGTTGCCTTTATGCACCTCTTCCATCTGGCTGTTCCTGAGTTATATCCTTTAATGATTAACTGGTAATCTAGTGAATATATGGGTTTCCTGGGTTCTGTGAGCCGCTCTAGCAAATTAATTAAATTCGAGGGGGTCATGGGAATTTCTGATTTATAGAGAGTTGGTCAGAAGTACAGGTAACAACTTGGACTTGTGCTTGGCATTCTGAGTTGGTGAGGTTGCTAGAACCTCCAATTTGCAGCCTGTCAGCCAGAGCACAGGTAACAGCTTGGGTTTGCAACTGATGTCTGATGTGGAGAGAAGTCTTGTGGGACTGAGCACTTCACCTGTGGAATCTGATGCTCTCTCCGGGTAGAGAGTGTCAGAACTGAGTTGAATTGTAGGACACCAAGCTGGTGTCCTGAGCATTGTTTGGTGGTGTGGGGGGAAATTCCCCCCTCCACACATTGGAATTGGGTCCAGTACCCTATTAGGAGGAGTAGATTGAGGTATGACAACAACATACCCTACCAGAAAGCTACTGTGCTAACACCAGCTCCAAAATGAGAGCTAAACACCTTCAATGTCGGGGAAGGAATTATTCAGTATTACAGCTAGAAAGACTAAACCTTGAAGATTAACTAGTCACATCCTATAGATGGAGAAACTGAGGACTGAGAGGTGATATGTCATATCTGTGATGACACAGAGCCAGGTCTGGGACCCCCTGGTGTCTTAAGCCCGCACCCCCGCCCTATACACATACCTCCAGTCCAGTGTTCTTCTATTAAATCATGTTGTTTCTCTAGACTATCCTATTGGCCACTTATGGCTTTTAAAAATGCAGCTGTTTAATGAGAGATAAGGCATCAAACTTAGCAAGAATATAAATATACACTGAAGTTAAAATATAAGGTCACAGGACAGTTAAATCAGTGTACATACAGCCAGATCCAATCTGGGCACTGCTATTAGGGCGCCAAGCAACTGAAAGGTTTTCCTCCATTTGATCCAGCATTAATTTTGCTCAATTCATATGGGAGTGTGGTTAAAGGAAGATTAATATTGTGGTTAACACATTAGTTGTTAATTTAAAAGTATTTAAGACCATCATGCAAGTTATAAAAGATTAAGTAGTTATGATCTATAGATGGAGGTCATCTATCTCCCATCATTGCCTAGTAATGACTTTACCTAGTCCATATTCTATGGAGTCTGGATGATCATCATCTCCTTCCTGGCTGACCTTCTGGAGATGCTGCAGATAGGCATCGGTGTGGAAAGTGGCCATCTCCTCCATGGAGGCCACTTTGGGCTTAACTATCCTAATAATAACAGGGAACAAAGAAAGGTGAGTGAGTCAGATCCAGAGTATGCCAGAACCTGGAAGCAGGAGCCAGCAGTTGGAGTGAAAATACAACTTCCAGCTTCTGGTTCCAGGAGGCTGAAGCAATAAACACGTTCTGTTCCTCCACTGCAATACAGTCTTCATTTCCTCACATCTACATGTTGACTCCATTAAAAAGGGGTGAGAGGATAGATATCTCCCTTGAGTTTATAGGCAGGTTAAAAAAAAGAGTTATTATATTTAAGTTAAATAATCAGGTATTAGACAAATTTTGCTCTGTGAGTTACAACTTTCATGACAAACCAGTAGGAAGAGATATTTTCATTTGAATCAGTTTTCCTAATTGGGCAAATACAATCCTTTCAACTACATTTTTACTTTAATAGGCAGCTGTATTGTCATGAATTTTGAATTTGGAGTCAGAGAACTGGCTTCCCGTCCTAATTACCAGCTCTATAACCTCAGATAAGCTGACTGTTCTGTAGTTCAGTTTCCTCATCTGTAAAGTGGGGATATCTTATGGGAAGATTAAATGATAACATACATGAAAATGCCTTGTGGATAACTGTCATTATTATTAATATTAAAGGATTAAAAAATAGGCAACCAAAAAATGTGAAAGTTTCTATAATTGGTCCCTCACATCTGCCTCTGAGAGGAAGGAGAGAAGGAGCAAACAGGCTAGAACTGGGCTTTGCTCAGAAGCTCTCAACCCACTGTTCACAAGAAGTGAAAATAGGAGTGACGGAGAGAATACAGGGTGCTAACCTAACAACAGGACTTAACCACCTCTAACTTCTAGCTGCCTAGTCCCCATATCCTCTTCCTGACTCTGCCACTGCCACTACTGCTCTCTAGCCCTCACCACTCAAAGGGGGGTCTATGGACCAGCAGCAGCATCACCTGGGAGCTTGTTAGAAAGGCAGAATTTCAGCCTCCCCTCAGACCTACTGAATCAGAATTTGTACTTCAGTGCTCACTTCAGCAGCAGATATACTAAAATTGGAATGATACAGAGATTAGCAAGGCCCCTATGCAAGGATGACACTCAAATTTGTGAAACATTCCATATATTTGGATTGGGAGTTTGGGCTTAGCAGATGCAAACTATTATACAGAAAATGGAAAGAGAACAAGGTCCTATTGTATAGCACAGGGAACTATATTCCATATCCTGTGATAAACCATAATGGAAAAGAATATGAAAAAGAATATATATATATATCACTTTGCTGTACACCAAAAACTAAACAACATTGTAAATCAACTATACAATTAAAAAAAAAGAATCTGTATTTTAACAAGGTAATTCATATGCACATTCAAGTTTAAAACGCATGACCCAGGCCACAGGGAGGCATTAGTGTTTTTTTTGTTTGCTGAAGGGGAACATGCCCATGAGTTTCTCCTGAATTAATATGGCTATACAGGCTACTACCATCACCAAGCAAGCTCAGCCTCAAAAAGTAAATATATATAGCTAAGATCCAAGGAGTCTTGCTTCTTCTTCAAGAAAACATGTCTACACCCTCAGAAGTGATAACTCTGCCCATTAAAATAAAAATTTTACAGTTTCTTGTACCATGTTTCCCAGCCCTAATTGCTCCCTCTTTTAATACCCTTCCTCTTCCTTAACAAATCCTTACTGAGAGCCTCCCTACTTAACAGCAAGGAAATTAGACAGTTTTGCTTTGCTTTGATTTCTTGTTTGTCAAAGTAATTTTTTGAACTGTTAAATAACTTTAATGGAAAGCATGTAGTTTTTCTGTTTACCAAACCTATGGGTTAAAAAACGGTTGAAAAACATTCATAAAGAAGATACTCAATAAATGATTTTGTTAATAATAAGGATAAAATTTACACTACCTTCTGGGAGATAAATGAAGCATATCACACTAGCCAGCATAGACAGATGTTCACCCAATTGGCCAGAAAATGTCACAAATAATCCTACAAGTGTCAGGGTTCTAATATTTACTCTTATAACAACAAACAGCAACTTCATTTTTTTGTTTTTTTTTAAAGAAGCACTTAGCTCTGTGCTGAGTTATGGCCTTGGCTCCAGGAGTTTCCTTTGGTCTTGACTGTCTCCAGGCTCATCATTAAAGTTTGGTGGTGGTAATGGTGTATCTAAAAGTCTTAAGTTGAACCCATACTCTCAGAGCTGGCTTAGGAAAGACAAAAAACAAACAACCCCAAAACCAGAACACCTCCCAGCTGAACATCTTTTTTTCTATCAGATAGGTTTTAGTACCCAAAAGTACTCACCCCGAAACCTCCACAAAACACCTATCCCTAGGATACTTCCCTCCCAGCAATAAAGTCCTATTTCTTAACTGCTTCATGTACTTTTTTCGAGTTTTCTTAATTCTTCAAGAGCTTTTACTAGGTTACAGGCAGATTACCAACACTGTGAATCACAAAAAACTTTTAAAAAAGGACCATTCTCTCCCTAATTAGCCCCACTGTGAAGCAGGAAGTTAAGGCTATGAACACCTGGGTTCAGGGCTCTGTTCAAGCACAACTTACCTCATTTGCTTATGCAGTGCATATGCTTCAATCAAGGAATGTACCATACTGGCCTAAAAACATCAGCAAAAAAGGAAGAAAAAAAAGGCAGAAAATAGTCTCAAATGTTTAATTCAGAGAAATTCCATCGACTTCATCATCCTGAACAAAGGAACTAACTTTTAACTCCCCTCCCTTTTTACTTAACAGTTACAAAGCACTTTAGACAATACAAAGTATCTAAATCGCTAAGGAGCAAGCTATCGGGCCTTACGGAGGTGTTGGAACACTTTTCTCCTGCAGCTTCTTCTCCACTTCGGGGATCCCTGGCAGTAGAGACACCATCCCCTCCATGCCATCCCTTCCCCCTCCCCCGCACCTCCACCCCACCCCCACCTGTCCGTTGGACGCCCCGCTGCGCTCTCAGGAAACTCTCTAAGGGAACACTTCCTCCATCACCTGGTACAGCCGCCCAAATTTCTGCTGAAGATTTCCCCCAGCCCTGTATCCTCTTCGCTTCCTAATGCCCTCCCGTCCACCGGCCTCCCACCCACACCCCCAAAACCCACGGTCTTTCATCCCAACCTTTCTTACCCGTTTGGGGACTTTGGCCAGGGAGTCGCACATGCTAACATACTCGGGGCTGTAAATGTAAACCGGGGGCAGCGACTGCCCACCGTCCGCCGGTTCCTCCGGCTCCTCCATCTTCCACTTACAGCCGTTCCGGAGCCACCGTCCGGATCCGGCTTTTTTCGGACTCAGCCCGGGCTCCGGTTCCTGCTCCTCTGATCGGCCGCAGCGGTGCTCCCTGGTCAACATTCCCTCCTAGTTTCGAGATCGCCGGTGACACTGTCCCTGCTCCCCATCCAATTGAAGAAATGCATGGGCCTTGTCAGGCCAGAACCCCTACATTTAGTGACTACAGTTCAAAAACGGAGGTCGGCAGATATAAAAGCCCAAATAGCTGCCAATTAGGATCGATATTTTATAGCACAAATAAGCACAGTCAAAACTAACCATTGTTGCCCTACGGGGCCATTTGAGATGAAGTCAGACCAGCTTCAGAGCATGCTGGGAGATGTAGTTTCGAGGGATTTGAGTAGCGGAAGAGTCAGGGCTAATTACTAAAATAGCCGCGAATTTGAGTTTTAGCGCTAAAAAAAAAAAAAGGATCACCGTCAACGCTTTATGAATTGTCTCAATCTGCAAACACACCCATATAAATATCTAAAGACAGACACAGTGTGGCCACTAAGAGCCCAGCACCACCCAACACATCAGACGGGCTCTTTTTGGTGGGGGATTAATTAATGGTACAAACTGTTTGAAAAGTTTACACAGTCAATTCTGTGCTGCAACTTAGTTCACTGCTTTTCATCATTAACTATCCATGTCCATATAAGAGTTAACAATCTCAATAATTCACTCTGGCAAAGCTGGTACCACTTTCCCAAGACGCTGGCTGGTACTCTGTAAATTGCTTCGTAGATTCCAGTCAAGCAATGATGTCAAATCACTCCTTGAAAATTCACTTGGAGTTAAGTGTGTAAGCAGATACTTTCAGTGATGTTTGGAAACTGCAGCTCTTCTTCCTTCCCTCCTTTTTTTCTCTGCAGCTATACAAGAGTTAGGGAAATATTTTAGGTTTAGTGTGAGGGTTCACATTAAAGAGTATCCTGGAGCAGTTTTAGAATTACCATCAGTATTTCCAGGTTCCTGGGGGCCCCTATGATCTGACACAAACTAGCCAATGCCCAAGGCCCCAACTCTCACATCAACATGAATTAACCTCTCAGACAATCCAATATTCTAGTTTGCTTTTTTCCCCTACTCTTTAAACATTTATGGAGTATTGTGATATGCACTTGGATATACTATCTCATTTCATCCTTGCAACAGTCCTATAAAGGAGGTTGTAATACACCCATTTTACAGATGCAGTTTAGAGAAAATAACTGTTCAAAGTCACACACACAAACAGAAAAGCAGGAATTCAAAACCAGGTCTGCCTGACACTGAAGTTTTTGAACATTCCCTTTACTATATAAACTTGATTCCTCCAGGATGACTTTGTGTTAAATCTAACCTTGTTCAACCCTCCATTTAGTATCTCCTCAATACTTAGTATTCTGGATTTTTTTTTCTCCTGTGATGTGTTTCTTTAGCTAGAATGTAAGCTCTCATGCTCCTTTTGTATCTTCCCATAGCAATTAGCTCAAAGTTCTGCCATCATTCAATCATTCATCAAACTTTATCTGACATCAACTAAGTGTACAGTACAGCTGAGGATTCAATCCTCAAGATGAATTACAGTCTGATCTCTGCTCTCAGGGAATTTGCATTCTTGTAGATGAGACGGATACACAAGAAGCAGAGTCAGATAATGAATGTAGGATGCTTGTTTAATAACTAAGCATTAAGTACTTAATAACTGGTACTTAGTAAATGGCAACTAGGGTTCTTATTCAGTGACATCTGAGAGGGTCCTGGTGGATAGATGGGATTTTACCTGGTGAAGAAGGGAGCCAGGGGAGGGCATGCTGACTAGAATCAACAGCATAAGCAAAAACAAAAAGGAGAACATTTCTAGGCTAGTTTAGTTGAAGGGGCTGGCTCATGAAGTGTTTTGAATACTAGACTAAAGAGAATAGACTTCACCCTGTGGGAAATGGGGAGACATATAAACAGAAATCTTAAAATAAAAGATTTCTACAGCAGTAGTGTGTAGGGAAGATTAACTATTGAAAGACTACAAGCAGTGAGAGTGCTGCAATGGATCAGATAAGAAATAATGATCATTTATGGTTTGGTTTTGTTTTTTTGTTCTTTTGGCTGTGCCGCGTGGCATGCGGGATCCCGACCAGGGTTAGAACTCGTGCCCCCTGCAGTGGAAGCATGGAGTCCTAACCACTGGACCGCCAGGGAATTCCAAAGCAATGATGATTTAAACTAGGGTAGGGACAATGGAAACAGAGAGGGAGAAACAATGCACAGCGTAGGTTCAACAGGACTTCCTTACTACTAGTACTTGAATATTGGTGAGAGCAGATGGAGAAGTTATTGAAAATTCTTAAAGTCTGTGTGAAGAGAAGGCCAGCAGTATCAATATAAGGAAGAGGGAAATGAGAAGGAAGAACTCAGAGGGTAGGGCAGGTGCTTAACCCAGTTTATTTCCCCACATAGATAAGAGATAGCTAAAGTCATAACAGTGGGTGAGATAGTCAAGGGAACATGGCTGTCTCCACTGCGATGTCTAATCATATCTAACTTAACATTTTCAAACCAAACTCCTGATTTTCCTATCCAAGTCTTTGCCACCCCTTCCCCATCTTTCATAGCTCAGTAGAGATACCAAAGTCTATCCAGTTGCCTAAGCCAGAAACCTGGGAGTTATTTGTATTCCCTCCTTTTCTTTCACTCCCAAATCTAATCCATCAATTTCCATTGGTTTCACCTCCAAGACGTGTCTTAACTACCTCCACTTCTCTCCTCTGCACTGCCGCCACCCCAGTCCTGGCACTGTCATCTCTCACTTGGACTTCCTGCAATACCTAGCTGGCTTCTACTTCCACTCTTGTTGACTTACAATCCATTCTTTTTGTAGCCGCAGAGTGAGCTTCTTAAAAAATGTAAATCAGATCATGTCACTTTTTAAAACCTGCCCCACGCCATGGTGAGAATCTTTGAGCTAGGAAGAAGAGAGTGATTTGGGAGAATGCCGTTTGTGGGAGTTGGGAGAGAAAGATGCCAAAAAGGAGACAAAAAAGTAATAGTTGGGTGAGAACTGGTACAGTTTCACAGAAATCAAGGGATGAGAGGGTTACAAGAAGGGAGAGGTAGTAACAATGTCATGTATTGCAAAAGGGTCAGAAACCCCTTTTGCCATTAGGAGTTCACTGGTGCTCTATGAAAAACACACGAGGCAAGGGAGGAAGCCAGATTGCAAGGGGTTAATGAGTGAAGCCAATGCTGTCAAGTGTAACTTCCTTTTTGAAGAAATTTGATTGTGAAAGGAAGGAATTATTATAGTATATCAACCTAGGGGGATGTCAGAGCCCAGGAATATTTTTTTAGAATAAGAGAGAAATGCACATGTTTACAGAGGGGAAGGAGTCTATGGGGCTGTAGGAGTTGACTAAAAGGTGAGATCATGACAAGTTGGCAATATAAGGAGGAAACAGGACTTGTCTAGGGCTTTTCATGGATAGACAGTGGAGAAGGAGGGCAGGATACAGACTGGCCAACTGAGACTCTAAAGTCTGGACTCTGATGTGAAAATTGATTTTTCCATGTGTTCTTTCAGTTCTAGCAACAGGTAGCTGAACACTTCAACATGGGGAGCATTGCTTTTAAACTGGAAACAGTATCCTCATTTGGCATACAATGTGGCAAGATGATTCAACTATGGAAAAAGATAAATTGTTGCACAAGGATCTGCAACAGCAAATCCCACAGGGAGGCTGCACCCTTATTCATGATTAAGATAGAGCACAAACCATGCCACAGGTCCCAACCTCAACTTTCCACAAGCTTAATACCCATACGATCCTTAACTTGGGAAGAAAACCTTTCTCAAAGCACCAGATTTGCAGTCAGAGGACTTGAAGTCAGAGGAAATAGGTTGAATCTTGGCTCCAAAGTTTACTAGTGTGGTGACCCTGGACAAGTTCTTGGCCTCACTTTCCTTAGCCATTTTTGCTAAAGGTAGTTTTTGAACCAGCAAGGTCAGGATGGGCTATGGCACTTCTTTTGATGATCTCCTCTGCCTTCACTTGCTGGCAGAAGCAGGCAGAAGGGAAAGCAAACACATTAAGAAGTCACCACCCCTCTGGCCACCTTCTTTGTGCATTTTACAATATGCCCACTGATATCGCAACTGTAGTGAACCAACTGACCCTTGTTTTCACACCACTTCCTAATGTCTTTTCCTTGGAGAGTGTCATTGTTGAGAATGTGAACTCTATAGAGTCAAACTGCTTGAGCTCAGATCCAAGCTCTACCACTTCCTGGCTGTCTGATTTTCAACAATTTGCTTATAATGCTTAGTGCCTCAGTTCCCTCATATGGAAGATGGGGATGACAACAGTAATTAACTCACATGGTGACTGTGAAAACAGAATAAGATGGTCATACCAAGTGCCTGTATAACAATGTCTGGCATTTGGTAAGCACTCAAATATTGATTATCATTTAAGAGCTATTATGCCAAATATTCCTCAATTTGGGGGAAAGTCTCCACCCCATTGCTATCCTCACCCACATACCGTTACTGCAAGAGTACTGTTACTGGTTTGAGAACAGGTCCTTTGCTTTTAGGCCTAGCCTTAAAAGAAATCGGACTTCTGCTAAATAGAGGGTGACGATACCATCCAAACTGGGACACTTTTGAGTGACAGAGAGTGCTATTAATAATTATGCCAGGACAACAGGCATAAACGGGGACTGTCCTGGGCAAACCAAGACCTAAGGTCACTCAAGTTTAATAGGAAATGAAGACTAAGTGTGGAAGACACTATATTTATCTCCATTGCATTAGTACAGGTACTAGGTATTTGGTAAGTAGAAAAGGGTCAGAGTAAGAATAACTTTGGACCCATCAGCTGCATAAAATTCTCAGAATGTAATATAACCTAATTAACCAGGATGGGACTGCAGAGACTGTTCATCCTTGCTGGATAAACCCTCTCTTGTTACACAAAAGGCTAATGAGTAGTTGAACAAGATTCTGCCGAATAGTTATAACACTTAGGAGAACGAACTGTTTTTAGGTACCCTCCAGTTGTGCAGGAGCACCACCTGCAAACAATTATAATGCTGACCAAAAATCAGTCTTATTCATTCATCAGAACAGGCTCCCGACAGATGTCAATAAGCCAGTTGGAATTCAGTGAGCCTAGTTTGAGCAGTCATGCACTCGAATGATAAAACTGCATTTCTTTACATATATTACATACCATATTATATAATGTATAATATATGATTTATGTATTAATATTATTCTACTTTGATCCAATTATGAACTTTGACTGTACCGCATAATTAGAGTATGTAAAATAGAGCCATGAAATAAACTCCAATCACAGAAACACATATAAAGTTTTGCACATTGGCACCAGACATGATTTAATTGGAAATTCTAATTTTTTATTCTGTTTTCAAAACATAAGTGCTTAAAAAGTGTCCAATGTGTTTTTTAGTACCACATGCTTAAAATGAACAAAATATGAATCAAGTTTTCTAAACAGTTGCTTTAAAAGTGAAGTAGCTGTGTGTGGGAAGCATAGTGATAGATAACTTCATAAACCCAGAGAAATGTAGCCATCAGGGTCAGTTCAGGTAAATTTGTGTGGGAGGGAGTGGTGGCTTTCAACTGTGCCACTCCAGATGTACTCTCTGTGGCTGGGGTACACTTGCAGCCAGTGAAAAGACAGTTTCAGAACAGGGTGTAAATTTTCTTTATATGTGACCAGAAAATCACGTAATCAGAAAGCTACTTACTGTGTGTTTCCATTTCCTATAAGAGAGGTACTGAAAAGTTTGGCCATCCTTTCTTTGTTTCCACTATCTGTTTTCTATCACCCTACTATGCTCATTTATTCATGTGTACTCATAATATTGTCACTGGTTCTGTTACAATTATTTAGAGAATCCCCCATCCCCATTCTTGGAGAAAAACCTGAAAAAATCTGAAGGAAAATAGGGGATTGAAGTAGGAGGTTATCTGAGTATAAACAGGGAAATTAGTAGAGTCTTAACAGGAGAAGGAAAATGCTATGGACTGAATGTTCGCATCCCTCCAAAATTCATATCTTGAAGCCTTAATCCCCAATGTGAAAGTATTTGGAGGTGGGAGCCTTTGGGAGATAATCAGGTAGAGTCCCCATGGTAGGATTAGTGCCCTGAGAAAAAGAGGAAGAGCCGAGAGCTCACTCTCTCTGTGCCATGTAAGGATACAGCAAGAAGGCAGCTATCTACAAACCAGAAAGAGGGCCGTCACCAGACACTGAATCTGCTGGTACTTTGATCTTGTATCTCTCAGCCTTCAGAACTGTGAGAAATAAATGTTTGCTGTTTAAGCTACCCTGTCTATGGTATTTTGTTATAGTGGCCTGGAACTAAGACAGAAAGTTAGGAGAAACATTCTTCAACTGGCTACCTAAACATGAGACTAGGAAAGAGGACTCAAGGAATCCTCCACTATCTTTTGCGTATCAGCCTGAGGCCATAGTCACACCCCTCTCCCACACACAACACTCATATTTACATACTTAACTCAGTTTGTCAAATGTAGATAAAGACAGATATACAGACATGTCAAAACTACTTAACATTCAGAAAAATTCCCACGTGTGCTTAGACACACATACAAATGCAGGTGTTTACGAGAGACAGATACATGCCTGCAGATATCAAGATATACATAGATATGAACACAGAGAATCAGGAAGTAAAAATGTAAATGAATGAGTTTAAAAGTAGATAGGAGGGCAGGGAGTTGGAGGGGGTGGATGCTATAGAGAGTGAATAGGTGAGTGAGACGGAGATCAGGTGAGCACAAAGAAAGAGTGCTCAGTAAAGCAGCTATAGACTGGACTGCTATATGCCTGTTCGCCAAAGACAGAGGCTTCAATTATTCTCTGCGTTGTATGCTGGCCCACTCTTCAGAGCCATGGATTAGTGTACAAGGCTCTCTTCAGGGCACTAACCCATCTCTAATTCCTTCTCTGTTTCCTAGGTGTAAGACTCTACCCAGACATCTTCTCTTCTGCCCCCCTCCTTTCTGGAATTGGGATCCTGGCTCCATTTCTCTGGGTTATTCTGCATTTTCTACTACAAATACATCTTTGAGTACCAGCAATCTTCATAAAATGTGATTTTAAGTGTTAATACTGAAATCCTTAAATATGCACACTGCACTTGCATTTTTTTGATATTTCACCAAAGGGAGAGTAAGAATTATGTGTGCCGATATAGAGAAGGCAAAAGCAGAGACAGTAAGTTCTGCACAGAAAGGAGTTCATCATTCAGTGTGAGGCAGCATGTGAGTAAAGAAGAAAACCATGATCTGGTACTCTTTTCCCAAGAAAAGGCACTTAGGATAGACATTTCCAATTTATAGCAGCATAAAGTCCAACAATTTAGGGTTTACTCACTTGAAATAATGTTCCAAAGCACCCACTACTCGTTCACACAATGAACCAAACATAAGAAAAATCAAACTTTAGGAATAAGTTATTATTAACACCTGCTCCCCAAACAGGAGTTAGAAAACTAAGGTTGTAACAGATCTAGAGAATAAAAACACATGCAAACTTTTATGAACCATGAAAGAATTAAGGCACTGAAAAGCCTGGGTGAGCAGATGCCTCCAGGCAAGGGTTCACGTCTTCTACACCAGTTAGTTTATCAGAAAAGTTCGCTCTTCTTGGGAGGGATGGGTTGGAAAGGGGCACGGTCGGGAGTGATCAGGCCATCACATTTCAGTTCCATGCACAATGAGGCAGGAGCCAGCTGTCAAAAGGCTCCCAGCAGCCAGGGCCTAGAGGCCTCACTGCATGGCACAGATGCTGTGAGGCAGGAACTCCTGCACGTAGGTGGCAGCTGCCTTGGAGAGGTAGGTCATGGTGCCAAACCTGCCACTGGGTGCACTGTCATACAGAAGAGTACAGATGCCAGATGCAGGATCCTTGGCCAACATGATATCATCTGCGCCGAGGGTTTTCTGTTTGGTTTTTAAGGGTGGGAGAACACAGGGGAAAGGAAAAATTACTAATCCTACTAATTAAAGTCCTGATTAGAATAACTCAGAGCCTCCTCCCCATCACCAACTAGTTGGATCTTAGGCTGTTTAGACAGGAAGGGATCAGGGTTATGCACAAAATGGTGACTATGAGTTTCTATATATGCATTTTTCACTAGATCCTAAAATCACATGAAATTATTTTTAAAGCATTAATTGTTTTAAATTTTTGAAAGTTAAATATAATAGGTAATTACAGTTGTGTTTGTTAAAGAGTCAAATGTTAATACTTACAAATCACCCTAGAGGGACTTTGGTCTGAATCCTTCTAGTACCACTGATTTCAGCATGTATTATTTTATCTTGCATTTCATCATTATTTCTTTCTAAGTCGACTTAATTCAAATAGACCTCAAGCTTTCCAATCTAGAGTCTATGCCTAAAAGGGATCACATTTTCTGCTACAACGAACTAAGAGCAATCAGAATATTTAAAATTAGGACTGTCCTAGAAAATCCTTGAAAAGTCCTAGAGAAACTTTTAATTTCCTTTGCATTCCCTCCCAGGGCCTAACAGAATGAAACACTGATTACATGTTTTGGAGACTGTTCTATTAACAGCAGTGCATGTCCTTCACTTTATGTGGTCCTACTCTTAATCTAAGAAATATTTGGAAAGCTTTCAATAGTTTGCATTTTTAAAATGTGCTTTATTTCCTGGAATAAGATTTATTAAGAAAATAAGGAAATGTAGAATTAAAAGTTTCACTTTAATATTTTCCTACAGGTAAGAGAGAAAAGCAAAACCAAAACAAAACCAAAATCAAATCTTCTCTTTTCCTTAATAGTCCAGAAAGGATATACTACCCAATAGTTTCTTATTAAGTCCTTATCGCTACGAAAAGTAGTGTGATAAAAGTAGTCTGAAATATGACGAAAAGCATAAAAGTCTCCTGAGTTCCAGGCAACTTTACCATGTAACACAACCACAAAACTCATGGTAAAAGACAGAGGTCATCCCACAGCTTACTTCTTTTACAGATAGAGCTCAGAGCCACTACAAAGGGGGCCTAGAAAAGAGCTATGAGGAAGAGGACACAAGAAAGTGACCTTGGCTTCTTGAAGAGCTCTGAATGCAGTCAGGTTAGTATCAGACATTCCTCTTTGAGAAAACAACAGGTTTGCCTACCTGTTCTTGAAGAAACAAGTCATTGGCAATATGCACTATTTTTTCCACAGCAATGATGCTTCCAATACTATGAATTTCAATGTCTGACATCATGGTGAGGACAAGGATGGCTTCAACCAGAAGCTGGCGGTACTCCGGCTGAGGTACACGATTCAGGACAGACTCCACGTGAACAGAGAATTTAATCTCACCTGGAGTCATCTGTGATAGAGAAGAAGAAAATCACTTCCTAAGAGCCCATCATGCAGGAGACATCAATTACCTATTCTGAAAGGCAGAAGAAATACTGTAGCCAAGAGTACTGCTTCAGTCTCCTTTAATATAATTGAGTGAGTACATAGGTTCAATCTTGTTTTTGAAGGCAATCTGGCAAGCATAACAAGAGTCATAAAAGTATCAATGCCCTCTAATCCATAATCCTCCTTCTGGAAGTTCATCCTAAGGAAATAATTCAAGAGAGGAGAAAAGCCCTATGTGCAAGAGTGTTTTATAGCAGCATTAGTCACAAGTGGAAAACTAGAAGTAATCTAAACATGGGAATGGTTGTGTAAATAATGGCATATCATGGTACAGCAACTTCATGAGTTTCTATAGAATCATTAAAAGAATAAATAAGATGACTGTGGATAAAGGAAAAATCTAAGTAGAAACTAGAATTGTATATACGTGATGATGAGGATTATGTAAAATATTTATATACTGTTAGATTAAAAAGGGCATGAAGAAATATGAAGTTATTTTAGGGTGAAGGGGATTGAGGGCTAATTTTTGGTAAAACTGTATTAAGTATATACTTTAGGGTGGCAATGTAGATTTGAAGTCTAAAGACCTGGGTTCAAGTCCTGTCTTTGTCAGTTACTGGTTCTATGACCTTGGACAATTCACTTCTCTAAATTTGTATGCTTATCTGTGAACTAGGAACTACAATCCCTTCCTTAGCTATCTCACATAGTTGTGCTGAAGATCAAATTAAAGACTGTGTAAAGGTGTTTTGGAGACTCTTAAAGGTACATTCAGGTATGTATTATTATTAATTCTGTTAACATTTCAATCTTGCTTAAAGGCAGAGAGAAGACCAAGAGAGGACACAGTGTTCTTTACTAGGGAAGAGGCTTCTAGGAAGGAGTGGAGCCCTGAAACACAGCATTAACTTTCTGTACCCACCCTTGCAGCCATGATCTACAAGAACTCCAGAGTTTTTGAGAATTTTCTACTATCCAGTCTTACTATTCTCAGCTTCCCAATTCTCGCTCCTTTGTTGATTTTGTATAAAAGCTATTTCTTTATAATTTCAGTGTGACTGGGCAAAAAGCAAAATATAAAAGCACCTCCTAATCTATGTCTGTGGTTCATGGCAATGTTTTCCAACCATGGTGATATATCAGGATTATTCTAAGGATTTTTTTTTTTTTAAGTACAGGTGCTCGGGCTTCCCTGGTGGCGCAGTGGTTGAGAGTCTGCCTGCCAATGCGGGGGACACGGGTTTGAGCCCTGATCTGGGAAGATCCCACATGCCGCGGAGCAACTAGGCCCGTGAGCCACAACTACTGAGCCTGCGCGTCTGGAACTTGTGCTCCGCAACGAGAGGCCGCGACAGTGAGAGGCCCGCGCACCGCGATGAAGAGTGGCCCCCGCTCGCCGCAACTAGAGAAAGCCCACGCACAGAAATGATGACCCAACACAGCCATAAATGAATAAGTAAATAAATAAATAAATAAAATTAAAAAAAATAAAAATAAAAAAATAAAGTACAGGTGCTCATGCCCCATCCCTGGAGAGTCTAATCCACTGAATTGGAGATAGGAGCTCAGGTTACTGTGATATATAGTTAGAGCTAAGGACCATTGGTTTATGATCACTGGTTTATAGTCTACAAACATGTTAGTAGAGAAAGGTAGGGATGAGCAGGATGGGGACATGAGAAGTCATTCATTCATTCATTCTTAGATTTCTATCTCATCTGCCATTTCTAACTCTGGCAACACTCACATAAATCAGCCTAACTTAATCAACCATTAAAAGAAACTGCCTTTATATAATTAATGTAACACATAATTATTCTCTAATATTCCCATTCTATTTTTTAAGAACATTCTCTCCTTTCTTCCAATGCATTTCTTGTTCAGTTGATTTATAAAAGCATAGATTTGTTATTTTGAAAAGAGATCACTGAAATACTTTAGCCAGACAAGCTATCAATCAAATAAATGTGAAAGACACAGAATCTTACCTCTCTAGTGGTTGAAGAAGGAAGAACAAAACCTTCCACAGAAAGTCCATGACACTGCAAAACAGCAAAAACGTCACCCAGGACATGCTGACAACTGGGAAACTGTAAGGAGACACTTAGTATTTCTAAGTGTGTTCCCCTGGGTAGATGCTGAGTAATCACAGGCCAGGGAAAGGCCCTGCAGCCCACGGGTCTTTGCCAAGGGGTTACGCTTACTGTGTGGCAAGAAGCAGGGTTGGACTATAGGGAACTCAAGCTTCATCCTCTACTTAGGGGAGTGGAAGGGTCGGGAAGGTCTACCTGCTGAGATAGTCTAGCCCTAAAGATTCAGAGACTATCTGAGAGGATACCACGGTAGGTCCCAGAGCCATCACAAATAGACTTTCATAAAGATTTTTTTGGGCTGAAGAGAAAAAACTCAAGATATGCATTTACCAGACATGCATAGTTACATTTTCTAGTTAAGCATCCCCCATCAGCACTCCTGATCCCCTCACTCTGCTCTACTTTCTCTACAGTATGTCATCTTTCAACATTCTGTATAATTTACTTATTTATTGTGTTTCTTATTTATTGTCTCTCCTTAGTAGAATGTAAGTTCCATAAGGACAGAGATCGTCGTCTGTTTTGTTTTCTGTTGTATTCCTGTGAGCACCTAGGACATTGCCTAGTGCATGGCAGATGCTCAAGAAATACTGTATGAACGAATGATATTTTATCTTCCCCCCACCATCAATTCAATTATTAAAAAGCAGTGGGAATTAATGATTTGCCATTTTAGATTTTAAATAAATCAAAACATTATATATTAAACCACAGATAAATATTCCAATCCAAAAAGTTTATCGACCCTACCAGACACTTCCATCCCATGTTCCATATGCCAAATAACAATCTTTGAGAATTACCAGCCTTGAAACATATGTGCAGAGTGATTATGTTACATTCATACTCTGAAAGGAATGGAATGAAAATAAAAACAGACGGCATTTGTTTTTCCCCTTTACATTAGGATTTCAAATTCATGCTTTGATTCTGCCACAAAATACCCAATTTTCCCAGTCAGACTTGAATGTTCCTTCCCTTGTATTCTCACAGCCTTCTGGTTTTGCACTTTTATCATAACACTTTTGGCCTTGCATTACAGCTGCTATGTAAGAAGATAACTATGGATTAAACTCTTCGATGACAAGAACAGACACTTTCCATGGTATCTGGGTAGAAGAGCACCTACTACATGTAGTCTGTGAAACTGAATTGCCATAAGCCAGGCAGAGCTGGAGAGATACAGCACATATCTGTTACCACTGTGCTATAGCAGTTAAATGGAAGGAAAATAACTGATAGGTACTCTTTGAAAGGAAGATCGCCAGAGTTGATAGTTCGAGGAATCAAATTTCACCTTTCCAAAGGATCACCTGATTCTGTCCCTGGAATATCAGTGTGCTAAGGGGAGAAACATAACTAAAGGTTTTGAAGTCCTGGTTGAAGTGTTCTTCAGGTCATTACCAAGGGCAATGAAGCAAAAAGTGGCACCTATGAGACTATGAATGAGATCTATGAATGAGTACAATAGTCTTCTTGGCCTTCTAAATCTGTCACAATCATAATGGTGTGATGTCCCCTTGAAAGTCTTTGGCAAACTAGGCCTTTGACAGAAAAACAAAAATTGGTCACACCAGTAGAGTCTCTGGACTATTAGCATCACTATGACTGCATTTATTTAGTAGTTTTCATCCAAGAAAAAAAATAGGTAAGAGCGTCTCATAAAGCTTCCCAGATGCCACAGTTGTTTTACTGTAGTAACATTTGTTATTAACAGCACATTGCTACAAATAACATTTCTACTCTACAATAGCTACAAAGAAAGTGAGTCTTTATCACCACATTCATTTGATTAGCAGTAAATGTATCACAATGTCCCACAATATCCAACCATGGCCAAAAAGCAGAGAAGTGATGATTTTTGAAATCTCATTTATAAACACTGCAACAGTAACAGTTATGGAGAGAGACTAAATTATCAGTAATGTCAAAATAACAAATCAACTGTTTCATTTTAATGTTTTCTTCTAGGTTTTATCCATAAGAGCACATGACTTTTATATAATTGCAGTGATATCATAGTCATGTCATATCTCAGACAAGGAGACTGATAATTTCATGGGGGGTGTGTGAAATAAAGAGACATCTACAGTGTATTATGCTCACCTTCTGCAAAACTTTCCATACTTTTTGATAAAATCCAATTGGGACTCTGTTTAGTGCTCCATCCAGCCTTCTTCGGCGTTGCCATTGACCTTGACGACTATCTTTAGATGTCTGTTGACCACATGCACTAGGGAAGGACCCAATACTTGGACTCATAGAGGTTCCAGGTGACTTGGGAGAAAAGTAGAGGAAAGAACATAAATCAAGAGTTATCTGTTTCTATGATTAAAGTATTATAGCACAATGAATAATAAACACACTCAGCAGAATTATAAACCACAAATTAAGTGTAACACCCAAGACAAAAAGGTTATAGAGAAGCTAGAAGACTTATGAGTAGATAGCAGCAATGTAAACAGGTATGAGCCTTTCAGAAAGCATCTAGTGATACATAAGAAAAGCCATAAAAATACTGATGACATGGGAGGTTCTTCACTGTCTCTTTGCCAGGTTATTTCTGTTAAACTTCTAACTGGTCTATGGCTTGGTTTGTTGCTCCTGTAGGCTATAACACAAGTCTCAATTTAAAAGAATTGAAATAAGACACAAAGTATATTATCTTACTACAATGAAATTAAATTAGAAATCAGTAACAAAAGGAAATTTGGGAAATTTACAAATATGTGGAAATTAGACAACACATTCCTAAATAACCAGTGGGTTAAGAAAGAAATCACAAGGAAAATTAGAAAACACTCTGAGATGAATGAAAATGGAAACACAACATACCAAAACTTATGGGATGCAGCTAAAACAGTGCTTAAAGAGAAGTTTATTTTATAAATGCTTGTATTAAAAAAGAAGAAAGATCTCAAATCAATAACCAAAACTTCTACCTTAAGACAATGAAAAAAAGAAGAAAAGAAGAGCAAATTAAACTGAAAGCAAAGAGAAGAAAATAACAAAGACTGTAACAGAAAGAAAAATAGAGAACCAAAAATAATAGAAAAAAATCAATGAAACCAAAAATTTGTTTCTTTGAAAATAAACATCAAAAAAATTGACAAATATTTAGCTAGACATACCCAAAAAATAAAAAAAGGAAATGTATTAAAGTCAGGATAGAAAAAGAGGACATCACTTCCAACCTTAAAGAAATAGAAAGGATTATAAGGACATACCATTGGCAGTCACATGTCAACAAATTATTGATATATAACTTAGGTGAAAACCACAAGTTCCTAGAAAGACACAAACTATCCAAATGGACTCCAGAAGAAACAAAATCTGAATAGATTTATAACAAAGAGATATAACTAGTAATTACAAAACTTTCACAGAGAAAAGTCCAGGTACAGGTGGCTTCACTGGTTAATACTACCAAACATCTGAAGAAGAATTAATATCACTTCTTCACAAACACTTCCAAAAAAGAGAAAAGGAAGGAACTTCCCAACTCATTCTATGAGGCCAGTATTAGCCTTACACCAAAATCAGACAAAGACATCACAAGAAAACTACAGATCAATACCCCTTATGAACAGAGGTACAAAGATCCTCAACAAAACACTAGCAAACCTAAAAATTCAGCAACATATAAAAAAGATGATACACCTTTTAATACACACAATGAAGTAGAATTTATTCCAGGAGTTCAACGTTGTTTTAACATCTGGACATCAATCAATGTAATACACCCTATCAACAGAATAAAGGATAAAACCCATATCATCCTAATAGATGCAGAAAAAGCATTTAATAAATTCTAACACCGCTTCAATGATAAAAAACACTCAACAAACTGGGAACAAAGGGGTTCTTCCTAAATCTAATAGAGGGCATCTACAAAAAACCCACAGCTGACATCATAATGAATGGTTGATGACTGAATGTTTTCCCTCCTAAGATCAGAACAAGACAAAGATGTTCAATCTTGCTACTTCTATTTAGTATTGTACTGGAGGCTCTATCCAGGGCTATTAAGAAGGAAAACAAAAGTCATTCAGAGTGGAAAGTCATTTGCAGATGACATGATCTTGTATATAAGGAATTCACTAAAAAACAATTAGAACTAATAAATGAGTTCAGTGAGGCTGCACGATATAAAATCAATATACAAAAATTAATTGTATTTCTAAACAGTAGCAATCAACAATCTGAAAATGAAATTAAGAAAACAATTTTGTTTAAGACAGCATTAAAAAGAATAAAATACTTAGGAATAAATTTAATGAAAGAAGTGTAAAACATACACTGTGAAAACTACAAAACCTGTTGAAAGAAATTAAAGACCTAAATAGAGATCCTATTTTCATGGATCAGAAGACTTAATATTGTTAAAATGGTAATACTCTCAAAACTGATCTATAGATTGAACACAATCTTTATCAAAATCCCATTGGGTTCTTTGCAGAAATTGACAAGCTTATCCTAACATTCATGTGAAAATTCAAGGGACCCATGATAGCTAACACAATCTTAAAAAAGATCAAAGTTGGAGGACTCACAATTCCCAACTTCAAAATTTATTATAAAGCTACAATAATCAAGACTGTGTCAAGAAGACACTGCTTTGGGAAAACAAGTGTTCTCCTTACTTGCTGCAAGTAATAAATCCTTCCTTCTCTGGAAAAAAAAAAGGCTGCGTCATACAGGCATAGGCTAGGCATGTAGATCAGTGAAATAAAATTGGGAGTTCAGAAATAAACCACTGCATTTTTGTCAGTTTTTAACAAGGGTGTCAAGAAAAGTAAATGGAGGAAAGACAGTCTTCTATCTAAGAGATAGTGCTAGAACAACTGGATAGTCACATTCAAAAGAATGAAGTTGGACCCCCTACTACACACCATACACAAAAATTAAGTCCAAATGGGTTACTGTGCAAAAAAGAGTTAATATAGAAGGCCAGAAATGCTATTCTTGGAAAGGCCTGATTATAAGATTGGCCCTTGGTTGGCATTTGGAGAGCTGGATTTTGGGAGGGTTTCCACCATTCTCAGAATTGATTAACAGTGGCTTATTGTGCCTAAACTGTTTGTGGAAACTCTATGGTTTATGTTGAACATTTGCTTTCCCTCTGGGAGTCTAGAGTTTTGGTACATGCCAGACAGAGGCTGTTTATGTGACCAGCCCCCAGTAAAAACCCTGGGTGCTGAGTCTTAAATGAAATTCCCTGGTTGGCAATATTTCATACATGTTGTCACAACTCATTGCACGGGGAGTTGCATCCTGTGTGACTTTACTGGGAGAGCACTCCGGAAGCTGGTGCCTGTTTTCCCTGGACTTTGTCCAATGCACCTTTTCCCTTTGCTGACTTTGTTTTGTATTCATTTGCTGTAATAAGTCATAGCTTTGAGTATGCTTAGTCCTGTGAGTCCTCCTAGTGAATCACTGAACCCGAGAGGTGGTCTTGGGGACCCATAAACATAATCATAGACCTAATTGTAAGAGCTAAAACTACAAAACTCTTAAAAAATAGGAATAAATCTTTGTGACCTTGGGCTAGGCAACGCCTTCTTAGATAGGACACTAAAAGAAAAATTAGATGAATTGGACTTCACCCGAACTAAAAACTTCTGTTCTTCAAATGACACTATCAAGAAAGTAAATTGCATGGTTGATATGCTTCAGAGAAAAAAAAAAGTGAAAAGCAACACACAGAATGGGAAAAACTATGTGCCAATCACATATCTGATAAGGGACTTGTATCCAGAATACATAAAGAACCTTTAGGGACCTGTATCCAGAATATATAAAGAATCTTTACAACTCAACAATAAAAAGACAAATAACCCAATTAACAAATGGGTAAAGGATCTGAATGGACATTTCTCCAAAAGAAGATAAACAAACAGTCAATTGGCACATGAAAAGATGTTTAATATCATAAGCCTTAGGGAACTGCAAATCAAAACCACAATGAGATACCACTTCATACCCACTAAAATGGCTAGAATCAAAAAGATGGACAATAGCAAGGATTGGTGTGGATATGAAGAAATTGGAACCCTCAGACATTGCCAGTGGGAATGTAAAATGGTACAGTCCCCTTTGGAAAACAATTTGGCAGTTCCTCATGCTAACCATAGTTACCAAATGACCCAGCACTTCTCCTAGATGTATATCCAAGAGAAATAAAAACATATGTCCACACAAAAACTTGTACATGAAGGTTCATAGCAGCGTTATTCATAACAGTCAAAACCCAGAAACAACTCAGATGTTCATCAACTGATAAATGGATAAATAAAATGTGGTGTATATCAATACAGTAAGGTATTGTTCAGCAATATAAAGGAATGAAGTATTGGTACATGCTACAACATAAAACTTATAAAAGTAAAGGATAAAATACATTGGGGAAAGTGTTTCTTTGACAGTTTAGATTCAGAAATAAAATAAAAAGAAGGTAATAGAAATATTTTCTGAGAAAAGAACTTCTTACATTTTAATTTGGATCAAATGCCTATATCACCACTGCTATGTAAAAGAGAAAAGTGCCCTAAGGCACTTCTATTGGCCAGTGACTATCACACTGATGCACCAAGTAGATGAACTCCATTTGATTTATCTTCATTGCCTTCGTCTCTACCATCAAGATCCTAGGCTGGGCTTCCCTGGTGGCGCAGTGGTTGAGAGTCCGCCTGCCGATGCAGGGGACACGGGTTTGTGCCCCTGTCCGGGAAGATCCCACATGCCGCGGAGCGGCTGTGCCCGTGAGCCATGGCCGCTGAGCCTGCGCGTCCCGAGCCTGTTGCTCCGTAACGGGAGAGGCCACAACAGTGAGAGGCCCGCGTACCGCAAAAAAAAAAAAAAAAAAAAAAGATCCTAGGCTGCTGAAAGCGGAGTCAAACCACAAGGGCTATTCAGACTGTTTTCCAAAACCAAATATCAATAGTTCTGAGCTTTTAGATTAACTCCTCCTCTATGCCTCTGTCTTCCTTTATTAATGTAGATATGACAAAGTTGGCCAAGTCATACTACACTAATTCATTACAGGGTATATACTTGGTTAAAGTCAACAGAAATACCAATATTGTTTCCAAATTGTTTTCCATTTTTTGTTTGGTTGTCATCTGGCCTTAATCTCTTCAGCCTAAGAAATCTGAAATCATAGGCCATTATGGATTATTGATTTAAACCAAGGAAACTAAATCAGAGATCAGTCTTCCTAAACTGTAAGCGTCATGAGGGCAAGGACCACATCTGTTTTGTTCACTATTGTATTTCCAGTGCCTGGCACAAAATTGGCACTCAATTAATATTTACAAATGAATAAACAATAAGAATAGGTAACCCAGTGATTTTCAAACTTAAAAGTGCATCAGAATCACCTAGAAAGCTTATTAAAACACAGATTGCTGGGCCTCACCTCAGTCTTTCTGATTCAGTAGGCCTAGGATGAGAACAATATTTCACATCTCTAACAAGTTCCCAGCGGATACCAATGCTTTCCAGTGCCTGGCACATAGCAGGCATTTAATTAATTATATTAGTCAAAAGAATAAATGACTGAACAGATACTTAACAAATAAATACTTATTAAATTGAATTTTGTTTTCTGAAATGGAAAAGAGGTTGGAGTTGAACCCCCTCACCTGCCTTTTTGGAAAAGAAATGGAAAGATATCACCCTGCATGAAGTTGATTTATAAGTATAAATTTTACTTTTTGATTCTTTTTTTTTTTTTTGCAGCACGTGGGCCTCTCACTGTTGTGGCCTCTCCCGTTGCGGAGCACAGGCTCCGGACGCGTGGCCTCAACGGCCTATGGCTCACGGGCCCAGCCGCTCTGCGGCATGTGGGATCTTCCCAGACCGGGGCACGAACCCCTGTCCCCTGCATCGGCAGGCGGACTCTCAACCACTGCGCCACCAGGGAAGCCTGATTCATTTTTTTTCAGTCAATCTGATTGTCATATAATACAAGATAACAGCAGTTACCAGAAAAAAACAGTGACATCAAATCTACACCCAGGGGATGACTACCATTGGGCTATAAAAAATATTTGAGAAAATAAATTTTTAAAGGTGATGAGGCAAGGCAAACATTATGTGTTTTTAAAAGTTATTAGTAGAGTAAAATTACAGACTATTCAAGTAACTAGCCAGCATGTTATCATTAGAAAAGCTGATGAAATAGCCTGACTCTAAAAGTCATGGTAAAGGGTAAAATAAATAAAACTACCTTTACAAGTATTTTTTCTATAATCAGAAAAGAGGGCATTGGTGAGTGGCAGAGAAAAGGGCTTAGAACAATACAAAATACCAGACAGGCAGGTGAGGATGGAAATCGGTATTTAGAAGAAAGAAAGTAATGAAAATTTAGAGCTCTCAATCCTCTAAATTACAGTCCTAATGATTTTGGCTTTCTTAAAGTCCTATAGGTAGTGTATGTGTAAAAAAAATTAAATGATATAGCTGGGTGGGTAGGTCAAGTCCTTAATATCATACTAATCTAGCTGGGAACATGGACTTCAAGTTCTAAATATATAATGAACATGTAAGTAATACTCTGTGACTATAAACAACCATGAAGTATTTAGCCAATCACTCTCAACCAAAACAAGAACTGTTTACCAGGAACATCACTTTAACTCTTCAGTATGAAATGTAGTTCTTTAACCTTTCAGATAGGAAAATGGTCATATTATACAAATTGTCTAGGAAAAAATCCTGTAAAGTGAACACTTTTCTATCACAAGGCCCTTTCTTATTCCATTCTGGTCTTGTACTTGCATAATATAAACGTAAAAGGGTATCTGATAGGTATACCTAAATTAAGTTTACTTCAAGTTAAACATCAAGCATTGGCTCTTTATTTTCCTAAATGGTTTCTGACTCCTAAAACAAACAGACACACAAGCACACAAACAAGCAAAATTTCCATTTTGCCTTTCCTCTTCTGGACGTGTTTTAATATCGTAAGCTAGCATAAGTCTATTTTGGAAGTAGAAGGAGTAGTTTTAAGCTTTTCATTAAAAGACTTTGAAATCACACCATTTCCCAGAGTTCTGAAAAACACTATGGAAGTTTGTGTTAATTATTTCTTTGTATAACACAATAACTCATCTATTCTCATCTTCAAGGAAAAAATTAGTAACAGCCTACAGTATGATGTTTGGTGACTCCCACCAACTCTCAGATTGATTTATATGTTTTTCCTCTATGTGTTCACAACACCTTTCGTATACCTCTATCATGACAATGATAAAAATCTAATTTCTGGACAATAACTGAAAATAGATGTTTAAAAAAGCCCTTACCTAGTCTGGTTCTTAAAAGCAAGAAATGTAAGTCTACTTCCATAAAATTAATTCCAAAATTATGTATTAATCCTAACAAGAGGAATTCAAGGTTTCAATTTCTTGCTATCAGAAACAAGTTACTTTCCTCTTAAAATCAGCAAGATAGTTTGGCCCAGAAAAATGAAAGCTATCTGCAGAAAGATTGCTAAAAAGGAGAATCAAACAAGCTACTCTGTGGCTTATCTTATTTGTAAAAAAGTCATAAGCTCATGCATGTTTTATAGAACTAAAGGCAGGTTAATCTATATTAAAGGATCCCTACTTGTTTCACCTGACTCTCAGTTGAGATAGACAGTCTACGAAAGTCCACCTGAAAAATAAATGGCTCAAATTAAACTCAGAATATGAAACAAAATACATGATCTTAACAAAGTCTGAGTCCAAAAGAATGTTCTTAAATATGAAAGTATCCCAGCTCAGTTCCCAAGTAGTATCTTACCTGCTTTATCTCACTTTTTAACTGCATAATCCCAGTTCGTTCTGGTTTGGTTGCTCCAACAGCACCAATCTCACGGATAGAAATAGCAGGGCTGATATTTGAATCAGTGAGACGAACTATATAGCATGACAGATTAAAGAGAAAGAGGGAGGATAACCAGGTTCAAATTTTTTTCTCCACCACATTTAAAAGACTTAGATGTATGTCCTCCTTTTATGTTAATAATAATAAAAACCAAACAACCAACTAAACCTTGCTATTCAAAGTGTGGTCCACAGGCCTGCAGCATTAGCTTCACCTAGAAGCTTGTTAGAATTTTAGGCCCAACTCTAGAATTAAAGCCTGCAGTTTAGCAAGATACCCAGGTGATTCTTATGAACAGTAAGGCTTGAGGAACACTGCTTTATAACTATCTAAGGTCTAGTATCCATCCATCTGACATTATATATTTATTTATTCTAAGTCTAAAAGTTAAGCATGAGAGATAACTCTTTTAATTTGCTCTGATGTTTTAGGTACTTGATATCAAATACCACTACCAAACCACCAAGTGCAGGTGTAAGGTTAATTTGTGATAGACCCCTAAACGTATTTGAATTTAAAAATGAAAGGATGTATCAGGTGCACTGTAGCAGCTACACACACACACACACACACACACACACACACACACACACACACACACACACACACACCACTATAAGTGCTACTGAATTATTGCCAACTGGACTACAAGAAAGTTTCAGATGATACAGGTTGCTAGTTGTCCTAAGGTAGAGTCTTAAGATAATGTAAGGGAATGTATAAAACAGTCCAAAACAAAATATGCTAGTAATCTACTTAACTGACATATCATTTAAGGGAAAAAAAGACACACAGTGGTTTCCAAATCTTGTTCCAGAAGACAGCTTTGGTTTTAACTTTCATATACTGGGGTCCTATTTATTTGGGAGAAAAGTTCCGCTGATAAAAGAAACACTTTAAAATCAATGAGACATTTAAAACAAACATTCTGAAATAGAAAGGCAGTGATTCAACCTTACCGCTTCGTTCCACGCCAAACTCCTTGCCACTGAGAATGTGATGCAGGAGGTTCTTCATGGCTGAAGGACTGAGATTCATCAGGCCATCTGTGGCTTCCTCAGCTACTCAGCAGAAATGTTAGAACAGAGGGATTTCTAATTGACCTGCCACTCTCACCCTATTTTTTTCTCTATTTCCTTTCTTGCTTAGAATTTCTGAGTCACTTGATTGGAAGAAAAAAACGCAGACGTAGAGAATGGACTTGAGGACACAGGGAGAGGGAAGGGTAAGCTGGGATGAAGTGAGAGAGTAGCATTGACATATATACAGTACTGAATGTAAAATAGATAGCTAATGGGAAGCAGCTGCATAGCACAGGGAGCTCAGCTCGGTGCTTTGTGACCACTTAGAGGGGTGGGATAGGGAGGGTGGGAGGGAGACACAAGACGGAGGGGATGTGCGGATATATGTATACATATAGCTGATTCACTTTGTTATACAGCAGAAACTAACACAACATTGTAAAGCAATTATACTCCAATAAAGATGTTAAAGAAAATAAATTTCCAGCACCATACTGCCTAGGTATTCATCCTCCAACAGATTCTTAATAATTTAAGGACTGATTATGCAGTTTATGGATTAACTAGGCCCTTGATTTCTTCTTCACCCCTCTTCCACATCATTAGGATACTCAGTAGAATCTTTATTTGAAAGTGGGAAGAATGAAAGGAGTACAATGGAACTGGAAACCAGTCGGAGAAAGCAATGATTGTATCTATGAAGATGGGCTAAAATAATCAAAACTTCTCTCTATCTGGAAATATGGGGATTTAAAAAGAGAATAGATATGAATCTATGAAATTATGAAGAATATTGAGAATATAACTTGAATTTGTTCATCAACATCAGACACCTATTATGAGTTTACTACATGTAGGTCATGATTTTAAACAATGTTAGTACAAACAGGTATGACATGGTACTTGACCTTGTGAGGCTGACCAACTATTTGGGAAAGACTGGACATGTAAACAAGATAAACAACAGTAAAACATGGCATGGCTATACTAAGTGTCAAATGAGAGGTAGAGACAATAAATGCTTTGGAAATAAGAGGAGACATCAATCTCCAAGGATGGGGACTGATAAAATTAGTGGGAAGTACTGTTGAAGTGGGAGGTAGAGGCCAGACTGTTGAGGGTCTTGAATATCAGACCCAGGGATCTTGACTTTATCCTAGAAGAAATAAATAGCCATGGTTTGATGAATCCACAGGAAAAAAAAATCTGCAATGGGCAATTAAGGAAAAGTGAAGAATGTTTGCGGATTTATCCCTTCTTGAGGTTTATTATTGAATAATCAGACTCTCATAAAACATCACTTGATACCAAAGCTTGAGAAAAAAATATATATATACATGTAATCTTATAACAATGTGCTGAACTGGCGATCATTTGGAATCAGGCAGACTTGGACTCAAATTTCACTACTTACCAGTTATGTAACTTCGTGCAAGTTATTAACCTTTCTGAGTTTCATTTTTTAAAAATTGCTCATTAGCTTTATTTAAAGAATTTAAAATTTTTATACAATTTTAAAGGTTACTTTCCATTTACAGTTATTACAAAATATTGGCTATATTCCCTGTGTTGTACAATACATTCTTTTTTTTTTAACATCTTTATTGGGGTATAATTGCTTTACAATGGTGTGTTAGTTTCTGCTTTATAACAAAGTGAATCAGTTATACATATACATATGTTCCCATATCTCTTCCCTCTGGCATCTCCCTCCCTCCCACCCTCCCTATCCCACCCCTCCAGGCGGTCACAAAGCACCGAGCTGATCTCCCTGTGCTATGCGGCTGCTTCCCACTAGCTATCTACCTTACGTTTGGTAGTGTATATATCTCCATGCCTCTCTCTCGCTTTGTCACAGCTCACCCTTCCCCCTCCCCATATCCTCAAGTCCGTTCTCTAGTAGGTCTGTGTCTTTATTCCTGTCTTACCCCTAGGTTCTTCATGACATTTTTTTTCTTAAATTCCATATATATATGTGTTAGCATACGGTATTTGTCTTTCTCTTCCTGACTTACTTCACTCTGTATGATAGACTCTAGGTCTATCCACCTCATTACAAATAGCTCAATTTCGTTTCTTTTTATGGCTGAGTAATATTCCATTGTATATATGTGCCACATCTTCTTTATACAATACATTCTTGAGCCTATTTTACATCCAATAGTTTGAGTTTCAATTCCTTTTACCATCAGTAAAAGTGAGATAAAAATACCTTCTCCAGTTGGTTGTTGTAAGGATTAAATGAGATAATATATGTAAATAAAAAGCAAAAAGTACAGTGTCTGGCATATGGTAGGTATAAAATAATCATTAGCTTTATTCCTTTAAAGGGTTATTTAAATATACATTATCTCATGTAATTTAGGTTAGATTCAAACCAATAAATTTAGCTACTTGCTAACAGCTCAATTAAAAGCCTTTTGGGGAAATTTAACTGAAACAATGGCTAAAATTGAGTTTTGCAACTGTGATTTTATCTTTGTATTCAATCCCTATCTCTATTACTTTGCCATTCTTGTTGAAATCAAATACCGAAGGAAAAAATAGTCATGCCACGGGGTCTCCCCATAATTCTGTGCTACAGCTTCCAAAGGCCCCATCTATTCTTCTAACTAAAATTGCTACCTTGCCAAATATACCTATAGCTAATATCAAAAAGAGTCTTGTCAGATAAATATGAATAGAAATATTGCCTTCCTTTATTTGATCCTGATGTTGACTAGACAGAATACTGACACTATAATCAAACTGATGTGGTGACTCAATCTGACAGCCAGAGGTGGCCATGCCTGAATCAGAATTGAACCCAGTCTATCACACTTAGTTTGATGTATGCCTCGGATCACTCTAGGAGTTAGTAGGAATGTCATTGGGAGTGCAGAGCCCCTAGGAGGTGGAATTTTGAAGTTGATAACTAATATATAAATTTGTCATAGCAGTCCCTTGACTTGTATAGAGACTGACTAACATGGGAACAAGACTGCTATATGCAGCTTCTGAGCTACCGATAAAAATCTTTTAGATTCCTTTCCCTCCTGATTCAAAACTCAATAGAACTCTATTAAAAGTGAATTCTGCCTCAAACAGTTACTTAATTGAATACCTGAGCATCGAAGGGAGTGGGCCAGTTCTGTTGCCATAACTTGTATGATCAGACCAATTCGAAGTCGAAACATTTCAGCAAAGAGGCCAGGCTGAGTTCGCATATACATGGCTAGATATACCATTATTTCCTGTGCATGGAATGAATATAGACAAAAATTATGCCCTAGATCTCACAAGGCTTATTTTGTGGTCTTCAGAAATTGCCAGATCAACTGAAAACAAACTTTTAAATATCAATTACCAGATTAGGCTTTATAATTCTGCTCACCTGTGTAAGAATTGAAATGCTCATGTCCCCTTCACTGGCTTCATCTATCAGCTGAGTGAGTACTTCATAGGGCAGAGGTCTAAGGAAGAGGACAGTGAAGAAAGACAAAATTCTGCAACTACTTAAAGCTAAATTTATTGAGAAAATAAAAAAGCTCCTCCCAAGTCCAAGTCAGTGTCTCAACATCTCATCATTACTGGTAGCATTCTGGTTCTTTCAGTCTTCATAGTTCACTGCCTCCCCAAAGCACTCTGGCCCATATCAACTCAGGAGAGCTCTGCTCTCCCGTCTCTAAGCCTGGATTGCCCTTCTCCTTCCAAATTGTATTTAAAACTCACCCCATGACGTCCTTCCAGACCAGTCTTTCATGGTTAATTCTTAACATTTGACAAGTAACTATTATGGCTAAAAAGTAATAAACTAAATTTAAGCTGTGCCTTTTGGAAGACATTTTATTACTTTACAATCACACCTTATAGAGTTATACTGATTTTTTATAGTTTCATCAGTTTACACACACACACACCCTCCTACACTTCTGACTCTCCTGTTGATACTAAGCACTCTGGGGGCATGGGGCATGCCATCTTCTTTTGGATTGCCCACAGTAGCCACAAAATTGATCTGATTTGTAATAAAAGGTTCTGTTTGCCAGGAATAAGGTGTTATGGATTGAACTGCGTTCCCTCTAAGTTCCTATGTTGAAATCCTAATCCCTAGTATCTCAGAGTGTCTTTACAGAGGTAAGCTAAAGTGAGGTAATTGGGTGGGCCCTAATCTAATATGACTGGTGTCTTTTATAAGTGAGAAATTTGGACACAGAGACACACAGAGAGAGAAGAAATGTGAAGAGACATAAGGAAAAAACAGCCATCTATAAGCCAAGGAGAGAGGCCTGGAACAAAGTCTAGAGTATAGCTGATTTTTTGTGGGGGCTAATTCCAGTTGCCCTGTTTGTTTGTTTTTTGAATAAAACGTTTGGTAAAGCCAATAAGTAAAAACAAACAAACAAAAAAACCCCAAAAGAGCAAAATACATTTGAGTACTACTCCCTGTGAGCCTTCTCTTTCATTTACTCATGTCCTATCACTACCAACATTCTCACATTCACTGTCCCTGATAGAAGCTCACACACGTAGGACATTATCATCCACTTATAGATTAGGACAAGAGAATTGCAGTCAGTCCACACAGCTCCTTAAAGTCTCAGAGAAGCTTCATCAAACCCAAACAAAAACCATACTAACGCAGAGATGGTCTTCTCTCGAGGTTCTGGAGGGAGTCCCACTGTCAAATGTTTCTGGTGGGAGAGAAGGTCTGTGCAGGCCTAGGAATAAATAGTATAATAGTATTATCCTTCCCATAACACCTCACATTTCCACGAAATTTTCTGTTTTCAGCCTAGAAACCTTTGCTCCCCCTTAACTTAATGACACATCAATCTTTTCCTCAGGAAATGCGATGAAGATCAGAAAAGAGGGATTTCTAGGAAGGAACAATGAAGTATTTTTATCTCCTAAAAGGTAGGAACTTTTAACCTAGTATAAATTCATTCTTAAGACCTAGAATCCTCATAGTTTATAACACCTCTATAAGTCTACAGTTTATATGCTTCAGTATTATATATTTGACATTCATAAACAAAAAAAGCTACCTGATAATCAGAAATGTTATGTGGGAAAAACAACATCTTAAACGGTTAGATGCTGTGGTGACTGCCTTAAAAAACAACTGCAGAAACCAATTTATAAAAAGCACCTCCATTTAGATTTGGTATAAATTCAAGAAGAATTTATAGTACCTCATCGAGTGCTTCCACCTTCTTCCTTAAGATTCCAGAGATGTATCGGATCAGGCCCCAGTGACGAATTTCTCCAACTTTGCTATAGAGCTCAGTAAGCAGCTCTCTGACTGTTGCACTCCCTTCATCATACAATCCAGTGTCCCAGTCAGGTCCTCTGGAATGTTAAAGGCAGGTCTACATTAATTATAAATAAAGCTACAGGCAACAATACTTTGTTTGTGTCATAGAGAATATGCCTGTTTTTGATAGGTTTCTCTCATTAGGAAATGAATGTTATTTACTACGAATTCTCGTAAAACTATTTTTAAGTTGGTACTGAAAGCCGAATACCTAGACAAGAATAAGTCTTAGTTTCAGTTGTGTTTTGACAAAATACATTCTTTTACCCTCTTAATGGGCTTCAAAGTAGCTGAAATTAAAGTCAAAGATTTAATTTAACTACTGAAAGTTCAGAAAGTATGCTACACTTAGGGAACTAATGAAGAAGTAAGAAGAATGTGTGCTTATTTTTAAAAGATACATATATATACACACACACACACACACACACACACACACATCATATACATTATTGTCGTAAAAGTTCCTATACCACAAGTCAACTGTGAAGTACCATAAAAGATATATGAAGTGCTATGAAATTGGGGAGTTTAATAGATGATAAAAGGTAGATTATTTATTAAATGATGTTAAGACAATCAAGTAGCCATCTGGATAAAACATTGAATCCATGCCTCACACTGTACACCAAAATTCCAAATGTATCAAATTTAAGTGTTAAAGTACTAAAAGAGATATGGGAGAACTATTTTATAATTTCAGAGTCAAGGACTTTTAAACTGTGAACTATACACCAATAGCCATAAAAGAAAGATTGATACATTTATATATATATATATATGTATATATAAATATACAAAACTCTTATTGTAAAAACCACTATAAGCAAAGTCATAGGACAAATTACAAACTGAGAAAAATATTTGCAATTCATAGGCCAATTTTCCTAATATATAAAGAATTCCACCAAAAAACTACTAGAACTCATCAATGAATTCAGAAAAGTCGCAGGATACAAAATTAATATACAGAAATTTGCTGCATTCCTATACACTGACAATAAACTATCAGAAAGAGAAATTAAGAACAATCTCATTTAAAATCAAATCAAAAAGAATAAAATACCTAGGAATAAATCTAACTAAGGAGGTAAAAGACCTGCACTCAGAAAATTGTAAGACATTGATAAAAGAAATTGAAGGTGACATAAGCAAATGAAAAGACATACCGTGCTCATGGATTGGAAGAATTAACATTGCTAAGGTGACCATACCACCCAAGGCAATCTACAGATTCAATGCAATCCCTATCAAAATACCAATGGCATTTTTCACAGAACTAGAACAAATCATTCTAAAATTTGTATGGAAACACAAAAGGCACTGAATAGCCAAAACAATTTTGAGAAAGAAGAAAAAGCTGGAGGAATCATGCTCCCTGTCTTCAGACTATGCTATAAAGCTGTAGTCTTCAAAGCAGTATGGAACCGGCACAAAAGCAGACACACAGTCCAATGGAACAGAATAGAGAGCTCAGAAATGAACCCACAATTATATGTTTAATTAATGTTCAACAAAGGAGACGAATATACAATGGGGAAAAGACAGCCTCTTCAATAAACGGTGCTGGGAAAACCGAACAGCTACATGCAAAAGAATCAAACTGGACTACTTTCCCACACCATATATAAAAATACAGTCAAAATGGATTAAAGACTTAAATGTAAGACCTGAAACTATAACAATTCTAGAAGAAAACATAGACAGTATACTCTTTGACACTGGTCTTAGCAATATGTTTTTGGATATGTCTCCTCAGGTGTGGGAAACAAAAGCAAAAATAAGCAAATGAGACTACCTCAAACTAAAAGTTTTTGCACAGAGAAGGAAACTGTCAACAAAACAAAAAGGCTGCCTACTGAATAGAAGACAACTGCAAATGATATATCCAATGAAGGGTTAATATCCAAAATAGACAACTCATACAATTCACATCAAAAAAAATAAACAATCTGATTGAAAATAGGCAGAGAATCTGAATAGACATTTTTCCAGAGAAGACATACAAATGGCTAATAGGCACATGAAAAGATGCTCAATATCACTAATCATCAAGGATATGCAAATCAAAACCACAATGAGATATCACCTCACACCCGTCAGAATGGCCATCATCAAAAAGATAAGAAATACCAAGTGTTTGTGAGGATGTGAAGAAAAAGGAACCCTCATGCACTGTTGGTGGGAATGTAAATTGGTGCAGTCATATGGAAAACAGTATGGAGATTCCTCAAAAACTTAGAAATACCAACAAGGACCTACTATATAGCACAGGGAACTATACTTAATATTTTGTACTAACCTATAAGGGAAAAGAATCTGAAAAAGAATATATATATATATATATATATATATATATATATATATGAAAAACTGAATCACTGCTGTACACCTGAACTAACATGACATTGTAAATCAACTATACTTCAATAAAATTTTCAAAAAAGGCAAAACCAAAACCCTTAAAAATAGAACTACCATATGATCCAGCAGTTCCACTTCTGGGTATCTATCTGAAGAAAATGAAAACACTAATTTGAAAAGATATATGCACAGCTCTGTTCATTGCAGCATTATTTATGATAGCCAAGATATGGAAGCAACTAAATGCCCATCAATATGAATGGATAAAGATGTGAGATATATATATATATATATATACACACATACACACACACACATACACACACACATATACATATACACACATACATACACACACAATGGAATATTACTCTGCAATAAAAAAGAATTAAATCTTGCCATTTTCAAAAACATGGATGGTGGACCTAGAGGATATTATGCTAAGTGAAATAAGTCAGACAGAGAAAGATAAATATTGTATGACTTCACTTATATATAGAGTCTAAAAAATAAAACAAATGAACAAACATAACAAAGCAGAAATAGTATCACAGATACAGAGAACAAACATGGTTGCCAGAGGAGAGAGGAGTGGGGGGAGCAGAGAAATAGGTGAGGGAGATTAAGAGGTTAAAAAAAAAGAATTCCAACAAATAGATAAGAAAATAAAAAACAACAAAAGAACATCTGGCAAAATAAGTACCAATGGCTTTTAAACTTAAGAAAAGGTGTTCAACCTACCATTTGGGTAAACAGGTATAAAAGTAAACACATATATATCTGTATTTACCTATATATGCATAAAATGTCCCTGGATGGATACACAAAAAATCAATAGCATTGATTGCCTATGAGGAGGGGAACCAGGTATCTGGGGAACAGAGGTGGGAGAAAGACTTTTTACTCCTTCACTGTATCCTTTTGTACTTTAAAATGTTTGAACCATGATAATGTGTTATCTATTCAATATATTAAATTATATATAAATGTTTAATATAATAAAACTAAATCTATACTATACGAATCAATGGATTCAAGAAACAGTGAATGAAAGTCTGAAGAGTAACAGGATATTTTCACAGTCTCAAAGTACATCTCTACAAGATAGTTTTAATTTTGAAGTATAACATAGTAACTTTACAGTGGAGGAACGTGGAAGATACTACCTTAACCAAGTGGTCAAAGTTACCAGAAATGGGACTCATCAATACTATGTGCCTCCTGATAGGATACACTGAGAAGAACTCAGCATCACTTCAGTAGCATTCTTGCCCAAAATGCATAACCTGAATTTAATTATGAGGCAACAACAGATAAACCAAAATTTAGGGATATTCTGCAAAACAACTGGTCTGTATCCTTCAAAAATGTCAATAACATTAAAAATAAAGACTTAGGAACTGTTCCAGATTAAGGGAGATGAGGGACACATAAGAACTAAATGAAATGCATCATTTAGATTTTCTTTTGCTATAAAGACATTATTGGGACAACCAACAAATCTCACTAAGGTCTGTAGATTAGATAACAGTATTATATTAACATTAATTTTCTGATTTTGGCAATTATACTGTGCTTATATAAGAGAATTCCTAGTCTTTAGGAAATACACACTGAAGTATCTGGGGGTAGAAGGGGATCATGTTTGCCACATACTGTCAAATGGTTCAGAAAAAAAATGTGTGTGTGGTGATGGTGATGATGAGATGATGAAGAACAAGACAGGAAGGGAGGGAGGCGGGGGGGGAGAGAGATATTAAAGCTCAGTGTGAATATCTGAGGGATCTGGGTGAAGGATATCCAGAACTTTTTTTCTTTTAATTTAATTTTATTACTTTTTTAAACTTTATTGGAGTATAACTGCTTTACAATGGTTAGTTTCTGCTTTATAACAAAGTGAATCAGTTATACATAGACATATGTTCCCATATCTCTTCCCTCTTGCGTCTCCCTCCCTCCCACCCTCCCTATCCCACCCCTCGAGGTGGTCACAAAGCACCGAGCTGATCTCCCCGTGCTATGCGGCTGCTTCCCACTAGCTATCTAATTTAAGTTTGGTAGTGTATATATGCCCATGCCACTCTCTCACTTTGTCACAGCTTACCCTTCCCCCTCCCCATATCCTCAAGTCCATCCTCCAGTAGGTCTGTGTCTTTATTCCCATCCTGCCCCTAGGCTCTTCATGACCATTTGTTTTTCTTTTTTTTAGACTCCATATATATGTGTTAGCATACGGTATTTGTTTTTCTCTTTCTGACTTACTTCACTCTGTATGACAGAATCTAGGTCCATTCACCTCACTACAAATAACTCAATTTTGTTTCTTTTTATGGCTAATATTCCACTGTATATATGTGCCACATCTTCTTTACCCATTCATCTGTTGATGGACACTTAGGTTGCTTCCATGTCCTGGCTATTGTAAATAGAGCTGCAATGAACACTGTGGTACATGACTTTTTGAATTATGGTTTTCTCAGAACTTTTTTTTGTACTATCCTTACAACTTTTCTCTAAGTTTGAAATAGTCAAAATAAAAATAAATAATATGAAAATAAATGTTATGAGATCTCATAATCAGGGAAGATCCTTTTTATTCCTAGGTATCAGAGAAAGTTTCATGGAGGTGACAGATGATCCAGGTCTTGATGGATAGCTAGAATTCCAACGAAGACAGATGGGATGTGGTAAAAGGAGAGTAGTCCAGACAGAGGAAAAAACATGAACCAAGGTCTGAAAGTGGTCATGTACAGGCTTTGTTTTGGATGTGATAAGTAGCAGGCTGTTTTGGTGGCAGTATTCACATTGTGATGGGGGAGCAATGGTAAAGGTTGAAAGTTAGATTATAGAGGATATAGGTTTGGTCACTGATTCCCAACAGTAGTGGTGGTGATGTGGTAGGGAGAGGCAGGGGATTAGAAGGACTTGATGTTGACACAATTTCAAGTCTGGGTGACTGAAAGAATGATAATACCATGAAAAGCGTCAGGCAGTAGTAGGTTTCTGGTAAAGACTGAATTTGACTTTAGACATGTTGAGTAAGAAGACATAAAAATGAATTCTGAGTAGATTAAGGACTTAAATTTTTTAAAATTCTTGAAGGTATTTAAAATATTTTTAAATTCTGGGAGGGGAGAAGGTTCTCCCCATGCATGATAAGAAACTCAGAAGCCAAAAAAGAAAAGACTATATAAAACAAAACTTTTGGGACTTCCCTGGTGGTCCAGCGGTTAAGACTCCACGCTCCCAAGGCAGGGGGCCGGGGTTCGATCCCTGGTCAGGGAACTAGACACCACATGCTGCAACTAAAGATCCCACGTACCACAACTAATGATCCCCCACGCCACAACGAAGATGTTGCGTGCCGGAACTAAGACCCGGTGCAGCCAAATAAGTAAATAAATAAATATTTTTTTTAAAAAACGAAAGTTTTGCATAGAGAAAAGCATATGAACAAAGTTAAAACACAAATTCCTTGGACAAAATATCTGCAACAAATATAACAAACAAAATAGTAATATATACTATTACTATAAGGAAAATATAAATAACCCAATGGAGAGCAAACAATGGTTATGAACAGACAACTCACAGAAGGAATACTAGTCAACAGACATAGGAAACCCCACCTCCCAGTTTCTACTCAAATCCACAAGGGATATTGGGCAGAATTCCAAGTGTATTAAAAACCATGCAGCACATCAAACAATCTACTCAAGTGGTTTGATACTAGAGTAACTAGTTCTAGTGAGATTACAGGTTTTGATCAGATGTTATGGTGAAGTTAGTATGTACAGGATTAGATGAAGAAAACTCGTGTTAGGAGTGGAAGAATTGGCAGTCAACCATGGACTATCTGAATTGGTAGGAAAGCATGAGTGTTTCAAGCCTTTGCTTGCCTATCCCAATGACCCTGCTGAATCTTCAGTTTTCATTCAAGCTACAGTCATTAGTCATTCTGTCCTTAACCCTTATCTCTTCTCACCTTCTCTATCTTTTCGTTACTCTGCATTTAGCATTGTGACTGGTACATAAGTATTCAACTGATACTTTTTGAACAGACTGCTTATCCTAAAGGAAAAAGGAAAGGAATAGAGGTATCGGGGTAATAAAACCCATGTCTTTTTCTTGGTAGTAGCACATAACAAGCTTTAACAGTTGGCACTTGGACAGGGTTGTATGAGAGGCAAAGTCCCTCCCAGCATCAGACTGTCAGGAGGCTTATATAAGGCACAAGTTCTACCATCCATAACAGGAGGAGGGCAAGGGAACTCCCAGGGAAGAGGGGAGGAGGGGGGTTACAGGTCTAGGTGTAGTCCCTCAGTAGCACTGTGGGGAGGCTCTAGGTTAGAAAGTTCTGAATGGCAGCAATGGTTTGGGACACTCATGGCCCAGGGCTTATCTCTTGCTAGCAGATGCAGGTTGAGTTTTGAGGAGGATACAAAGCAGGCAGGCCCTAAATGGCTTAAAATATGTTTGGGCTATTTTTAATAAAATTGGATGTGTAAAACTTTGACTTTAGTGCTGGCGGGCTTTTCAGCTTCCTTTTTTACTTACTCATTAAACACCATAATCTGATGGAAATGGCATAGACTCTGGAGTCAGGCCAAGGGGACTTCATTACCACCTAGAGGGGATGAAAGTCCCAAATCCCTACCTAGCCTTCTTTGACACTCCCCTGGCAGTGAGAAAGGTGGAGCAGTGCCTGCCTTGGTGAGAGCAGAAGTCTGGGCTTTCCACTCAGCCTTTGTTGACAGGGGTAGCACCACAGATTTTTCTCTGGTGCTTGGCTGGAATAGAGTGGTTATTGTTTAAAAGTTGTCTGTGTTGCTAGAGTGCCTCTTTCCTAGCCCTTTGTCTGGGAAGAACGGGTTTTCCTTAGGGCTTTTGTTGTCTGTGCCCACTGACTGGCCTTTTCAGGCTGCTGGCTTCTCCAGCACCCAGTGAGGCAACAAAGAAAACCTGGGGACGTCAGCACCCTCTCAGTCCTCGAATCATGAGGTCCTTAGTCAGCCTGCTGCCTTCTCTCCACCTTTCAACATCTTGTTATGTTTGTTTTATAAATAATGTCCTCCTGTACCTAGCAGGAGGAACAGAGAGAAATGCATTTACTCTATCTTGTCCAGAACCAGAAGTCCCATTGTGGTTATGTTTTAAGAGGTTTTTGTCTTTTAGAAATAATACTGAAATATTTAAGAATAAAATGATAAAATGTTTGGTGTATCCTCTTCAAAATAATCCAGGAGGAAGAGAGAATGAGAATATAGATGTGACAAGATTAACCATGAGTTTTTAGTTGTTCAGGCTGGGAGATGGGTCCAGAAGTGTTCATCACACTATTCTCTCTACTTTTGTGTAAGCCTGGGCATTTCGGCAACATCATCAAAGTTACTCTCCCTCCTCTGTTGAGGATGCGTTTGAGGAAAACTAGATTGAAGTAGAAAGACTTGTTAGGAAACTGTAGCAATAGTCCTAGGGAGAGACATAGGTCTGAATGAAGGCAGCAATATTAGAGATGCAGAAGATAAATATTTAGAGGTAAAACTGGACAGACTTGGTGATTAACTGGATATAGGGAGAAGGCTTGATGATTAGGTAGGTGTTGATTCCAACAATAGAGATGGAGAATTTCATAGGAGCGACTCCACTTTTTTTTCTTTTTTTGCGACTCCATTTTTGATATTTGACTGCTGACTGCTTTCAAGTCCTACCATTCCCCTTTCCTTTCCAGCCAACTCCTGGGCAAGTTGATAAAAAAGTCTGAGTGTTCCCTCTTTTGGTGCTGTTGAGAATGAACCCTCATCCCAGCCTCACCTCCTAATCATAATAAAATTCCAAATCCAGCCTCTTTCCCTGCTTTTTAAGGACCCACACCCTTCTGGTATGTGTATGGCATCATCAGTCATGACATTCAAAACCAATTAGGGGAGGGCGGGGGTCCATGCTGCCTCTTCATGGTGCTGACAACATGAATAAATGAGGAAGAACAGGTAATTTTGTGGGGGAATTTGGGGGACAGGAAAGAGGAGTTCAAGGTACGTAGAGTTAGAGGTACCTAGATAAAATGTACCTAGCAGAGGGTGCCTGACACACAGCAAACACTCACTAATGCTACTTTTTTTTTCCTGTAAGCCTCCATATTTTTACTTCTTTTGAGTTAAAATTTATTTATCTGTAGATTTTACCAAATAATGGAGGCTTAAAATAACCATAATAATGATAATAATGTTTATGTTATTAGTCACTTACTATGTACCAGGCATTGTATTAGAGACTGCAGATATTTTATCTTATTTTAATCTTTAAAACAATTCTATGAGGTGGGTATAATCCAAATTTTATAAATGAGGACAATTGAGACTTTAAAGTTACACAGTGGGTAGGTTGCAAAACTATTCAAATCCACATCAGTGAGACTCCAGAGCAGTGCTATACTTACTATGCTATACTTCGTTTTCTATATGATCATGAAAGTAGATTGATAATATCCATCACTTACTTCATAGTATATAGCATGTAGAGGATATCAGCTTGCTCCTGTAAGCTGGAGGTCTCCTTCAACTGTAAAACCAGTGCTTTGAAGTCCACCTCTCCAGATGGGTCTCTAGGAAGATGTATTTCTACACGAACAGAGGGAACCTTTAGTTTGAGAAAAGACAAAAAAAATCCACAAGTGCTCACCTTAAATAACGCCCTAGAGTGTTGATCTTTTCACTTTCTAAACCTTTTCCATAAGAGTTTCCTAAATTTTGACAAAAAGTAAAGCAAAAACAATGACACCTTCAGAATGCATGATACAGCAATCTAGTTTTCTTAAGCCTGACTAGAAAAACTTGCCCATTTAAAAAGTGAACTAAAAAGGACATATATCTTCACCATGGTGGCATTTTGCCTACCACCAGTTACTAGTAGAAACCATAATGGCTAGTTCTATTATTTTCTGTAAGAATGGCAGTTTTGCAAAAAGCTGATAGAAATACCTCCTGTGCAAATTTACCTGGTCCTCTTGTGGTGCATGAAGTAAGTCAAGTAAGTTGAGTGAAGGCCGGGAAGCCTGAAATATCTTTGTAGGAAGATACATGTGTACATCTGCAAGAGGTTGATATTTATGGAAAAGCTTAGATAATTAAGAGATTAATAAAAATGCACAGTTGACCTCAACAATGAAGTTACATATGGGTTGGTTCTTTATAGAACAAGAATGAGAAGTTTACCCTTTCTTGGTAATAGCAAAGAAAAGAAATATGAAGGTCAGATAAATCAAAGGATATTCAATCAATCAATCAACATATTTTGAATGGAATATCTAGAATTATAGCATCAGCTGGACATATAAGATATTAAATTCTACAAACGTAATCAATACCACAATGGTGCCATCACTGATACTTTAATAGAATGCCACATATAACAGAAAGAACCCAGTTACATTTTATATTTTCTGGACTCTCTCAGAAGAATATCTGGCTGCTAGCAGTTGGAATTGCTTGAGAACAGATAAACGGATGACCCTATCTAGGGAATCAAAAAATGTAGTGGCTGACCAACTTCGAGATATTCCTAAGATTTTTACTTACAGTTCATTGTTGAAACACTTACCGTAACCTCTAAGGAGAGACTCTCTTGTCATTTTTGCCATTTTACAGATAGAGAAAGAGAGATACAGAGCTCAGATAACTGTTCAAGCAAGTAAGTAGCAGAGCTGGGAATTAAGCTCAAGTTTCCTGATTCACAATCAAGAAGTATAACTTAATAAAGCTGATGTCTTTGCATAAGCCCTTTGTCAAGGAAGCATACGCAAAGGCTATGTATGCTAAGCTTTTCCCTTTTCTAACTGTTAAATGATTCCCCAATGATCATGCTTAATATCTTTGTTTAGTAATGGTCAGTAAAATTTTAGACAGTGTGATCATGCATCTCAATCATTCTCATCATCTGTGAAATGTTAACATTTAGGTCCTCTAGGTATGGCCAAGGAGCCCTTCTGTCCCTTCATATGCAACTATCATACAGGTACTGAACACTCTTAGGAACCATGACTACTCCTGGCAATGTGTGGTAGAAGACATCCTCCACTGTGAATACTACTGAGGGAGGATAGTAGTCTTGGGGAGAAGAATGGTAAAGCTGTTGAAGAATGATACTGTAGTTGACAAATACAGCTCTACACTGCTGGAACAACTGACTGTATAAGTTACAGCTGGCCTAAGGAACCAGATTTAGCTTACTTAAGGGAGAATATCTCCCTTTCCATTGCAAGGCTATCTTGTAATAGTCTGCAATGCTTTCTCTTTAAATAAAATTACTTCCAAATTAGTAACTTTTCCAAAGGAGGAAAAAATCCTTTCCACATTTTAATACTTTGATGTTAAAACTGAATATGCTCCATGTCTCTTGTTCTGTCTCTTCTTGCTATGTAACTGGTTAAACCAGACTACACAGCACTATCTATAGCAAAACTATACCCATTAATTACCCATTTTTAATTGTAAAAATTCATTAATTTTACAAATATTTGAGCATCTAGTATGTTCTAGGTGCTGTCTGAGATGCTGGGATAAAGCAGTGAACAAAACAAAGTTCCTGACTACACTGTAATAAACACTCCACCCCCATCCTGGGCTTCATGTCATCCTGTTCCTGACTCCAGTGAGTCATGGCATTACTCACTCTGTACATGCAGCTCCTTGGCCTTGGTCATCAAGGACATTAAATCGCAGGTTGTCTGCACAGCAGCTCGGAACCGATTTATCCCCCCCTTCTGTGAGGTAAGGGCTACTTTAGGATGGGGAGCCGTGTGCACCAAAAGGTGATCTAAATAACGAGCAACTTCATCACCACAGCGAGCTGCAAGGTTAGTGGGGGGAGGGGGGAGAGAAAAAAATAAACATTTTAGTTACTTCACAATCTACCCCACCAAACAGAATGACTGGCTCCTGTGCCCACAACACAGCACCAAAACCAGGTTGTTTTAGCTCATGGGGGAAAATAGCTGGTGATCATTATACAATCTCGTAGCTTTACTATTCAGAAACTATGGCTATTTACCAGGATCCACCTGTTCTTCAACTTTGTTGAGACAATATTAGGTTCCCTGAAAGTAGTATGAGCTTATTATAGGCCAGGTGGAGCATTTCATAATCTATGTATGTGTGTGTGATGGTAGTGGTGGTGGCAGTTGTGGTGGAGGAGTAGAATAGGGCCCTTTGAGTCTCACTGGTATGAGGAGACTTGTGGGGAAGGGCAAAAATCTTCTACTAAACATTGAGCCTAGCTGAAAACAGACAGATTCCACAAATGGCAGCTACAATTGCTAAAGAAAAAACAAGCTCCATGTGGCACTGGTGTCAAAAGGACTACTGACCACACGTTGGTCTTTTTTGTTACCCCCTTCATTTATTCACCAAATATTTACTGCCCACTATGGACCAGGTGGTGTACTAGGTGCTGAGGTTTCAGTGCTGAAGAAGACAGATATAGTCCTTATCCTCTTGGTCTCTCCCTCCCCCCTACACCTTCTATAACATTCTCTCTGACTATGGATAATGGAAACAAAAAAAATACATATATCCTGTGGCTGCTTAACATTTCAGATTTTACATGAACACTTGCAACATTTATAGTTGGAAAAGCCCAATGTTTGGATCAATACTGAAGTTTGCTACGTCAGTCATGTATCATCTGGATTTTGATTACCTCTGGGGAACTCTCCAGATGTCTTTCTGTACTCTGATGTGACTAATGGGAACTAGCAGAGCTGCAGGAGTGGACCTCATACTCAGTGACATCTTAATGACAAATATTATAACCTTGAATACAATCTAGACACTTGAGTAGAGGATTATGAACAATATGGAGAGACGCGCTGTCCCCATGGAACAGCTGGCAAGCAACAGACACGTCCATTGTGAGGCCACCAATGAGTAAACCCAGACAGGGGAAAGTGACCCAGAATGCATAATATCAAGCTTAGCAAAACATATCATTAAAGAGATATATTTAAGAAAGCAATCTAAGAGAATGAGTGCTACAGATGTAAATCACAACTACCTATGCAATAGCAAACAACCTCAATATCTGACCAGTCTTATTTGGTTTTCAAAATATTTCAGCTTATGCCAAGATAGATATCATGACTTTGGGTATTACTGATAACAGGAAATAATCTTGTATTTAATGTACTCTTCAAACAAAGAAATTCACACTATTTTAGAACTTACAAAAACAGAGTGAATTAAACGGTACTTAGGTGAGTAAATGCTGAGCCCAAATGAGAAAATAGTCCTTCTGACTGCTAGTGTTTTGGTTTATTGTATATGAGATTATGCTTGCTAGCTCACTGAGGAAAGCTAATTTATTTATTTTTCTTCTCTCCAACACACCACTCTTAAGATAAAGAAACTGACTGCCTTAAGATATAGGCTTAACAATCAGAAAACCAGACAGTGAAAGCAGGCAAACCATGTTTTACATAACTAGAACAATAATTCACTCCCACTGGCCCTTCTCTCTGTGGGATTCAAATAATGTAATGTTTGCCCTGCCTAGGTCAGCATTTTAACACTTTAGGGTGTTTGTCAGGCCCCCACGATGCTTTCTCACTATATCATCTTTGTATTCATAGAAGCCAATTAGATTTTGTTCTGCGTTATTTGTCTAGTTGTAATATGAAAGCAATAGGCGTACCAAATCGGGTTTTTCAAACTACGCAGACCTCCCCAGAGATTCTGATGTACCCCTATAATATTCTATATAAAAGAACTATATAAAATTAGAATATATAGAATATATTAGAATATAAAATTATAGATTATATAATATTCTATATAAAAGAACTCTGATGGAATTTTATACTTTTTATGCTTTTTAATGTCAAAAAGCAGTACGTATATGTCTAGTGTTCCTACTACATACTTGATTAAATATCTCTCACTCACCATTGCTTCCTCCCATTTTTAAAGTACCAGTCATTTTATGTACCTGGGAGAGAAATCTCCCCTAACCTTAGTAAGGGATAGTCCAACTCTATACTCCACAATCACCACAGGGATATTAGACCAGAAACCAAAGGTAAGTAGAAGAATGAAAAGTAAAGCCAAACAAAAGGTGTATTAGGTGTATTAAATAGGAGTGAGACTGCTGGCAGGAGAAATATTAAGGAGGATGCTCAACAATACTTTGTATTCTTGTCCAGTAAGGCCAGTGCATTTATGAAGCCTTCTTACCATTACTGGTTGAACCATAGCCATTCATCCAGTCACCAGATTCCAGCTCATTATCATAGTCATCATAATCTTCACTGTACAATTTACCCTCAGGTCCAGGTTCCATAAAGCTCAAATGTGTGCAGCAAGATGTTGTCAAAAACTCTGACAGTTTACCTGTTTGAATCCTGACAATTAACAGGGTAAACAGAAAACAGAAAATCAGAGGAAATCATTTTCAAAACAACAACAGTTTAGTGATAAAAAGGATACCTAGAATGTTCTGTTGGGGGATTACTAACGTTTATACATTAGTACAAATTTTGTAAAAGTGAAAATTTACAGCACTCCTAGACATAGTGTAGTATAGGTTAGGGTACTATGTTAATAAAGACTACAATTATGGGTTCACAATCCACCAGCAGATCAGTTTTGCTCGCTTTCACTGCCACATACTATATTGCTAACTATGCCAAATATCTGGCAAAAACTTCCATTGGCTGCAAGAGAAGCTAGGACAGAATGAAGATAAATCACCACAAATCTGTCATATCATTTCAAAAAATACTCAAAAAGACCATTTTGAAAAGAAAAAAAATGGTATCTGACAATTTTAAGAATTATAGTAGATTGTAAGCCATATCTTCCCCTACTTATAAAGCCAATTGCAAAACCAAACCCAAAGGGAAAGTCAATAGTACTGATTTTCTAAAGAAGTCAGCTTGAGGGGGCTCCCAATGGCCAGATCTTGAATAATATGTACACTGAAATAGACAATGGAATGAAGCATGACATAAAAATAAAATAAGAATTTATGACTCTATGCTGGCAATAAAACTACAAAATTAAAGGGGGTAAGGGAGAGCTTTTTTTTTTAACAGAAGGATTCCAACTAATACATGTACAAAGAATGATAGAAACACAGAATCACGATTTTACAACCCCATTAGTAATAACTGATTGATCAATGGAAGATAAAGCCATTTGGTCAAAGATTGTTGCGGAAAGCATAATGGAATCTAGACACGAATGGAGGATTATGAAGAATATGGAGAGAAGTGCTCTCCCCATGGAAGGGCTGGCAAGCAATAGACACGTCCATTGTGAGGTCACCAATGAGTAAACTCAGACAGGGGAAAGTGACTCAGAAGATAACATTTTAAACAAACTGAGAGACATTCTGCAAAATAACTGACCTTCTTTCTTTAAAACTGTAATGAAAATTGTAATGAAATATTAACAAACAGCTGGGGAATTGCTCTAGATTAAAAGACATCAAGGAGATATAATAACTAAAAGCCAACGAGTGATCTTTCATTGGAGCTGGAGTGGGAAAAAAGCTATGGGAAAACATTATTGAGACAACTGGGTAATTTTGAATATGGACTCCGTATTTAGATAATCATATCGTATCAATATTAACTTTTCTGAGTGTGCTGATTATATTGTAGTCATGTATGAGAATGCCCTCTTTCTTAGAAGACAGAAACTGAAGTATTTAGGGTTAAAGAGTCATGATATCTCTGACTAACTCTCACACACTTTAGCAAAAAAAGTGTGTGTGCCTGTGTGTGTGTGTGCGTGCGCACATATGTATGTGTGAGAGAGGGAGAAGGGTAGGGAACAAGAGAGGAAGGGAGGGAGGAGAGGAAGGAAGGGAGGGAATGGGGGAGAGAGAACACACAAGTGGGACAGATGTTAACAACAGGTGAGTTCTGAGGGAGGGTATATGGTATTCAATAAGATTCTTGCATATTTGTGTCTACTTGAAATTTTTCAAAATAAAAACTTAGGGAAAAAAGAAAAGCAGTGAGAATTGAATAGTCCAGTAACCTACTTTCCTCCCTCCTTCCCTCCCTCCCTTCCATTCTTCCTTCCTTCCAGGGTAAGTTTCCTGATCCACTGAATTTATGGGGTGTAGGCAAAGAACAGGGTGGGGAAAAATTCCAACCCTTCTCTTTAACATTAAATTCCTTGATTCAATCTATCAAACACCAGCTCCTGGAATAGGATGGGTATATGTTGCTAAAGATACAGAGAAAGGCATCACAAGTCTACCATTACTATACCCAGCATCCAAATTTCACATTTCACTACTGAGTGCATAGAGGTCACTTACCTTGCCCCACCAAAATAGCCATCCTGCATTTTTCGGAGTGCTGCCAGGATACTTGAATTCAAGCTGGTTCCATCTTCATCTTAAAATGAAGAGAATTTTAAAACAATCTTTGTGGTTTTAACTTTGAAATAAGGGGAATCTTTCAATTATTTTAAACCAACTTTCTGGTGGTGATGGTACAAATGAGACAGTCCTCGTTGACCACCCTGTATTTCAACACTTCATCTGAGAGCCAATGACGCTGTGCAGAATGGGAAATGGTAAGGGATGATGACCAAGAGAGGAGAGTTCCTCACAGACAGTATCTTATTTATTGTAAGTATTTAGCATATTGCCTGATTGCAGAACACAGAATGATTACTGAATGCTGACAATAATAACAACAGCAACCATATGTTGAATGTTATGTGCTGAGTACTGTGCTGAACATTTTATACATTATCTCATCCAATGAGCTTTGGTTTACATGTGTGTAGGCATAAAAAATATTTAGAAGGCTAACAATTATCCAGCTTTATGTGAAGGGGATCATACTACACATACTCTTTTGTGATCCACTTTTTCTAACTAATTCTTTGCAAAAGCTAAAAATGATTCCATAACAGATATTTAGACTGTTGTATTATAAACAACACTGTGATGCAATTTTTCTATTATTTCCTTAGGATAAATTCTTACAAGTAGAACTGTTAGAACAAAGGGAACACTTACTAAAAACTTTATAGACTGCCAAACTGCACACTAAAAAAGTTGTGCCACTATGTCTACCATCAGTATAGAAAGTGATTGTTTCCCCACATCTTTAACAACAATGGTGTTAATAATCTTTTTAATCTTTGTTTATCTGATACGTTAAAAAATACATTGTTTTAATTTTAATACTAGTAAGATTGAGCATGTTTTCATGTATAGACTGGCTATTTGTATTTCTTTTATGAATTGCCTGTTCATGTTCTTTTCCCATTTTTTTTTTTTGGTGGTTCGAAAACTTTGACAATCAACTGTTAGTTCTCATCCACATTAACTGTCTGTAGATTTTTGAAAGTGGTGACAAGTACATAGGAAACCAATGTATAGAGCTTGTTTGGTGAATCTTCATCTTCATTATGTTTTCTGGACAACCGCACATGGACATGGTATGGGATATTCCTTATTCCTTTGGCCCAGACAGCTTTGTTGAGCTCAGTGTCAATGTGTACATCTGGAGTTCCCACCTCCTTCACGGCAAATTTCCAGATTTCTTTGAGTGCCCGAGGGGCATGCTTCTTGAAACCCACTCCATGGATGCGCTGGTGAATGATGATAGTGTATTCTCTGGTCACCACCTCGTTGATGGCAGACTGGCCCTTCTTCTCACCACCCTTCTTTGCAGGAGCCATTCTGCCAGGCTTGGGTTGGAAAGCTCTTTTCCCATGTTTTTAAAAACTAATCTTTTTTTTTCAATTGACTTTCAAGGCCTCTTTATGTTTTGTGACTATTACCCTTTTCTCTATCATATGTATGGCAAATATTTTATCTACTTTATTATTTGTCTTTCAGCCTCAACCACACTTCATTTTTGTATAAAGTATTTATTTAGAAACAAAGATTAATTTAGATTTTCATGTTTTAAAATCTGTCAAGTTTTCCTTTCTGCATCTTGCAAAGTACAGCTTTCTTCAGCCCAAGATCACAAAAACATTCTTCCATACTTTCTTCTAATACTTTTATAGTTTTTCTTGTTGCTTAGCTGTTTAATCTATTTAGAATTTAATTTTGCATAAAATGTAAAGTAGCAGGCCTAAATGAATGATTTTCCCAAATGTATTTATTTATATTCTTTTGCTGCTATTTGGATTGCTGTCTTTATCATTATTGTAATTCCAATGGATCTATCTTCTCTTGTTTCTAGTTTTTAAAAAATCTGGTTATTTTTGTACATTTTCTCTTCCATATGCAATTTAGATTCAGCTTGTTCATAAAAATTTGTCTTTATTTTGATTTGGAATTCACTGAATTGATAGATTAATTTAATAAGAATGAACATCTTCTCAATATTAACTATTTCCATCTAGCAACATGGTATGTCTCTCTAGTAATTAAAATCTTCTTTTATGTTTTTTATTAGCTTTATAATTTTTTACATAGTTTTATGCATATTTCTTATTAAGCTTATTCTTTTTTTAAATTAATTTTTATTGGAGTACAGTTGCTTTGCAATGTTGTGTTAGTTTCTGCTGTACAGCAAAATGAATCAGTTATATGTATACATATACCGTCTCTTTGTCAGATTTCCTTCCCATTTAGGTCACCACAGAGCACTGAGTAGTTTCCCTGTGCTATACAGTAGGTTCTCATTAGTTACCTATTTTATACATAGTACTGTATATATGTCAATCTTAATCTCCCAATTCATCCCACCCCCTTGGTATCCATAAGTTTGTTCTCTATATGTGTCTCTATTTCTTAAGCTTATTCTTATATTATTTACTTTTCTAGACATTTGTCAATTTTATCTAGATTTATAAAATTATATTTGGTATTCTTTTATAATTTGTAAAGACTCCTCCATTTCTGTTGCTATATCCCCTTCCTCATTCTTAACATTATTTTTATTATCTATATTTTTTCTCTTTATTCTGAAGTCTATTTTACCAGATATTAACATGGCCACTTCTGATTTTTAAAATTAATTTTACATGGCATATTTTTTCCATTATTTTATTCTAGTCTACCTATATTGTTACATATGAAGTGAATCTCATGGAGACAGCATATATGTGGGTCATTTTAAAATCTACTCTGCCAATCTCAGTCTTTTAATTGGTATATTTAGGCTATTTACAGTTAATGTAATTATTGATATCTTAGGAATGAGTCTGCCATTTTACTTATTGTTTTTTGTTTGTTCCTCTGTTCTTCTATTTTTTCTTCCTGCTTTCTGAAACACAAGAATTCCATTTTGATTTATCTACAGTGTTTTTTACTTTATCTCCTTGTATAGACTTCTTAGTGGTTACCCTAGGTATTACATAATATATACAAACATGCATTATACATATATCATTGTCTATTAGTGTCAACATTTCACAAGTTTAAAGTGATGTGTAAAAACCTTATTTCCTTTTTTTTACATCTTTATTGCAGTATAATTGCTTTACAATGTTTATGCTTGAAAAAAAACTTATTTCCTTTTCAGTCCCTTACCTCCCCCAATATATAACTGCATTGAAGATCTCCTCTACATACTTTGAGAACCACATCAGACAGTGTTATGATTTTCCCTTCAAACGTCAAACATAATTTAGAAAACTGAAGTGGAGAAAGTCTATTGTATTTACCTGTATTCTTACTCTTTCAACTGTTGTTTTTCTTGCTTGATGTTCCAACATTCCATTTTGCATTATTTCCTTTTTATTTCAAGAACTTCCTTTAAGCTATTCTTTTAGAGCAGATCTCCTTCAGACAAATTCATTTAGTTTTGCTTCACCTGAGAATGTCTTTTTTCCCTTTATTCTTCAAGTACATTTTAACTGGATACAGAATTCTTAGTTTACTAATTCTTTTCTTTAAACACTTGAAAAATGTTATGCCACTTCCCTCTGTTCTCCAGGGTTTTTGATGAGATCTGCTGTCATTCTAGTTGTTTTCCCACATAGACAATGTATCATTTCTCTTACTGCTTTCAGGATTTTTTCTTTTTCTTTAATTTTCAGGAGTTTGATCATTATGTTTTGGCATGGATTTCTTTGGGTTTTTCCTGTTTGGGACTCTCTCAGCTTTTTGAATCTGTAGGTTTATGCCTTTTGCCATTTTTTTCAGCCATAATTAGTTGGAATACTTTTTTCAGCCCTATATTCTTTTTCCTCTCCTTCTGGGACTCATAACATGAATGCTAGATGTTTCATTATTAGTCCCATAGGTCTCTGAGGCTCTGTTCATATTTTTCAGTCTGTTTTTACTCTTGTTCACTTCTATAGTTCTACCTTCAAGTTCAGTCTATTTTCTTCTGCTACTGAGCCTATCTAGTAAGTTTTCATTTCAGTTATTATAGTTTTCAATTCTAAAACTTTCATTTGGTTCTCCATCTCTTCAATTTCTTTGCCGAGACTTCCTACTTTCAAGTTTGAAGTGTGGTTGTAATTGCTTGGTAAAGTATTTTTATGATGACTGCCTTAAAATCTTTGTTGTAATTCCAACATCTTTGTCATCCTGGTATTGGTATCTGTTGATCATCTTTTCTCATTGAAGTTGAGATTTTCCTGGGCATTGGTATGAATGATTTTCTATTGTATTCTGGAAATTTGGGGTATCATCTTACAAGACTGTGGATCTTATTGAATCTTCTGATTCGGCAAGTCTCCTCTGATATTGTGCAGCAGGGAAGGGAGCACTGCCTTGTTACTGCTAGGTGGGTGTGGAAGGAGTTCCTCTACTGTTCAGTAAGGATGAAAGTCTAAGTTCCCCACTAGTTCTTCTCAGACACTATCCCTAAGGAGGGAGGGGGCACCTCTTCACAACTGTGTGAAGGCAGTAGTCTAGGTTCCCCACACAGCCTCGCTGATAGGGATGGGAATGGGGCTGTAGTTTTTTTCTGTGGTATTTGGGTAGATTAGAACACATTTATTGTCTAGAAGTTTTCTGTCTGGCTAGGCTGTCCCTTTCTTGTTCCTTTGGCTAGAGGCAGAAGGTCTTTCCTGGACCTTTTCAAATCTGTACCCATTTGTGTTTCTGGGATGATAACTTCTCCAGCACCCAGTCCAGGATATATGAGGCAGAAGGAAAACCCAGGAAATTCACTGCTGTGTCATTTCTTAGGTTCAAAGTCCCTAGCCAGTCTCCCTTCTTTTTTCCAACTTTCAGAGTCTTCTTATGTTTGTATTATAGTAATGTCCAGGGTTTTTAGCTGTACTTAGCAGGAAGAATAGGGAGAAGTGTCTATTCCTTTTTGTCTGGAAACAGAACTCTTTTTTTTTTAAAAGTGAAAATATTCAAGAATATGAAAATTTCTAAATATGACTTTGGCCCAATCTCTTAAGTTTTGATTAGTAGTGGTATCATTTTTCATTTTAAAACACTATATAATTTCAAATTTGATTTCCTCTTTAATCAAAGAATTATTTGCAAAAATTTTAATTCCTTCATGGTCAGGTTTTTAAGAAATTATTTTTGTTTTAATTAATTTTATGTGCTATGTCTGGCAATATCATCTATATTATTTCTATTTTTAAAAAATAAACATTCTTTGTGTATTCTGTCTTTCTGGGTATACTTTCACATACACCCGTAAACACAAAAATCAAGTCTGTTAATCCTCTATATCTTTAGTGATTTTGTATAATGGATCTGTGACATTATGATAGAGGTATGTTATCGTTTCCCACTATGACTGTACAATGGATTTATCATATTGTCCTTAAGTTTTCCTAAATATCTGCTTTATGCATTTCATTGATATTCTTCAGTATATAAAAATTTATAAATGTTCCATTGTCTTCATGTACTATAACTCTTATCAATATAAAATATCCTTTATATCCCATTTACTGATTTGTGCCTTGAATTCTATTTGCTATTTTTGATATTAATATTGCCATCATTGCTTTCTTTTTGTTAGCGTTTACATGATATATCTTTATGTCTTCCTTTATTTTCTGTTTTTCCATACAATTTTATTTTAGGGATAGCTTTTGTAAGTAGCATCTAGCTAGATTTTGCTTTTACCTATCCTAGGAATCTATATTTAATATGAGAATTTAACTAATTCACATTTTAATGTGATCACTAATATGTTCATTCTCATTTCACCAGCACAAAATTTTCCCTGACAAAAATACACAGCTATTAGTAATGTAGGTTTTGGAGACTGACAGACCTGGTTTGAGGCCTGATTCTGTTGCTTACTAGCTTTGTGACTACAAAATGAATCACCTTCTTCATCTATAAAATGGGGGCTATTAACAGTACCTACCTGAATAGGGTTGTTGTGGAGATGTCAAAATAAAGCACTGAAAGGACTTAGCTCAGTGCATGGCACAGAGAAAGTGCTCAGTAAACACTGCAGTTATTATTGCTATTGATACTTCTGTTTTTTGTTGTGTGACCATGTTCCAAGTATCAAAACTTTGTGACTTAAATCTAGATCTTAATTTTATTCTTCTTCCCAAGCTATGGCTGTATATCTCATCCCAACTATTAGGCATTTCAATTTTGAAACCTCTTTGTCACTATAAACTCAACATGCCCCTTTACAACTGGCATCTTCCTTTATAATTTCTCTGCTTTTATCAATGGCAGCATTATTTACCTAGTCTCTCTAAATGTTGGCATTATCTTGATTCATATCTCATATCTAGTCAGCCAACACCTGACTTGCAGGTGGTGTTTAAAATGACTATTGTATCCTTCTTTCCCACTCAATTTTTACTATCATCAATCCAGTGTATCTTCTCATCACCTCATACTTGGATTAGTTTCCTTGATATCAGATTCTTCTAACTACAGTGTATACTGTCACTAAGTCAATATTCCCTAAATATCACTTTCATCATATCACTCCTTGCTCAAAGACTTTTAATAGCTTCAGACTTCTGAGACAATTTGTCTTAAATTTATCTGCTTATTTTCAAGGTCTTCATAATCTGACCCCATTTGACTAATCCAATTTTGTTGATAATTATATTCCAACATGAAAGGCCCACTCTATTCAGCGTGGCCTCTTCACTGTCCACTCACAAGTCAAGGGCATCCCTGCCTCCAGGCTTCACCCATGGTATTTTTTCCCTCACCTAAAGTACCTTTCCTTCTTCTCTCCTCACATATGAATACTACACATCCCAAAAAGCCTGGATAAGTCCCACCTAGCCAAGAAATTTTCTTTGACAACTTGATCACTGTCACTGTAAAATACTAATCTAATGGTTTAGTACTTCTTTATATACTGTCTTGAATTGTTTTCTATTAATTTTGTGAATTAGCTTTGTTTCTCCAATTAGACTTTATACTTTCTAAAGACAGTTCTGGGAACACAGTAGTTATTAAATGGGCACTTGTTAATTGTTTTAAATAAAGAAGAAAGACAAAAAGAAGAAAGACTACCCTACTTCCTCAACTCCTGTGCTTTCTTTTTTTTTACATTTTTTGAGTGCTTTATTTATATCAAACTGGATAAAATGTGTGTATTTCTCAGACAGAAAAGACATGTCGAGGTAGAAATGAACCTTTCAACTATTCATGGGTACACAAGTACACTGGACTCCTGTGCTTTTGAAGCACTTTAGAGATGTGACCAAAATCCCTAACAGTCTGTCTGGACTTTGAATGATTTATGACAAAGGATTCTTCTCTAATGAAAAGGAATTCTATGTACTTTGGTAGTACAAACAGGCCTTTGGAAGCAACAGCAGAGATACAGAAAGGAAGCAGTGCTTCAGTATTGGCTCTAGTCCTCCAGGAACTGAGAGAACAACAAAGCTTTTCACTCAGTTTCAAGTAAGCAATGTCAGGAAGCCCAGCTAATAAAGGAAAGATAAATTGAAAGGCTTTTTACTTTTCCCTGCTAGATTTTATTGCTTCAGTTAGGCAAGCCTTGCAAAGAGAAGTTTAGGAACTTATCTATAAAATCTTGATGCTCCACTGGAGTAAGACAGATGCAGAATATAGTATTACTGTCTTTAAAATGAATTGTATTAATAAAGTTTCTGTAAATTGGCCTAGAAACCAATTATCTGAAGTAGCCCCAAACAAGTTACTCTATTACATCTCTTGAATTATAGCTCTCAAACCACCTGAAATATTCTTGTGTATTGGTTTATTTGTTACATATTTATTCTAAAACCTAAGCTCCGTGAGAGTAGAAACCTCATCTGCCATATTCACCCGTGCTTTGAAAAGTGCCTGGCACAAAACAAGAGCTTAAAAAAACTGATGAAAGAATAAATGACAAAAAGTAGCTTTTCAGTGACTCTATGATTTTGAAGGGCCAACCACATGACTTATTTCAAAAATACATTAGTTCCTTGCCTCATACATCCTTACCAAGCATGCTGTGTGAGATGGGGAAGGTGATGGTGGGCTGGCCTGTCATTCTCCAGCGGCTACAGAGATAGGAGAGGTCTGTTCTAAGCATTTCCACTATCATCTTGTTGTCCAGAGCCAGGTAGAATTGTTGCTGGTCTATAAACTGAGAAAAAGGAAAATAACAGTTCAGAATAATTTACTCTCACAACTATCAAATAATATTTCAAAGTGCTCACATATACACAAGCGTATATAAGATATCACAGGGGCAACAATACCTCCAAATTTAATGCCTAATTCTTCCCAAAGTATCTGGTGGCTTACTGGTACAAACAGTAGTTCTGGACATTTTTAGTGTGTTATAGTTTACAAAGTGTTTTCAAGTACATGATTTTATTTAATTCTAACAACCCAGTGAGGGCTTTTCTCCTTTTTAATAGATAAAAAAATAAGGCCAAGAGACACTGAGTAGATTAGCAAAGTTATACGACTAGCAAATGGCAAAATCAGAGATAGAATCTATGGTCCATTATTCTTTCATCTATACCTCAGTTGCACTATTCCAGATGTAAGATGACAAAAGAAAGCTTAAGCTTTCTTTTCAGAAAATAGTTTATCCTCCTATTCATACATATAATAAGGCTTGCTATTATAATATGGGTAATAAACATCAGGCTAATAAATAGTGTATAATCATGGCTAAAACAGTACTGACATTTTTGTTTAGAAGAGGATATCAGAGATTTCTGGGCATGTAAAAAGGGCACTTCCCCAAAACAAATAGAACACTTAATTCAGTAGCTGAATAAAAAAGACTATATTTTGTTTATAAAGAATACAGTATTTTTAATCTTTAATAAAGAGTACTTTTAAAAGTACTCCAACATTTATAAAATCCTTAATCACTGTTTCTGCAACACCCAGGACTACTCTTGGTAGCCACAGTCACTTGGCATAGCTCTGTGCTTCAAGATCAATTCAGTCCAACCCAACAAAGATTGGGCTGGCCGAAAAGTTCGTTCACGTTTTTCCATAACATCTTATGGAAAAAACCAAAACGAACTTTTTGGCCAACCCTATTTATTGAGCAACTTAATATATACAAGGTCACATGAAACTCTGACACTTGTCTCAACTCCACTAAATGCTTTATTTCTATAGTGTTTCTCTTTTATTTCCATTCATCTCAATGCACATTAAAGCTCAGTCCACCCACCTGTGGAGTGAAGGTAAAGATAGTTTTCCGAATGTCATAGAGTTTTGAAGTTCCAAGGACTCCCATGTGTCTGTAGGGTCTTCCACTGAGTTTCATTCTGCTGTTGCATCCTGATATAGAATTGAGAAATGGTCAAGATATTTTTGCAAATCCTATCAGCAAACATTTTTGTAATAGTTTACACTTCCTCATTGAACAAACTAAGCTCTGTGTCTCAAAATTAGTGTACATGTCATATACAGGGCCATACTAAGCACTGTGGGGCTTTCCAAGAGAAAGACTAGGCAGTTATCTCTGTTCTTAAAGAAATGTATGCTCTTATAAAGAAGCTAAATCATCTAGATGCATATAAAAATTAAGAGTTCTATGAATGATAGAATGTTATTATCTATATTCATAAGGAAATTCACTGAATTTCCTTAAAGCCCATGAAAAGCGCAAAAGCTATTCTGATTATCAAACTTATCAGGGTAAACTACGCCTCAACAAAGCTGAACAAAAACCTCATCAGTTTAGAGGAGCTTCAAGATGGCAGAAGAGTAAGACGCAGAGATCACCTTCGTCTCCACAAATACATCAGAAATACATCTACATGTGGAACAGCTCCTACAGAACACCTACTGAACGGTGGCAGAAGACCTCAGACCTCCCAAAAGGCAAGAAACTCCCCACGTACCCGAGTAGCGCAAAAGAAAAAACAGAGAAAAGAATAGGCACGGGACCCGCACCAGTGGGAGGGAGCTGTGAAGGAGAAAAGGTTTCCACACACTAGGAAGCCCCTTCGCGGGCGGAGACTGCGGGTGGTGGAGGGGAGGAGCTACAGAGCCACGGACAAGAGCGCAGAAACTGGGGTGTGGAGGGCAAAGTGGAGAGATTCCCGCACAGAGGATCGGTGCTGACCAGCACTCACCAGCCTGAGAAGTTTGTCTGCTCACCCACCGGGGTGGGCGGGGGCTGGGAGCTGAGGCTCCGATCCCAGGGAGAGGACTGGGGTTGGATGCGTAAACACAGCCTGAAGGGGTTAGTGCCCTACAGCTAGCCGAGAGGGAGTCCGGGAAAAAGTGTGGAGGTGCCGAAGAGACGAGACTTTTTCTTGCCTCTCTGTTTGCTGGTTAGCGAGGAGAGGGGATTAAGAGCGCCGCTTAAAGGAGCTCCAGAGACGGGCGCGAGCCGCGGCTATCAGCGTGGACCCCAGAGACAGGCATGAGACGTTAAGGTTGCTGCAGCCACCAAGAAGCCTGTGTGCAAGCACAGGTCACTATCCACACCTACCCTCCCGGAAGCCTGTGCAGTCCGCCACTGCCAGCATCCCGTGATCCAGGGAAACTTCCCCAGGAGAACACACGGCGCGCCTCAGGCTATTGCAATGTCATGCCGGCCTGTGCCGCCGCCGGGTAGCCCCGCAACGGTACCCCTCCCTCACCCCGTCCTGAGTGAGCCAGAGCCCCGAATCAGCTGCTCCTTAAACCCCAACCTGTCTGAGCAAAGAACAGAGGATCTCAGGCGACCTACATGCAGAGAGGCGGGTCCAAATCCAAAGCTGAACACTGGGAGCTGTGCGAACAAAGAAGAGAAAGGGAAATCTCTCCCAGCAGCCTCAGGAGTAGCGGATTAAAGCTCCACAATCAACTTGATGTACACTGCATCTGTGGAATACCTGAATAGACAACGAATCATCCCAAATTGAGGAGGTGGACTTTGGAAGCAAAGATATATATATATCTTTTTCCCTTTTTCTCTTTTTGTGAGTGTGTATGTGTATGCTTCTGTGTGTAATTTTGTCTTTACAGCTTTACTTTTACCATTTGTCCTAGGGTTCTGTCTGTCCGTTTTTTATTACATTTAAAAAATTTTTTCTTAATAATTAGTTTTTATTTTAATAACTTTATTTTATCTTCTTTCTTTCTTTCTATTTTTTCTCCCTTTTATTCTCAGCCGTGTGGATGAAAGGCTCTTTGTGCTCCAGCCAGGCGACAGGGCTGTGCCTCTGAGGTGGGAGAGCCAAGTTCAGGACACTGGTCCACAAGAGACCTCCGAGCCCCACGTAAATATCAAACAGCGAAAATCTCCCAGAGATCTCCATCTCAACGCCAACACCCAGCTTCACTCAACGACCAGCAAGCTACAGTGCTGGACACCCTATGCCAAACAACTAGCAAGACAGGAACACAACCCCATCCATTAGCAGAGAGGCTGCCTAAAATCATAATAAGGCCACAGACACCCCAAAACACACCACTAGACGTGGACCTGCCCACCAGAAAGACAAGATCTAGCCTCATCCACCAGAAGACAGGCACTAGTCCCCTCCACGAGGAAGCCTATACAATCCACTGAACCAACTTAGCCACTGGGGACAGACACCAAAAGCAACGGGAAATACGAACCTGCAGCCTGCGAAAAGGAGACCCCAAACACAGTAAGTTAAGCAAATTAAGAAGACAGAAAAACACAGCAGATGAAGGAGCAAGGCAAAAACCCACCAGACATAACAAATGAGGAGGAAACAGGCAGTCTACCTGAAAAAGAATTCAGAATAATGATAGTAAAGATGATCCAAAATCTTGGAAATAGAATAAATACAAGAAACATTTAACAAGGACCTATAAGAACTAAAGAGCAAACAAACAGTGATGAACAACACAATAAATGAAATTAAAAATTCTCTTGAAGGGATCAACAGCAGAATAACTGACGCAGAAGAACAGATAAGTGACCTGGAAGATAAAATAGTGGAAATAACAACTGCAGAGCAAAATAAAGAAAAAAGAATGAAAAGAATTGAGGACAGTCTCAGAGACCTCTTGAACAACATTAAATGCACCAACATTCGAATTATAGGGTCCCAGAAGAAGAACAGAAAAAGAAAGGGGCTGAGAAAATATTTGAAGAGATTATAGTTCAAAATTTCTCTAATATGGCAAATGAAACAGTTAATCAAGTCCAGGAAGCATAGAGAGTCCCATACAGGATAAACCCAAAGAGAAACACGCCAAGACACATATTAATCAAAGTATCAAAAATTAAATACAAAGAAAAAATATTAAAAGCAGCAAGGGAAAAACAACAAATAACACACAAGGGAACCCCCATGAGGTTAACAGCTGATCTTTCAGGAGAAACTCTGCAAGCCAGAAGGGACTAGCAGGACATATTGAAAGTGATGAAGGAGAAAAAACTACAACCAAGATTACTCTACCCAGCAAGGATCTCATTCAGATTTGAGGGAGAAATTAAAAGCTTTACAGAGAGGTAAAAGCTAAGAGAATTCAGCACCACCAAACCAGCTTTACAACAAATGCTAAAGGAACTTCTCTAAGCAGGAAGCACAAGAGAAGGAAAAGACCTACAATAACAAACCCAAAACAATTAAGAAAATGGGAACAGGAACTTACATATCGACAATAACCTTAAATGTAAATGGTTTAAATGCTCCAACCAAAAGACACACACTGGCTGAATGGATACAAAAACAAGACCAGTATATATGCTGTGTACAAGAGACTCACTTCAGACGTAGGGAAACATACAGAGTGAAAGTAAGGGGACAGAAAAAGATATTCCATGCAAATGCAAATCAAAAGAAAGCTGGAGTAGAAATTCTCTTATCAGACAAAATAGACTTAAAAAAAAAGACTATTACAAGCGACAAAGAAGGACACTACATAATGATCAAGGGATTGATCCAAGAAGAAGACATAACAATTGTAAATATTTATGCACCCAACACAGGAGCACCTCAATACATAAGGCAAATACTAACAGCCATAAAAGGGGAAATCAACAGTAACACAATCATAGTATGGGACTTTAACACCCCACTTTCACCAATGGACAGATCATCCAAAATGAAAATAAATAAGGAAACACAAGCTTTAAATGATACATTAAACAAGATGCACTTAATTGATATTTATAGGACATTCCATCCAAAAACAATAGAATACACATTCTTCTCAAGTGCTCATGGAACATTCTCCAGGATAGATCATATCTTGGGTCACAAATCAAGCCTTGGTAAATTTAAGAAAACAGAAATTGTATCAAGTATCTTTTCTGAACACAACGCTATGAGACTAGATATCAATTACAGGAAAAGATCTGTAAAGAATACAAACACACGGAGGCTAAACAACACACTACTTAATAACGAAGTGATCACTGAAGAAATCAAAGAGGAAATCAAAAAATACCTAGAAACAAATGACAATGGAGACAGGACGACCCAAAACCTATGGGATGCAGCAAAAGCAGTTCTAAGAGGGAAGTTTATAGCAATACAATCCTATCTTAAGAAACAAGAAACATCTCAAATAAAAAACCTAACCTTACACCTAAAGCAATTAGAGAAAGAACAAAAAAAACCCCAAAGTTAGCAGAAGGAAAGAAATCATAAAGATCAGATCAGAAATAAATGAAAAGGAAATGAAGGAAACGGTAGCAAAGATTAATAAAACTACAAGCTAGTTTTTCGACACGAAAAACAAAATTGATAAACCATTAGCCACACTCATCAAGAAAAAAACGGGAGAAGCCTCAAATCAATAGAATTAGAAATGCAAAAGGAGAAGTAACAACTGACACTGCAGAAATACAAAGGATAATGAGAGATTACTACAAGCAACTCTATGCCAATAAAATGGACAACCTGGAAGAAATGGACAAATTCTTAGAAATGCACAACCTTCCAAGACTGAACCAGGAAGAAATAGAAAATATGAACAGTCCAATCATAAGCAGTGAAATTGAAACTGTGATTAAAAATCTTCCAACAAACAAAAGCCCAGGACCAGATAGCTTCACAGGCAAATTTTATCAAACATTTAGAGAAGAGCTAATACCTATCCTTCTCAAACTCTTCCAAAATATAGCAGAGGGAGGAACACTCCCAAACACATTCTACGAGGCCACCATCACACTGATACCAAAACCAGACAAAGATGTCACAAAGAAAGAAATCTACAGGCCAATGTTACTGATGAACATAGATGCAAAAATCCTCAACAAATTACTAGCAAACAGAATCCAACAGCACATTAAAAGGATTATATACCATGATCAAGGTGGGTTTATCCCAGGAATGCAACGATTCTTCAATATTCGCAAATCAATCAATGTGATACATCATATTAACAAACTGAAGGAGAAAAACCATATGATCATCTCAACAGATGCAGAAAAAGCTTTCGACAAAATTTAACACCCATTTATGATAAAAACCCTCCAGAGAGTAGGCATAGAGGGAACTTCCCTCAACATAATAAAGGCCATATGTGACAAACCCACAGCCAAGATCATCCTCAGTGGTGAGAAACTAAAAGCATTTCCACTAAGATCAGGAACAAGACAAGGATGCCCACTGTCACCACTCTTATGCAACAGAGTGTTGGAAGTCCTAGCCATGGCAATCAGAGAAGAAAAAAAATGAAAGGAAACCAAATTGGAAAAGGAGACGTAAAGCTGTCACTGTTTGCAGATGACATGATACTATACACAGAGAATCCTAAAGATGCTACCAGAAAACTACTAGAGCTAATCAATGTATTTGGTAAAGTAGCAGGATACAAAATTAATGCACAGAAATCTCTGGCATTCCTATACACTAATGATTAAAAATCTGAAAGTGAAATTAAGGAAACACTCCCATTTACCACTGCAACTAAGAGAATAAAATACCTAGGAATAAACGTACCTAAGGAGACAAAAGACCTGTATGCAGAAAATTATAAAACACTATGAAAGAAAGTAAAGATGATACAAATAGATGGAGAGATATACCATGTTCTTGGACTGGAAGAATCAACATTGTGAAAATTACTATACTATCCAAAGCAATCTACAGATTCAATGCAATCCCTATTAAACTACCACTGGCATTTTTCATAGAAGTAGAACAAAAAATTTCACAATTTGTATGGAAACACAAAAGACCCCGAATAGCCAAAGCAATCTTGAGAACGAAAAACGGAGCTGGAGGAATCAGGCTCCCTGACTTCAGACTATACTACAAAGCTACAGTAATCAAGACAGTATGGTACTGGCACAAAAACAGAAAGATAGATCAATGGAACACGATAGAAAGCCCAGAGATAAACCCACGCATGTATGGTCACCTTATCTTTGATAAAGGAGGCAGGAATGTACAGTGGAGAAAGGACAGCCTCTTCAATAAGTCGTGCTGGGAAAACTGGACAGGTACATGTAAAAGAATGAAATTAGAACACTCCCTAACACCATACACAAAGATAAACTCAAAATGGATTAAAGACCTAAATGGAAGGCCAGAGAGTATCAAACTCTTAGAGGAAAACATAGGCAGAACACTCTATGACATAAATCACAGCAAGATCCTTTTTGACCCAGCTCCTAGAGAAATGGAAATAAAAACAAAAATAAACAAATGGAACCTAATCAAACTTCAAAGCTTTTGCACAGCAAAGGAAACCATAAACAAGACCAATAGACAACCCTCAGAATGGGAGAAAATATTTGCAAAGGAAGCAACTGATAAAGGATTAATCTCCAAAATTTACAAGAAGCTCATGCAGCTCAATTAGAAAAAAACAAACAACCCAATCCAAAAATGGGCAGAAGACCTAGACATTTCTCCAAAGAAGATATACAGATTGCCAACAAACATATGAAAGGATGCTGAACATCATTAATCATTAAAGAAATGCAAATCAAAACTACAATGAGATATCATCTCACACCGGTGAGAATGGCCATCATCAAAAAATCTACAAACAATAAATGCTGGAGACGGTGTGGAGAAAAGGGAAGCCTCTTGCACTGTTGGTGGGACTGTGAATTGATATAGCCACTATGGAGAACAGTATGGAGGTTCCTTAAAAACTAAAAATAGAACTACCATATGACCCAGCTATCCCAGTACTGGGCATATACCCTGAGAAAACCATAATTCAAAAAGAGTCATGTACCAAAATGTTCATTGCAGCTCTATTACAATAGCCAGGATATGGAAGCAACCAAAGTGTCCATCGACAGATGAATGGATAAAGAATATGTGGCACATATATACAATGGAATATTACTCAGCCATAAAAAGAAACGAAACTGAGTTATCTGTAGTGAGCTGGATGGACGTAGAGTCTGTCATACAGAGTGAAGTAAGTCAGAAAGAAAAACAAATACCGTATGCTCACACATATATATGGAGTCTAAGAAAAAAAAAATGTTCCTGAAGAACCCAGGGGCAAGACGGGAATAAAGACACAGACCTACTAGAGAATGGACTTGAGGATATGGGGAGGGGGAAGGGTAAGCTGTGACAAAGTGAGAGAGTGGCACACACATATATACACTACCAAACGTAAAATAGATAGCTAGTGGGAAGCAGCCGCATAGCACAGGGAGATCAGCTCGGTGCTTTGTAAGCACCTAGAGGGGTGGGAATGGGAGGGTGGGAGGGAGGGAGATGCCAGAGGGAAGAGATATGGGAACATATGTATATGTATAACTGATTCACTTTGTTATACAGCAGAAACTAACACACCATTGTAAAGCAATGATACTCTAATAAAGATGTTAAAAAAAAAAAGTCCTCAGTTTAAAGATGGCATACTAAACTGGAAAAAGTGAAAAAAGAGTGCATCTTGATCTCCTTCAATAGCATAGTACTTACAGATTTTATTCAATGGGAAAACACATTTTATCCAAATAAGTCAAGATATGTTAACATTCTTATGTCTGACAGGAAATTTTGTGGAAGGTTACAGTAAAATTTGCTTTGTAGGGCAGCTATTTTGAAAACTGTGAAGAGGTGGGAGACTTGAACTATCAGACAGCCACAAAAGTAAGGTACAGTTCTGATGAAAATTTAAATAGAATATATACATCATGTGTCTCACTATCGTCTATGTGTGTATATACGTATGTATGTGTATACATACACGTGTGCACATTCACACACATCCACCTTATTTCTCTGAGTAAAAGATGTCTTCTTTTTACAGTTTAGCATTCTGAAATTAGAATATACCTGTCAATTGATGTCTGTGCTAAATGTAGTTGAATTTCTTTTTGTCTTTCAAAAGGCAATTATTACATATTACAATGCCTCTTACAATGAGGAAGTATTTCATTTATTCAGACACATGTTTTCCTTTTATAACATAGGATAACACTATACACATTGTTCTCAAACTCTTTTTCCCCAAAATCTATATTAAATATCCTTTCATGTCAGTACTGACAGAATTAGTACTACTGTTTTGGGGGTGCTGGGACACACTTTTCTTGGGGATTTCATTTTTGCCCCTTCTTTATCCTATGTATGATACTTATCATATACGCCACATTTTTAGTGTTGCTTCAGTCTTAGGGACAGAACCAGAGAGCTGTCAGTGTCTTTTTCTATATTCCAGTGTCCACTCTGTAAAACACACACTTTACCTGAGACTGATATTATAAGCAGTATCCATTGTTCCCTCCATTTTGTTTCTTTTTTATTATGGTAAAATATACATAAAATTTATCATTTTAACCAGTTTAAATTGTTCAGTGGCATTAAGCACATTTGTAATGTTGTACTACTATTACTCCCACCCATCTTCAGAAAACTTTCATCTTCCAAAACTGAAACTGTACCCATTAAACAATAACTCCGCATGCTCCCCTCCTCCCAATCCCTGGCAATCACCATTCTTTCTGTCCCAATGAATTTGCTTACTCTAGGTACCTAATATATGTAGAGTCATACAATATTTATCCTTTTGTGACTGGCTTATTCCACTTAGCATAAAGTCTCAAGGTTCATACATTTTATAGTATGTGTCAGAATTTTACTCTTTTTTTAGGCTGAATAATACTCCATTGTATGTATATACCACATTTTGTTTATCTTTTCATCCATCAATGGATGCTAGGTTCTTTTTTTAAAAATTGCTTATAGTATAATATATATAAAGTACATGAATCTTAAATGTAAAATTTGATGAATTTTTACATAGCAAACACATAACCTAAATCAAAATATGGAACATTATCAGCACTGCAGAAGCCTCCATTGTGCCCCTTCCCAGGTATTAACTTCCCACAGGCCCCAAAGTTAACCACCATTCAAACTTCCACCATCATAAGTAAGTATGATTTGTCCATTTTTGAGCTTTATATTAATAGAATCATACAGTATCTACTTTTTGTATCTGGTTTCTTTCACTCAACATCATATCTATGAGATTCATCCATATTATTGTACATAGAATTAGTTCATTCATTTTCATTGCTGTATAATATTCCACTGTACGAATGTATAATTATTTATCCATCCACTTGTTGACAGACATTTGAATTTTTCCTCCAATTTTTTGTTATTATAAATAAAGCTCTTATTAACATTCTTGTTGTTTGGGAGGTCCCAAAAATCACCTCCAGGTTTGGTGATTCGCTAGGATTCATAGGACTCAACATAGAGCTATACTAATGGCTAAGGTTTATTACAGCAAAAGGATACAAAGCAAAATCAGCAAAGAAAAATGGTGCATGGTGCAAAGTCCAGAGGAAACCAGGCACAAGCTTCCAAGACTCCTCTTCCCAGTGGAGTTGCACAGCACATGCTTAATTCCTCCAGCATCAAATTGTGACAATATGTATGAAATGTCTACCAAGGAAGCTCATTAGAGACTCAGTGCCCAATGTTTGTTTTTATTAGGGGCTGGTCACATAGGCACCCTCTGCCTAGCATGCACCAAAACCCCAGACTCTCAGAAGAAAAGCAGGTGTTCAGCATAAGCCATACTGTTTGCACAGTTTAGACACAGTAAACCACCCTTATCATTCAGAGGATGGTGAAACCCTCTCAAAATCCAAGTCCCCAGATGCCAGCCAAGGGCCAATCTTGCAAGCAGGCCTTTCTAAGGATACATTCTCAGGCCTGCCATGTGAACTCTTTGTACAGACCACCCCCTTGGCTCTTGGCCGAAGTGCCTTTGTCAGTAGGACCCTACACAGTAGAGTGAGACCAACCTGCAGTATTGTCCTCAGTTATGTCCTCAGGGGTCTTAGATTGAGCCAGATAAAAGAAATCCATTATCATAAACATGTATCTTCAAAAACCAGGTGGCTTCCTCCTTAAGTTTCCATAATTAACCCTTTACTTTTTAACCTGGCTTGAGGCATCAATCCAGGCACAGCACAGGCCTGTTCAGTAAACTGAAGCTGACCTGAATGCCTTCCAGGGCTGAGGCAGTGTCATGATAGTCAAGGCTCACTGACAAGTACAATTCCAGAGGGCATATGCAGTACCGTTGGATAAAAAAAAAAAAGTTTACAATTGTTAGGGCATCCCAAGCAGGACATACATTAATTAGGCAGTTTAGGCTAACAGAACCCCTAATGTGGCTAATCTCCCACTGTGAGGCCTCCCACCCTAGGGTTTCCAATCCAATCCAAAAAATTCAGTTCAGAACTTGGTTTCAAAGGGAGTGTTTCCTGAAGGCAGCTGGATCCAAACAATTTTGTTTGTTCATAGCACCAGTTCATCTGCCTTGCAAACGTAGACGACATGTGGAGGTGCTGAGGCCACCACCTGCTGTCTCAGAGTCAGCTCTGTCAGATCTGACCTTAGGCTCAGCAGTCAGTTTGAATTCAAAGCACTCTCAGCACCAGGGAAGACAACACGTGCTTTTATTAGGGAGGAGGGGAAAGCTTCCAGGAGCAGTCCTAAAAATCAAAGATCATTAATGCCCTCACCCTTCACTCATGCCTCCCCAGGTGTTTTGTTTTTTTCTCCAGTGTTACAAAATCTGTGCGTCCCATTTAGCTGTTATAGTTGTACAATCATCCTCTCCTCTCATCCAGACCTTTTGCCTAGAAGAGTTGTATGTAAGAAGTTTAAAAGCATTTTCAGAGGCAAACACTTTTATACAACTTATTCAGAAAGACATGTCATGTCCAGGAATTGGTCAAGATGAAATCCTGAATTTTCAAATATTTAAAAAATGGGTTTTCATACTTCCCACTCCTTTCATCCTGATCATTTATCCAGTGAGCAGCCTAGAAAAGATCACTCTCTTTATGGGGACAGCTACCTTTAATAAGCACACTGCCTTACTAAGGTTTATGTATCAGGAGGAAGGGCAAGTAAGTAGAGTCAGGCTATCAGTCTATTTTAAGCTGCAACTAATCTAGAAAGTCAAACACAATCATCAACAGCAGTGACACAGCCTCAGAAAGGATCAAGAGTTTGATCTGTCAGGAGTGGGGGAGGGGGTCACATTCCTCATGCTAGGCCCTCCTCCAATTTGCAGCTTTTGCAGAAATCACATTAGTAATGCAATCAGCTTTTGTATCAGAAATATACAGCCAATGAGAGGATCAATTTCAGATGGTCCCATCAGAGAACAAGACTTTTCCTGTGGGCATCTGCAACTCAACTGACCCAAATGGTCCAGCCAGCACCAGGGATGGTTTCACAGTTTAGGATCACAAGAGGGGTGATCCAAATCTGCAATAATCCAAGTCTGAGTTCATTTAAAGTTTACGTAGTTCATTTAGAGTTCATTTAGCCTGTGCCTCCTTTCAGTTCAGCACATCTGGTGCTGATGTGCGAACAGTCTATAGCAGACCTTATCAGGTTTCAGCTGAGAGTCAGGTTCAGGCAATCAGAATCTGTGAATTTAGGATGCCAGAAAAGCTAGTGGCTTTTCTTAGGGAGCATCAACGCTGAGATGGTGCAGGGCTGGTCAACCGTGGTCTAGGTCCAAGTCCAAATGACAAGTAAGACTTTGCTAAGCTCTTCTTATTGTGCCTTACAGTCCAAACTAACCCAGTCAAAAATACACACATCAGGATGAAAAAATCATCAGCTTCTTAAGAGTCAGACGTTTGGTTTCACGAAAGCTCATTAGCAACTAAAAACTGCTTTTTAAACTCAAAAAGTGTATTTTCACCTGAAGACTGCCTCTCTTTTCATGTTGTCTTTTCCTTTTTCCAGAAGTTCCAATAGTTAAAAAATGATAACAAAAATCATTAGTTATGGAGACTAGTTTTATTTCCAATACTCAAAGAGTTTGGATTCCAATCTGCCCACTGGCAGCAAAAAGCAAGGTAATTGTATCCTAGTGATGCTCTTTTTTCTTTTTTGCAACTTTTCCTGATCAAGATGATCCCTCTAGCTTTATGAGACTACAAGAATATAACATTTTACATCAATGTTTATCATACATCCAGATGCAAGAGCCACAAAATACAAAGCCATTTTTAAAAGTTCCTCCTTTTCCCCTAATCGAAAGTTTACTCAAACCTTGAGCAGGAAATCCAGCATTTACAAGCTTAATGTTATAGTTGCAGGGAGATCCCAGCTGTAATGTGGGAGTGGGGCTAGAGGGCTATGGCAGCAGTGGTTAGTGTTTTTCTCCCTCTGATTTTTTTTAAATAAAACTTTGCTCTAGCACTGGAAAGTGATTTAACCTTTTTATCCCCTCCCACTTGAACAAAAGGCACACAAACTTTTCAACATTTTGGCCCATTCAAAGTTCACCTCTGGGAATGTTTGGACCCTTTCTCCTCCAGCCTGGAGGAGAAAAGAAAAACCAAAGGCATCACCCAGGCTGTACTTTTCCCCCCTCACTTTAGCCACTGTGGCCAAAAGTAGCCAGAGGATCCTTCGAGCCAACTCTCTTGGAGTTGGATCTAACATTTTCAAATTCCATAGGTAACTTTTACCTCTTACAACAGAGAGCAGCTCAGTTGCTTTTTCATACCATGGATAACTCCATAGACACCCAGGTACCACAGGTTTGTCATCCTCTACCATCCTTTTCTCAAACAATGCTTTTGCCATATTTAAGTGAGTTAAGGTCACTCTAGACAATCCCAACACTATCACCAGTGTGTTGGGAGTCCTGAAGACCATCCCAGGTTTGGTGATGAGGTGAATCATGGGAGGACTCATGGGACTCAGCAAATAGTCATACTTGTCACTAATATTTATTATAGCAAAAGGATGTAAAGCAAAATCAGTAAAGGAAAAAAAACATGCATGGGGCAAAGTCTAAAGGAAACCAGGAACAAGCTTCCAATATCCTGTCCCAGTAGGGTCACACAGCACGTGTTTAATTCTTCCAGCATCAAACTGTGACAACACGTGTGAAATGTTGCCTACCAGCAGTAGAGACTCAGTACTCAATGTTTTTATTAAGTGCTGGTCACGTGAGCACCTTCTGCCTGGCCTGCACCAAAACTCTAGACTCTCAGAAGGAAATCAGGTATTCAGCACAAGCCATGTTGTTTGCTCAATTTAGACAGAGCAAACTGTCCTTATTAGTTAGGGGATGGTGGAAACCTTCCTGAAATCCAAGTCTTCAGATGCTAGCCAAGGGCCAACTTTGCAAGCAGGCCTTTCTAAGGAAAGCATTCTCTGACCTGTCATGTTAACTCTTTTCTGCACATTGTCCATGTCTTTTAGAGCATATATGTATGCATTTCTGTTGAGTATATACCTAGTAGTGGAAATAATAGGCCCAGGGGATGTGCATGTTCAGATTTTTAATAGCTGCCTGTTAAACTGACACCTTACCACCATAAAATGTTATTCATTATTTCTATTAATATTTTTGCCTTTAGTAACTTTGATATTAGCATAGTTACATCAGTTTCAGTTTGTTTACTATTTGCATGGCATATTGTTTTCCATCCTTTTATTTTCAACCTGTGTCCTTATATTTCAGGTGAGTCTCCTTTATGTAGTATGTTGTTGGATTTTGCTTTATTATGCAACTTGACAATCTGTCTTTTAATTGAAGCATTTAGCCCATTTATATTTAATAAAATTACTGAATATTTGGATTTAAAACTTACATATTACTACTTGATTTCCATTTGTCCCATTTATTCCTTTTTTTCTCTTTTCTTGCCTTGTTTTGGATTAATCAAGAATTTTATTGTAGCACTTCCCCTCCATCAGCTTTTAAGACATTCTTTTATTATTCTTTTAATGGTTACTCCAGAGAAGCTCTTCTCAACTGGATTCCACCAGAGATTACGTCTTAATTATCTAGATATTCATTGCATATATTAACTTATCTTCCTTGTATTTAAAATGGAACTAGTGTGCACCACCCTCAGGAGAACGGAAAAACCCCATTTTCTGTAGGGCTTAATTCTGTCATGAACTCCTACTTGACAAAAGTTACCTTCGAGATTAAAACATGCATCCTTGACTAATTAGAGGCTATGTTAAATTAGTGTTTTTAACACTTCCTGAATAATGCAAGAATCTCATAACATCTTGACTTCACATCCTGCCTTTTATTTATTTATTACTATTTTTGTCATTTATTTCACTTCTACTTGTTATTTTATCCATAAGGTATTGTTATTAGTGTTGATTTAAACAGTCAACAGTCTTATATTTACACTTTCCATTTCTCTTTTCTTGCATTCCTATGCTTCTGTCTGTGATCATTTTTCTTCTGCCTAATGAACTCCCTTTAGTGTCTTTTAGTGTGAGTCTGCTAGTAATATATTTTCAGTTTTTACTTACCTGAACATGCCTTAATATCACCTTTATTTCTGAAGGATATTTTCCCTGGATATAGAATTATATAGAATTATAGTCTGGCAGTTATTTTCTCCTAGTAATTTATAAGTGTCCTTCAGTTGTTCTGTGGAGTTCATTGGTTTTGTTGAAAAGTCATCTGTATGCTTGATCACTGTTCCTTTGAAAGCAATGTTATCTTTTCTTAACTCTGTCTCTTTTAAGATTTTCTCGTTGTCTTGGTTTACAGAGGTTTGATTATTAAATTTAGGTTTGTGTTTATCTTGCTCACAGATGTTTAGCCTTTTTGAAAGTGTAACTTGATTATCTTTAGTAAGTTTTGAAAAAAATTTTCATTGTTATCTCTTCAAATAGTTTCAGTTCCATTCTTTTTCTTGTTCTTGAGCTCCAGACCTTTTCCCTCTGTCTCTTAATGCTCTTTTAATTTTCAATCCTTTTTTCTATGTGCTTTAACGGGGTATTTTCTACCGATTTACTTTTCAGTTCATTAATCTTCTCTTCTGCTGTGTCTCATATGGTGTTAACCTCATCTATTGCATTCTTAATTTCATTTATTGTATTTTTCAGTTTTGAAATTCTATTTGATCCTTTTTTATACATTCTATTGATAGTTTTCTAGTGAAATTCATCTTCTAAACCTATTTTTGGAATATATTAACATAGTTTATGAGTCCCATCTGATAACTCCCAAAATGTGAATTATCTGTGTTTCAAAAAATATATTAAAATTTAATTGACTTATATTGTAGTAAAATATATATAACATAAAGTTTAACATTTTAAACATACAGCTCAGTGGCATTAAGTACATTCACATTGTTCTGCAACCATCACCACCATCCATCTCCAGGACTTTTTCATCATCCCAAACAGAAACTTTTTACCCACTGAACAGTAACTCTCCATTACCCTCCACCTCTGACAACCACCCTTTAATTCTGGAATAGCAATCACCATTCTATATTCTGTCTCTATAAGTTTGACTACACCAAGTACTTCATATAGGTGGAATCATACATATTTATCCTTTTTTATCTGGCTTGCTTCACTTAGTATAATATAATGTCTTTAAGGTACATCTATGTTGTGGCATGTGTTAGAATTTCCATCCTTTAAATAAAAAGATGAATAATATTCCTATATATATATAATATATAAAATATATTATCATATATATACAAAAGTTTGTTTATCCATTCATCTGTCAATGAACACTTGGGTTATTTCTACCTCTTGGCTACTGGGACTAATGCTGCTTTGAACATTAGTGACAAATATCTGTTTTGAGTTCCTGCTTTCCCTTCCTTTGGGTATTATATACAGAAGTATATATAGAAGTGCAATTGATGGTCAATTCTATGTTTAATTTTTATGAACTTGCCACAGTGTTTTCCACAGTGACTGCACCATTTCATATTCCAACCAAGAGAGCATAAGGGTTCCAATGTCTCCACATTCTCATCAACACTTGTTATTTTTGGTTTTATTTATTTATTTTAAAATAGCCATGCTATTATATGAGTAAGAAGTGATATATCACTGAGATTTTGATTGGCATTTCCCAAATGATTAGTGTTGTTGAGCCTCTTTTCATGTGCTTATTGACCATTTGTATATGTTCTTTGGAAAAATGTCTATTCAAGTCCTTTGCCTTTTTAAATTGTATTTGTGTGATTTTTTATTTTAAAAAATTTCCTCCAGCTTTACTGAGATATAATTGACATATAACGTTGTGTAAGTTTAAGGTGTACAATGTGATGACTTGATGTGCAGATAAACTGTGAAATGTTTACCATAATAAGGTTAGTTAATGCATCCTTCACCTCAAATAGCTGCCATTTTGTTGTTGTTATGGTGAGACTATAACAAGCTCTACTCTCATAGCAACTTTTGAGTATACAATGTGTTATTGTTAACTATAGTCATTGTGTTGTACATTACATCCCAGAAACGTATTCATCCTAAAATTGAAAGTTAGTAACCTTTGACCAACACTTCCCCATTTCTTCTACCCCTCAGTTCCTGGCAACCACCATTCTACTGTTTTTATGAGTTTGATGTTTTTAGCTTCCATATATAAGTGAGACCATAAGTATTTGTCTTTCTCTGTTTGACTTATTTCACTTAGCAAAATGCCCTCAAGATCCATGCATATTGGCACATATGGCAGAATTTCCTTTTTCTCATGGCTGAATAATATTCTATTGTTATACACACACACACACACACCACATTTTCTTTACCCATTTATCTGTTGACGTACACCTAGGTTGCTTTCATGTCTTGGCTATTGTGAATACACTGCAATAAACATGGGAGTGAAGATATCTAATCTCCTTCAGATATATACCCAGATGTGGGATTTCTGGATCATATGGTAGTTCTATTTTTAATTTTTTGAGGAACCTCCATACTGTTTTCCATAGTAGCTCTATCAATTTACATTCCCACCAACAGTGTACAAGGGTTCCCTTTTCTCTACATCCTTCCCAGCCTTCCTGTTTTGTTTTTGTTTTTGATAGCAGCCATTCTAACAGGTGTGAGGTGGTATCATGCTGTGGTTTTGATTTGCATTTCCCTGATGGTTAGTGATGTTGAGTACCTTTTCATGTACTTATTGGTCATTTGGATGTCTTCTTTGGAAAAGTGTCTATTCAAGTCCTCTGTCCTTTTTTTTTGCGGTACGCAGGCCTCTCACTGTTGTGGCCTCTCCCGTTGCAGAGCACAGGCTCCAGACGCACAGGCTCAGTGGCCATGGCTCATGGGCCTAGCCGCTCCGCGGTATGTGGGATCTTCCCGGAGCGGGGCACAAACCCGTGTCCCCTGCATCGGCAGGCAGACTCTCAACCACTGAACCACCAGGGAAGCCCTCCTCTGTCCATTTTTTAAATTAAATTGTTTCCTTTTTTGCTATTGAGTTGTATGAGTTCTTTATATTTTTTGGATATTAACCCCTTATCAGATATATGATTTGGAAATATTTTCTCCCAGCCCATAGGTTGGCTTTACACTTTTTTGATTCTTTCTTTGGCTGGGCAAAAGCTTTTTAGTTTGATGTAGTCCCACTTACTGATTTTTGCTTTTTTGCTTGTGCTTTTCATGTCATATTAAAAAAATCATTGCCAAGACTGATGTCAAGGAACTTTTACCTTATATTTTCTTCCAGGCATTTTAGTTTTACGTCTTACATTTAAGTGCTTAATCTGGGATTTCCCTGGTGGCACAGTGGTTAAGAATCTGCCTGCCAATGCAGGGGACATGGGTTGGATCACTGGTCCGGGAAGGTCCCACATGCTGTGGAGCAACCAAGCCCGTGTGCCACAACTACTGAGCCTGCACACTGTAACTACTGAAGCCTGTGTGCCCTAGAGCCTGTACACCACAACTAGTGAGCCCATGTGCCACAACTACTGAAGCCCACGTGCTCTAGGGCCCATGTGCCACAACTACTGAGCCTGAGTGCTGCAACTACTGAAGCCCATGCACCTAGAGCCCACGCTCTGCAACAAGAGAAGCCACCACAATAAGAAGTCCATGCACCACAATGAAGAGTAGCCCCTGCTCGCCACAACTAGAGAAAGCCTGCGCACAGCAATGAAGACCCAGTGCAGCCAAAAAAACGTGTGTGTGTGTGTGTGCGCTTAATCTACTTTGAGTTAATTTTTATGAATGGTGTAAGATAGGGGTCTGATTTCACTCTTTTGCATGTGGATATCCAGTTTTCCCAGCATGATTTGTCAGAGATCATCCTTGTCCCATTTAGCATTCTTGGCTCCCTTGTCACACATTAGTTGACCATATAGGTGTGGGTTTATTTCTGGCCTTGATTCTGTTCCATTTGTATATGTGTCTATTTTTATGCCAGTACCATACTCTTTTGATTACTATAGTTTTGTAATATAGTTTGAAATCAGGAAGTTTAAAGCCTTCAGTCTTGTTCTTCTTTATCAGGATTGCTTTGGCTATAAGGAGTCTTTCATGTTTCCATATGAATTTTAGAATTGTTATTTCTATTTCTGTGAAAAATGCTATTGGAATTTTGATAGGATTGCATTGGATCTATAGATGATTTTGGAGGGTTGCTTTGGTTTTTGTTGTTGAGTTGTATGAGTTCTTTATACATTTTGGATATTAACACTTTGCCAGATATATGATCCGCAAATATTTTCTCTCATTCTATGGGTTGTCTTTTCACACTTTTGATGGTGTTCTTCGATGCACATAAGTTTTTTTTTAACATCTTTATTGGAGCACAATTGCTTTACAATGTTGTGTTAGTTTCTGCCGTATAACAAAGTGAATTGGCTATACGTATACATATAACCCCCATATCACCTCCCTCTTGCGTCTCCCTCCCACCCTCTCTATCCCACCCCTCTAGGTGGTCACAAAGCACCGAGCTGGTCTCACTGACACATAAGTTTTAAATGTTGATGAAGTCTAACTTATCTAATTTTTCTTTTGTTGCCTGTGCTTTTGGTGTTATTTCCAAGAAATCATTGCCAAATCCAATGTTATGCAGCTTTCCCCTCTATTCTCTTCTAAGGGTTTTATAATTTTAGCTCTTGGGTTTAGGACTTTGATCCATTTTGAGTTAATTTTTGTATATGGTATAAAGCAAGGGTCCAACTTCATTCTTTTGCACCTGGATATCCAGTTTTCCCAGCACCATGTCTTGAGAAGACTGTTCTTTTACCCAGTGAATGGACTGGGCATCTTTGTCAAATATCATTTTACCATATCTGTAAGGGTTTATTTCTGGGATTTCTATTTTATTCCATTTTTCTACAGATTTCCTTATGCTAATACTATACTCTTTTGATTACTGTAGTTTTGTAAGTTATGAAATCAGGGAATGTAGGTTTTCCATTTTTGTTCTTTTTCCAGATTATTTTGGGGTCCCTTGAGGTTCTATATGAATTTTAGGATGAACTTCTCTATTTTTGCTAAAAATGTCATTGGGTTTTTGATAGAGATTGTATTGAATCTGTCAATCATTTTGGATAGTACTGATGTCTTAACAATATTAACTCTTCCAATCTATGAACATGGATGTATTTCCATTTATTTGTGTTTTAGGCTTTGTGTTTCAGACTTTCCGAGAAATGGTCTATTTCTGATTTGCCTTTACTTTTAGGGTGTAGCCCATCCTTCAGGGATTCAACTGAAAGCCTCAGGTGTTTATCATATCCCCTTCCACATAAAAAGGTCCTGAAATGGAATTTCTGTCTTCCTAGCAGTGCCACTTTATACTTGGTTTCTTGGCCCCTCACTCCATGCAAGCACAGCTTAAGCAGTAGCAAATGCCTCAAAAGGAGAGTGCACAGAGAGAGGTGAGCTTACTTCTCCGAGGTCCTCTTCTCTCCAGGGTTTTGGCTTCTCATGTCTTGGCTGTCTTAATTACTTTCTGACGCCTTCATTCACTTTTATTTTTAAAATCCATCCAGGGTAGTTGTTCTTACTATGAAGCTTAGTCTGATAAAAGCTATTTCAACATAGCTGGAAGCTGAAAGTCTACCTTATTCTTTTAAACTGTGGCACAACATATCATAATTCAACCATTCTTGTTCATATACATTAGGTTGCTTCTAAATGTTGTTTTGCCATACAACAAATTATGTTGTAATGAACATCTTTGTACATATATTCTTATGCACTCATGTGAGTGTTATATAAGATAGATTCCTAGAAGTAAGGTTGTTGGACAAAGGTATGGGCATTAAAATTTTTTATAGGTGATGCCAAACTGCCTCTGATTTACATTACTACCAGGAGTGCTGAGAGTGTTCATTTCCCCACATAATCACCAGCACTGGATATTATCAATCTTAGCTTTTATAAAATTGATAGGCAAAACCTTATATTTCATTGTTGTTTTACCTTACAGTTCTCTAATCATTGGTGAGGCTGAAACTATGATAACTTAAAAACTGTGGTACTAGGAAAGGAGAAACTGATCAACATCACCAAAAAGTAAGACCAGAAGCATACACATACTTGTGTGTGTATTCACATACTTGTGTGATTCTATGTATGTACAGTAAATGATAAAGGTGGCATTTCAAAAGAGTGTTTATATGAACTATTCAATCAACAGTGCTGGAAAGATGGGCTAAGTATTTGGCAAACAAGTTATAATTCTTACCTCATAAGATAAACTAAACTTACAATTCTAGACTAAGAGTTACATGTAAAATTGTAACCATAAAGAACTAAGAGAAAATGCAGTGAAAATGTAGCTGATCTAGGGATGGATCTTTCTGAGCATAACAGCAAAAAAGAAATCAAAAAGGAGAAAATTTTACTTCGTAAAAATGTAAAACTTCTCTATATCAAAATAAATGTAAAATTAAAGGGCAAATAGTAAAATAGCAACGTATTGCAATTAACATATGGAAGACAAAGTGTTAGCATCCCTCATGGATAATAAATCTTGTATAAACCAATAAGAAACTGACAATTTTCCAGTAGAAAAAAGGGAAAAGAATATAAGTAGATAATGTGCAAAGTAAATAGAAAAAAAAGGCTACTTATTTTATGAAAAAAAAATTTATCATCAATATGACCAAAAACCAATTCATGATATTATGCTAACATAGATATTAAAATACTGTTGTAGGGGGTTATTTAAGAAAATATAATAGGGTTCAGCATATATTATGCTGCAAGAAACAGACTGTAGACTGTTCTTTCTGACACCATTTTTCTAAAAACAATTGTGTATTTACTTTACAAAAAATGATTGGAAGCAAATATTCCAAAATGGAAACAGTGATTTCCCGAGACTGGAGAATTATAGATTTATAATTTAAAGATTTTTATCTTTTCTTTTGCACTTTTCTCTATCTTCCAGTTCCCTGCAGTCAACATGTATATAGGAATTTGGAATCAGATAACCTGCTACTTGTGAAAATTGGAGAGAATGAGAATAGTATATCTATTCAAATGAAACTAGGAGATAAACTCACAATTCCTGAAGAAATGAAAGATACATCTTGATAAAATGGATGTTATCTGATGTTGAAAAAGTTGCACAAAGGCAAGAAAATAATTATCTAAAAGAAAGAAATTATCTAAAAGACATAATTATCTAAAAGTTGCACAAAGGCAAGAAAATAATTATCTAAAAGAAAGAAAGTCAATGCAAGCCTCATTGACAAAAGCTTAAATAAAATATAAAGAATTGATAAATATATACAAAAATGTACAGATCCTGATAGATATACAAGCAATAGGAGACACAATTTTTTAAAAAGTGAAGCAAAAATGAAAAAACACATACCCTCACTGGGAATTAAAGAAAGGAAACTAGAATAACTTGATGTGTATTAAAACGATTGATCTAACAAAAGCAAATGATAAAAACCCAACATTGATGGGGTAGTAAAAATATTAATAAAAAGGTATATTTTATATTTTTTGATGTCACTAAAAATTGGTTGGTCTTTCTAAAGAATAATCCAGCAGCATGTAACAAAAGCTAAAAAGCTGTTCATACTCTTTTATCCAGAATCCTTTTTCTAAGAATATACTCCAAGGAAACAGGAGTATATGTATGAATGCCTATAAAAAGGTATTCATAGAAGGATAAAAAGTTTGGAAAACAATTCAAGTATCCAATAATAAGGAAACAATTATTTAAATTTGATGAATATATAGCTCTTTCAACATGTGGAAATACGTGAAAGAATAAGTGAAAAAAACAGCACAAGTTAATATGTACACACTGAATATAACTATGAAAATGTATCTCTGTGCACTAATAAATTAGAAAAGAATTAGCATTACAGAAAGATTTGAGTTTAATATTTATAAAGTTCTTTTTTTTATTGAGGAAACATTGATTTCACACCCCCTACTCTCCAGTTCCTTCTCCTCTGGTAACTACTACTCTGTTCTCTGTATCTACATGTTTGCTTTTAATAGTTTTTTTTTATATTCCACATATGAGTGAAATCATACAGTGTTTCTCCTTCTGTCTGACTTATTTCACTTAGCATAACACCCTCAAGGTCCATCCATGTTTTCACAAATGGCAAGGTTTCATCTTTTTTATGGCTAAGTAGTATTCTATTCCTGTCTTTTTCATAACACTCAATCTTATAAGTATGAGGTGATATCTCTTTGTGGTTTTTGACTTGCACTTCCTTAACAATTAGTGATATTTAACATCTTTTCATGTGCCTATTGGCCATCTGTAAGTCTTCTTGGAAAAATGTATATTCAGTTCCTCTGCTCATTTTAATCAGGTTGGTTGTTGAGTTGTATGAGTTTTTTTTTAATATATTTTGGATATTAACCCCTCATCAGATATACCATTTGCAAATATCTTCTCCCATTTGGTAGGTTGTCTTTTCATTTTATTGATGGTTTCCTTTGCTGTGCAGAAGCTTTTCAGTTTAATGTTAATCCCATTTGTTTATTTTTGTTTCCCTTGCCTGAGGAGACATAGCTAGAAAGAATGGTAAGACTGATGTCAAAGAGTGTACTGCCAATGTTTTCTTCAAGGAGTTTTACAGTTGCAGGTATTATATTCAAGTCTTTAATCCATTTTGAGTTAATTTTTGTGTATGGTGTGAGACAGTGGTCTAGTTTCATATTTTTTCATGTGACTGTCCAGTTTTCCCAACACCATTTATTGAAGATACAATCCTTTCTCCATTGTATGTTCTTTGCTCTTTTGTTATAAATTACTTGCCCATATATGCATGGGTGTATGTATATATATATATATATATATATATATACACACACCCATATATGCATGGGTGTATTTCTGGACTCTCAATTCTGTTCCATTGATCTATGTATCTGTTTTTCTGCCAATACCATGCTGTTCTGATTACTGTGGCTTTGCTGTTTGAAATCAGGGAGTGTGATACTTCCAGCTTTGCTCTTTTTTCTCAGGATTACTTTGGCTATTTGGGGCCTTTTGTGGTTCCATATAAATTTAAGAATTTTTTCTTCTATTTCTGTGAAAAATGTCCTTGGGATTTTGATAAGGATTACATTGAATCTGTAGATTGATTAATAAGGACATTTTGACAATGTTTATTACTGCAATCCATGAACGTGGAATATCTTTCCATTTATTTGTTTCTTCTTCAATTTCTTTCAACAATGTCTTATAGTTTTCACTGTATAGGTCTTTTACCTCCTTGGTTAATTCCTAGATATTGTCATTTTGTTGTTGTTGTTGTTGTTGAATATCTTGCTCATGTATATTTTAAAGGGATGATTGTAGATATCAAGTTAGCAGAGTACAGTATTTAGATTTTAGTGGATTATTTTAATAATTATCAATACACCAGAAATCGTGTTTCAAAATTTTTATTGAGGTATAGTTGATGTACAATATTATGTTTCAGGTGTACAACATAGTGATTCACAATTTTTAAAGATTATACTCCATTTATAGTTATTATAAAATATTGGCTATATTCGCTGTGCTGTACAATATATCCTTGTAGTATATTTATTTTATACATAGTAGTTTGTACTTCTGAATCCCCTACCCGTCGTGCCCCTTCCCCCTTCCCCCTTCCCACTCCCTACTGCTGACCACTAGTTTGTTCTCTATATCTGTGAATCTGTTTCTTTTTAGTTATACTCACTAGTTTGTTGTATTTTTAGATTCCTCATATAAGTGATATCATACAGTATTTGTCTTTCTCTGTCTGACTTATTTCACTTAGCACAACACCCTCCAAGTCCACCCATGTTGTTGCAAATGGCAAAATTTCATTCTTTTATATGGCTGAGTAGTATTTCATTGTGTGTATACATCTTCTTTATCCATTCATCTGTTGATGGACATTTCGGTTGCTTCCATATCTTGGTTACTGTAAATACTTCTGCTGTGAATGTGAACATTGGGGTGCACGCATGTTTTCAAATTAGTATTTTCATTTTTTTCAGATATATAGCAAGGAGTGGAATTGCTGGGTCATATGGTAGTTCTATTTTTAGTTTTTTGAGAAACCTCCATATTGTTTTCCACATGGCTGCACCAATTTACATTCCCACCAACAGTGTACAAGGGTTCCCTTTTCTCCAACATTTGTTATTTGTGTTCTTTTTGATAGCCATTCTGACAGGCATGAGGTGATATCTCACTGTGGTTTTAATTTGCACTTCTCTGATGATTAACAATGTTGAGCATATTCCTAGTTTCTTAATTTCTCTTTCTGCTAGCTCATAGTTAGCATATAGGAATGTAACAGATATTTATATTTTGATTTTGTATCCTGAAATTTTGCTGTATTCATTTATTATTTCTAATAGTTTTTTGGTGGAGTCTTTAGGATTCTCTCTATATAAAATCATGTCATCTGCAAATAGTGACAGTTTTACTTCTTCCTTTACAATTTGGATGCCTTTTATTTCTTTTTCTCTCCTAACTGCTCAGGCTAGGACTTCTAATACTATGTTGAATAGGAGTGGCAAGAGTGGGCATCCTTGTCTTGTTCCTGATCTTAGAGAGACAGCTTTCAATTTTTCACCATTGAGTATGATGGTAGCTGTGGGTTTGTCATATATGACCTTTATTTTGTTGAGGTATGTTCCCTGCATACCCACTTTATTGAGTTTTTATCATGAATGAGGGTTAAGTTCTGTCAAATGCTTTTTCTGCATCTACTGAGATGATAATATGGTTTTTAATCCTTCATTTCGTTAATATGGTGTATCACGTTGATTGATCTACAGATGGTGAACCATCCTTGCATCCCTGGAATAAATCCCACTTGATCATGGATGGTGTAGGACCCTTTAGATGTTGAATTTGGTTTGCTTTAGATGTTGACTTTGGTTTGCTAATATTTTGTTGGGGATTTCTGCATTTATGTTTATCAGAAATACTGGTCTGTAATTTTCTTTTTTTGTGTTGTCTTTGTCTGGTTTTGACATCAGAGTGATGTTGGCCTTGTAAAATGGTTAGGAAGTGTTCCCTTCAATTTTTTGGCAATAGTTTGAGAAGGATAGGTATAAAATCTTCTTTGAATGTTTGGTAGAATTCACCTGTGAAGCTGTCTGGTCCTGGACTTTTGTTTTGGGGGAGCTTTTTTGATTACTGTTTCAACCTCTGTAATAGTACTTGGTCTACTCAAGTTTTCTATTTCTTCATGGTTTGGTCTTGGAAGGTTGTATAAATCTAAGAATCTGTCCATTTCTTCTAGGTTGTCCAATTTGTTGGTGTATGGCTGTTTATAATATTCTTTTATAATTCTTTGTACTTCTGTGGTATCCATTGTTCTTTATCCTCTTTCACTTCTGATTTGTTTATCAGGGCCTTCTCTCTTTTTTTCTTAGTGAGTCTAGCTAATGGTTTGTTGATTTTGTTTATCTTTTCAAAGACAGCTCTTAGTTTCATTGATCTTTTCTATTGCCTTTTAGCCTCTATTTCATTTATTTCAACTCTGATCTTTATTATTTCCTCCCTTCAATTAACTTGGGTTTTGTTTTTCTTTTTCTAGTTCCTTTAGGTGTAAGGTTAGACTGTTTATTTGAGAGTTTTGTTTCTTTCTAAAAAAAAATTCTTATCTACCTGTGGGCAGGGGATGGGGTTTCCACTGTCAGGCCCCACCTCAGAGCTGGCAAGGTAACACTAGGATGGGACATCTGAGTTCCAGTGACTCCCCTGGCAGCAGCAGCTCTTTGAGGGTCCTATGAGTCTGTGGGGGTCCAGCTCCTGGCCCAGGCCAACATTTGGTCCTGGAGCCTGGGCTCTGGTTTCTGGTGCTGCTCAGTTTTGTTTCTTGAGGTAGGCCTGTATTGCTATAAACCTCCCTCCCAGTTTTTGTTGCATCCCATAGATTTTGATATGTCGTATTTTCATTTTCATTTGTCTTCAAGTAATTTTTGATTTCTCCTTTGATTTCTTCGTTGCCCCAATAGTTGTTCAGTAGGATGCTATTCATTCTGCACATATCTGTGATTTTTCCAGTTTTCTTCTTGTAGTTGATTTGTAGTTTCATTCCATTGTGATCAGAAAAGATGCTTGATGTGATTTCAATCTTCTTAAATTTATTGAGACTTGTTTTGTGTCCCAAAATATGGTCTATCCTTGAGAAAGTTTCATATACACTTGAGAACATATGTGTATTCTGCTGCATTTGGATGGAATGTTCTATACAAATCTATCAAATCCATCTGGTCAAAAGTTTCATTTAAGACTGTTGTTTCCTTGTTGACTTTCTGTCTGGATGATCTAACCACTGATGTTAAGTGGGGTGTTAAAGTCCCCTACTATTATTGTGTTGCTGTCAATTTCTCCCTTTAGGCCTGTTAATAATTGTTTTATACAATTTGGTGCTTCCATGTTAGGTGCGTATATACTAATCACTGTTATGTCTTTTGATGAACTGTCCCTTTTATCATTATATACTGTCCATTTTTATTTCTTGTTACCTTTTTTGGCTTTATTTCATCTGATATGAATATGGCTACACCTGCCTTCATTTGGCTGCTATTTGCTTGGAATATCATTTTACATCCCTTCCCTTCGGCCTATGTTTGTCTTTAGAGTTGAGATGTGCCTCTTGGAGGCAGCAAATAGTTGGGTCTTGTTTTTTAATCCATCCAGCCACTGTGTGTCATTTGGTGAATTCAATTTATTTATATTTAGGTTGATTATTGATATATGAGGACTTAATACTGCCATTTTATCTTTTGTTTTCTGGTAGCTCTATATCTCCACTGTTTCTTTTTCCTTTTGTTTCTGTCTGCCATTTTGGTTTGATGGTTTTCTGTGATATTTTTCTCAGTTTCTTCTCTGTGTGTGTGTGTCTCTATTTTATGTTTATTTTTGTGGTTACCATGAGGTTTGTATAAAATTTCTCATAGATAAAATAGTCCTTTTTCTGCTGATAGCATCTTATGTTCACTCACCTATATGAATTCCATCCTTTTCCTCCTCCCCTTTTAGTGTTTTTGTTGTCTCAAATTATCCCTTTTTATGGTTGTGGGTTTGTTACCAAAATAAGATAGCTATAATTATTTTTCTGCTTTCTTTGTTCCCCTTTAACCTTTATAATAGTGTTTAAAAATCTGTTCTGATAAAGAGCTGCAGTTTTCTGATTCTATTTATCACCCTGCTTAAAGTTTTATGTATTTTTGCTATTTTGTTTCTGGTAGAAGAGCTCCTTTCAATATCTCTTGTAAGGCAGGTCTAGTGTTGATGAATTCCCTCAGCTTTTGTCTGGGAGACTTTATTTCTCCTTCATATCTGAATGATAATTTTGCTAGATAGAGTATTCTGGGGTGACAGTTTTTCTTTCAGTATTTTGAAAATGTCATTTCACTCTCTCCTGGATGTTAGGGTTTCTGCTGAGCAATCTGCTGATAGCCTAATAGGGGTTCCTTTGTAGGCACCATCCTTTTTTCCCTGGCTGCCTTTAAAATTCTTTGTCATTAACTTTATTTTTAAAAAAATTGTATTTATTTGGTCGTGCTGGGTCTTAGTTGCAGCAGGCGGGCTCCTTAGTTGTGGCAGGTGGGCTCCTTACTTACAGCACGTGGGATCCTTAGTTGCAGCATATGGGCTCCTTAGTTGCAGCAGGAGGGCTCTTTAGTTGTTGCTCGATGCCTCCTTAGTTGCAGCATGTGGACTCTTAGTTGCTGCATGCATGTGGGATCTAGTTCCCTGACTAGGGAACTGCATTGAGAGCACAGAGTCTTCACTACTGCTCCACTAGGGAAGTCCCCTCTTTGTCATTAACTTTTGACAATTTTAATGTGTCTTGGAAAAGGTCTTTTTGCAATGAGTTTAATTAGGTGTTCTCATTGCTTCACAGACTTGATTGTCCAGTTTCTTCCCCATGTTTGGGAAGATCTCAGCTATTGTTTCTTTAAATAATTGCTCTTCCTCTCTTCTTCTGGGATACCTATTATCCCAATGCTGCCTTTCCTAAAAGAGATGTGTAGCTCTCATAGGATTTCCTCTTTTTATATATGTCTTACTTCTCTTTCCTCTTTTACTTGTATCATTTCTAGGTTTCTATCTTTGAGTTCACTAATGCTCTCTTCCATATTGTCTGCTTTATTTCCAATCCTTTCTAATGCATTTTCATCTTGTTTATTGTGTTTCTCATTTCCAGAATTTCTGTTTGGTTCTTCTTTAGAGTTTCAATCTTTTTGGTAAAGTATTCCTTCTGTTCATTAATTTTATTCCTGAGCTCATTACACTGCCTTTCTGAGTTTTCTTGTATCTCATTGAGTTTCTTCATGATGGCTATTTTGATGGCTCTATATGATGGCTCTATCAGTTAGATCTCAATATTCCATGACTTTAAGTTTGGCTTCTGGAGAATTGTCATTTTCTTTTTGTGATATAGTGTTACTGTGATTCTTCATATTGCTTGATGAATTGTTCCTCTGCTGGCACATTTGAAGTTAAATGACCGGTTAGGAGTTACAATCCTTTCTTTTGCTTTCCAGTAGGTGGCGCTATCACACAAGTTTTTGGTTTCGCTCACCTGAGCTACCTCTGGTTATACTTGAGAGTTGGCACTTTCCAGCCTCCACCATATGTGTAACAGGTGTGGCTCTGTGCTTTTGCTGTTGCTTCTTGTGCCTCTAGGCTTATTGCTGTATTGCTTCTGCCAGAGCTGCTGTCATTACTGGGATGATGGGCTCTTCTCTTTTGTGGGAGATCCCCTGAGACACAGGCTTTGCTGTGGGGGGAGGGGAACAGTGTGGGAGGGGAAGCTGGGGTTGCACAGATGCCTCCACTGTGTCTAGTGCTGTCAGGTTCGGGGGCTCTGCCAATGCAAATAGTGGGGCAAGAGTCTGGGGTCATGGGTTCCTCAGTGACTGGAGGGATGGGGTCCCAGGCCCCACTGTTCCTGCTGCTAAGTTGCCTGTGGTGGCAGGCAGAGTCATGCGTGCTGCTTCCCCTGCTGCTATTGGGTTTTCTGAAGCTATGGGCTCAGCTGCCACAGTCAGAGGGCTGGGATTGCAGGTACCAACTCCACTGTTCCCTCTGTTCTGCCTCCTCTATGTGTTCCAGTTCACCCACCTATAGATGTACAGATGTGTGGAATTCTCTGGCATCCTGTTGTGTTGGGCAAAGGCACCTTCGTTGTGTTGTAGATGTTTTACTGGTTGTAGCTTCAAGGGGAGAGACAAAGGTAGCTTTTCACTCCACCATGTTTCTGACAGCACTCTCCTATAAAGTTCTTATGTTCCCAAAGTTGATTAACAACATAATATTTAAAAATTAAAAAAAAAATTATAGAACTGAAATACTGAGTGTTTGAGGTGAGGCACAGAATCGCACTTCTGGGAACATATATAAATGAACATACCTGGTGAAGAAATAGCCTGTTTTCCTTGGTGGAATTACAGCTGTCATTCAATATATCCTTAAAGCAACTTTGGGGCTTCCCTGGTGGCGCAGTAGTTAAGAATCCGCCTGCCAATGCAGGGGACATGGGCTCGAGCCTGGTCTGGGAAGATCCCACATGCCACAAATCAACTAAGCCTGGGCACCACAACTACTGAACCTGAGCTCTAGAGTCCACGAGCCACAACTGCTGAATCTGCGTGCCACAACTACTGAAGCCCAGGTGCCTAGAGCCCGTGCTCTGCAACAAGAGAAGCCACCACAATGAGAAGCCCATGCACCGCAACGAAGAGTAGCCCCTGCTCACCACAACTAGAGAAAGCCTGCACACAGCAACGAAGACCCAACGCAGCCAAAAATAAATAAATAAATTTAAAAGAAAGCATTTTTGTTATTGTGAAATTATTGCAATAATAGAATTATGAAGAGTCACTCATTTTATAAATCATCAAAACGTGCCTTTCTTGACCTTCCCAGGCAAATCTATTCTCTTTCTCCTGTACTTTGTACGTAATGCCATTGTTATAGCATTTATAAGACTGTACTATAATTATTTGGTTATATGTCTATGTCTCTCACAGCATCACACCCAGTGCCTGGTACATAAAAGTAAGCAATAGAGCCTTATGAAAGAATGAATGAATGAAGCGAATGAAGGAGCACATTTGGAAAATAAATATAACTTGCTACTTGAGTCCCTGAAATGTTTGTGCATTCATTAAACTGAAGTCCCGAAGACCTAGTAGTCCCTATTTTCTCTGGCTAGGAAATAATAACTTCGTAAGAGGCCCAAAACAAAGTGCAGACTTTGAAAAAGTAGTCAGTAAGGAGTTTGCTTCTGTTTGTTAGAGAGATCTGATGTGATGCAGGTAGATTCCAGGAATGAAGTCCCAGAGCTTGGAAGTTACCTATATCCTCGTAAGATTATGCTGAGTTTACAACAATGGATGTGAAGAAGAAAAGGGTAAAAGGCATCAACTTTTAAGTGAGAGCCAGAGAGAATCACATCAAAGGCACCAACAGGACTTCCACAGACCCCAAACCATAGAGACTTCTCAGAAGGGCAAAGAAGATAGTAATTACAAGATCAAATAATATTCATGGAGTAAGATTTGGGCTAGATAGAGAAATACCTTCCTTATTTCAAGAGATTTAGTGCTAGGGGACTGGTATCTGGAGACTAGGAGTACATTATAGTCTGAAGCTAGAGGGAATAGCCAAGGAGATTAAAAAAAAACCCAGGAAGCAGGTTCTAGAAAGGACTGAGGTACCCCATCCCACCTAGTAAAGCATCAATCCAAATTAATCTCAGAAGTTTCAGAGTCTTGACTTGGCATTTACCACTAATAGGGCTGAGTCAGTGGAGGGAACCAGGGGTTCAGTAATTTGTACTATTCAAGCTAATTTGTGGCTAGGTTTTATTTATTAGGACCTGAGACCTATATTCAATAAACTTGATAATTTCTATGTGTTTATATTTTAGTTTTCCATTTTTTTGGTAAAATTTCTTCAGGAACTTCCAACTTTGCACTTAATTTAAAAAGAAAAGGGATTTTCTACATTATGGCTAGAATGGAAGAGTGGGGGAAATCCATATATTCCTAAAGCCAAATGTAATGTTAATAGCTCTGGGAGTTCAGGTCGTGCTGGCATAAAATGTGGGTGCTAGGAAAGATAAAGAACAGTCAGCTCTGACTGTTGGTCCTTCCCTCCTTGGTTGATTCCCTCTCAATTTAGACCTACATAACTGCCACAGAAATTGAGTGTTTGGAGTAGGTGTTAGTAAAAAGGGATGGAGGCTGGTTTTGAGCCGGACAAAATTTGGTTTGGCTTTAATTACTAACAGACCACTCTTGGTGAAGAAAAAAAGTACACACACAACTAGGGTTTGTAAGTGGCAATCTACTATGTAAGGTACATTCTTCATTTATAAATTTACTTTGTGGCTTGATTTAAGATTGTATTAATTTCCCATTGGTGCTATGACAAAGTAACATAAACTCAGTAGCTTAAAACAACATACACTTATACTCTTACAGTTCTGGAGATGAGAAGTTCAAAATGAACCTTATGGCTACTATGACGTAAAATAAAAATCAAGGTGTCAAGCAGGGCTGGTTGCTTTTGGAGGCTCCAGGGGAGAATCTGTTCCTTGACTCTTCCAGCTTCTAGAGGATAAGCCTAACAGCCTTATCACTCTGATCACTTGCTTCTGTCATCACATCTCTTACTTCTACAGTCTGATCTCCCTCTGGGTATCTCTTATAAGTAGACTTGTGATTATACTTAGGGCCCACCTGAATAATCCAAAATAATCCTCCCCACCAATCTCAATCTCCTTAATCTAATCATACCCACAAAATCCCTTTTGCCTTAAATGGTAATGTTCACAGGTTCCAGGGATTAGGGCCTGAATATCTTTTGGGGCCACTATTCAGCCTTCCACAAGGGTGGTTTAGAAATTTTGCACATCCTTTTTTTAACAATGTAGTAATTTGTTTAATGTGAAATTTGTAGTAACTTGCATAAATTTTTAACTTGTAGTAATTTGTTTAATGTGTCTATCACCAAATTTAATATATAAGTTGAATAAAAAATAAGTACTAATTAAAAATAAGTATTAGATTAAGAAATGGAATTTTAAAATATTGTCAACTAATTCATTACATGACAAAGTATAAAGAACTAAAAACAAGTTCCTTGGCTATTAATGTATATAAAGTTAGCATTTTTTCAAAATGGAAATATAGGTCCCAAGAAAGGGGAGAAGAACAAGTTGGTTAAGCACACACTTGGAATGAAGATACAAAGTTGCCTGATAACAGTCATGCCCTCTGTACCAAAGAGTTCATAAAACACACTGAAAATTATCAAGCCTGCTCAGGATATATAGGGTTAGAAACTTAGATTCCAGAGACTCTAAATTCCTTTTCAGATGCAGTTTAATAAAGCAATAAAGATCAAGAAAAAAATAAAAAGGAAGGAAACCAGCCTGTATCAAATAATGCTTTGATTCTAGCGGGCTGGCCAATCTCCTTACCTAGGCTGGAATAAATGTGGCTGAGAATACAAGCTGGTTGTACTCTGATGGGGTGCACCTCAGCAATGGTCTCCACATCAATTCCCTTGTCCTTCAAAATGGCCTTGATTTCTTCTGTCTCAGCTAGAATGGAAACTATAGGAAAGAAAGAAGATGAGGTCAACAGAAAATTTTATTTCAACAGGAACCTAAAGATCTCTCGAGCCACACAATATTTTTTTGAAGGGAAAACAAAAGGAAGGTAAGGAAATTAACAGTTATTGTAGACTTGATGAAACAATCATCATGCTTGGTACATAATGATATTATCTAAATGGAAAAGGAAACAAGATTTCATGATTAGAATATTTAATTCTGTTTTTTGTCTAAATACCTATGTGCTTCTAGAGAATGCCACACTCACTTATATCTGTGATTCTATGTTTAAATAGGAAAAAAAAGACCAGGGACAGCATTATGAGGATAATAAAGAACACCCTAATGGTACGAATTGCTCAAAGCTAGAGAACAGTAGAAGGCAAGGTAACTTCAGGATAAAGCACTGAGGTACCATATTTGAAACTCTGTGTAGTTGTTTTGGGGGATGGGGATAAGACTTCTCTAGACTCAGAGCCTGCCAAACCTGGACAGCTCCCTTTTCTTCCTCTCACACTCATGTCTCAAAAGTGGTAATCATACTCACAAAGGAGAAGTCCAGGCCACCTCACTGACTCTTCTGTTTATTCCCCCTCTGTGGGACTGATAATCTGTCTGGAGGCCAATAACCTGAATGGGGCCTCAGCTGGCTTAATGCTAAGCACCAGGGGCAAACATGTACCCTATTCCTGCTCCTCTAGTACTGCTAGATATGTTGAATTGGGTTTATAAGAAAATGAAGGTGCCATTTGGTTCATTCCAGCTTACAAGTATTGTATTTGTTGAGTTTGGGGGGCAAAAGCCTAGTTAAAAAAGTGCTACTCTGCATTCCTTTGCCATTATCTTTTGTGTATTTTTCTACCTTGGGGACCTCATGGTGTTGTGCTGCTGTGGTCTGGGGCAGGATATGCAGGGTATGGTGATTACAGAGTCCCCTGGACATAACACCATCTTGATTACTTCTAACTGAAAACAACAAAGATTCTCCAGGAAAAATATACAGAGGAAGAATAATAGTGGACTGACAAAAGTCCAGGAAAACATATGTGGTCATCTATTCATTCATTAATAAACATTTACTAAGCACTTAAATGGTAAGGTACTATGCTAGGCACTAGGGATTTAGAGATGAATATGTTAGTCTCTCCCTCAAGGAGCTCATAGTGTAATGAAAGTGACACACACATAAACTCATTATAAAATAACCTGTTAAGTAAATAAATATATGCACAGAACATTGTGTGATCACCCAAGAGTGACACCCATCTAGTCTGGAGATGGCAGGGGGAAGTTTCAGAAAAGGCTTCCTGATGTCTAAGGTGAACTTGAAAGAATGAATAAGTTAGCCAGGAGAAAGAAGGGAATAGGAATTGGGAAAGCCATTTTAGGTAGAAGATCCAGAATGATCATAAAACATGAAAATGGAAAAGTATGTGTTTGTGTGTTTGTGTGTGTGTGTGTGTAAGAGATGGGGTGGGGACTACATACATTTCCATATTGCTGTAGCATGAAACACCTTGCACAGTGGAAAAAAACACACAAAAAACAAACAACCCCCCCCATCAACCACCAACAAAATGAATCTGGAAAGGCAAATAGGGGTTAGATCATCATGGAGAGCATGTGTGTCACTTTAAGGAACTTGTATTTTATCCTTGGGTAATGATTTCCAAATTGCATTCTCCTGAGCCTCAGAGTTCTGCAGAGGGCAATGCAGTTGGTAGCAGGAGTAAAGGGGACTAAAGGAGAGGCAAATGAACAACACTCTGGGGTCCCAGGGCTACTTTCAACCCCAACAACTCAGCTTTTTGTTTATGTTTTATCAAGTATGTAGAAAATGCTTATTTGGTACCACCTATGTGCTAGGTACTGCCATATGCTAGGGATACAAAGATAGACATGATCCTTGGAGAAAATGACATTGACACTGAGTCTTGCTAGAGAGCTGAATAGGAGTTATTCTGGTAAAAGTGAAGGTAAAACTAAGGGAGAAGCTGTTCCAGACAAAAGAAATAGCATAGACAAAGACTCAAGGGCAACAGAGAACAAGGCAGATCTAGGAATAATAAAAAAAAGTTCTTTATAGTAGGAACATGGAGTGTGAAGCAGCAGTGGTGAGAAATGACGCTGAAGGTGGGGTCAGGGAGCAGATCATAAAGAGCCTTGTAAGCCATGTTAAGAAAGTTGGCAATGGGAAGCCCCTGCAGAGTTGTAATCAGGGGAATAGCATATCCAGATCTCCGTCTTAAAAAGAACATATTCATGTTGATGATTAAAGAATAAGCTGATATACTGTAGTGGACCTACACTGAAGACAGGGAGACCACTTCAAAAGTTATTGCATTTAAAAAAAAAGTTATTGCATTAATGCAAGGAAGAGATGCTGACTACTTAGATTAGGATCATGACATTGGTACTGGATAAACTAGATGGATTTATGAATTATTTAGAAGGTAAAGAAATTGGGACTTGTTAACTGAACGTAGGAGATGAGAGGGAGAGATACTGAGAATGATTCTTCATGTGTTTATTTGTGTAACTGAGAGAAAAGTGTGCCATTTACTGACATAGGCAAATAGGGAGAAAAGCAGGCACAGATGATGTAGAACTAGGAGAGTGCAGCTGATTAATTTTGGACATGTTGAGTTTAAAGTGAATGTGATATATTCAGGAGTCATTAGCATAGAAAGAGATGGGTCAAGGAGAATATATAGAAAAGAAGAGAAAAGGACCTAGAATATAACCTTGAGAAATTTCAACATATAAGATATGCGCAGATGATGAAAAAGCCTGGGGGCGGGAGTGAGGGGTTCTTGTCTCATGGCTTATATGTCCTCTATGGTATAGGAGGTGAGGTCATCTTCTGAGAGGGGAGAAGTTAGGAGGCAGGAAAAGGGAAAAGGTGAGGAATGGGAGGAAGCTGAGAGACAATAACAAATATTCTGAATAATGAGAGCAGTGGGCTACGGACAAAACTCCCAGAAATACCAACAGTTAAGGGGCAAGGGGAAGAAGAGGAAGCCCAGAATGAGACAGAAAAGTACAAAACTTAGGTTGAAGGAGAGCCAAGGGAGTATGGTATCACAGAAGACATGTGAGTTAAGAGTTTCCAGAAACATAAACAACAAATGAAACAGAAAGATCCTCTAAGAAGTGGATTGAAAAATATCTACCGAGTTTGGCAATAACTTAAGCAAAATCACTTTCAGAGGAATGATAAGCTAGTTGTAAATGAATGCAGAATGAATGAAATGTAAAGAAGTGGAAGTTTGGATGAGAAAGGAAGGATAGGATAACTAGAGGGAGATGAACATGTCAATGTATTAAAAATCAGAACCAACAGAGAAGAGTTTGAAGATAGGAAAGAGTAGGTTTCTATGAAGGCTAGGGAAGAGGATAGGATCAAGCATCAGAGGGAAGAGTTGGTGCTGAAGAGGAGAAAAGACAGCTTTTCTGAGACTCAAGAAAAGGAGGCAAGGCTGGGTGAAGATATAAGTAAGACTGTAGTGGGGGGGGGGTTGGGAAATTGACAAAGATCAAAACATTAAGATTACCCAGCATAAAGTAGCAGGCCAAGAATGAGGTTGAAAACAAGCAGTGGGGTTGAAAACAGAGAACGTGTGGAATAGTTGAGGAGAATGAAAATGCTGACTAACAGTAAGAACAAGGACTGACAGGAGGCACTGTAGGCCTAGTTAAGTTGGAGACTGTGGATTTACAATGCTACCACTCTGCTCATTTGTGTGATTTTTTTTTTCTAAAAGATTTTAGCAGGCCAGGTACAGGATCAGAAAATATAGAGAGTAAAACTGATCTGGGGCTGTGATTTTTCTGGTGGGTGTAGCAGAAGTTTGGTGTGCTGGTAATTAAGAGATTTAGATGACCAACCGAAAGGTAGGGGAGTGTAGACTAGGAGAAAATAGACACAAGTGTAATGGGTCGGGGGGAAGAAAACTGAAATAATATGCAGTTATGACTGGTGATTGGGACTTTTGGGAATGGAATATCTGAGGTGAAACAGTTCTAAAGTTTCGTCCTAAAAGTGAGTGGAGTAGAGGCAGAGGGAAGGGTCACTAGGGTTCTAGATATCCAAGAATTTTGAGGCTAAAATATTAGATGGCACTTACTCTGATGCTGAAATCTAGTACTATGGTAGGAATTGGGGAAGAAGAGGAAGGCTATGAGCCAAGCCTCAAAGTCTCTAATGAATGAATGAGAGTAACCAGGAGACCAATATAGCCAGATGGCATAAGTTTCAAAGGAGAACAAGCTTTCTCATGGGAGGGGAAGAGTAATGGTCTTTTATATAACGTTCGCTATGTACAGGAATACCTCAGAGATGTTGCAGGTTTGGTTCCAGACCACTGCAGTAAAGCGAGTATAACGATAAAGCGAGTCACAAATTTTTAGTTTCCCAGTGCATATAATAGTTATGCTTATAGAAAACAAACTTATGGTTACCAAAAGGGGTAGCAAGGTGGCAAGGGTAGATAAATTAGGAGTTTGGGATTAACATATACACACTACTATATATAAAATATTAATAGGTAAACAGCAAGGATCTACTGTATAGCACAAGGAACTATACTCAATATCTTGTAGTAACCTCTAATGGAAAAGAATCTGAAAAAGAATATATATATATATAAAAAAGAATATATATATGTATATATATATATATATATATACACACACACATACACACAACTGAATCACTTTGCTGTACACTTGAAACTAACACAACACTGCAAATTAACTATACCTCAATTAAAAAATAAATAAAACCAAATGAAAAGAGTTATGTTTACACTATATTTTAGTCTGTTAAGTGTGCAACAGCATTGTGTCCAAAAAAACAATGTAAATGCCTCAATTAAAAATACTTTATTATTGGGCTTCCCTGGTGGCGCAGTGGTTGGGAGTCCGCCTGCAGATGCAGGGGACACGGGTTCGTGCCCCGGTCCAGGAGGATCCCACATGCCGCGGAGCGGCTGGGCCCGTGAGCCATGGCCGCTGAGCCTGAGCTCTGCAATGGGAGAGGCCACAGCGGTGAGAGGCCCGCGTACCACAAAAAGAAAAAACAAAACAAAAAATACTTTATTAGTAAAAAATGCTAACAATCATCTGAGCCTTCAATGAGTCATAGTAGTAACATCAAAGATCACTGATCACAGATTACTATAACAAATACAATAATAATGAAAAAGCTTGAAGTATTGCTAGAATTATAAAATGTGATAGAGACACGAAGTAAGCAAATGCTCTTGGAAAAATGGTGCCAACAGACTTGCTTGACACAAGGTTGCCACAGACCTTCAATTTGTAAAAAACACAGTATCTGCAAAGCACAATAAAATGAAATACGCCTGTACATTGATAAGCAAAGACTACCTTTATGACTACCTTTATCCTATCCTACCACATAGGATGCCAAGTATAAGAAGGTTTAGAAAATACTAAGGATTATTTTCTATATAGAATCAACTCCAATGGAGGTTGGGGTTGAAGTGGAGACATTTCAGAGGAGCTTCTCAGGAGGACCTAGTACCACATTGGATAGCGTTTCTGGGGAGTCAAAAATCACCTGGAGTTTTCTACCCTAAGAGAGTAGCATAATAGTGATGTCATTGAGAGAGTTAAGGAAGGTGGTAAGATTTGCTTTTCTTGGGAGAGGTAAAAGAATAGGATGGAGACAAAAAAAGGTCAGTTTTGCATTTGAAGTATAAGTGATGAAAATGTTGTGTATATATATTGGGACTAGACTTCTTAAAACGTTTATACAGCTTAGCCCAGTGTTTTGCATAGAGTAGATAACCTCAAAATTTAAGTTGATTGCTAGGAACAAAAAATAAAGATTTGGAGTACTCTCTAAAGAGGTAATAGTTGGAGCCATGGAAGCAAATGTATTATGGAGGAGGCAGCCCTAGCAAACACATGCAGGGTATAAATACAGAAAGACAAGAGTATAAGACTAAGTACACAACCATTAGGAGGATATGAGAAGAAAGAAATACTAGCAGAAAAAGCACAGAAGGAATGCTCAGAACAAAAGCAGAGATAATCAGAAGGCTATAATATCATCATGGTGAAAAGAAAAGAGTTTCCAGAAATAAGAAGTATTAAGAGAATCAGATAACATCCTTTGTTAAGCATTTGTTCATGATTAAGATTAACAGAAATCTTGAAACCAAACAGAGTCAAGTTTATTCTATACATTTTGAAGCCTAACAAAATACATCATAAAGGATAAAGTCATCATTTACTGGCCCAAACCAGACCTTTAATGTTAAATTTCTGCTGCTGGGAATAAGAATACATACCTTGAACCACAACATCTGGCTTTGGTACAGTAGAAAACCTGCGATTCAGGGGGTCAATTTCTCCAGGAGCTAAAAATCCCTAAAGAAAAACCATAAAAAGACATATTACTATATCTCCAAAAAAGCTAATGTTTGAGGAGAAACAACATACCAGTGCCAAAACCCCGTACCATAACATGTGAGAGGCATGTATGGAAAGGAAACAAATACCTTTACTGTATGAAAATGTTTGAACTCCTGAATTCACATCCAAATTAATTTTATCTGGAGTTAATTTCTAGTGGCTGCCAAAAATCATTTTTTTGGAAATAGATGGGGTATAAAAGATAAACAGAAAGTTTTCTAGTTATACCTCCACTTTCTCTGGATGCACATGATTAGACAATCAGATCACAATGCTTCTAATCAATAATTTAAGTCATTAGTCCTGTTGCTTTCATATTTACGCATATGCTTGCTATGATTTCTGCTTAGCAGATATCTTTTGACTTGACCTGAGTTTCTGCCTTTGATGAAATGCGATGAACTCACCCACTCAGCCCTTAAGAATACCATTCATCTCCTCATTTTTTCATAGTATTAATTTATTCTAATTGAATGAGAAAGTCACCAGGTAAGGATTATTTTAAACAAATCATTCTGCCCATTACTGCTACATTTATAATAATGTCAACTAAAGATAAACTTTATGCTGTACGCTTGAAACTCAGTGATATGTCAATTACATCTCAATAAAACTGGGACAAACAAAACAAAACAAATAAAAACAGCTCCAGAAAGTAAACAGTTATACATAAACAGGTCGAAGAGTATGGCTCAGAAAGGAAAGCTAAGTCCCACCCTAGATCCTCTAGGAGCCTGGGTTATAGCTTACCTTATATAATAACTTAAAATGGGGAAATAGATTTTTCAGTAAAACTGGAAAACTTTGAGAAAGGGAACCCTTCTTATGGTTCAAAATGTCACAAATAAGCTGACGTAAACTAAGAAATTCCAAAGTGCTTCATTAAGAGCTGTCTCAACAGAGTTTAATATAAGGAACATTTAAAGGGCCCCTTATCAACAAACAAACAAATAAAAAACTATGATGCTCCCAAACACTTGTCATGGTACCTAAAATTATCTTATCAGTTTATTTAATTAAAGAATGAAACATTATGTTGCTTGGAAAAGTTAGCACTTAAATCCATTATAAGTCATTACTATCCAAGCACAATTGCATTTGCAGTTACCAGACAGGCACTAGGGGGCGTTTTGAAAAGGAACTATCTAGGGTCTGATCCCAGAGCAACTTCAAGTACAGTACCAAGGTAGGAACCCCTGGGCAAGCATGACGGACATAGTTGCCAGAGGGAAAGATTTTTGCCAAGGACTGGCCATGCTCTCACTCTAAGAATCTGGAGGAAAATCTGTAATTAAGGCAGAATACAAAAGGCAAAAGATATATCCTTCAGATTTAATGAGCTACTCACAAATCTGATTGTTATGGTGACTAAAGCAGAAAAATGGAAGAGCCTTGAAGTTTCCCCTTACCTCTGCCATCAAGCTTCCTAAGATGTATAGAGACTGACCCCACATATGAGGCAGTTTGCCCATGGGGACTCGGTCCACAGTGTGAGGATTTTGATATTCTTCATCAACCTAAATAAATAAATAAATAAATAAAGAGATAAAGGAAAAGAATAGAAGGTTTAGGGCTTCCCTGATGGTGCAGTGGTTAAGAATCCACCTGCCAATGCGGGGGACACAGGTTCGACACCTGGTCCAGGAAGATCCCACATGCCGCGGAGCAACTAAGCCCATGCGCCACAACTACTGAGCCTGCACTCGAGAGCCAGTGAGCCACAACTACTGAGCCCGTGTGCCGCAACTACTGAAGCTCGTGCTCCTAGAGCCTGTGCTCCACAACAAGAGAAGCCACCGCAATGAGAAGCCCACGCACCGCAACAAAGAGTGGCCCCCGCTCACCACAACTACTAGAGGAAGCCCGTGCACAGCAATGAAGACCCAATGCAGCCAAAAATAAATAAATAAATTAATTAATTAAAAAAAAGAATAGGAGGTTTAAAATACTAGACAACAAAAAGCCCGAGTCTGGATTGTGATTCATACTCTATAAAACAGTCATATATGCAATGCACTGAAAAGTCAAGCACTATGACTACAGTCTAGGGCAGTGCTCCTCTAACTGTACATGGATACACCCCACCTAAGGATCTTGTCCAATGGCATATTCTTACTGAGTAGATGTAGGGAAAGGCCTGAAATCTGCATTTCTAACAAGCTCTCAGGTTATGCTGCTGATGTTGCTAGGAGCTTAGTCCACTCATCCCCACCAGCATGGAATATTGCATCTCTCCCCCGGCTAATGCTCTTTTGCAATGAAGAAGAGGAATAATGGTAATTTGAACTGGCATTTTGAGAAAATGGAGACATACTTCATTTTCCAAGCCTGATCTACTCAATTAATCCCAGATGACTAGCCTCAAAGCAGAAAATATCAAATACTGAGAGTTCACACAGAACATCACTCTAGTTCGGCTTACTGATCTCCATATCATTCTCAACCTTAAAGTTTGATTTTTTTAAAAATCAATCTCTGAACAACTCATTTTATTTTTTTAAATTGAGGTTTGGCTGACATATAGAAAGGCCATACATATTTAACATATGCATCTTGATGAGTTTGAGGACAAATATACACCCGTGAAACTACCTCTATAAGATATGATCTTGCCCTCGTCTTGCCCAGTAACAGTGTCATAACTGAGTCTGCTTTGTAAATATACTTTCAAAGGAATAAAATCATATTTTAATTGTTCTATACCTAAAGAAAGACTTTAGAACATTAAAATCAGAAGATTAAAAATTATTTGACTCAAATAAGGCAGTCCTTTTGAGGTGCTGCTCCTCTTCTCCCAGCTCCATGTTATGGCACCGTCCAGCTTACCTTGTCAGGAGGAACACTGTACAGCTCCGGCAGAAGTGGGACTCCATTTTTGCCTTTGATGAGGACTGCTTCAAGAGCCTCTCTGTATTCTTGAACCTGTAGAGAAAAGAAAAGGGGAACAAAATTCATAGAGTTCCCTTTGGGGATCTAGGGAGGGTTGTAGCCAAAGAAGGTCCTATTGCAAAGGGGTATATTCACCTAGTGAAAGGAAAGAAAGGGAAGTAGTATTTACTAAATGCTGATGGAGGCCAGATACTATGCTAGGAGTTTTGCATACTTTTAACGCATTTAATTTTTTTTAACATCTTTATTGGAGTATAATTGCTTTACAATGTTGTGTTAGTTTCTGTTATATAACAAAGTGAATCAGCTCTATGTATACATGTATCCTCATATTCTCTCCCTCTTGCGTGTCTCTCCCACCCTCCCTATCACACCCCTCTAGGTGGTCACAAAGTACCGAGCTGATCTCCCTGTGCTATGTGGCTGCCTCCCACTAGCTATCTAGTTTACATTTGGTAGTGTATATATGTCAATGCCACTCTCTCACTTCATCCCAGCTTACCCTTCCCCCTCCCCACGTCCTCAAGTCCATTCTCTACATCTGCATCTTTATTCCTGTTCTGCTGATGAATAAATTTAATTTTAATAACCATCCAGGTGTCTGTAATTAAAGCCTTTTTACAGGGAAATTAAGGCTCAAGGAGGTTATGAGCTTCTGAAAGATCATACAGCGAGTACAAAGATGAGCCCAGATTTGAGCCCAAGTCAGCCTGCCTCCACGTACATGCTTCTACCCACTGTGTACTACACTGAGTACAGCTTCTTGACTTTACATGTAATTGCTTTTAAAACTGTATTTTCCCTGTCAAATTAAGTTTCTATTATGATCAAGTTTACATTTTTTTGCTTAAAAATTTGCTGTAGATTAGTAATAAATAAAAAGCGAAAAAAAACCCCACTATAATTTATGGTGGAAAAACTATATAGTCAGTTCTGCTATGATAGTTGTTTTGAAAACACAAATTTGTTCCAATGCATTTGATATATTACAGAACAATTTGAGCATAACATGAATTTCACATCTGCTTATGCACAATTTCAACCTGAGAAGGCACTCAGCTGAACTGAGTCGTGTAAGAATACACAACACACACACATGCACACACCTCAGAACCATGAACCACAACCCATCCACATGTGGTGTTACAACTTTCCATCCAATTTCAGATAACTCTCCTACCACTCCCGAGCTGCTCCCTTCTCATGGCCGACTTGGCTGCATGGCTCTGTGCCTTCCCTTCTATTTAATTTCCCCTTCTATTCCCTCCTTGCCCTATTTTTTTAATTTTTCCTCTGTTTGATATTATTTTTTTTTCTTTTCTCTTATGCTATCTCTCTTTTCCTCTCTTCCTCTGGCATGTAGGGTGGTGTGCACGGGAGCCCTGCAAGTGAGGTGGTAGGAACATGGTTGCACATATCCACAAGAAAACTTCAGGTGTTTTTCAAGGTACAAGTGCCATATCTTTGTGGTATTTATATATTTCTTAACCATTTAACGTGTATAAGGCTGTGGTACTGTTTTTTTCAATTATGAGAAAACCAAACACTAAAATAAAATTATATTTGAAGTATAAAACAACAGTTAATCTGAATTTTTAACAATGATATTAAATTTTAATACACATTTTAATAGCAGCATATTTTATACACATGATCTCTAATTTAACATTTCATTCTTGTTGAACATTTAAATTACGACCAGACTTAATTTGTATGAATGTAACAGTGATGAGCAGCGTTGTATCTAAATGTATGCCACCCTTGAAATAATTTTCTCAGAATATAATTTTTGAAAGAGTAATGAATGAATGTGTTAAAGCCATTAATGCCTATCTGTGGTACTGTTTTTATTAGGTTCCTATCATTTTGTATGTATTTCTGACAAACTTTTTAAGTGTTTTCCCCAACCACATTTTCCCATAAGCCCTATAGTTTTTACTTCTCAAATATGCAGAGCATGGTGATTTTTAGGGAACACCTATGTGTCTTATTATAGCCAAATTGACTGTACCATGCACTTATCATATGTCTTCATCTGTGAAATTCAAAGAATTTTAGGGCTATCCACTTCTTCAATAAAGAAAGAAAAACTATTCTCATCATATGTACAGGCATACCTTGTTTTATTGCACGTTGCTTTATTGTGCTTCACAGATACTGCTTTTTGTTTGTTTGTTTTTGTTTTACAAATTGAAGGTTTGCAGCAACCCTGTGTTGAGCAAGTCTATTGGCATCATTGTTCTAACAGCATTTGCTCATTTTGTGTCTCTGTGTCACATTTCTGGGAATTCTCAAAGTATTTCAAAGCATGTATCAGCAAAAAGATTATGATCCATGGAAGGCTCAGATGATGGTTAGCATTTTTCAGCAATAAAATATTTTTAACTAAGGTATGTACATTGTTTTTTTAGACATACTGCTATTGCACACTTAACAGAATGTAGTGTAAACATAACTTTTATATGCACTGGGAAACCAAAAAATTTCATATGACTTGCTTTATTGAGATATTTGCAATATTTGTGCTGCTCTGGAACTGAACCTGCATATCTCTGAGGTATGCCTGTACAGAGAAACTGAAGAAGTCAATGACAGTACTTGGACTACTCAGTGGTCAGCAGCAAAGCCAGGAAAAAAAAAGAATAAATAAGAATCCAGGCCATCCAGCTCCTTTTTTCCCCTGAGAGTTCAAAACACCTGAATATGCTTTGTACTTAGTTGGCACATTTAATAAATAAATCTTTCTTTGAGCAAGCACAGTTTTTGAGAAACAATTCTGTGGAATTTGAGAAGGACTGAGAAAAATGGTAGAATCAAAATAGGGTGGTCAAGGGACTTCCCTGGTGGTCCAGTGGGTAAGACTCTGTGCTCCCAATGCAGAGGCCCCAGGTTCGATCTCTGGTCGGGGAACTAGATCCCACATGCATAATGCAACCAAGAATCTGCATGCCGAAGCCCGCATGCTGCAACTAAGAAGCCCGCATGCCACCAACTAAACATGCCGCAATGAAGATCCTGCGTGCCGTAACTAAGACCCAGAGCAGCCAAAATGAATAAATAAATAAATAATAAATATTTTTTAAAAGTTTGGTTTAAAAAAATAGGGTGCTCAAAATAGGGCAGGTATCTCTATTATTGCTTATCTTATTTCTTGCTCAAATAAGGATACTCTATATAAAGCTTAGAGTAAAACAGCACTTTGTGCCCCTGAAACTTTGGTGTACCCCTATTATTTAAACTCATATTGGCAGTTACAGATTACTACTGGCCAAAGTATTCAAATTACACAAAACTGTATTTATGTAGCCAAGTATAAACGACTTCCAAATGTGTTGGATTTATGTCCAAGTTTAGAACACAGCCAATTTGCAGAATGCCTGACATTAAACTAACTTGATTAAATTGTCCAGTCTCACTGTTTTCCAACAATGGTTTCTAAACTACTTTATTCATGTAGCTCAAAAAGCAATGATGACTGTATTTTGGGGGGTGAGGACAGGGTATAAGTGGGTGGTTGTTTTGTTTTTTGTTTGTTTTTGCTAAAGTCAGAATATCATTTCCAAGATTTATTAAAAAAAAAGACATACAAAGTCAGGAGGTAAATTCAAGTACCTCTGATGATTAAGGCAAGTATACAGGACTTGCTATTCTGCTTTCTATATTTATTAAAAGTCAAGTCTGAGTGATAGCAATATCCAGGTCTTCTAACTCTTTAACATGTGCCCTCAACTACTAGTCTCTAGAAGATAACTCTGTCTCCTCCCTATTAGGGAAGACTTCCATTTGGACACAGGGTCAGCACAGTCATTAACTGAAAGAGGAAGACATAATAACAATCTGCTAAAAAGCTCTTTCCCCAGTGCATTACCTGTTCTGCATTCCCACTAAATACCCCATCAAGGATAAAGTATGTCCAGAACAATGGCCATTCACACTCAATGTTTTCAAATAACTTCAGCTCAGCTGGTTCATAGTACAGACGATTGGGATCCTGGTAAAAACACAATAAACAAAGTCTGTCTTATCACTCCAAGGTCAGACTATATCTTTAGTTCAGAGGTATTACAACACAGCCTTTCACCACTGATAGTTTGTTTCAGAGAAGGCAGAGCACATACACACTCCCCTCCTTTAGCAAGTACTTTTGTCATGTGATTCTAACTAGCAGAACTGGTATAATAATGATACTACAGGCAGGTGTATGAGGAAGTGAGACTAATTTGTAATAAGCCTGAGTTTGGTTTTGTACTTGTTAAGTTTGAGGTAGCAGCAGAACATACAAATAGAAATGTTCAGAAGGACAGCAAGAGATGAGGGTTTGGGAATCGTCCTTATAGAGGTGACACACGAATCACAAATTATGGATGTAGTACCTATATATAATGAACAAGCAGCCCAAGAACAGAATCTTGGTAAACCCTCAATTTGGTGAGGGAGGACAGAAAGAGGAGAAAAATTAAGATGGTGTAGAGTTGTGGAAGTTAAAATAGGAAAAGAATTTCAAGAAAATGTAGGGGTAGGTAATAGTGATGTACTACAGAGAAGTCAAGGAGAATAAGGACTGAGAAAAGGCTACTGGATTGCTTACTTAGGAGATTATGATGATATTTCAGAGCACAATTTTAATAGATTGGTAGGGGCAGAAGTCAAAAGGCTTAAAGAATAAAATGGAAGACAGGAAGTAAACCAGAAGAGTTTGAGCTCGGTAATTTAAAAAAATATATAATGGCTCTCAACCAGCAAACCTGAGCCTTAAACTATATTTACATTGTCAATGAAAGTGGTTACCAACCATTCATTCCCTTTTAATAATACTAAATTTTCTCCATTGATATTTCCAAGGAGAACTTTTGACAAGTGGAACGAAAGGAAGTTAACTTTTCAAGATCAAGTACTGTTTAGAACTAACGAACTGCAAAAGGTGGAAGGGATCCAAAAGGATCTACTGACAGAAAGATTTTTCCCTTTGTAATAATTAAATATTTGGGGGGGAATATTTTGAGACTATGTAAATAATCTGTTTCTGCCGAAATTTTCATCCACTGACTTAAGCATCCATCAGTAGCTCTTTCCTGAAACTAACCAACTTCAAGAGGTGGAAGGACTACACCTTCCTCTATTTTATTTAATCCAGAAGGGCTCACAAGCAAAACCTGGCAACTAATCCTAACAAAGGTAGCAAACATTAGTTATTGTTATCCTATTTAGTGATTATTTGAAGTACCATTAATGAGGTAAGTATTTTCTCTGAATGAGGTATTTTCTCTGAATGAGGCTGCTGTAGTGACCATCCTACCTTGGACTCATTTTGGGGAAAACAAACCTACCTCTTTAGGAGTTTTATATCCATCTCGTAGAAAGCGACAGCAACCATAACGACCCTGGGAATGCAGAGGAAACAAGCCAGAAGAATGAACATTGGTACAGCAATATAATTAATCAGAAATGTATCCTTTGCAAGAGCTACATGTGCCAACCTATCATCAATAGAGACATGATACTTAAAAAATAATTTTAAAAAACCCTGATATCAGTCCAGCAGCAGAAAGTGATTTCAGCAATGTGATTTCAAGCGAGGGCTAAGTTGCAGGCTCTTCCCTAAAGCAGTGTTTTTATTTTATCTTCTCCATGGCTTTCCACAATAGGATAAGTCTGTGACAGCCCAATTACTAATCTATGCGGTCCTGCTCACACAATTCATAAGAGACCACAGTTTTTTTAAAAAAGAAAACACAGTTTAAAAATTTTGAGATAATCTGAGACTTATAGAAGAGTTCCCAAAACAGTACAGAGTCCCTGTATATCCTTCAACCACTGTCCCCTAATATTAACATCTTAAATAACCACAGAAAATTTACCAAAACCAAAAAATTAACCTTGGTACAACACTATTAACCAAAGTATAGAACTTATTTGGATTTCATCAGTTTTTCCACTGATGCTTTTTTTCTGTTCCAGTATCCAATTTAGGATACCACTGCATTTAGCTGGCATGTCTCCTTAGTCTCTTCTAATCTGTGATGGTTCCTCAGTCCTTCCCTGTTTTTCATCATCTTGACATTTTTGCAGAGTGTTTGTCAGTTACTTTGTAGAATGCCTCTCGATTTGGTTTTGTCTGATGTTTTCTCATGATTAGATTGAGGTACCGCATTCCTGGGAAGGACATCACGGAGGTGCTTTGTGCTTCTCAGTGCACCATATCAGGGCGTACATGATGTCAGTACATCTTATTACTGGTGATGTTAACCCTGATCACTTGGTTAAATCACCAACATAGGTCATATTCAAGACTCACAAAGATACTAATTTAGCCTTAAAATTAGAGCTGAAAGAAAAGAAAGGCACATACGGACATACCTGAAGCTTAGTGATGATTTCCTGTTTTGTGAGCTCCACCAACTGATTATCCTCTACTGCAAAGGCTGGGAAGGAAATAACTGAAAGTAGACTAGCATCAACCTCTTTGGATGTTGAAGCCCGGGGGAGTATCGAATTAAGGATAGACTAAAAGAAAGGAAGTCAAATGTGGCACATTAGTAAATAACTCAGCATTATAAAGTTATTAGCTTTAGTTTCAAAAGATGTATGTTGAAGAGGATCATTCAGTTGAAAATCTAAAAATGATTTAATAGTGAAAGCTTAGAAGACTACTTCTGTAAATCATCCCTTGTCTTAATCCTGCTCTCAGTGCCTCCTAATCCTGATTCTTAAGCAGCTGCTAATGGATAAAGAATACTCTAACATCATTATCCCACTCATAATGCTGTTGCTCCATTAGCAACTATCTAAGCATAAAGATAAAATGTAGCTGCTGGGAAGCAAGATGTGGAAGGCTTAGCTCCTATATCCCTGAAATTTATCTTTTCCATGGAAAATTTTGCATTTTTAAAATTAGAAGGTAAGACTGTATTCACTAGAACACCATGGGTATCTAATCAAGGTTTGAAGAAGACAAGAAAGGCCATCTTGTCAATGACAAGAACCTTACTCTTTCAATACAGAGAGTAATCCTAAACAAAACTGAAGATATGCATTTACCACTTAAACAGTCTAATCTCTAAACATCTAACCCGAGGGCCAACCAGGGACAAGAGAAAGTTTCAGAGCCACTATCAAGAAGAACACTCAAAATCGATCACCTCTTGTTCTCTTGGGATATTTAGAAAAGGAGATACTCAGGAGCAGAGCCCATATACCCTTGATACAATAATAGTGGAGAATTCCATATACTGTGATAGGATCACTTTATAACCTTGGGTGAGAGAACAGCACTATGATCTCTGTTATAGCTCATGCTGTATCAGGCTTATCTCTATAGGATGCTTAACAAGACATTTTTGGTACATGGTAATAAATCAGATTATGTACTCTCATTCAGTTCTGCTTATTCTAAAGCTCATGCCAAATTTGAGTCTGAGTAAAAATACATTTTTCTATAACGTTGTCCATTATTCTCTTACCTGGCAGTGTTGCACTTCATCAGCTAGGACATGGATAACTGACTGGGGACCACCTTTCACACCAAACAGGTCCAGTTCATCTAATGCCTCCAGGGCTGCCTTTGAGGAACAAAGAAGGAAAGTACAACTTCAGCATTACAAATGCGTATATTTCTTCTCCCTCTACCCCTGGTATCATATCAATGAACATGATATCATTTTAAATATGTTCAGCAGAACAGAAAATACAATAACATTCTTTATTCCGCCTCTGAGGGTTTTTCTGGTCTCCCATATTGTCCCAGAGACACTTGAGATGGAGGCTGCATTCATACTTTCATGATTAAAAACCCTCAACAAATTTGGTATAGAAGGAACATACCTCAACATAATAAAGGCCATATACAACAAACCCACAGCTAACATTCTACTCAGTGGTGAAAAATTGGAAGTTTTCCTGCAAGATTAAAGCAAGACAAGGGTGCTCACTCTCACCACTCTTATTCAACGTAGTACTGGAAGTCCTAGCTAAAGCAATTGGGAAAGACAAAGAAATAAAAGGCATCCAAATCAGAAATGAAGAAGTAAAATTGTCATTATTTGAAGATGATATGATCTCATATATAGAAAACCCTAAAGACTCAACCAAAAAACTGTTGGAACTAATCAACAAATTCAGTAAAGTTACAGGATATAAAATCGACATACAGAAATCAGTTGTGTTTTCTGTACACTAACAACAAAACATCTAAAAAAGAAATAAAGAAAACTATTCCATTCACAACAGCATCAAAAGCAATAAAATACTTAAGAATAAATTTAACCAAAGAGGTGAAAGATCTGTACAATGAACACTACAATACTTTGATGACAGAAATTTAAGACAAAAACAAATGGAAAGATAGCCCCATGCTCATGGATCAGAAGATTAATATTGTTAAAATGTCTACACTACCCAAAGTCATCTATAGATACAACGCAATCCGTATAAAAATTCCAATGGCATTTTTCACAGAAATAAAAAAAATCCTAAAATTTGTATGGAATCACAAAAGACCCTAAACAGACAAAGCTATTGAGAAAGAAAAATAAAGCTGAAGGCATCACACTTCCTGATTTCAAACTATACTACAAAGGTATAGTAATTAAAATAGTATGATACAGGCATAAAAGTAGACACATAGACCAATGAAACAGAATAGAGAGCCCAGAAATAAACCCCTGCATTTACAGTCAATTAATATTTGATAAAGGAGCCAGGAACACTCAATGGGAAAATGATATCGTCTCTTCAACAAACAGTTTTGGGAAAACTGGATAATCACATACAGAACAATAAAATTGGACCCCTATCTTACACCACACACAAAAATTAACTCAAGATGGATTAAACATTAAGACTGGATATCACAAAACTCTTCCTTCACATTGGTCTTGACAATGATTTTTTAGATGACACCAAAGGTATAAGCACAAAAGCAAAAATCAATAAGGGGGACTACATCAAACTAAAAAGTTTCTGCGTAGAGAAGGGACTTGAGGACACAGGGAGGGGGAAGGGTAAGCTGGGACAAAATGAGAGAGTGGCATGGACTTATATATACTACCAAATGTAAAACAGACAGCTAGTGGGAAGCAGCCGCATAACACAGGGAGATCATCTCAGTGCTTTGTGACCACCTAGAGGGGTGGGATAGGGAGGCTGGGAGGGAGGGAGATGCAAGAGGGAAGGGATATGGCAACATATGTATATGTATAACTGATTCACTTTGTTATAGAGCAGAAACTAACACACCATTGTAAAGCAATTATACTCCAATAAAGATGTTTATAAATAAATAAATAAATAGAAAGCTTCTACACAACAAAAGAAATAATCAAAAAGATGAAAAAGCAACCTAGAGAATGGGAGAAAATATTTGCAAACCACATATATAATGAGAAGTTTATATCCCAAATATATAAAGAACATACACAATTAATAATTCAATTAAAAAATGGACAAAGGAAATGAATAGACATTTTTTACAAAGAGAACATACAAATGACCAACAGGTACATGAAAAGATGCTCAAAATCACTAATCAACAGGGAAATGCAAGTCAAAACCACAATGCAATATCACCGCACATCTGTCAGAATGGTTATCATAAAAAAGATAAGTATGGGTGAGGACATGGATAAAAGCAAACCTTGCACACTGTTGGGGGGAACGCAAGTTGGTTCAGCCACTATGGAAAATAATAAGTATGGAGGTTACTCAAAAAATTAAATTAGAACAACCATATGATCCAGCAATTTCACTTCTGGGTATATATCCAAAGGAAATAAAAACAGGATATCAAAGAAATATATGCACTCCTATGTTTACTGCAGCATCATTCACAATGTACGGAAACAATCTAAGTGTCTGTCAACAGATGAATGGATAAAGAAGATGTGGGGTATGTGTGTGCATACCTGCATCTGTGTGTGTATGTATGTGTGCGTGTGTGTGTGTTTGTATGTGTGTATAATGGAATATCATTCAGCCATAAGAAACAAGGAGGAGACTGGTTCAAGATGGTAGAGTAGAAGAACGTGCGCTCACTCCCTCTTGTGAGAGCACCAGAATCACAACTAACTGCTGAACAATCATCGACAGGAAGACACTGGAACTCACCAAAAAAGATACCCCACATCCAAAGACAAAGGAGAAGCCACAGTGAGATGGTAGGAGGGGCGCAATCACAATAAAATCAAATCCCATAATTGCTGGGTGGGTGACTCACAAACTGGAGAACACTTATACCACAGAAGTCCACCCACTGGAGTGAAGGTTCTGAGCCACATGTCAGGCTTCCCATCCTGGAGGTCTGGCAACAGGAGGAGGAATTCCTAGAGAATCAGACTTTGAAGGCTAGTGGGATTTGATTGCAGGACTTTGACAGAACTGGAGGAAATAGAGACTCCACTCTTGGAGGGCACACACAAAGTAGTGTGTGTATTAGAACCCAGGGGAAGGAGCAGTGACCCCATAGGAGACTGAACCAGACATACCTGCTAGTGTTGGAAGGTCTCCTGCAGAGGCGGGAGCGGGGGTGGGGGGCTGTGGCTCACTCCGGGGAGGACACTGGCAGCAGAAGTTCTGGGAAGTACTCCTTGGCATGAGCCCTCCCAGAGTCTGCCATTAGCCCGACCAAAAAGCCAGGTAGGCTCCAGTGTTGGGTCGCCTCAGGCCAAACAACAAACAGGGAGGGAACGTAGCACCACCCATCAGCAGAAAAGCTGATTAAAGTTTTACTGAGCTCTGCCCTCCAGAGCAACACCCAGCTCTACCAATCACCAGTCTCTCCAATCAGGAAGCCTGCACAAGCCTCTTAGATAGCCTCATCCACCAGAGGGCAGACAGCAGAAGCAAGAAGAACTATAATCCTGCAGCCTGTGGAACAAAAACCACGTTCACAGAAAGACAGACAAAATGAAAAGGCAGAGGATTTTGTACCAGATGAAGGAACAAGATAACACCCCAGAAAAACAACTAAATGAAGTGGAGATAGGCAACCTTCCAGAAAATGAATTCAGAATAATGATAGTGAAGATGATCCAAGACCCTGGAAAAAGAATGGAGGCAAAGATCGAGAAGATGCAAGAAATGTTTAACAAACACCTGGTAGAAATAAAGAACAAACACCTTGAAGAATTAAAGAACAAACAAACAGAGACAAACAATACAGTAACTGAAATGAAAAATACACTAAAAGGAATCAGCAGAGTACCTGAGGCAGAAAAACAGGTAAGTGACCTGGAAGACAGAATGGTGGAATTCACTGCTGCAGAACAGAATAAAGAAAAAAGAATGAAAAGAAACGAAGACAGCCTAAGAGACCTCGGGGACAACATTAAACACAACAATATTCACATGATAGGGGTCCCAGAAGGAGAAGAGAGAGAGAAAGGACCCAAGAAAATATTTGAAGAGAGTATAGTTGAAAACTTCCCTAACATGGGAAGGGAAATAGCCACACAAGTCCAGGAAGCACAGAGAGTCCCATACAGGATAAACCCAAAGAGAAACACACCGCGACACACAGTAAACAAAGTGACAAAAATTAAAAAGAAAAACTACTGAAAACAACAAGGGAAAAACTACAAAAAAAATACAAGGGAACTCCCATAAGGTTAACAGCTGATTTCTCAGCAGAAACATTACAAGCCAGAAAGGAGTGGCATGATAAATTTAAAGTGATGAAAGGGAAGAACCTACAACCAAGATTACTCTACCTGGCAAGGATCACATTCAGTTTTGAAGGAGAAATCAAAAGCTTTACAAACAAGCAAAAGCTAAGAGAATTCAGCACCACCAAACCAGCTACACAACAAATTCTAAAGGAACTTCTCCAAGTGGGAAACACAAGAGAAGAAAAGGACCCATAGAAACAAACCCATAACAATTAAGAAAATGGTAATAGGAACATACATATCGATAATTACCTTAAATGTGAATGGATTAAATGCTCCAACCAAAAGACACAGGCTTGCTGAATGGATACAAAGACAAGACCCATATATATGTTGTCTACAAGAGACCCACTTCAGACCTACGGACACATACAGATTGAAAGTGAGGGGATGGAAAAAGATATTCCATACAAAAAGAAACCAAAAGGAAGATGGAGTAGCAATACTCATATCAGATAAAATAGACTTTAAAATAATGAATGTTACAAGAGACAAGGAAGGACACTACACAATGTTCAAGGGATCAATCCAAGAAGAAGATATAACAATTGTGAATATATATGCACCCAACATAGGAGCACTTCAATACATAAGGCAACTGCTAACAGCTATAAAAGAGGAAATCAATACTAACACAGTAATAGTGGGGGACTTTAACACCTCACTTACACCAATGGACAGATTATCCAAACAGAAAATTAATAAGGAAACACAAGCTTTAAATGACACAATAGACCAGAGGTACTTAATTGATATTTATAGGACTTTCCATCCAAAAACTGCAGATTACACTTTCTTCTCAAGTGCACATGGAACATTCTCCAGGATAGATCACATCTTGGGTCACAAATCAAGCCTCAGTAAATTTAAGAAAATTGAAACCATATCAAGCATCTTTTCTGAACACAACACTATGAGATTAGAAATCAACTACAGGGGAAAAAACGTAAAAAACACAAACACAGGGAGGCTAAACAATACATTACTAAATAACCAAGAGATCACTGAAAAACTCAAAGAGGAAATAAAAAAAAAACTAGAGACAAATTACAATGAAAACACGACGATCCAAAACCTATGGGGTGTACCAAAAGCAGTTCTAAGAGGGAAGTTGATAGCTATACAAGCCTACCACAAGAAACAAGAAACAACTCAAATAAAAAATCTAACCTTACACCTAAAGGAACTAGAGAAAGAAGAACAAACAAAGCCCCAAGTTAGGAGAAGGAAAGAAATCATTAAGATCAGAGCAGAAATAAATGAAACAGAAACAATGAAAACAATAGCAAGGATCAATAAAACTAAAAGCTGGTTCTTTGAGACGATAAACAAAACTGATAAACCATTAGCCAAACTCATCAAGAAAAAGAGGGAGAGGCCTCAAATCCATAAAAGTAGAAATGAAAAAGAAGTTACAACAGACACCGCAGAAATACAAAGCATCCTAAGAGACTATTACAAGCAACTCTATGCCAATAAAATGGACAACTTGGAAGAAATGGACAAATTCATAGAAAGGTACAACCTTCAAAGACTGAACAAGGAAGAAATAGAAAATATGAACAGACAAGTCACAAGTAATGAAATTGTGATTAAAAATCTTCCAACAAACAAAAGTCCAGGATGAGAAGGCTTCACAGGTGAATTCTATCAAACATTTAGAGAAGAGCTAACACCCATGTTTCTGAAACTCTTCCAAAAAATTGCAGAGGAAGTAACACTCCCAAACTCATTCTATGAGGCCACCATCACCCTGATACCAAAACCAGACAAAGATACTACAAAAACAGAAAATTATAAACCAATATCACTGATGAATATAGATGCAAAAATCCTCAACAAAATACTAGCAAACAGAATCCAACAACACAATAAAAGGATCATACACCATGATCAAGTGGAGTTTATCCCAGGGATGCAAGGATTCTTCAATATATGAAAACACCATATTAACAAGTTGAAGAATAAAAATCATACGATCATCTAAACTGATGCAGAAAAAGCTTTTGACAAAATTCAACACCCGTTTATGATAAAAACTCTCCAGAAAGTGGGCATAAAGGGAACCTACCTCAACTTAATTAAGGACATATACGACAAACCCACAGCAAACATCATTCTCAATGGTGAAAAAGTGAAAGCATTTCCTCTAAGACAGGAACAAGACAAGGATGACCACTCTCACCATTCTTATTCAACATAGTTGTGGAAGTCCTAGCCACGGCAGTCAGAGAAGAAAAAGAAATAAAAGGAATACAAATTGGAAAAGAAGAAGTAAAACTGTCACTGTTTGCAGATGACATGGTACTATACATAGAGAAACCTAAAGATGCCACCAGAAAACTACTAGATGTAATCAATGAATTTGGTAAAGTTGCAGGATACAAAATTAATGCACAGAAATCTCTGGCATTCCTATATGCTAATGATGAAAAATCTGAAAGAGAAATTAAGGAAACACTCCCATTTACCACTGCAACAAAAAGAATAAAATACCTAGGAAGAAACCAACCTAGGGAGACAAAAGATCTCTATGCAGAAAACTATAAGACACTGATGAAAGAAATTAAACATGATACAAATAGATGGAGAGATACACCATGTTTTTTGATTGGAGGAATCAATATTGTGAAAATGACTATATTACCAAAGCAATCTACAGATTCAATGCAATCCCTCTCAAATTACCAATGGCATTTTTTACAGAACTAGAACAAAAAATCTTAAAATTTGTATGGAGACCCAAAAGACCCAGAATAGCCAAAGCAGTCTTGAGGGAAAAAAACGAAGCTGGAGGAATCAGACTCCCTGACTTCAGACTATACTAGAAAACTACAGTAACGAAGACAATATGGCACTGGCCAAAAACAGAAACACAGATCAATGGAACAAGAAAAAAAGCCCAGAGATAAACCCACCCACCTATGGTCAACTAATCTATGGCAAAGGAGGCAAGAATATACAATGGAGAAAAGACAGTCTCTTCAATAAGTGGTGCTGGTAAAACTGGACAGCTACATGTAAAAGAATGAAATTAGAACACTCCCTAACACCATACACAAAAATAAATTCAAATGGATTAGATACCTAAATGTAAGACTAGACACTATAAAACTCTTAGAGGAACACATAGGAAGAACACTCTTTGACCTAAATCACAGCAAGGTCTTTTTTGACCCACCTCCTAGAGTAATGGAAATAAAAACAAAAATAAACAAATGGGACCTAATGAAACTTCAAAGCTTTTGCGCAGCAAAGGAAACCATAAACAAGACGAAAAGACAACCCTCAAAATGGGAGAAAATATTTGCAAATGAAACAACGGACAAAGGATTAATCTTCAAATATATAAACAGCTCATGCAGCTCAATATTACACAAACAAACAACTGAATCCAAAAATGGGCAGAAGACCTAAATAGACATTTCTCCAAAGAAGATATACAGATGGCCAAGAAGCACATGAAAAGCTGCTCAACATCACTAATTATTAGAGGAATGCAAATCAACCCTACAATGAGGTATCACCTCACACCAGTTAGAATGGGCATCATCAGAAAATCTGCAAACAACAAATGCTGGAGAGGGTGTGGTGAAACGGGAACCCTCTTGCACTGCTGGTGGGAATATAAATTGATACAGCCACTATGGAGAACAGTATGGAGGTTTCTTAAAAAACTAAAAATAGAATTACCATATGATCCAGCAATCCCACTACTGGGCATATACCCAGAGAAACCATAATTCAAAAAGACACATGCTCCCCAATGTTCACTGCGGCACTATTTACAATAGTCAGGTCATGGAAGCAACCTAAATGCCCATCGACAGATGAATGGATAAAGAAGTTGTGGTACATATATACAATGGAATATTACTCAGCCATAAAAAGGAATGAAATTGGGTCATTTGTAGAGACGTGGATGGATCTAGAGACTGTCATTCAGAGTGATGTATGTCAGAAAGAGAAAAACAATTTTTTTTATTAACACATATATGTGGAATCTAGAAAAATGGTACAGATGAACCAGTCTGCGGGGCAGAAATAGAGACACAGATGTAGAGAAGAAAAGTATGGACACCAAGGGGGGAAAGTGGTGGGGGGTGGTGTGGTGGTGTGATGAATTGGGAGATTGGGATTGACATATATTCACTAATATGTATAAAATGGATAACTAATAAGCACCTGCGGTATAAAAAAATAAATAAAATTCAAAAAGAATAAAGAAAAAAAGAAAGAAGGAAAACCTACCATTTGCAAAAATATGGATGTACCTTGGGGGCATTATGCTAAGTGCGATAAGCAGGTAGAGGAAGACAAATATTGTATTATATAACTTATATGTGGAACCTAAAAAAGTCAAACTCATAAAAACAGAGTAGAATAAGTTATTTTCTAAGCACTAATTCCCTGAAGTAAGGATATAAACAATTTTTAGGACATAATGCTAAATTCCCTTTCATGCAAGTTGTACCAATATAACTATCACCAGCAGTGTATGATACAACCTTCTTTAATGCAAACCAGGTATTATTTTAGAAATTTTCCCTAATTTGATAGAAAAATGGTGATTCTGTTGCATTAATTTGCTAATAAGGTTGAATATTCTTTCATGTATTTATTAGTTATTTGTAGTTCCTCAATTGTGAGGCAGAACTGACTTAGTCTTTGGGATAGCAGGTAGTTCTGGAAAGCTTCCCTGGAGAAATGTCTAAACTGAGACCTAATGGGTTAAACAGATATCATCCAGGCACAAAATACTTATCAACTACGAGGCGGAAAAAAAGCAAATTTACAGCAGAGAAATATGGCAGATACCACCTTAATGAAGCCATCAAACTTAACATGAAGAGTAATGGGACAAATCCACATCTTGTACTTCCTGATTATGTCCTGAGGACACATCTTACCTCTGTGGTATTCTTTCCAAAAATGCATAGCTTGAAACAAATCATGAGGAAATATCACACAAAATCAAATTGAAGGACGTTCTATAAAACAATCTTTAAAAATGCCAAGGTCATAAAAGGTGAGTAAAGTCTAAAGTATTATCAGGTTAAGGAAGCCCAAAGAGACATTACAACTAAACATAACATGTTATCCTGGATTGGATCCTGGATCATAAGGGTTTTCTTGTTTGTTTTTGTGTTTTGCTATAAATGATATTATTGGGACAATTAAAGAAATTTGAATGGGGTCTTTGGATTAAGTTGTAGTATAATGCCAGTGTTCATTTCCTGATTTTGATGATTGTACCATGGTTATGGGACAGTCTTTGAGGAAATTCACTCTGAACTATTTAGGAGACATGAGGCATCATGTCTGCAATTTACTCTCAACTGGTTCAAAAACAATAATGTGTATGTGTAAATAGAAAGAGAAAGCAGGGACTTCGCTGGTGGTGCAGTGGATAGGAGTCTGCCTGCCAATGCAGGGGGCTCGGGTTCGATCCCTGGTCCGGGAGGATCCCACATGCCACGGAGCAACTGAGCCCGTGCTCCACAACTACTGAGCCTGCGCTCTAGAGCCCGTGTGCCACAACTACTGAGCCCACACGTCACAACTACTGAAGCCTGCGTGCCTGGATCCCGTGCTCCGCAGCAAGAGAAGCCGCCACAAGGAGAAGCCCACGCACCACAACGAAGAGTAGCCCCCGCTTGCCGCAACTAGAGAAAGGCCACGCACAGCAACAAAGACCTAATGCAGCCCAAAATAAATAATTAATAAATAAATAAAGTGTATATCCCTTAACCCAATGTTTTCACTTTTAGGAATCTATCCTACAAAACTATTTGTGCAAGTTCACCAGGATATATGTACAAGGATCCACACTAAAGCATTATCATCAACAAAGTAATTATTAAATATTGAAAAGAATGAATTAGATTACCTGTATGAAAGAGGATGTTTGGTTATGTTGTTCAGTGAAATGTGAGATTGTTGAATTTAAAAATTCAGGTTACATAGAGGTAAATAGAGTAGGGTTTAGTTTTTAAAAATAAGCTCAATATCTGTATCACTTTGGTAATTAAAATACATAAAAAAGAAAATGGTTACCTAGGGAATATATATTTTGTAGGGACAAAGTTCTATATTAATTAATTCAACCACATTAATTATATAGTTTAAATTTTCTATGAACTTATTTTTGGTTTATTTTATCTGTCATAGCCTAGCAGTGGCTTTTGTTAAATTGTCCCTTTATAACTGTTTCTATTTTGCCTTGTATTTCTAATACATTTTGCTCTGTATTAATTGAAACTACATTCCAGGCCAGACTTTCTCATTGTAGGCTGTGCCTTCTATCTGGACCCTCTTTGTCCTCTTTTGTTCCATGTAATACTTTTTGCTTTGAATTCTACTTCATTTGAATTTACGTAGTCACCCGTACTCTTTTTTGCTTATTTTGGCCACACTTTGTCCATCCTTCTGTTTTTAATCTTTCTGTAGCAATTTGTCGTCTTAGAGCTCTTAGAGGTGGTATAGGTATAGACTGGATTTCCTTTCTTCGTTGTTTAAATCACTCTGTGCCTTTGCCTTTAGGTAGGGGAAACAAATCAAGCCATGTGTATTTATCATTATAATGAATATGTTTGATCCTATTCCTACTATCCTATTTTATGCCTTCTTGCTGTTTCCATAGATGAAAGCTGAAATTAAGGCAGTAGCAGTGGGAAGGAAGAGATGAAGGCAAGTGGAACACAATAATGATGATGAAGATAACAATATAGGGGATGCAGGAGAGTGAGGGGGGTGGAGGATTGAGAGATGGTTCCCTGATATCAAGCTTTGTCAACTAGTGTTTGGAAGGAAAAAAAGCCTCCTTTTGTTTGCTTTTGTAGTGATAGAGATGATGAGTTTAGTTTAAGATATGTTTTCTAAGGTCTTTATATGATATGTAAATAGAGATATGCTACAAAAGCAGTTGTACATAAAAATCTGGAACTTATGAAAGAAGTCTTCACCTATATGTCCATAGTTATACTGGAGACTCTGAATACTGCCTATGGTTTAAAAGACCAATTAATTTGATGATGGTCCACATTCATGTTAAGGCTTTATCTATGGCAAAGGTGTACCAGAATTCCTTATCCCACACTTGGTAAAAACAAAGCAAGGAAAATTACCTTTGCCATTCCAACTGAACTGGCATTCAATTCTGAGATTCCTTGGTTGGTCTTATCTCCACGTTCCCATATCCCGAAGTCCTGGCATAAAATAACCAACACACCATTATCAAATCATCACTACTAAACACTTACTAGATATACAAACCTTGAATAAAAGGCACAAGTATTAGCTAACTCGCCATACATACGCTTGCCCACAATGCTTATTAAGGAGAGGCCAATGAGTTGGGTTCCCCCTGTAGCTATTCTCCCAGTAGTTTTAAATTCTACTGGGGCCTCCAAGAAGTTAGAAGATATCTTGACAGTTGATCAGGACTAAGAACTGTACCTTAGTTCATCTAAAGAGGTGCCTCTCAAAATTTTTCATCAAAGCAGACACCTAGGGGGTCTAGGAGACAGAGCCTAAACATCATCCAAATATTTTATCATAAACATCCAGTCTAATTTTACTCTCTATTGGCACTGACAATGTACCATGCACTTACCTATGCACTTTACACTATTACAGTTTCTTCCTTAATCTTTACATTTTATAGATGATGAAACTGAGGTACAAAGAGAGGTCAAGTGACTCACCCAAGGTCACATAGCTAATGAATAACAGAGCTAGGATTAGAGTCTAAGTGCTCCAAAGCCTACATTCTTAACCATAGTTCTATACGGCCCCTCGATAATACAAAGATAACATTTAAAATTACTTTTTAAAAACCTTTCATTTCCAAATAACTTTAGATTTACAGAGAAGTTGCAAAAATAGCAGTGAGTTCCCATACACCTTTCACTCAGCTTCCCCTAATGTTAATACCTGACATAACCACAGTACAATTGTCAAAGTGAAGAAATTTATATTAGTAAAATACTAGTAACCAAATTATGGACTTTACTAGGATTTCACCGTTTTTTCCCCCACTAATAGCCTTTTTTTTAAAGATTTTTTTTGATGTGGACCATTTTTAAAGTCTTTATTGAATTTGCTACAATATTGCTTCTGTTTTATGTTTTGGTTTTTTGGCCGCAAGGCACGTGGGATCTTAGCGCCCCGACCAGGGATCGAACCCGCACCCCCTGCATTGGAAGGTGAGGTCTTAACCACTGGACTGCCATGGCAGTCCGACCTTTCTATGCATTCCAGGATCCAATCCAGAATACCATGCTGCATTTGTCATGCCTCCTTAAGTCTCTTCCAATCAGTTAGTTTCTCAAGCCTTATCTTTCATGACCTTGACACTTCCTGAAGATTAGTGGTCATGTATTTTATAGATTTCCCTCAGTTTGGGTTTGCTTGATGTCTTCTCTTGATTAGATTGAGGTTATGCATTTTTGGCAAGAATACTAGAATACTACAAACATTATGCTCCTTCTTAGCACATCGTATCAGAGGTATACGATGTTGATGTCATTACTGGTGATGTTAACCTTAATGACTTGGTTAAGGTGGTGTCTGCAGAGTTTCTCCATTCTACTGTTACTATTTTTCTATTATACTATTGTATTACTATACTACTTACAAGCATACCTCAGAGATATTGTGGGTTCAGTTCCAGACCACAGCAATAAAGTGAATACTGCAATAAAGCAAGTCACATGATTTTTTTGCTTTCCCAGTGCATATAAAAGTTATGTTTACACTATACTATAGTCTATTAAGTGTGCAATAGTATCATGTCTAAAAAACAATGCACATACCTTAATTTAAAAATACCTTGTTGCTAAAAAATGCTAACCATTATCTGAGACTTCAGCAAGTCATAATCTCTTTGCTGGCAGAGGGTTTGACACACTGCAAGAATTACCAGAATGTGACACAGAGACATGAAATGAGCAAATGCTGTTGGAAAAATCGCACCAATAGACTTGCTTGACATAGGGTTATCACAAACCTTCAATTTGTAAAAAAACACAATTAACTGTGAAGTGCAATAGAGCGAAGGAAGCACAGTGAAATGAGGTGTGCCTGTAATTAATAATTATCTTCAGAGAGATACTTTACGATTGTGCAAATATCTTGTTTCTCCTCAAACATCCACCCACTAATTTAGCATCCATCAGTGAATTGTGCCGGTGACAGTTATTACAGTGGTGATTTCAATGGTGATTTTCTAGTTCCTTCATTACCTCTACACTCATTAACTGCAATTCTTCTCTAAGGAAGAGTTATCCTTTCTCCCTCATTTATTTACTCAGCTATTTATTTACATCAGTATGAACTTATAGATATTTAGGTTATTCTCTGGGTTGTAATAAAATGTTATCATTATTTATTTTGCTCAAATTGTTCCAGCTCTGGCCACTGGGAGTTCTTCTAGGTTGGCTCCTGTGCCCTTTTGACATGCTCCATTTTTCTGAACACTTCCTCACTTTTTGTCACTATAAGATACCCAAATACAGTCTCATCTCGTATTTTCCCTGCCCCAGCCCTGGAATCAACCAATTCTACAAGGAATCCTGGTTTCTTTTATTAGAGAATGATAGTTACATTCAAGACTTGGACGCTGGTCCCCATTGCCACTGTGGTGTCAGGCTTCTAGGCCCTCTCATTGAACAGAACTTGGAAATACCCATGTGCACACATGCATGTGCGTGCACACACATGCACACACACCTATATTTATTTTGGTATTTACCTTAAATTACTTTTAATATCAAATCTTTGAGTCAAAAGATGGAGCTTCAGTAAGGTAAGCCATATTTATCCCATGGTGAGTCTCATCTGCCCCTAAACCCAGCTCTACACTAGTCTGTGCAGCAAAGATTAGAGTATGAGAAGGCACAAATATCATTAATTCTACTGCTGCAACCCTTGGCTGCAACAGAGAGGTCAGAGAACACTGGCTTTTACCCTGGATCACAGCAGGCCTATGGCATCAGAAAACAAAGCAATCCATCAACAAATAATGTCTGTCTGCATCAGATATGTCTATGTTAGAATTATCCTTCTGGTAAATATGGATTGACAGGTTGCAGATTTATCCTCACATCTGTAACAACTAAAAAACAGCTAACCAAACTAAAACAACTAAACAGCTAAAAAAAAACTGGACTACTTATGACACAGCCATTTTCAATACAATGAACATCATGCAATGAAGAACAGCAAACCCTGAGAGAGATGTTAAATATATTATGACAATAAAAACCTACCTCATATGTAGTCATAAGAAAGAGTAACTATTTTTGTATAGTAAGCACTGAATCAATGTCTACAGATGATATTAAATACATGACTAAATTTTACTTCTAAGTAGCTAACTGACCCATAATACTCCTTAGCCATCTTGCTCCCATTAACCACAAACATTAAAATAAGACCACAATTTAGCCCCAGATTGCCCAATACATACCATGAAGTATTACAGAGTTTGAAAGGAATGAAAGAATTGCACCTTGACCCTCCTGCCTCTGTAAATCCCTTGGGGAAAGGCAAACAGAGGACGACAGAGCTTAGTAAAGAGGCTGAAGGCAATTTCTGCCAGAAGCGTTATAGATTGGTTCACTATGAGGGGAGCATTAAGAGAAGGATTAGGTTGTCCAGTATTTTAAGAACATCACATGTTTATAATTAATTCCAAAATGAGTACTTACAGCAGTTTTATATGCAGCTTCGATGTAAAACACAAGGTTCTGTATGAAATTAACTTCATCTAGGCTGTGGACGATATGAAGTCCTGAGGAAAAAGAGAATAAAGATATAGAGCTAGTCAATTATCACTACAGGCTTTACAGGCAGCCACAGTGACTAACTGACCCCCCTATACCAAATAATCCCACTCCCGCTTAGGAATAATGGGAGACACTTTGATTCCTAAAGCATAAAAATAACACCACAAATCAGTCCTAGGCTACTCTTCAACTAAGTAAGATACCACCATATTTTAACATGAAAGAATTTTAATTGTTATTTGTAGGCTTTAATGGAAAGTATCCGACTCCTAATTCTACAGGTAACTAATTTGTGCTGTGTTTAAATATACAAACCTAGGCATCTGGAAAAAGAAAGACAAATATTTCAAAGAAGACTTGGAGGGAGTCTAAATACTAAGAAGTAGATAAAGATTATGATTTTAAGAACTCAAAACCATATTTTGGGGAGTAAAAATGATAATTATTCTAAATATAAGCTATATAAAGATAGGGCTTATAAATAAAATGTTTTGCATGAATCATACATTCAATTTTCAAAACAACCCTAAGAGGTGGGTACCTCTGTTTTCTGCCTGAGGCTTAGAGAAGTTAAACATTTGCCTCAAGTCATGTAACTAATAAATAGTGGAACCAGGATTCAATTGACTATCAACTTCTGTTTCACTTCAGAGACTGAGTTCCCAACCAAGATGCTATACTGCTTCCAAATATGCACAATATGATCCATTTTTGTTTAAAAACTAACTTCTTTCCCCTCCCCTGCCATCAAGGGAAATACCAACAATTACACAGTGAAAGTTTTTCCCCCACCCAGAATCACATCACTCCCACCCTGCCAAATCTCCTCTCTGGGAGAAACCAGTCTTACCAGTTTCCTCCGTATCCTTTCAGAGATACATTATGCATATACAAAAATTATACAAAGAGTAGTATACTATGCTGCACCTTGCCTTTTTCATATATAACTTCGAGAAAAGTTTAAATATACCTGCCTCATTTTTTTAATGGCTACATAGCATTCCACTGAATGGCTATTCATGTAACCTGTTCCCTATTGAAAGACATTTAGGTTGTATCTAATCTTTTATCACTACAATCAATGCTGCAATGAATATCTGTGTATTTACATCTTTGTGTACATGCACCAGTATATCAAGGTAAATTCTTAACTGCTGAGTCACAGATTTATGCATTTTCCCCAACATTTTATTTTGAATATTTTCAGACAAAAAAATAAAAGAATTTTACATGGCACCTGTAGATTTTACACACCATCTGGACTCAACCACTAACATTTTACTGTACTTTTTAATCACATATATATCCATGCAACAGTCCACCTTATTTTTTGATACATTTCAAAGTAAGCTTCAAATATGGGTACACTTCTCTCTAAATACTTCACCACATGTACAATTAAATGTTGATGATCATCACCAAGTTATTCTGCAAAGAAGTTCCACAGTTTACATACCAACTAGCGCTGCCTGCCTTTTTCCAACACATTTTGTAAACACAGGCTTTAATAAAAGTTTCTGATCTTTACCATTCTAATGGATGAGAAATAGAATTTCCTTGCACTTTAATTTGTAGCTTTTTTATTTTGAGTAAGGTTGTCTTTTCTTATGTTTATAAGCCAACTCTATTTCTTTTCCTATGAACTGTTTGTTTTTTCATGTCCTTCACCAATTTCTATTGAATTGCTGGTCCTTCTGTTATTAATATATTAATAAATATTAAGGAAATTAGAATTTTGCCCATCATATGTTACAAGTATTTTTCCTAGCTTGTTTGAACTTTGATTTTGTTTACAGTATATTTTTCTTCTCAGAAGCTTTTATTAAAAAGCTTTATCCCATGAATGTTTCTAGTACTTTCCGTTTCTTTTTTTGCATTTAAATCTTTGATCTATTGACAAATATGTTAAATCACAGAACTCTAACTTTAAAATTAAAAAGGACTATATGATTCAGATCATCAGATTGCAAACTCCTCCTGATCCGTGCCTCTGTCAAAACAGCAACCACAGCACAGGGCAGCATCAGCAGCAAAGGGTCTTTCTTGTAGCAGTAATGACCTACCTTAATTTCTTGGATAGAGAGGAAAAAAGAAAAGAGAGGTAGTAATATTGGATATCAGCTTCATAGCTTTATCTTGTCACCTTTGTGTGCCAAGGTGCTTGAACAGAGATTGAGAGAAGGCAGTAGGTGTGAAACTGGTTTTGTCCATCTCTTAGGCTTGTGTCACAGCTAACTAGTCACTATACCATATAAATGCCATATGTCTACCATTTGTCCCTTTGCTCATGATATTCTGTTTACATGGCTTTCTCTACATCTTGAAATCCTAACTGTTCTTTCAAGGCCAAGCTCAAATGCTATCTCCTCTTATGATGCTCTCATTGATTCCCCTCTTTGGTGCTTCACAGAATTTTATTTTTCTTACTCTTATGAACTTATTTTTTACTTGTACCATAGATAAATCTTTACCTGAATTTGAAGGAATTTTATTTACATTTGTAAGTCCCCAAAAGTATCTCACATAGCCCCTAAAAGTATCTCACATACTAATGTGAGTGGTATTAAACAATATTGAATAGTAGATGTTCAATAATTACTTATTGAATGATCTTAAACAACCCTGTCAACCACAGGAGAGGGACCTGTCTCTTGAAGCAAAGCCATACATGTAGGACCTGTGGTTCCTGTCCCTTCTATGGAGCCAAGGTGTTGCTTGTAGAACAGAGGATGCGGAGGTGAGACACACAGGTTAAATGAAGTAGGCTTGGGTAAGGCTAAAGATGGCAGTGCTGTATAAAGCATACTAAAATATGTAGGGCTCGAGAAATGAGGCTGACTCAGTGTTCTACTCCACACACTGACTTGCACTCACCTAAAATTTAGCCTTTCTCTCCCTTATTTTTAAAAACAATATTGAGATATAACTCACATACCATGCAATTCACCCATTTCAAGTACATAATTCAATGGTTTTTAGGGTATGCAGAGTTCTGCAACCATCACCACAGTCAATTTTAGAACATTTTCATCACTCCCCAAAGAAACCCTGTATCTGTAGCATCACTCCCCATTTCCCTTCAACACTTGTCCCATCGTTCCCCTACCCCACCTCTTGCCGAGCAATTACTAATCTTCTTTATGTCTCTATAGATTTGCCTTAATAGATATTCATATAAATGCAATCATACAATATGTGACATATTATGTCTGGGTTCTTTCACTTAGCATGTTTTCAAGGTTCATCCATGTTGTAGCACATATCAGTACTTCATTTCTTTTTATTGCTAAAAAATATTCCATTGTACAGATATATCACATTTTATTTATCCAATGAGTAGTTAGTTGAGGGACATTTAGGTTGCTTCCATTTTTTTGGCTATTATAAACAATGCTGCTATGAACATTCATGTATGTGCACAAGCTTTTGAGTGAACATGTTTTCATTTCTCTTGAGTATATACCTAAGAGTGAAACTGCTAGATCATATGGTAACTCTGTTTAACCTTGTAAGAACTGCCAGACTGTTTTACAAAGTGGCTGTACTATTTTACATTCCCATCAGCAGTGTATGAAGCTTCCAATTTCTCCATATCCTCAGAAACACTTGTTATTTTCTGTTTTTTTGATTATAGCCATCCCAGAGGGTGTGACATGGTATCTCATTATGGTTTGCATCTGCATTTCCCTAGTGACTTATGATGTTTAGCATTTTTTCATGTACTTAATGGCCACGTGAATATCTTTGGAGAAATGTCAATTCATATTCTTGGCCCATTTCAAATTAGGTTATCTTTTTATTATTGAGTTGTGAGAGTTCTTTATATACTCTAGATACAAATTTCTTATCAGATATATGATTTACAAATATTTTCTATCATATTGTGGGCTGTTTTTTTTTACTTTCTTACAGGGGCCCTTTGAAGCACAAAAGTTGAAAAACAGAAGTTTATCTTAAGTTGATAAATTCCAATTTATTTTTTCTTTAGTTGCTTATGCTTTTGGTGTCATATCTAATAGGGCCTTGTCTAACCCAACGTCAGGAAGGTTTACTCCTATATGTTCCTCTAAGTGTTTGTTATAAACTCGAATTTGTTCCCCCCAAATTCACATGTTGAAGCCCTAACCCCCAATGTGACTGTATTTGGAGATAAGGCCTTTAAAGAGGCAATTCATTTTAAATGAGGTCATAAGGGTGGGGTCCTTATACAATAGGGAATGGTATCCTTATTACAAGAGACATCAGGAATGCACACACACAGAGAAAAGGCCATATGAAGACAGGCGAGAGGGTTCATCTGAAACCAGCCCTGCTGACACCTTGATCTTGGACTTCTACCCTCCAGAACTTTGACAAAACAAATTTCTGCTGTTTAAGCCACCCATTCTGCAGTATTCTGTTATAGAAGACTCAGAGGATTGAGATCTTTTTACAGTTTTCCTTCTTACATTAAAGACTATGATTCATTTTGAGTTAGTTTTTGTCTATGTTGGAGGAAAAAGTCTGATTTCATTCTTTTGCATGTGGATATCTGGTTTTCCCAGCATAATTTGTTGACAAGACCATTCTTTCCCCATTGAATTATCTTGGCACCCTTGTCAAAAATCAACTAACCATAATGTGATGGTTTATTTCTTGACTCTCAATTCTATTCTGTTATTCTATATGTTTATCCTTATGCCAGCATCACAGTATTTGCAAGTTAAGTTTTGAAATCAGAAAGTGTGAGTCCTCCAACTTTGTTCTTTTTCTAAGTTGTTTGGGCCATTCTGGGTCCTTTGGATTTTCATATACATTTTAGGAACAGCTTGTCAATTTCTGCAAAGAAGACAGCTGGGATTTTCACAGAAATTGCAATGAATCTATAGATCAGTTTGGGAAATGTTGCTATCTTAACAGTAAGTCTTCTGATCCATGAACACAGGATGTCTTTCTAATTTAACATTTCTGATTCTCTCATTTGTTCCTGTGGATTTGAGTTACCATTTGGTATCATTTCCTTAATTCAATATAGCTTTGCTCCCACCCACGTCCTTAGTTCTGATATTATCAATTTACATTTTTATATGCTATAAGTCCAACAATACAAGTATATTGTTTTATATAATTGATTTTTAGGTCAGTTAAGAAAGAAGAAATATGCAATTATATCATATTTTATAATTATTTTTACCAGTGATCTCTTTGTGTGTGTGTATTCCAATTACTGTCTGCAGTCCTCTGATTTTAGTATAAAGAACTTCTTTTAGTATTTCTTGTAAGGTAGGTCTATTAGCAACAAATTCTCTCACTGTTTGTTTATCTGGGAATGTCTTCATCTCAATTTGTTTTTGAGAGAGAGTTTTGCTGGATATAAGATTCTTGGTTGACAGGTCCTTTTCTCAGCCCTTTGAATATATCATTCCACTGCCTTCTGGGCTCCACTTTTTTTCTGATGAGAAGACAGTTGATAATCTTATTTGGATTCCCTTATACATAACAAGTAATTTTGCTCATAGTGCTTTCAAGATGTTTGTTTTTGGCTTTTAACATTTTTTCTATGATGTTTCTGGGTATGAATCTCTGTTTATCCTACCTGGAGATCTTTGAGCTTCTTAGATATGTAGATTAATATTTTTCATCAAATTTGGGATGTTTTTAGCCATTATTTCTTTAAAAATATTTTCTGGTCCTTACTCTCCTCTGGTACTCTTATTACACAAGTTGGTGTCCTACATTTCTCTGGGGTTTTATTCATTTTTCTTTATTATTTTTTCTTATTCTTCAGACTGCATAATCTCTGTTGATCTATCTTCAAGTATGCTGATCTTCTCCTCTGCCAGCTCAAATCTATGAGTCTCCCTAGTGAATCTTTCATTTTCAACTTTCCATTTGCTTCATTTTTATCTCTTTAGTGATATTCTCTATTTGACGAAATACAATCATCATATATTCCTTTACTTCTTTAAGCATGGTGTCCTTTAGCTTTCTGGACACTTTTATAGTAACTGCTTTGAAGTCTTTGTTTCCTAAGTTCAACATATGCTTCCTCTCAAAGGCAGCTTCTGTTACCTGCTTTTTTTCTTGTGTTGGCTCAGGCTTTCGTGTGTCTTTGCACGTCTCATAAATTTTTGCTGAAAACTGGATATTATAGATAATATGTTGTAGTAATCTATAGATACTGATACCCTCCCCTACGGGACTTGTTTTTTGTTTACCTGTTTATTTGTTTAGTGACTTGGATTATTTTGGTGAAATTTATTTTCCCCATAGTATGCAGCCTCTGAAGTTGTTCTTCAGAGGGTGCTGCTTTGGACATGTACACTGTCACCCCAGGAAGACAGTGGTTTTAGCTTTAGCGACTGTATCTTTTTGTGATCCATTAAATATCTGCCTCTGTTGGTATCTTTCCCAGATGTTAATCTCCACTAATTGCCAGCTGATTGTTCTATTATATTGTACAATGCCCCAAGGCATAAATTGCTCCACAATCTCATTCAATTAAATTCAGGCCCCACTTCAGGTGGTCTTTGATGCCAGTCTTTGAAATTTGTTCTAACCCTAGGAGGGCTGTTTTTAGCTCTCTCTTTCCTTGGTTCTCTGTTAAGACTTCTAGCTAGTCTATGGGTTAGCTTGCTGCTCTTATTATTGAGTTATCAGCCTCCTCTCAATTTCTTAGAACCAAAATCTTCAATTGTTTTTGAGTGCCCTTAGGCTTGAACTTTCCCACACTCTGTTCCAGATAAAGTCAGTTCTCTTGGGAGAAGCTATGGAGCTTTCTGTTCTTATGGCCAGCCCCATCATCCATGCTACTAGAAAGGTGGGCCAGGTCTATTATTCTTGGCCTGCTCTGCCTGGGATTAAGCTTCCACTCCATGAGTGGGACTGGGGGGTAGGAAGGGAGTTCCAAACCTCTTAATTATTCTTGGCTAGACTAGAACTTCTGCAACACAGAGCTGGGGATGGTGAGAAATGCTGGCAACCTACCTCTCTCAGGGAGATATCATAGCCCTAGACTGGGAGCTGAGGGGAGAGGGAGCCTTGTACTCCTGGCTACAACCACTTCAAGTAGTGCTTCTGTCATGGTGACCTTGGGGCAGGGGAGGGAATAGTTGTGGCCCAAATGCCATACTCTCTCACTGTTAAGATTTAGATTTCCTTGAATAAATGTTTTTCCACTTGCTGTGTGCCCTTAGGACAATTTCCAGTGACTTTAAATGGTCGGTTTTATAAAATTAAATTTCACCATTTATGGCTATTTTGCTGGGGAGAGGGTCTGTGGAGCTTCTCTGCCACTATCCTGTAAGTGGCAATCAGCTTCTGTCTAAGCCTCTGTTAACCAAGGTTGAAATTTTTAAGAATTCAAAAATGTTCAGAGAATTGCTAAATTTTCCGTGAAGATCTTTCACATTCTACCTCTCAATTATCTCTCACAGCTATCCTTTTCATCCTCAAGGCAACCGCCTTACATAAGTTCTGCATCATTTCTTGCCTAAAGTATTTTACTAAACTTTTAACTCCCCCATCCAATCTATCCTCCTGCTATTGGAGTGAATCATTTGAAACTTTCTTGATTATTTATCTTGAGTGGCTCTCTACTGACTATAGACTAAACTCCAAACTACTTAGCATGGTACACAAGCCCTTAAACAGTTAGTCCCAACTTTCCAGCTCCATCTTTTGCCATTTTTCCAGACCTATTGAATATCTTGCACTCTAACCATAGAAGACACCTAGCCTTACCTTGGTGGCCAGTATCTTTCAAACTTCTGTGCTATAGTCACGCTATTCCCTTCCCTTTTCTGACTTGTGAATTTCTACTTATTCTAACTTATTCCTCAAAGGCCTGATCAAATATCAACCCTATTCCAAGTACCTATCAAAGTCAGCTCATGGGGTTGAAAATCAAATGTTAAGTCAGGAATCAACAAACTTTTGTTGAATGAATATGTCTCTTATAAGCCTCCTTAGTATATTTCGGCTTCCCTTCTGGGCTCAAAATGAAAAACCACAAGGGATATTTACACACTGCTTTGTAGAAAAGCACTCTAGAGTTGGTATTAGAAGAATATTAGAAACGGAGTTATAGTTGCCATTCTATTTAAACAAATAAAACCTAAAAAATATATTTATTCAGGGAGGAATCTCCCCTCCAAAAGAAAGAAGTATGTGAATAGACATTATAATTTTAAGAAAAGGTTATTCAGCCTCTGAGATGTGCGTTGTTCTAGAGGAAAGAAAAAAAGGGAGGCTTTATCACCAAGTATTTATTTCTGCAAGAAAAGGAGAAGAGTATTCTGACCCTGAATGCCTTTAGTACCAAGGAGCTCTGTAATTAGATAGAAAGATAAAGAAATTGAAATGTCAAAAATGTGGTATTGTGAGAAGTATAGGTATCTATTCAGGAAGATCTGGCAAAGTCCTGTTTAATTTATAAACTGAATGTAATCAGATTCATAGTCCTCCCCAATTTAGGAGAAATAAAAGGGAATTACGCTGGTTCTCATAATTTCCTTTTCAGGTAAAACATCTAAAGCAATTAACAAAACCATCTGAAAAGGGTGTGTTATTCAATAATAAAAAACACTGAATTCTGATTCCTAAGTTAATTCCCTTAATATAATTTAGATGCCTGTAAACAGATGCCTTGTTTATAATATACTCATAAAGAGCAGTACAAAGCAGGTGATGTTGACACTAACTATAGGCTTGTCAGTGCACAGTATGGGAATAAGCAATAGTCCTTCTTTCCCATGTTATAGCATCTGAGGATTAATAAAAGATAAAAATACCTGTCTAAAGAAAATCTACCCCAGATTTCTCAGTTCTCAATTAAAAATATATATTACTTAGTACTCCAGACTTGTTTCTCAACGTAAAAGAACACTAACTACCTTAGCGAGTTGTTTCTCTGTATAAAATTTGCAAAATATTATGTTTCCAATGTGTATCTTTAAGTAATGTAAACAGCTATGTTGTTTGCTGGCCAACACCTTTGGAGAAGCCACGTGTGCCAGGACAAGTGCTCCACACTGCAGTCGTTCCCAGTACTTCTGTCCTTGTACTGACCTGAGGCAGTCATTTGCGCTAGGAAGAGCAGGTACAGAGAGGTAGCATCCAGCTGCAGGTGTCCCCACTGATCATCACCCACTACAGTGGCACAGGTTTTGGTGTTGTACTTGGCATGGAGGCTATCCTTGGTACTCTGACTATACTTGAAGGATTCTACTTTATCCACCTGAAGAAAACAAAAACAGTAAAAGAAGGCTATGCAGAAAAATCAACCCATATGCCATACTTTGGTAGTAATCTGATACATATCATTCCATTTGGTCTTCAGGCAATTGTGAGTATTTAAAATGCATTTACCTCTTTTTCCCTACACTTATACAATTAGGAAAGTCTGCTCTTGCTGTTTTTCAATTTAAGCAATTTAATTAGAAAATAATATCCATCAAAACCAGCTATTTCCTATTCATTACCTCTCTTTCACTCTTCAGATGGTTGTTTTCCCACTTTGTAGATAAAAACTGAGGTGTGGAGAGGTGACAACAGCTTAGTAAGAGATAACTGAGTTGTTAAAAAAGATACATTTGGGCTTCCCTGGTGGCGCAGTGGTTGAGAGTCCGCCTGCCGATGCAGGGGACACAGGTTTGTGCCCCGGTCCGGGAAGATCCCACATGCCGTGGAGCGGCTGGGCCCGTGAGCCATGGCCGCTTAACCTGCGCGTCTGGAGCCTGTGCTCCACAACGGGAGAGGCCACAACAGTGAGAGGCCCGCGTACCACAAAAAAAAAAAAAAAAAAGATACATTTGTTCCTGAAACAGAGGTAGGAATTTTGAGGGAAGAGGATATATTTTGAAGGAGTAATGAAAGGAGCTAGGGAGAGACCCATGGAATGACAAAGAAAAGATGTGAAAGAAAGCTGAAACCAAGGTCAGAAATGAAACACTGTGCAAGGGACAAATGAAAGACTTATTTCCTGAAACTTCAATTTGATCATGTGTGCATCTGCTATATGATAGTAACTATCATACCTTTAAATATGGTTCAAGAAATTAGTGACTTTAAACCTATTTGGTAAGGTGGAAAATGCAAATATCTAAAATACAAAAAAATTAAAAAGTAGCAAAGAAGGAAAAAAAAATGATGGCTGTGAGATAGTTCCTACCGGACTAGAGATCACTGATCAAGTTCAGAAGTCTAGAGTTGATTTCTTTTTACTTTAGACTTGTTGTGTGCCTCAGGATGGTCATTTTATTAATCTGGGCCTCAATTTCCCCTTCTAATAAAATGTAATCTTGGGCTCAAAAATCAATTCTGAGTCAAAGTGCACAACATGTGTAAAGATCTCCTAGGATAAAAGTAAAATACTTTTTCTTTTAGTAAAACACGTTTGAGTGGAAAAAATATCATAAACAAACCCAAAAGATAAACCAGAGACAGCTAAAAAATATTTGTAGTACATGTGACAAAGGATTAATATCCATCATGGACAGTAACTCCTCAAATAAGCAAGAAAGAGACAGCCCAAGAGAAAAAGAGGCAAAGGACCTAACAGGCAATTAATAGAAGAGGAAATACAAATTTTCAACCCACACATGAAAGGATGCTCAACTTCACTCAAGATCAGGAAAATGCATATTAATGCTAGAAGATATAAGTCCTTGGCCCCTTATCTCCAACCCTAAAATCTAAAACACTTCCAAAAGGTTTTTCTCCCTAAGTTTTGTACCAAAATTCATTTGGTGGCAATACCTGATTCAAACTGACTTGGGGCTATTTGTAGCTTTTATTTATTCCACTTATTGTAAAAATGCATGTTTTCCTATAGAGAGATTAATGTTTTTGATGATAGGGTGATGTCTGGACTTGCTGAGGGCATAACATAATATATGGTATGTGCACTGCACTACCTTTTAAAATCTGAAAAATTCTGAATTATAAAATTTATCTGGTCCCAAGGGCTTCAGAGGAGAACTTATAGACCTGTATCATCCTTTACTCAATATACATAATTGCATGTAGAGTAATGATGAAGTATATAAAAAAATCATTTGTAGAGGGGGGAAAAGACTGGAAGGTAATACTTCAGTGGTAACTGGGTGGTGAGATCATGGTTGACCTTTCCCTCCTCAATTCTACAGATTTTCTAAAATTAGTATGTACTATTTGTGAAACTGAAAAACATATAAGCCATATATATATATATTACAATGTGGTTTTATTGGAGAGGGTGATGTTAACAATGCCATACCTGTCTGATCATGCAGTGCAGCAGTCCCCTCATCAGCTTCACTACACTCTGCAGAAATAAATGGAAACAAGCTGTTATAAACATCACTAGATGCAGGAACACTTACTCAGCAACTGCAGTTGGTACATGATCTTTTGAGAACAAGTAACCTTATCCTGGGTTCCTATTTACATGGCATTTACTTTATAGGTACACAGAAGAGAAGACTGTAGCTAAAAGTGGAACTAAAAGCTGCAGCTGGTGACTCCTTCAAGTTAAAAAAAAAAATCCAAGCTCCAACAGGCTTATGTAAAACTAAGTCAACTATCCTATTAGAGGACATTCCACCTGGAAAAAAATGGGCAAGTCAGCTCAAAAATCATAAAGCTATGAGAATATTTAAAATATATCCTATGTCCTAGAAAAGCCAGCATCATCACTTTTATTTTTTTCTGAACTAGCCAAGACTTATCTTCAAGAGTCCACAGAAATATTTATCTGGACATTTTCCCTAAAGAATAAATGAACTTCAATTCAGAATAACTGTAAAGGGGAATTGTTAGTGCAACTCAACCCTCTTTCCCTGAAAAAAAATGCCACAAACTTAAGTCTCAAGTCATCACTATTTCCCTTACTAGGACTTGACAATTTCTAAGTAGTTTTCTAATCATAACACTCCAAAATTTTGATTATCAGTTATAACAATGTACTATATTAGTTAGTATAATGCATACAGTAATAATATAATAAGTATATTTAATTATAATATAGTATAGTAACAGTATACTTGTTATACTACATGACACTAGAAGAGCCCGTCAACACTGGGATGGGTAGGCAATATGTTTTGGAAGAATATAGCACCAAACAGCTTCTCCATTTCTCTAAGCTTTCTGTTTCACAGTCCAGAAGAAATACAGCCAGGTTACTCCAGGGAATGTTGCCTCAGAGGTGGCTTCAGGACACCTCTGAAAACTAATCTACTTGGGAGCTGCACCATTCTGTTATTCCTTCAAAATATTCAAATGGGACTACAAGCAGTAGGCAGGACAAGGATAAGTACCTATTAAATTATGTTCTAATGCTTTATGAAATCTTTTACTGAGGGAAAAATAAAGTGTTTCCTTGGGAGACTTCCTTTCTTTAAGTAATTTCTGTCTACAGATGGTCCCCTCCCCTTACAGATCAAGGGAAGAAATAAAGAGGGAGTGAGAGTGCTCTCGACAGAACAAACAGGCAGTGCATGATCTTGTCACCTTTTAAAGCATGAAGCATTTGTTATAAAGTAATGAAACTTACTGCAACCCCTACAAGAAAATCTCTATCATTACTCTGATCCTAATGAAAGAGACCATCCTTTAATATACTGTTACAGACAGCATTAAACACAGCCTTCTTACTCTATGGGGTGACTTTATTCAATTCTGAATTCTCTTCTACATGTCACCACATACTCACAGATTTCTATCCCATCCTTTCAACTCTCTTCACCACCCAGCCCTACTACTACCATCTACATTTTCTTTAAACAGCAAACCTGGGAGATTATAGATGCAGTGGAGGAGTCCTGATTGCCATCCACTTTTGTCCTCTTGGAATGGCCACTGTCAGCCATTTCTGTCCTCAAGTTCCAAATTCCAAGTCAGGATAAAATGAATAGGAAGCACGGAGAGGTAAGAATGAAGGGAAGTATCTGTAGTTTGTATTCCCCCAAACTGCCCATTTCCTGATTCAGGTGCACTAGTTGGCATTAATTATACATGTTTATACATACACCAGGGCTTCTAACCACACCAAGTGATACCCTCCTGTAATCTATCTTTTTTTTTGAGTATACGGATCTATGTGTTTGTGAACTGACCATATAAGGATATATAACTATTTATACACAACAATAGCCATGTAAGTATTAATACCTGTCTCTCTCTCCAGATATATTTACAATCAGATACATATGAGCGTCTAACATATGCAAAGCACTCTACTAGGCTTTGTAAAACATAAAGAAAAGGGAGACAGAACAGATATGTTTTTTAAAAACACTAAACTACAAAAAAAGGAAAGAAAGAATGAAAAAAAACCCACTAAACTACAAATACAGTCTACCTAACAATTCCTGGTTATCCTTTAAAACCCAACTCCTCTATGAAACCTTCCTTGTCTTGTTCAAGGGAAATTAGACTCTCCTGCCTGTGTGTTCCCACAAAACTTTGTACTTATCTCCTAAATAGGGTACCTACAGTATCTGTCTTAATGCACTGTAACTATGTTTATATATATCTGTCTCCCCTATCACCCTATGAACTCCTTAAGAAAAAGGGGCAGAGACCAGATTCAGAAATAGACCTTTAAGCCAATGGACTAAATAAGCAGATTGTGTTTTTAAAAATATATATTCCATGCCTGCAAGTAACTCGCAAATGGCTTACCAAAAAACCTGTGTGCCTGGGGGGGGAACATGTTTATAGAGAGGATGCAAATATGACAAAATGTTAACAACTAGTGAATCTAGATAAAGAGTACATGCAAATATGTTCATTTTACTATTCCTAAAACTTTTCTGTAAGCTTAAAATTTAAAAAAATTAAAAGTTGAGGTTTAAATATAAACATTTTGTCCCATTTTATTTTTTATACCTATTGTAGGGCTTGGCACATAACAATTACACAAAATTTGCTAAATGAAAAACTGAACATGTTGAATGGCATAGACCATAAGTAATCTAGAAGTTCCAAGAAAGCAGTCCTGAGAAAGAAGTGATCACTGTGAAACTGAGAGGTCTATGAGGTCAGGAACCACAGAAAAAGTGGGATTGATGGCAGGCTTCACAGGTGGAAGAAACAGCTCATAAAATGATTTGGAGGTGGGAATGTCTATGGCTTCCATGGAGGAGGAAATATTCAAAAAGACTGAATCTGAAGTCATAAGACCCAGGTAGTATTCATGACACCACCAAATTCCAACTTCATCTCCTTCTGTCAATCCCTTCACCTGTAAATTGGGGAAAATAATACCTAATTCATAGGGTGTTATAGGAATAAAATACTAGTAATTATGGGAAAGTATACAGTACAATGAAAAGTCTTTACACAAATGTCAGGTATTTTTATCAAGGTACTGTTAGAGAAGTAATGAAGACACCAACCTGGTTGGAACTGGGGGTAGAATGCAGGGGAACAGCATGATATGATATTGAAAAAGCAGCCTAGGACCAAACCCTAAAGAGCCTTGTCTGCCAATCCAGAACATTTGGATTTTACTTGTAGGGAAATGAGAACTACAAAAAGATTGCTGAGAATGAAAATACATAATTTAAGTGTTTTAACTTAAAGTCTAAACCCTTTCACTAAGTGATCAGGGTTTAGACTAGGGTTGAGGCAGAAGGGAATAGAAAGGAGGGGATGGATTCGAGAAAAATTATAAGAACTAACAGACTTTGGTCTGCATGTATCAAAAGGCAAAAGGGACAAGTCAAAAATCACCAAAAGGGCAGCACTTTTCAAACACTGTTTTATAAAACACTAGTCCAGGAAATTCTGGGAAGGCTGTAAAATCCACCCCCATCTTAGATTCAAAATGCACATCAGTACATCAAAAGCTCTGAGAAATTACAGAGTAAGAAACCTGCTGTTTAACATAGCTCCAAACTTAGTTAATCTAGTATTCCATGGAACACACTATGGGAAATGTTCTAAGTAATGTTGCCCAGGTGACTAGTAGAATGAGGACACCAGTAAGAAAAAAAGGGACATTTGGTGAGTTGCTGTTGTTTAGTAGTCTATTTTGTTTGTTTTTAGTAGGGAAGGTGGGGTTTCAGACCTGCTAATTTTGAGGAGCCACAAGATATTCAGGTGCAACTGATCAGAAGACAAATAAAAATCTGGGTTTGAAACTGAAGTGAGGTCAGAGTTAAAGATGAAGCTTTGGAAGTCATTCTCATAAAGGTAGTAGTTAAAGACACGAGAAAAAATGAGAGACTACACAAGGAGAACAAAACTGAGGAAGAAGTGGAACTGGGGGCAGCCAAAGAGCTATCTCTATTTGTGTGTCTATTTATTTTTATGGGTGTGAGTTTTTATCTGTGTGACTAAGAGAAAGGGCATTTGTAAAAACATGTACGTGCATACTTTTATTCTCAACCTAGGATAGAACAGTCACTTAAACCCTTGTCCCCTCTTCATCCAGAATTCTCTTTAGTTCTCTGACATTATTTCTCAGAGAGAAATCTAGTTGAGAGTTGGAAGGAAGGGTAGAAATGATTAACAGTCAATGGTTTGGGAAAATCTACACAGTAATGGAAGGCTCACAGTAGGTAGGAATTTAATCTATGAATTTATTCTATTTGATTTCACCTATGCTCACTTATTAGCCATAGATCAGTGATTATCTCTGGCTGCACTTTAGAATTACTAGAGCAGTTTTTTTTTTTAATATTGATGCTCCTGGGGCTCCACTTACAGAGATTTATCTAAATCGTTCTAGGGTGAGGTCCAGTAAGGGTAATTGTTAAAAGCTTCTCAAATCATTCCAACGCACAGCCAGAGTTTAGAATCATTCGTGTAGAGTGGGGACAAATCTAGCTCACGGTGTGTTTTTGTAAATAGAACTTACTGATTAAAAAAAAAAAAGAACTTACTGGAACATAACCACACTCATTCATTTATGTATCATCTCTGGCTGCTTTTACATAGTAGCAGAAGACCTGAGTAGTTGCGTAGAGATCACACATGACCCACAATGCCAAAAGTATTTACAATCTGGCCTTTACAGAGGTGGTTCTCTGATCCCTAGTCTGAATTAACTAAGTCAAATTTGAGAAGAAAATTAATGAGACTTAATAATACAATCTGTTTTAATTTATAATGAAAGTTGGTAGAAATTTTAGAATTCCCAGAGAAATGTGTGTTTTTTTGAAGATGTTTCCTATTGCCATAATGTTTTTGAGACATCCCAAGGTTATTACTGAGGTGGTATGGAAAATATTTTTGTGCTGTGTGAAAAATTATTTAATGAAACATTAGAATTTTAGAATGAACAATTTTCTGTTCATTTTTCTCCTCTTCCTCTGTTACATTCTTTCTTCCTGGGCCACATAAGGAAAAATGTCAACTCTGCAGAATGACTGATCAACAAGGAGACACAGATTTCTTCTAACAGTGTTGAAACAGAAATTTGTCAAATCATACTGGGTATAAAATCTTGGGTATTGTTCCACCAATATCAATTTCTACCAAAACAAGACAAACAAAATACTGAGATCAAAATAGCAAAACATTAGAGTAGGACATAGGATAAGGGAGGGGAGTAAGATTACAGATGATTTTTTTTAACACTCCTCTATATTTTCCAAATTCTCACAATGGTTATGTATGTCACAATGGTTATGATCTGTACTTCCTGGGCTAGAGCAAACACTCCAACAATTTTTTTCTGGTGGACCTAAGTATCTCTTAATTATGGCTTGAGGGAATAAGAAACACCTGCTGTTGCAGAGGACAACACAGTGAAACTTTCCTGCTGCCAAGGACTATAACCCCACAATATGTTGGTGCCCTTAAAAATAACCAAATCTCAATATTCTGATTTATAGATGAAGACTGGAGCTCAGATTGCCTAAGCTGAGGGAGACCACTTGAGAAAATGGCTGGTGTGGAGAGAATCTTTTCCACTAATGTAAAAGAATTCACATACACCTTACAACTGACGGCAGAGTACCTTAACATTAAGAGTCTCATGTAGCCCAGAATATTAATTTCTTGGTCATTCAAGAGGACGTACATCCTGTGTCTAAACAGTTCTATAGAGGATACTTCTTTACTGAGGGGAGGGCCTTAAAAGTTGGCTTAAAGGCATCTGTTGACTCTGACCTTATTTTGCCCCAAGGGGTGAGGGTGGGTATGGGGCAGGGGGAGGACACACAACAGACTCTGAAACAGTGGCCTAGGTATAAAAATCAACAAATAATGTCTTTTACTTGTGTCTAGTTGGGAAAGTCTGCTAACTTATATCAGTTACCCTCATATAAATACCACCTATCATTTTCAAAAAAGAAGTAAAATAGTAGATACCTGCCGCCGAAAATTCTTCTCAATTAGAATAAATATGCTGGAGACTACAAAATACATTTACTTGGAAAAAGGATTACAAATTTTAGCAAAGATCTGAGGATAGGATTTTCCACTGTAACAGAACAGACTGTGTCCTCTCCCCCTGAATCAGCAAGTTTCATGTTTCCACTGCAAAAAAAAAAAACTCCGTACAATACAGGAAAGCTTTATGGAATGCAATTTCAGCAAGGTGAAGAAAGAGTGAGAGGCAAAACATATCTGTCTTAGCTCCTGTGGACTACATTTCCTTCCTCCTCCTCCCAGTTCCAGAGCTCTTTGTATTTTTATTGAGTACCTGCTCCAGTTCATAGGCCTTTGCCTTATCCTCATCCCGGTCTGCATTCTTCCGATAGGCCAGCCCCAAACCCCACACAGCCAAGATGCTGTACACATTATCCCGGACCCAGGCATCTTTCTGATCATAGCTGGCTGGAAGCAAGCCAGTCACTGGATTCTGTAAGGACAAGAAAAAGGGGACAGGCAGGTAACCATAGGGTGTTAATATGAGGAAACAGAATCTATCAAATGGGTACTGAGGGACTTTGGTCTTTCTTCTATGTCCCCACTCCTGAGTTTTAAAATCTCCTCTTCTGACCAAGTGCAAGCAAATGCTATCTTGAATAAAGGGAAAGAGCTGGCTGAAGCCTTACAAGTCTGAAATGTGGGAATTCTTAAAAGAAAGGAGGTGTTTTAGAAAGAATGAACTACCAACGAAAAATCAGCATTAAAAGATTAGAAAAACTATAATGAAGAGTATATACACGGTACTTCAGATCTTCACAACAGTCTAGTCTTAAGATGGCTAAAAGTTCTACCTCTTTTTCCTTCAGAGGAGGGGAAGGAAACGACTCCCAATCCTGCGGAGGGGGCCGGGGGCGGTGTCGATAAACAAGCTTCGACACATCTTACAACTCCAGCCCCTGGAACCCAGCAGTGGTTTGGGGGACGCGGAGGGTTGGGAGGGGGGACTCAGAAGCTCTGACTCAGGACTCGTGGCTAATGGTGCCTGACTCTGGTTCTGTTCCTGGCCCAACACCTTTCTTCAGGGTCCTTTACGGCCTCCCCAGCTAGGGGGTGGGAGAACCTGCAATACACCCCCCTAACACACACACACAGGTTCACCCAGGGTCTCCGTCCAGGTTATCACACTGCGCATCCTCGGTGATCACAAGCGACACCCCATCACTTACCTGATGGCACAGTATGGTCTGATGCACCAGCCTAGCATAGCCGTCAAGCCGGACCCCCGAGTTACTCCGGCTCCTCATCGCGCTCCGTTTCCAATCCCCTCAGAGAGACGGCCGCAGTACCACAGGGGCCCACGATTTTCCAAGAAAGGAGGCTCCAACGCAGCCCCACCCTCGCTGTGGGAAGCCCGAGTACCAGGCCCGGGCACAGTCCTACCACCGCTCGGGCCTGGGGCCGGCTGTCCCGGCCAAGGCGGCCTCCGCGGCCACCACAGCCCCGCGCGCGCCCGAGCCTCCCGCGCTCTAGAGCCCAGCTGGAGTGCCTCTGGCGCCGCTCGCCGTCTCTCTTAAGCCCGTCCGGTCTCCGCGGGTGCCTCCTGCATCCTCTGCTCCACTCCCAGAGACCGAAGACAACCGCGGCCCGCAGCCTCCAGCGTGGCCGCCGGCAGCTGCAGGTCACAGGCCGCGGGGCCGCCTCCACCTACCACGAGACGCAAGCCGGAGGCGGGGCTGACGCCCGGTGTCCCAGCAGCTGCGCTCGGCGCCTGGGGACTCGCCCCGCCCCCGGCGGCCCAGCCCGCCCCGGGGACGAGAATGTGTCACCGTAGGCAATGTGCTATCAGGGGGTTATTTTCGAAACACCTCAAATGACTATTTCAGTTGTCCACACTTGCTGTGGACACAGGATGTTAGGGAGGCTGTTTCTTCTGCCGGACTAGTTTTAGGAACTTATGGTAACTTCAAACCTAAAAGGAAAGAACGATCGTTTGCATTCAAGGTCTAAAGAATTGGAATTTCCGGGTCTTTATTGTATTTTATCCTTTTGACTCAAAGCTCAGATTCAACTCCTTACTCCGATCCAAACCAAACAAGAAACAACTCCCTAAGGTAAATACTTTATTCCTCAGAAAGTGGCGAATCGGCGCGCTTGGGAAGGAGGGCAGTGGTGTGCTTTGAAGAAGCGAGTGCCCCAAGCGGGAACTGGGCTGGGAGGGAGCGGTGCTCAGGGCAGCCTTGGCCGGAGAGGAGCTGGAGAAGATTGTATAACGGCTTTGGAAGGCTCCCTCGTGCGTACGTAGGTCACAAGACTGAGGCAACAAAGACTCAGCTGAAAATAAAGGCAGAAAGGGAAGCTAGAAAGGAAACCTGTAGGTAAAGCTGATCACTGGCCGCAGGGTAATCGGACCACACCCCGCTAGGTGTCCTGGCCCCAGGGCCTTTGCTCCCTTTGTTTACTGCCCCAACCCCCACATCTTGATCTCAGTCGATCCAAACCCTGCACGTCTTTCAAGTCAAGGTTTGAGTACCACCTGCTCTCTGAATCGCGGGGTAAGAGAACTAGACCGATTGACCTTTCAGGTCCAACTCGGAAAATCTGTGATTCTAAGCCTTCCCTAGCCACCTCACCTAGGCCACAGTGATTTTGCATTTTCGTTTATCTTTTTTTCAATTTAATTTTTATTTTATATTGGAGTATAGTCTCTCCTCGTAAGCTCCCTCCGTTCCAACCCACACTCACCCCCGCCTAAATTAGCATAAAGTCAGGCACCTAGGAGGTGACTAGCAAATATTTGGTAATGATGATGAAGAAAGAGGGAGGGAATGCTCAAGAACTCAGATCTGGGACTTTTGGGTTCAACGGCCAGCCAGCGATATAGTTAGATACAGAGATACATTTAGAATTCTCAAGCAAATGGTTTCCATCGCATTCACTGGTTATGCAAATGCCATGACTGGCAAATAACAAGCTACTTAAAGGCCCAGGTACACATGGGGAGAAAAAGACTTTCCAGGGAAAGCTACTTCATTTTGGAAGAAAGAGTGCTTGCCTGCTCCTACTCTGATCCTAACTCTACCCTTGGCCCCTTGAAGCTACTGCCTTCTCTTTTTCTTCACCTCATCATCCTTTAAAGATGTTTTTAAAATATTAAAGTAATATATGCTCACTAAAGAAAACTTGGAAAGTATAGAAAAGTAGAGCAAATCACCCATAATTCCTTCTCACAAACAACCACTTGTTAATATTTTAGCTTATTTTTTCTAGTCTTTTTATTCCTTCTGCATAGACCACCTTCCCTGGCAAGTTATTCAGAAGTATGAATAGATTAGAAAAGCCAAAGGTAGTGTGTCACCAAGGAAGGTTAACTGGCTGGCTACCAAGATGCCTTGTTGGATGGCATTACCTTGGTGCTTTCAACCTCAGTCCAGGCTGGACCTTTCCATCTCAGAAACTTGATCTCCTCAGTGTCCCTGAACTGGTCAGTCTCAGGAGGCTGACTCATACTGATTAACTCATGAGAGACTGATGTGTGAAAACCAGGATGCTGGTTGTTGATGAGAAATAGAACAGTAACAGTTTATTTTATATTGGAGTATAGTGGCCTGACCACCACATTCCCTTCCTTTAATAATGTGTAAGCCTCCGTCCTTACCAAGTGCTATTTTGTTTTATACGATAACCCTATGAAGTAAATACTATGATTAACCACGCTTTAGAGATGGAGAAGCTAAGGCGCCCTAAGATTAAGTAACTAACAAGTCTGCTCTATGTGGACTTCACTGTCTCCTTTTTCTACGCTTCCATGGTTCACTGACACATTCTTGCTTTAAATATGTCAAAACTATCCACCCAAATTATAGTCAAATCTTGCTTGTCTGGAAGCCATTATATTTCTTGAAGGTGATTTTTCCATTTGATTCACCATACATTAATTTTATAGTTTAACTCTTGAATAACATTTTATTTCCAAGTTCCTGGGAATATTTTATTGTTGCTCCCTTATATTACCTGGAAGTTTTAATCATACTAATTTTCAAAAATCCAAAATTTTTTAAACTTCACATTTTATAAATGTTTTCCATGGTTTTGCATTTTATGTTAATGTCTACATTAATCTTCCTTCTAGGAGATGTTCCAGTTTGCTTAGCTATTCTCTCACTATTAATAATAAATCTTTTATTATTACATTTCTTGAAAAAAGAGTTCACACACTGTCTCCTTTCTGTTGTTTCCCATTCACTCTCTTTAAATTTTTTAAAAATTGTATAAGTAATATATAAACACATTCTTTATGAAAATAATTTAAATATTATAGATAAGGTTAAAGTTTCCCATGTCTGTCACCCATAATCACAGTCTCCTTTATCTCCCTCCCCAAAGGTAACCACTGTTACAGGATTGGTTTGTATCCTTCCAGATTTTTCCCTATGAATTTACACACACACACACACACATACACACACACACACACACACACACAGCAATACATATAAAATATTGTTGTTTTCTGCGTATTCTTTTAATGCAAACAATATTATGCTGTACCTACTGTTGTGCAGAGTGCCTTATTCATCCAAAATTATGTCATGAAGATCTAGTCATGTTATTACATAGAGATCTACTTCATATACTGTGGTTTATGTAGGCATTCCTCTGTTGATGAACATTCACTTTGTTTCCAGGTTAGAACTCTTGAAAATACTTCAGTGAACATACATGTATGTCTGCTTGTGAATGCAAACAGGTGTTTTGGAAATACGCATTTAAATTTTTGATATATCCAAAAACACATTTAAATTATCTGCACCAACCAGTAGTATATGAAAGTCTCCATTTTCCCCATCCTTACCAATACATGATATTATTAAACCTTAATTTTGAGCAATCTGATGGGTACAAAAATGGTATCTTACCTTAAGCCTAATTTATCTGAATACTAATGTCATTGAGCATCTTTTTATGTTTATCTTATTTAATTTATGTAATATTTGTTTATTTTATTTTATTTCTTCTGGGTAACAACTTTATATACTTAGTCATTTCTCTATTGGACTGTTTTTCTTATTGATTTATAGGATTTTTTAAAAAACTACATAATCTGTAATTTAACTTAAAAAAAAAAAGAAATCCAAAAGAGATAATGAACGTTTTCCCATAAGTGGTTTTCTATTAACATTATTTATGGTGTCTTTTCATTCATATAGTTTTTAATGAAGTCAAATTTATGAGTCTTCCTTTTTGTCTTATTTTAGAAGACCTATGTAGTAGGTTGCATGTTGGCCCAACAAAAGATATGTTTACCCAGAACTTGTGAATGAGACCTTATTTGGGAACAGGGCCTGTGCAGATGTAATTAAGGATCTGGAGATGAGATCATGCTGGATTTTCCTACTGAGCCCTAAATCCAGTGATACGTGTCCTTCTAAGAAAAGGAGACACATAGGGAGGAGAAGGCCATGTGAAGACAGAGGCAGAGATGGAAGTGATGCATTTACAAACCAAGGAACGCCAAGGATTGCCCACAGCCACAAGAAGCCAGGAGAAAAGCATGGACTAGCTTCTCCCTCAGAGCCTCCAGAAGGAACTAACCTTGCTGACACCTTGATATTGGACTTCTGGCTTCCAGATTGTGAGAGAATAAATTTCTGTTGTTTTAAACCACCCAGTTTGTGGTAATTTGTTATGGCAGCCCTAAGAAATTGATAAAGCCTTCCTGCCCTCAAGATCATCAACACATTATTTTTTGTATTAATTTTATTGTTTTGCTTTTTATCCATAATGCTCTTAATTCCTCTATAATTTATTTTTATTAATGGGTTTAGATAGAAATTTAACAATGTTTTCCTAAATGTTAGTGCTAATTGCATTAACACCACTTCATGAATATTCTTTTCCCATTGATTTGAAATGCTACGTCAAGTACCCATGGGTCTGTTTCTGGATCACTAGTCTGTTCCATTAATCTGTTTTTCTATTCCTTCACCATTGTTGAACTGCCTTGGCTATTCTTGAGCTTTAATCTTCCATAAGAACTTTCGAATTATCTGGTCAGGTTCTAAGGAAAATCCCAATTTTTATTGTGATTGCACTGAATTTATGGATTCATTTGAGGAGAATAGATATATTGAGAATATTTAGCTTTCCTATCTACAATGTCTATTTATTTATTCAGACCTTCTCTTATTTCTTTCAGTAAACTTTATAGTTTTTTCCATGAAAGAGTTGTACTTTTTGTTCAGCTTATTTTTTGGTACTTTTTAGTTTTTGTTGCTATTAACATTTTCCCCTGTTATACGTTAATTGGTTATTATCATGTATAGGAAAATGATTTTGTATGTTTATCTTATACCCAGTCTCTATGTTAGCTCACTAGATGTACTGGCTTAAAGGTGATGGTTTTGGATTTTCTAAATAGACAGTCATATCATTTGCAAATAGTAACAGTTGTGTCTTTACCTTTCAAATCTTTATAACTCTTGTAGTGGGTATAGTGGTTATCATTTCTTGTTCCAGACTTTAACAGACTGATTCTAATGTTTCACTATTAAATATGTCTGCAGTAGGTTTCTGGAAGTTACCATTTATCACTTTAAAATAATTTCTTTCTCTCCTTGGTTTCCTAGAACTTTATCATTAATATTATTATGAATAAATGTTGAATTTTATTGGATGCTTTTCTTGCATGTATTGAAAAAGTCATATAGTTTATTCCTCTACTTGGTTAATGTGTGAATTACATCAATAGGTTTCCTTTTGATGATCCATATTTTTATCCATATTTTCATTCATATCACTTGGTCATGATAAACTATTCTTTTAATATGCACTAGATTCAATTTACTAATATATTTTTAGAATTTTTGCATCATTGTTTTTAAATTATATTGGCCTATAATCTTTTATTTTTATGCTGTCCTTGTTTGGTTTCAGTAACAAGGTTATGCTTGCTTGTGAAATGAGTTTGGTAGTTTCCCATCTTTTTCTATTTCCTAAAACTGTCTATGTGAAAAGAAAAGCATGTGTTCCTTGAAGTCTTGGTAGAACTCATCGGGCAGAACTTGCTGACCTGGTGGATTTTGGAAACAGGTGGCTTTATGAAAATGATTTCAATTTCTTTTTGGGTCATTGTTGATAATAATACTTTCCTAGAAGCTTGCCAATTTAATCCAAGTCAGAGTTTCTTAATCTTGGCACTACTGACATTTGGGGCTGGATGATTCTTGGTTGTGGGGGCTGTCTTGTGCATTTTAGATGTCAGTAGCACTCCCCCCCACGTCCCCTGCCCCATACCATCACCTAGGTTGTGACAACCACTCCCCAGATCCTGCCAAATATCTTTTGGGGGTCAAACTTTATTAGTAGAAAGTTGTGCAAAACTTTGCTTTTGACTTTTCTGAATCTGAATCATGGCCACCTTTGTACTCCTGACATACTTTATTTGTGTCTTCTCTCTTTTATTTGATGAATCTGCCCAGAAGTTTGTCTCCTTTATTACTCTTTTCCCAGAGCCTGTTCTTAGCTTTATTGATTGATTATATCTTTATTTTTGTATACCTCTGTGACCCAATAAATGGACAAATTTTTAAAATATTTTATTATAAAAAAAGAAAATGTATAATACAATAAGCCCCACCACCTATTTTCAACAATTATCAGCTAATAGCTAATCTCGTTTCTGTCATTTATACTCCCATCTTCTCTTCCTCCCATATTATTCTGAAGTAAATCTCAGACTTCATATCCTTTCATCCATAAATATTATATATTAATACTTATAAAAGATAAGAAGGCCTTATTAAATATAACCACACTACCATTATTATTCCTAAAAGTACAACTCCTTAATATCATCAAATATGCTTTCTTTGTTCAAATTGCTCAACTGTTTCAGAAATGAGTGTGTGTTGTGTGTGTGTGTGTGTGTGTGTGTGTGTGTGTGTGTGTGTGTGTGCGCGTGAAGGAGAGAGAGAGAGAATCAAGCTACAAACAAGGTCAATGCATTGCGTTTGGTTTATATGTCTCATAAGGTTTTTAAGTCTCTTTTAAGCCATAGGTTTTCCCTCTTATCTCTCCTTTTTTCCTTGCAATTTGTTGAAGAAATCTGATTGTTTGTCTTGTAGGGTTTCCCCAGCTGGACTTTCCTGATTCCATTCCCATGGTATTAACATATTCTCTGTCTTCTGTATTTCCTACAGATTGGTGTTTCACTTTAAAGGCTTAATCAGATTCAGGTTCAGTTTTCCTGGCTAGACTGCTCATATGGAGTTCTCCCATCAGGAGGCACATAATGTCTGGTTGTCTCTCAATGGTAAGATCCACTTATTCATTAAGAGTTGCAAAATAGTGATATTCTATCATTCCATATTCATTTATTAGCTGAAATTCTTTTATAAAAAGAAACTTCCCCTCCTCTACTATTTTGTACCTAGTGGTACAGTTCACATAGGAAAGGCAGGTTAAATGCCTTTATTTATTGACTTGCAAAATAATGAGTTAATTATCTATCATTTTTCAAATGTGACCTTTTTTTAGTATTATCATAAACATATGGATTTAAACATTTGATATATTTCAGTCCATTACAGTTATTCTCCTTACTGAGCTCAGATTGTCCCATCTTTGGTCCCTACACTCTGGCTCCTGTGTCCTTTTGACACAACCCTAGTGGTCTGTGATAACCTCCTTGTTTTCTGAGAAAGCAAGATATTGAAGGTTCTACTTGTATGTTTCCTACCTCAGACTAGAAATCAGCCATTTCTCTCAGGAGTCCTGGTTCTTTTTAGTGTGAAATGGTATTTTGAAATAAAAATCTGGGCCCTGGGCATCGTGATCCTTCCAATTTAAATTCAGGGCTACAGTATAGGATTTTTACTTCACCTCAACAATCTATATCTCCTTTCTCCCACAACAAATATCCTGATTCTCAAAATAACAACATAATCACTAATTTGCTTTATTCCATAATATAGAGACAACAGTTTCAGAATAACAATACCAACACCATACCACCAAAAATATGGTTACTTACAAAGAGTTTAAGATTCTTTTATAGATTTTTTGTCCTTACCTTAAGATGTATCCTGTTAGGGATATACATTAATGTTGCTGTGTTTTAAAGTCACTTTCTGTGTTATTATGTCACCATCTGGATACACAGATTCATTTGTTTCATTTTGCTTTTGATTTTTAGGGATTGCTTTTTAAAAAAATAGTTTCACAATTTTGTAATATATTTACATGGTTTCAAAGTCAAATCTATGGAACAAAGTATACTCAAAGAAGTCTAGTTTTTAATCCCTGTCTCTTTATGCTATTCCTTCATACTCCCTATAGAAACAAATATGTATATAGGTATTTCTATCTCTTCCCTTCTTATGTGGGTGGTGTCATATTCACACTTTTTTCCACCTTGCTTTTTTTTTTTTTTTAAAGATGTTGGGGGTAGGAATTAATTAATTAATTAATTTTTGCTGTGTTGGGTCTTCGTTTCTGTGCGAGGGCTTTCTGTAGTTGTGGCAAGCAGGGGCCACTCTTCATCATGGTGCGCGGGCCTCTCACTATCGCGGCCTCTCTTGTTGCGGAGCACAGGCTCCAGACGCGCAGGCTCAGTAGTTGTGGCTCACGGGCCTAGTTGCTCCGTGGCATGTGGGATCCTCCCAGACCAGGGCTTGTCCCCTGCATTAGCAGGCAGATTCTCAACCACTGCCACCAGGGAAGCCCCTCCACCTTGCTTTTTTTTTTTAATGTATATTAAGTCCTGTAGATCACTCCATCAGAATATATATATTCTTAATTCCTTTTCAAAGCAATAGAGTACTTCATATTGTGGATGTACCAGACCTTTATTGATGGAACATTTGGATTGTTTCTAGCCTTTTCCTATTATAAATAACGCTGCAAGAAATAACCTTGTGCATGTCTCTTATTCATTCTGAAAATCTTCCTTTTAATTGATTAATTCCACCTGTTTAAGTGTATTATGATTGCCACATTTGGAGAGTTGTTTTCACCATTTTGTTTTGTACTTTCTTTTTACCACGCTTTCTGACATTTTTTCCTTCTCTTGAATTGATAAATTTGTCTATATCCCCTTTTGTTTCCTGTGATGGCTTAGAAACTATAGTTTGCATTTATATTCCTTTAGTGGCTGCCCTTAATTTTTAATATGTACACTTAACTATAAAATGTTTTAACATACCTAAAATGATTCAGTATTTCTGTTATTTTTTGAAACACAACAAAGTTTGTAGCATGCTTTACTGACTCATTGAACAACCCTTTTCTCATCTTGTTATTCTAACCTGGAGTTTTATATTTATCTTTATTTGTAGTTTACCTTTTCTTGAATAGGTAATACACTCATATGATTCAAAACTGAAGCAATAAAGGGTATATTGTGAAAAGTCTTGCTCCTACTCCTCTCCCATCTTTCCCATTCACCCTATTGCTCCAATCAGTTAATCTCAATAAATACATACTTTCCAGAGTTTCTTTATGTAACTATGAATATATACTCTATTTTATCTCCTTCTTACATAGTATAGAATACTACACATTCTGATTGGCACCTTTATTTTTCTTCACTTGGATATCTTTCCATATCAATACAAGTAGATCTTCCTCATTCATTTATATGTCATAATATCCTATTGTGTGATTGATCCTTAATTTATCTAATCAGTACCCTGTTGATAGATACTTGGATTGTTTCCAATCTTTTGCTATATGCTAAAGTTGAAATTAATAATCTTGTACATATTTTATTTTATAGATGTTCAGGTATATTGGTAAGCACCCGGAAGTTGGATTGCTCATTCAATGAAAAATGTATTTTTTGTTTCAATAGATGTAGCCAAAGAGCCCTTTATCAGGGTAGTATCAATTTGCATTCCCACCAGGAATGTATGAGAGTGTATAATTTCCCACAGCCTTGCTAATAAAGTGTGTTATCGGGTTTCCCTGGTGGCGCAGTGGTTGAGAGTCCGAATACCGATGCAGGGGACACGGGTTCATGCCCTGGTCCGGGAAGATCCCACATACCACAGAGTGGCTGGGCCCATAAGCCATGGCCGCTGAGCCTGCGTGTCTGGAGCCTGTGCTCCTCAACGGGAGAGGCCACAACAGTGAGAGGCCCGCATACCGCAAAAAAAAAAAAAAGTGTGTTATCAATTTTGGGGGTGGTTACAAATCTTAGTAGTTATATTTGGCATTTTTCTTATGTAAGAGAGAACAAGAATCTTCTTTTTTCTTTAACATCTTTATTGGAGTATAATTGCTTTACAATGGTGTGTTAGTTTCTGCTTTATAACAAAGTGAATCAGCTATACATATACATATATCCCCATATCGCCTCCCTCTTTCATCTCTCTCCCAACCTTCCTATCCCACCCCTCTAGGTGGTCACAAAACACCGAGCTGATCTCCCTGTGCTATGCAGCTGCTTCCCACTACCTATCTGTTTTACATTTGGTAGTACATATAAATCCATGCCACTCTCTCACTTTGTCCCAGCTTACCCGTCCCCCTTCCTGTGTCTTCAAGTCTGCATCTTTATTACTGTCCTGCCCCTAAGTTCTTCAGAACCATTTTTTTTTAGATTCCATATGTATGTGTTGGCATACGGTATTTATTTTTCTCTTTCTGACTTACTTCATGCTGTATGACAGTCTCTAGGTCCATCCACCTCACTACAAGTAACTCAATTCTGTTTTTTTATGGCTGAGTAATATTCCATTGTATATATGTGCCACATCTTCTTTATCCATTCATCTGTTGATGACACTTAGGTTGCTTCCATGTCCTGGCTATTGTAAATAGAGCTGCAATGAACATTGTGACACATGACTCTTTTTGAATTATGGTTTTCTCAGGGTATACGCCCAGTAGTGGGACTGCTGCGTCGCATGGTAGTTCTATTTTTAGTTTTTTAGGGAACCTCCACACTGTTCTCCATAGTTACTGTATCAATTTACATTCCCACCAACAGTGCAAGAGGGTTCCCTTTTCTCCACACCCTCTCCAGCATTTATTGTTTGTAGATATTTTGATGCTGGCCATTTTGACTGGTGTGAGGTGATACCTCATTGTACTTTTTTTTTTTTTTTTTTTTTTGCGTTTCATGGGCCTCTCACTGTCGTGACCTCTCCCACTGCGGAGCACAGGCTCCAGACGCACAGGCTCAGCGGCCATGGCTCACGGGCCCAGTCGCTCCGCGGCATGTAGGATCTTCCCGGACCGGGGCACGAACCTGTGTCCCCTGCATCGGCAGGCGGACTCTCAACCCCTGCGCCACCAGGGAAGCCCTCATTGTACTTTTGATTTCCATTTTTCTAATAATTAGTGATGTTGAGCATCCTTTCATGTGTTTGTTGGCAATCTGTATATCTTCTCTGGAGAAATGTCTATTTAGGCCTTCTGCCCATTTTTGGATTGGGTTGTTTGTGTTTTTGATATTGAGCTGCATGAGCTACTTGTAAATTTTGGAGATTAATCCTTTGTCAGTTGCTTCATTTGAAAATATTTTCTCCCATTCTGAGGGTTGTCTTTTAGTCTTGTTTATGGTTTCCTTCGCTGTGCAAAAGCTTTGAAGTTTCATTAGGTCCCTTTTGTTTATTTTTGTTTTTATTTCCATTACTCTAGGAGCTGGGTCAAAAAGGATCTTGCTGTGACTTACGTCATAGAGTGTTCTGCCTAGGTTTTCCTCTAAGAGTTTTATAGTGTCTGGCCTTATATTTAGGTCTTTAATCCATTTTGAGTTTATTTTTGTGTATGGTGTTAGGGAGTGTTCTAATTTCATTCTTTTACATGTAGCTGTCCAGTTTTCCCAACACCACTTATTGAAGAGGCTGTCTTTTCTCCATTGTATATTCTGGCCTCCTTTATCAAATATAAGGTGACCATATGTACGTGGGTATATCTCTGGGTTTTCTATCCTGTTCCATTTATCTATATTTCTGTTTCTGTGCCAGTACCATAATGTCTTGATTACTGTAGCTTTGTAGTATTGTCTGAAGTCAGGGAGCCTGATTCCTCCAGCTCCGTTTTTCTTTCTCAAGATTGCTTTGACTATTCAGGGTCTTTTGTGTTTCCATACAAATTGTGAAATTTTTTGTTCTAGTTCTGTGAAAAATGCCAGTGGTAGTTTGATAGGGATTGCATTGAATCTATAGATTGCTTTGGGTAGTAGAGTCATTTTCACAATGTTGATTCTTCCAATCCAAGAACATGGTATATCTCTCCATCTATTTGTATCATCTTTAATTTCTTTCATCAGTCTCTTATAGTTTTCTGCATACAGGTCTTTTGTCTCCTTAGGTAGGTTTATTCCTAGATATTTTATTCTTTTTGTTGCAGTGATAAATGGGAGTGTTTCCTTAATTTCTCTTTCAGATTTTTCATCATTAGTGTATAGGAATGCCAGAGATTTCTGTGCATTAATTTTGTATCCTGCTACTTTACCAAATTCATTGATTAGCTCTAGTAGTTTTGTGGTAGCATCTTTAGGATTCTCTATGTATAGTATCATGTCATCTAGAGGACAAGAATCTTTGAGGGCTATTTATATTTTCTTTTCTGTTATTTTTTCATGAGTTTTGCCCATATTCTGTTGAGGTGTTGGTCTTTTATGGAATGTGATGGCATCTTCTATGGCATTTGGATCTTGAATCATAGTTAGAAAGGCTTTCCCCAAAACTCCAATGTTATAGAGTAATTCTCCCAACTTTTCTTCTAGTGCTCTTTTATTATTTTCCTTTGTACATTCAAATCATTTTTTCATTTGTAGTTTATCCTGGTGTACAGCCTTAAGTATGGAACTATTTTATTATTTCAGATGGCTACCGGTTGTCCCAACTATTTACCAAATAGTCTATCTTTTCTCCATTAATTTAAAATGTCGTCTATATCAGATCCTAAATTTCAATATTTATTTGTTTCTACTTATGAACTTTCGTTTTTTTTAAATTGGTCTGTATGTCTATTTATGTGGCCATACCCTTTGTTTATAATTATTGAAACTTTAAAATATTTTAATATCTGGTAGGGCTACCTGTCACTATTCTTCTTTTCCAGGATTTCCTGGTTATTTTTGCTTATTTATTTTTCTATATGAACTTATAATTAGCTTGCCCAATTAAAAAATTAACTGTTGATATTTTTATTTGGATGATGTTAAATTTACAAATTACTACTTTGTACAGGGTTGCAATAAAATTCAGAGACATGGGTAAATACATATAATAATTACATTACAATGCATGATATGTTCAATGTTTATTCCCCATTGGCAATGCATAGTTCAATGCACTGTGCAAAATTGCCATGAACACAGTGCATTAATACAGCGCATATGTAGCAATCTTTGCACAAGGTATCTGATGCATTGCCTCAGATGTTTTACATCTCTGATTTTCACTGAATAAGCTTGTGCCTTTAGCATGTCCCAGCAAAGGTAATCAAGAGGGTTCAATCTGTAAAATATATGTATATGTAATATGCTGTATATTATATGTAATGTTTTAAAATATCTATGTTTCCAGAAAAACTAGGAAAGACTGAGAAACTACCATAGATCAGAGGAAGCTAAGGAATCATGACAAGTGAAAATGCAATGGGGGACACCAGATTGGATCCTAGAACAGAAAAATGACATAAATGAAAAACTGGTGAAATCCAAAGTCTAGGGTTTAGTTAATAGTAATGTACAAATGTTGGTTTCTTAGTTTTGATAAATGTAGTGTAAAATGATAACATTAGGAGAAACTGAAACTGGGTTACTGTTATCCAATAGTTCTCTGTTACCTTTGCAACAACTCTTCTGTGAATCTGAAATTATTCCAAAATAGTTTATTTTTAAATTCTCTTCCTAGATTTTATGGTTACCCTCTATTATAATTATGTGTCTATCTCCCTCACTAGACTGTGAGAACTACTAGAGCCTGGACCGTTCAGCACTATTCCTGTGTTCATCGATAGTTATTGGGGACAAACTTAGGATGATTAAGATAAGCCAAGAAGACACTGAGAGGTGTGGAAAAACTACCAAGTTGTTATCTCCCCTACTTTATATAACATACCATTCAATTTAATAAGCCAAATATGTTGCTGATCAACATTTTTATTGTCTCTATCTTCCATCCAGGCAGACTTAAAGAAAAAGATATTTGGGAAAACTGCCCTCAAATGCTGAGAGTCCCCTTCTTTCTCCGCTTGCTCATCTTCACTCATTTTTTTAAGTGCTCTTCCTCCTTGCCTCAAAATCTTTGGCACAGTAGCTTTGAAGAAGTGGAAGAACAGTGAGCTTGAGTTCTAGTCTACACTCTCACATCCTGGCTGTGTAAACTTGGGTAAATTACTTAATCTCTACAAGCCTGTTTCTCATCTCCCTAACTAACAGGATTGAATGAGAAAGTATATGTGACATACTGTATAATTCCAAGATACCACGTGGTCTTCTGCATTCCTTTGTGCGTGATTTTTTTTACTGCCAAACTTACTCTTTCTCCAGTGTTCCCTCTGTGAATGGTTACCCCTACCCACTTGTCCAAACCAGAACCCAAGTCATCCTTGACTCCTTCCTCCCTCTAATATCTCCTTCCTGCATTTCAAAATTGTCACAAAGTCCTACAACTTCCTAACTGACCCATCCTCTCATTTTGATCCCCGCTGTCACTGCCTTTAGTTTCTCCCTGGACTATAGTAACAGCCTGTTAACCGGTTTCCTTGCCTTCAGATTTGTTCTCCATTTTTCATACTGGTCTCAAATTGATTTTTTAAATACTTGGCTCTGTTACTCCCCAACTTAAAGTTTTCCTGTGGATTCTCATAGCCTTTAGCATAAATCCAAAATTTTTAGCATGACATTGTGATCTAGCCTGTGTGTATCCACCCAGCAGTGCTGCTCTCTCGTTTCTGCTATATCCCTAAACTTTAGTTATCTTGAATTATTTGCAGTTGCCTGAAATCACTGTGCATTCTCACACAGTTGCACTATTCCCTCTGTCTGAAGACTTCCTTTCATCCATTTAAAAAATGTGCTAAATCTTGTGGTCATTTCTCAGTCCTCATCTTACTTGACCTATCGGTAGCATGTGATGCACTTGATCACTCCCTCCTTGATTTATTTTCTTCACCCAACTTTTATTTGTTTATTTTTTAGAAGTATATTAGAATTTATTGTAATTTTTTAAACATTTTATATTGGACTACAGTTGATTAACAACGTTGTGTTAGTTTCAGGTGTAGAGCAAACTGATTCAGTCATACATATACATGAGTCTATTCTTTTACAAATTCTTTTCCCATTTAGGTTGTTGCATAATACTGAGCAGAGTTCCATGTGCTATACAGTAGGTCCTTGTTGGTTATCCATTTTAAATATAGCAGTGTGTACATGTCAATCCCAAACTCCCTAACTATCTCCCCCCCCACACCCTTCCCCCTGGTAACCATAAATTCATTCTCTAACTCTGTAAGTCTCTTTCTTTTTGTAAATAAGTTCATTTGTATCATTTCTTAAGATTCCACATACAGGGGGAGACCTTCAAGATGGCAGAGGAGTAAGAAGTGGAGATCACCTTCCTCCCCACAAATACATCAGAAATACATCTACATGTGGAACAACTCCTACAGAACACCTACTGAACACTGGCAGAAGACCTCAGACTTCCCAAAAGGCAAGAAACTCCCCACATACGTGGGTAGGGCAAAAGAAAAAAGAAAAAACAGAGACAAAAGAATAGGGATGGGACCTGCACCTCTGGGAGGGAGCTGTGAAGGAGGAAAAGCTTCCACACATTAGGGAGCCCCTTCACTGGCAGAGATGGGGGTGGGGGGGAAGCTTTGGAGCCATGGAGGAGAGTGCAGCAACAGGGGTGCAGAGAGCAAAGCAGAGAGGTTCCTGCACAGAGGATTGGTGCCAACCAGCACTCACCAGCCTGAGAGGCTTGTCTGCTCACCTGCCGGCATGGTTGGGGGCTGGGACCTGAGGCTCTGGCTTCTTTGGAGTTGAGATCCCAGGGAGAGGACTGCAGTTGGCTGCGTGAACACAGCCTGAAGGGGGCTAGTGCACCACAGCTAGCTGGGAGGGAGTCTGGGGAAAAGTATGGACCTGCCTAAGAGGCAAGAGACCATTGTTTCAGGGTGTGCGAGGATAGGGGATTCAGAGCACCACCTAAATGAGCTCCAGAGATGGGCGTGAGCCGCGGCTATCAGCGCGGACACGAGAGACGGGCATGAAATGCTAAGGCTGTTGCTGCAGCCACCAAGAATCCTGTGTGCAAGCACAGTTCACTTTTCACACCTCCCCTCCCAGGAGCCTGTGCAGCCCACCGCTGCCAGGGTCCTGTGATCCGGGGGCAACATCCCTGGGAGGACACACGGAGCACCTCAGGCTCTTGTAATGTCACACGGGCCTCTGCAGCTGCAGGCTCATCCTGCATTCCGTAACCCTCCCTCCCCCCCAGCCTGAGTGAGCCAGAGCCCCCTAATCAGCTGCTTCCTTAACCCCGTCCTGTCTGAGCGAAGAACAGACTCCCTCAGGAGACCTATATGCAGAGGTGGGGCCAAATCCAAAGCTGAACCCCAGGAACTGTGCGAACAAAGAAAAGAAAGGGAAATCTCTCACAGCAGCCTCAGGAGCAGCGGATTAAATGTCCACAATCAACTTCATCTACCCTGCATCTCTGGAATACCTGAATAGACAGTGAATAATCCCAAAATTGAGGTGGTGAACTTTGGGAGCAATGATATATAAATTTTTTTCCCTTTTCTCTTTTTCTGAGTATGGATGTGTATGCTTCTTTGTGTGATTTTGTCTGAATAGCTTCGCTTTCACCATTTGTCCTAGGGTTCTGTCCGTCCATTTTTTTTTCTTTTAGTATAGTTTTTAGCGTTTGTTATCATTGGTGGATTTGTTTTTTGTTTTGGTTGCTCTCTTCTTTCTTTTTTTTAAATTACTTTTTAATTTAAAAAATTTTATTAATTATTTTTTATTTTAATAACTTTATTTTATTTTTTTCTTTCATTTTTTTCACTTTTTTTCTGAGCTGTTTGGCTGACAGGGTCTTGGTGCTCTAACAGGGGGTCAGGCCTGTGCCTCTGAGGTGAGAGAGCTGAGTTCAGGACATTGGTCCACTAGAGACCTCCCAGCTCCACGTAATATCAAATGGCAAAAGCTCTCCCAGAGATCTCCATCTCAACGCTAAGACCCAGCTCCACTCAACAACCAGCAAGCTACAATGCTGGACACCCTATGTCAAACAGTTAGCAAGACAGGAACACAACCCCACCCATCAGCAGAGAGGCTGCCTAAAATCATAATAATGTCACGGATACCCCAAAACACACAATGGGACACGGTCCTGCCAACCAGAAAGACAAGATAGAGCCTCATCCACCAGAACACAGGCACTAGTACCCTCCACCAGGCCTACACAACCCACTGAACCAACCTTAGCCACTGGGGGCAGACACCAAAAACAACGGGAACTACGAACCTGCAGCCTTCAAAAAGGAGACCCCAAACACAGAAAGTTAAGCAAAATGAGAAGACAGAGAAACACACAGCAGATAAAGGAGCAAGGTAAAAACCCACCAGACCAAAAAAATAAAGAGGAAATAGGCAGTCTACCTGAAAGATAATTCAGAGTAACAATAGTAAAGATGATACAAAATCTTGGAAATAGAATGGAGAAAATACAAGAAACGTTTAACAAGGATCTAAAAGAACTAAAGAGCAAACAAACAATGATGAACAACATAAAAAAATGAAAGTTAAAACTCTCTAGAAGGAATCAATAGCAGAATAATTGAGGCTGAAGAACAGATAAGTGACCTGGAACATAAAATAGTGAAAATAACTACTGCACAGCAGAATAAAGAAAAAAGAATGAAAAGTATTGAGGACAGTCTCAGAGACCTCTGGGACATTAAATGCACCAATATTGGAATTATAGGGGTCCCAGAAGAAGAGAAAAAGAAAGGGGCTGAGAAAACATTTGAAGAGATTATAGTGGAAATTTTCCCTAATATGGCAACGGAAGTAGTTAATTGAGTCCAGGAGTGTGGAGAGTCCCATACAGGATAAATCCAAGGAGAAACATGTCAAGACACATATTAATCAAACTATCAAAAATTAAATTCAAAGGAAAAATATTAAAAGCAGCAAGGGAAAAACAACAAATAACATACAAGGGAATCCCCATAAGGTTAACAGCTGGTCTTTCAGCAGAAACTCTGCAAACCAGAAGGGAGTGGCAGGACATATTTAAAGTGATTAAAGGGAAAAACCTACAACCAAGATTACTCTACCCAGCAAGGATCTCATTCAGATTTGACAGAGAAATTAAAAACTTTTACAGACAAGCAAAAGCTAAGAGAATTCAGCACCACCAAACCAGCTTTACAACAAATGCTAAAGGAACTTGTCTAAGCAGGAAACACAAGAAAAGGAAAGACTTACAATAACAAACCCAAAACAATTAAGAAAATGGTAATAGGAATGTACGTACCGATAATTACCATAAATGTAAATGGATTAAATGCTCCAACCAAAAGACATAGACTGGATGAATGGATGCAAAAACACATATATGCTGTCTAAAAGAGACCCACTTCAGACCTAGGGACAGATGCAGATGGAAAGTGAGGGGATGGAAAAAGATACTCCATGCAAATGGAAAACAAAAGAAACCTGGAGAGAGGGAGGGAGGTGCAAGAGGAAAGAAATATGGGGACACATTTATATGTATAACTGATTCACTTTGTCATAAAGCAGAAACTAACACACAATTTTAAAGAAATTATACTCCAATAAAGATGTTAAATAAAAGAAAGCTGGAGTATCAATTCTCATATCAGACCAAGTAGACTTTAACATAAAGACTATTACAAGAGAAGAAGAAGGACATTACATAATGATCAAGGGATCAAACCAAGAATAAGATATAACAATTGTAAATCTTTATGCACCCAATATAGGAGCAACACAATACATAAGGCAAATGCTATCAACCATAAAAGGGGAAATCGACAGTAACACAATAATACTAGGGGACTCGAACACTCCACTTTCACCAATGGACAGATCATCCAAAATGAAAATAAATAAGGAAACACAAGCTTTAAATGATACATTAAACAAGATGGACTTAATTGATATTTATAGGACATTCCATCCCAAAACAACAGAATACACTTCCTTCTCAAGTGCTCATGGAACATTCTCGAGGATAGGTCATATCTTGGGTCACAAATCAAGCGTCGGTAAATTTAAGAAAATTTAAATTGTATCAAGGATCTTTTTCCAACCACAAAGCTATGACACTAGATATCAATTACAGGAAAAAATCTGTAACAAATACAAACACGTGAAGTCTAAACAATACACTACTTAACAACCATGAGATCACTGAAGAAATCAAAGAGGAAATCAAAAAATACCTAGAAACAAAGGACAATGAAAAAACTATGACCCAAAACCTATGGAATGCAGCAAAAGCAGTTCTAAGAGGGAAGTTTATAGCAATACAGTCCTACCTCAGGAAAGAAGAAACATATCAAATAAACAACCTAACCTTACACCTAAAGCAATTAGAGAAAGAAGAGCAAAAACCCCACAAAGTTAACAGAAGGAAAGAAATCATAAAAATCAGATCAGAAATAAATGAAAAAGAAATGAAGGAAACGATAGCAAAGATCAATAAAACTAAAAGCTGGTTCTTTGAGAAGATAAACAAAATTGATAAACCAGTAGCCAGACTCATCAAGAAAAAAAGGGAGAACACTCAAATAAATAGAATTAGAAATGTAAAAGGAGAGGTAACAACTGACACTGCAGAAATAAAAAAGAGAATGAGAGATTACTACAAGCAACTCTATGCCAATAAAATGGAAAATCTGGAAGAAATGGACAAATTCTGAGAAAAGCACAACCTTCCGAGACTGAACCAGGAAGAAATCAGAAATATAAACAGACCAATCACAAGCACTGAAATTGAGACTGTGATTAAAAATCTTCCAACAAACAAAAGCCCAGGACCAGATGGCTTCACAGGAGAATTCTATGCAACATTTAGAGAAGAGCTAACACCTATCCTTCTCAAACTCTTCCTAAAATATAGCAGAGGGAGGAACACTCACAAACTTATTCTATGAGACCACCAACACCCTGATACCAAAACCAGAAAAAGATGTCACAAAGAAAGAAAACTACAGGCCAATGTCACTGATGAACATAGATGCAAAATCCTACCAAAATACTAGCAAACAGAATCCAACAGCACATTAAAAGGATCATACACCATGATCAAGTGGGGTTTATCCCAGGAATGCAAGGATTCTTCAATATATGCAAATCAATGTGAAACACCATATTAACAAATTGAAGAATAAAAACCATAAGATCATCTCGATAGATGCAGATAAACCTTTCAACAAAATTCAATACTCATTTATGATAAAAGCTCTTCAGAAAGTAGGCATAGAGGGAACTTACCTCAACATAATAAAGGCCATATATGACAAACCCACAGCCAACATCGTTTTCAATGGTGAAAAACTGAAAACATTTCCACAAGATCAGGAACAAGACAAGGTTATCCACTGTCAACACTATTATTCAACATAGTTTTGGAACTTTTAGCCACAGCAATCAGAGAAGAAAGAGAAATAAAAGGAATCCAAATCGTAAAAGAAGAAATAAAGCTGTCACTGTTTGCAGATGATATGATACTATACATAGAGAATCCGAAAGATTCTGCCAGAAAACTCCTAGAGCTAATCAATGAATTTGGTAAAGTAGCAGGATCCAAAATTAATGCACAGAAATCTCTAGCATTCTTATACACTAATGATGAAAAATCTGAAAGAGAAATTAAGGAAACACTCCCATTTACCATTGCAACAAAAATAATAAAATATCTAGGAACAAACCTACCTAAGGAGACAGAAGACCTGTATGCAGAAACCTATAAGAGACTGGTGAAAGAAATTAAAGATGATACAAGCAGATGAAGAGATATACCATGTTCTTGGATTGGAAGAATCAACACTGTGAAAATGAATATACTACCCAAAGCAATCTACAGATTCAATGCAAGACTTATCAAACTACCACTGGCATTTTCCACAGAACTAGAACAAAAAATTTCACAATTTGTATGGAAACACAAAAGAGCCCGAGTAGCCAAAGCAATCTTGAGAAAGAAAAATGGAGCTGGAGGAATCAGGCTCTCTGATTTCAGAATATACTACAAAGCTACAGTAATCAAGACAGTATGGTACTGGCACAGAAACAGAAATATAGATAAATGGAACAGGATAGAAAACGCAGAGATATACCCACGTACATATGGTCACCTTATTTGATAAAGGATGCCAGAATATACAATGGAGAAAAGACAGCCTCTTCAATAAGTGGTGTTGGGAAAACTGGACAGCTACATGTAAAAGAATGAAATTAGACCACTCCCTAACACCATACACACAAAAAAGCTCAAAATGGATTAAAGACCTAAATATAAGGCCAGACACTATAAAACTCTTAGAGGAAAACCTAGGCAGAACACTCTATGACATAAGTCACAGCAAGATCTGTTCTGACCCAGCTGCTAGAGAAATGGAAATAAGAACAAAAATTAAAAGATGGGACCTAATGAAACTTCAAACCTTTTGCACAACAAAGGAAACCAGAAACAAGATGAAAAGACAACCCTCAGAATGGGAGAAAATAGTTGCAGATGAAGTAAGTGACAAAGAATTAATCTCCAAAATTTACAAGCAGCTCATGCAGCTCAACGTGAAAAAAACAAACAACCAAATCCAAAAATGGGCAGAAGACCTAAATAGACATGTCTCTAAAGAAGATATACAGATCGCCCACAGACACATGAAAGGATGCTCAACATCACTAACCATTAGAAAAATGCAAATCAAAACTACAATGAAGTATTACCTCACACCAGTTAGAGTGGCCATCATCAAAATATCTACAAACAGTAAATGCTGGAGAGGGTGTGGAGAAAAGGGAACCCTTTTTCACCATTGGTGGGAATGTAAATTGATACAGTGACTATGGAGAACAGCATGGACATTTCTTAGAAAACTAATAATAGAGCTGCTGTACATCCCAGGAATCCCACTACTAGGCATATACCCTGAGAAAACCATAATTCAAAAAGGATCATGTACCACCATGTTCATTTCAGCTCTATATACAATAGCCAGGGCATGGAAGCAACCTAAGTGTCCATCGACAGATGAATGGATAAAGAAGATGTGGCACATATATACAATGGAATATTACTCAGCCATAAAAAGAAGTGAAATTGAGTTATTTGTAGTGAGGTGGATGGACCCAGATTCTGTCATATAGAGTGAAGTAAGTCAGAAAGAGGGAAACAAATACCATATGCTAACACATACTTACGGAAACTAAAAAAGAAAAAAAAAAGGTTCTGAAGAGCGTAGGGGCATCACAGGAATATAGACGTTGATGTAGAGAATGGACTTGTGGACACGGGGAGGGGGAAATGTAAGCTGGGACGAAGTGAGAGAGTGATATGGACTTATATATACTACCAAATGTAAAATAGACAGTGGGAAGCAGCCTCATAGCACAGGGAGATCACCTCAGTGCTTTGTGACCACCTAGAGGGGTGCAATAGGGAGGGTGGGAGGGAGACACAAGAGGGAGGAGATATTGGGATATATGTATATTTATAGCTGATTCACTTTGTTATAAAGCAGAAACTAGCACACCATTGTAAAGCAATTATACTCCAATACAGACGTTAAAAAAATTCCACATATAAGCGATAGGATATTTCTGCTTCTCTGTGTAACTTACCTCACTCATGACAATCACTAGGTCCATCCATGCTGCTGCAAATGACATTATTTCATTCTTTTTTATGGCTGAGCAATATTCCATTGTATATATGTACCACATTTTCTTTATCTATTCTTCTGTCATTGGACATTTAGTTTGTTTCCATGTCTTGGCTATTGTAAACAGTGCTGCAATGAAAATTGGGGTGCATGTATCCTTTCGGACCGTTTTTCTCCAGATATATGCCCAGGAGTGGGATTGCAGGATCATATGGTAGATCCACTCTTAATTTTTTAAGGAACCTCCATACTTTTCTCCATAGTGGCTTTACCAATTTACATTCCCACCAACAGTGTAGCAGGGTTCCCTTTTCTCCACATCCTCTCCAGCAACTATTTTTTGTGGATTTCTTGATGATAGCCCTTCTGACTGGTGTGAGGTGATATCTCATTGTAGCTCTGATTTGCATTTCTCTAATAATTAGTTATATTGAATATCTTTTCATGTGTGTCTTGCCCATCAGTATGTCTTTTGAGAAATGGCTATTTAAGTCTTCTGCCCGTTTTTGGATTGGGTTGTTTGTTTTGATGACATTAAGCCACATGAGCTGTTTGTAGATTTTGGAGACTAATCCACTGTCCGTCAGATCACTTGCAACTATTTTCTCCAATCCTGTGGGTTGTCTTTTCATTTTGTTTATGGTTTCCTTTGCTGTGCAAAAGCTTTTGAGTTCAATTAGGTCCTATTTTTTAATTTTTCTTTTTATTTCCATTACTTGGGTGACAGATTGAAAAAGATTGCTCTGATTTATGTCAGGGAGTGTTCTGCTTATGTTTTCCTCTAAGAGTTTTATACTCTCCAGTCTCACATTTAGGTCGTTAATCCATTTTGAGCTTATTTTTGTCTGTGGTGTTAAAGACTGTTCTGGTTTCATTTTTTTACATGTAGCAGTCCAGTTTTCCCAGCACCATTTGTTGAAGAGACTGTCATCCCTCCATTGTATAGTCTTGCCATCTTTGTCGTAGATTAATTGACCATAGGTGCATGGGTTTATTTCTGGGCTTTCTATCCTGTTCCATTGATGTATAATTTTGATATTGTGTCAGTACCATACTGTTTTGATGATTATAGCTTTGTAGTATAGTCTGAAGTTAGGAAGCCTGATTCCTCCAGTTCCGTTTTTCTTTCTCAAGATTGCTTTGGCTATTCAGGGTCTTTTTTATCTCCGTACAAATTTTAAGATTTTTTGTTCTAGTGCTGTTAAAAATGCCATTGGTGATTTGATATGGATTGCAATGAATCTGTAGATTGCCTTGGGTAGTATAGTCATTTTGACAATATTAATTCTTCTAATAGAAGAACATGGTACATCTTTCCATCTGTTTATATCAGTTTCAATTTCTTTCATTAGCATCTTATAGTTTATCAAGTACAGGTGTTTTGTCTCCTTAGGTAGGTTTATTCTTAGGTATTTTACCATTTTTGATGCGATGGTAAATAAGATTCTTTCTTGAATTTCTCTTTCTGATCATTTGTTGTTAGTATATAGAAATGAAACAGATTTCTCTGTATTAATTTTGTAACCTGCAACTTTACCATATTCATTGATGAGCTCTAGTAGTTTTCTGGTAGCATCTTTAGGATTTTCTAGGTAAAGTATCATGTCATCTGTAAACACTGACAGTTTTACTTCTTTTCCAATTTGGAGTCCTTTTATTTATTTATTTTTCTTCTCTGATAGCTGTAGCTAGGCTTTCCAAAACTATGTTGAGTAAAAGTGGTGAGACTGGACATCCTTGTCTTGTTCCTGATCTTAAAGGAAATGCTTTCAGGCTTTTACTGTTGAGTATGATGTTAGCTGTAGATTTGTTGTATATGGCCTTTATCATATTGAGGAAGGTTCCCTCTATGCCCACTTTCTGGAGAGTTTTTTTTTTTTTTTATCATAAACGGCTGTTGTATTCTGTCAAAAGCTTTTTCTGCATCTAGTGAGATGATCACATGGTTTTCTTCAATTTGCTTATGTGGTGTATCACACTGATTGATTTGCAGATACTGAAAAATTCTTGCATCTCTGGGATAAATCCCACTTAATCATGGTGTATGATCCTTTTAATGTGTTGTTGAATTCGGATTGGTAACATTTTGTTGAGGATTTTTGCATTTATGTTTATAGGGAAGTTTTCGGCTATAATCTCTTCAAATATTTTCTCAGGCCCTTTCTCTTTCTCTTCTTCTTCTGGGACACCTATAATTTGAATGTTGGTTTGTTTGATGTTGTCCCAGAAGTCAGAAGTCTCTGAGTCTGTCCTCAATTCTTTTTATTCTTTTTTCTTTATTCTGTTCCTCAACAGTTAACTCCACCATTCTATCTTCCAGCTCACTTATTTGATCTTCTGCCTCAGTTGTTCTGCTCTTGATTCCTTGTGTGTTTTTCATTTCAATTTTTGTGTTGTTCATCACTGACTGTTCTTTAGATCTTCTAGGTTCTTGTCAAATGTTTCTTGTATTTTCTCCATTTCTTTTCTTAGATCTTGGATCATCTTTATTATCATTACTGTGAATTCTTTTTCAGATAGCTTGCCTATTTCTTCTTCATTTATTTGGTCTTGTGGGATTTTACCTTGCTCCTTTGCCTGCAGCGTATTTCTCTGTTATTTCATTTTGTCTAACCTACTGTGTTTATGGATACCGTCAGGAACACACATGCCAATTAATATTCCCTATACCCGGGCATTCTCTGGTATTCCAGCATCCAGGACTCTATATTCCCACTCCAGAGGCCCAGGACTGACCCCTGATTGGGGAACCAAGATCCCACAAGCCACACAGTGTGAACTGTTAAAATATAGAGAAAAGAAATTAAATAAAGACAAACAAAACAAAACAAGACAAAAAAAACCCCAAAACCAAACAAAAATAAACCACCACAACAACAAAACCCAGACAAACAAAGCTCAGGGCAAATAGCAATAACAGTAGCAAACCAACAGCAGCAACAGCAACATAACACACACTCTCACACACACACACAGAGGAAAGGAAACAAAAAAAACAAGGGAACAGACAACCAAATAAGAGAATTTTAATATGAGAACAGTTGATAAGGATTATGCTAACAAAAACAAAGAATGAAAAATAAAACAGAAATGCAGGCAAGTAAACAACATCAACAATAACAAAGCAAATAAAACATAGAATATACACTTAAAAACAATTGAAAAAAAAGCAAAAGGGAAAAAATATATAAAGTGAAGAACAAAACAAGACAAAAGCCACAGAGCAACAAAAAAGTAAAGGAAAAATATAAAAATAAAAACGTTATATATATTAAGAAAATTACATAAGATAAAAGATAAAAAATAAAAGTAGATAATAAAAAATAAAAATGATAAAAGTAACAACACCAACAACTGAACAAAATGAAACAAACCAACATAGAATATTAGTAATAAGAATATTTTCTTGGGGCCACCTCCCCAGGAGGCCTTCCAATACCTCTAGGTAGGTCTCTGGATCTGTTTTGGACACTGTTGGGCCAGCTCAGACTCTGATCTGGCCTGATTCCCATGTGTATTTGCCCACAACATCCAGTGCTGCAAAGGCTACACTGGTCTCAGATGCTGAAACACTTGTTGTCCATTCAGGTATTCCATAAGCACAGGATTTACCCAGCCGATCTTGGGGATTTAATTCACAGCTTGTGCTGCTGCATAGAAATATTTGCGTTTCTCTTCCTCAGTTGCACTGCCCCTTAGGTTCAGTTTTGTTTTTAACCACACCTCTGCCTGTGTGCTGCCCTCAGGCATCTGATCCTTACCCAGGTGAATGGGAGCGAAAGCAGCGGCTGCTTGGAGCACAATTGGGTACTTCCAGTAGCTGCAGCAGCAGGAGCTGGTGTATGGGAGCATTGTCACCCCCTCCCATGCACCTCTCAACAATGGCACCTTGCATTCCAGGCAGACCTCACTTCCTCTAGGAGCATTCCCAGCCATGTGCCCCCTCATTCCCATCCCTTCTATTGTTTCTGTGCAGCCAATTGCATTTCTCTCCCTGGGTCTGTTCATCCAACCCCATTCTTTAGCCCTCTGACCCTGCCAAATTTGGTGGACTCTCGTCCCGGGCAGGATGCCCAGGGCTCTTTCCCAAGTAGGTTTTGGGGTGGGTGGTGCTCAGGCCTCTGGAGCCTACGCAGGCGGAGGCAACCCCAGCCCAAGGGGTGGGAGTGCCCGCTCAGGTGGGAGCCACTCCTAATGCCTGCAGAGGCCAAAGAAGCTGGTGGGTAGGGAAGGGGGTCATGATTGTGGCTCCACCCCTTGCACCCTGCTCAACAATGACACCTTGCTATGGTGTCTCAGGCTTTTTCCATAGACTTTCCCAGTTGTGGCACCCCTTACTCCTATCCCTTCAGGTTGTCTTTTCAAAGCCAAGAGCTGTCCTTTCCCTGGGTCTGCACTCAGAACCCGTCTTTCCAGCACACAGCTCCCCTTCGCAACAAGTGACTCACGATTCAGGCTAGAATGCACAGAGCTGTGGTATACATCATGTGTGTGGTTCTTATGTTGTCTTGCCTTCCACAGACCGTCTGCTGCATTCTCCTTTGATCCCCTGAAGTTCCTTTTCTGTCCCAGCTGATTTCCCCTCTGTGAGGGAGTCTTTCTTAATGTGGGGATCTCTGCTCAGCTTCAGCTTCCCATCAGGGTTGCTGGTCTCTTTTTTTATTTTTCCTTTCTTTTTTCTTCTTTCTTTCATTCTTTTAGGTGTCTGAAGTCTACTGCTACTGTTCAGCCGGAGCTCTGTGGGAATTGTTCTGTTTGTAGATGTGGTATTTTTGTTTTGTTTTGTTTTTGTTGTTGTTTTTTTGCGGTACGTGGGCCTCTCACTGTTGTGGCCTCTCCCGTTGCGGAGCACGGGCTCCAGACGCGCAGGCTCAGCAGCCATGCCTCATGGGCCCAGCCACTCCATGGCATGTGGGATCTTCCCGGACCGGGGCACGAACCTGTGTCCCCTGCTTGGCAGGTGGACTCTCAACCACTGCGCCACCAGGGGAGCCCCTGTAGATGTGTTTTTGATGAACTTCTGCGAAGCAACAAATTCCACATCCTCCTATTCCGCCATCTTGACTCCTCCCCCCACTTCACCTTCTTGAGCTAATCCTCTATTGTAATGTTTAAAGAGTCCATAAATTACTCACATTTGAGACACAAAGTGTTGACCAGACTAGTATATAGAGGTACAAAGTAGAAACACATCAACGTGGGTATTAAAAAAAATCAGAATGATGAAGACATAAAACTTGTTTAGGAAGATGTTGGAATAATTGGGGGGGGGTAGGTGTTTTTCATTCAAAAATAGTTTATTGAGTGCCCTCTGTGCTAGAAACTGTACTAGGGGATCATGGCCAAGAGGTAGGGAAGGAAGAAGGAAAAGCAGAAATAAGATATTAAGATGAGTAAGACCTCGGGTCCTTCAAGACCATTCAGTCTAAAGGGAAGAGAGGGCTACAGTAGGTAATATTAATTAAGCACTAGTGAGGTTCACATAGATTGCCTCATTCAAGGCTCACAACAACACTAGGGGGTGGGCAATAGTTTTCCCCCATTTTATGGATGAGGACACAGAGGACCACATAGGATGAATGATGCTACTCAGCTAGGTGCCCTTAGGGAATCACACATGGGAGTCAGGGAAACCTTCCAAATGAGGTGTGATTTCATCTGTCACCTAACTTTTAGAATACCAAACACTCCTGATTTTTCTTATTTTTCTTTGCTGCATCCTCGTCTTCTCCCCAACCTATTAATATTGAAATGTTGCAGGGCTCACTCTTTTTTTATTTTTTTAAAGGATTTAAAAAAATTATTTAATTTAATTTATTTATTATTTTTCTTTTTTGGCTGCGTTGGGTCTTAGCTGCGGCATGCAGGATCTTTGTGGAGGCATGCTGGATCTTTTGTTGTGGTGAGCGGGCTCTTTGTTGTGGTGTGTGGGTTTTCTCTCTGTAGTTGTGGCACACAGGCTCCAGGATGTGTGGGCTCTGGAGTTGTGATGCATGGGTTCCAGAGTGCATGGGCTCTGTAGTTTGCAGCATGTGGGCTCTAGTTGAGGTGCGTGAACTCAGTAGTTGTGGCATGCAGGCTTAGTTGCCTTGCAGCATGTGGGATCTTAGTTCTGTGACCAGAGATCAAACCTGTGTCCCCTGTATTGTAAGGTGGATTCTTTACAACTGGACCACCAGTGAAGTCCCCAGGGCTCACTCCTTGAATCACTCTTTTCTTCTCTAACTAGAACAATCATTTGTTTGGTGCTCTCATCCAGTCTGAGGCTTTAGATACCATCTATATTCCAGTGACTCCCAAATTTATAACTCCAGCCCAGAACTGTCTCTTGAACTCCAGATCCAAATATCCAACTGCCTACTTATGTTCTCTACTTGAATGTCAATAGACATCTCAAATTTAGCATGTTCAAAATTGAACTCCTGATCATCCTCCCCACATCTGCTCTAACCACAGTTTCTATTATCCCAGTTATTCAAGCCCAAATATTGGATTCATTCTTAACACCTCTCTCTCTCCCACCCATGTCCAAATTCATAGGAAATCCAATTGGTTCTACCAACAAAATACATCCAGAAGCCCACCATTTTCCACCACCTGAACTGATATCACCTTGCTTTGAACCAACATCATCTCTCACTTGGATTATTGCAAAAAGCTCTTAACTGATTTTTCTGCTCCCACCCTTGCCCCTTTCCCCAAGCCTATTTTTCACACAGCAACCAGATTGATAAAACATTAAATTATATCATATTAAAACATTAAATAGCACATTATTTCTCTTATCAAATTCCTGCAATGTTATTCAGAGTAAGACCCAAAATTATTATAATATTTTACAAGGTAGCATCTAACTGGCTTCCCTTTCCTCTTAGCTGTCTAGCCTCCCTCCTTCTGTTCTGTCTCTGATTCATTTGGCTCTGGCAGTAGTGACCTTGCTGTTTCTCCCATGTGCCATGTCAATCACACTTCCATTTTAGGGCCTTTCTATAATTCTTCCCTCTGCGTGGAACACTATGTCCCCAGGTATTCACTTGGCTAATTTCCTCAGCTACATCAGGTCTTTACTCAACTTGCACCTTTTCAATGAAGTCAACCATGATCACCCTATTTAATACTGCACCCTGACTACCTTTCCACAAGCACTCCTCATCTCTACTAGACTTTTTATTTTTCCTTTCATAGCACTTATTGCCTTATAACATACAATATATATTTTACTCATTTAAATTTAATTTTTATTGTGTATCTCCCCCTGCAAAATATAAGCCCCTACTTCAGACAGGGATCTTGTTCTGTCACATTCAGTGATTTATCCTAAGTGCCTAGAAAAGCACCTGGCATGTGGTAAGCATTCAGGAGATAATTGTTGCATAAAAAATTTTAGTTTGGTGTGATCCTTCCAGAAGATTTCTTATGAACTTATATACATATGTACAGATCCAGAGAAATAATAATAGCAATTGTGTATGCTTTTATAGCTCATACATGAATTTCAAGACAATTCAGGTGTCACTTCCTACCAGCCTGGATTGAGTACCTGTTGTTAAAATTCCCCTCAATCGTAGCACTTAGTGCACTATTTAGTAATTGTCTAATTACTCGTCTGTCTCCCTCATTAGACTATGAGCTCCTTGAGAATAGGAACCATGGTTTATTCATCTCTGTATCCCCAGGAGATGACATATCAGACACATAATATATGTTGAATGGATACATGTATGAATGAATAACTCTTTGTCTGCAAGAAGGGTAATTCTGGGCTTCCCTGGTGGCGCAGTGGTTGGGGGTCCGCCTGCCGATGCAGGGCACGCGGGTTCGTGCCCCGGTCCGGGAGGATCCCACATGCTGCAGAGCGGCTGTGCCTGTGGGCCATGGCCGCTGAGCCTGCGCGTCCGGAGCCTGTTGCTCCGTGGTGGGAGAGGCCACGACAGTGAGAGGCCCGCGTACTGCAAAAAAAAAAAGAAGGGTAATTCCACTTTCTCAGTACTGTAGTACTCTATTATAGAGTGTGTCAAGCTTAATATGTAAAATATATGAAAATTCAGCTTTACTCAAAAGATGTAACAATTGCTTCAAAAGTAGTTAATTTGCAAAATTATTCACAAGAGAGTTTTGTCTGAATGTCAAGTGCCTTTAGTGCAGAATAACAGAAGTTTTGCCATAATAAGGCAAACGTATCCACTCTTCAGCTCATGATTGTTACTTGGCAGAGGCATGAATAATAGTGTGTCTGAAGGTAAGGTTATACCCCTGATGTGGTTCTCAAAATGTAAGAATTACAGGCCACCCCCACCCCAGCATTGAAGTTTCTCTTAATAACATGTTATGGAGAAGTGGAAGTTAACTAAAATTTACTGATTCCATTATGTGCTAGATACATTCCATATGTTAATCTTATTTAATCCTAAAAAAAAAAAAACTCTTGGAGGAAGATGCTGCTATTTCTATCTTATAGATGAGAATGTTGAGCTCAGAGTGATATTTTATCTATGATGACACATAGAGCCAGGATAAAGGTAAAATGTAGGCTTAATATTAAATGTCTTTGCCCTAGTCAATTACCATATTCTAGACTGACTATTCAAACAGTCTTGTCAAGCTGGAGGTATGACCTAAAGTAGGATAGTGTTAATAGTCCTGTTCTAGACCATAGATTGGTCATAAGACAGGGGTATAAATATAGGCAGAGGATTTTCACAGGGGGAAAGTAAGTCAGACAGAGAAAGACCAATACCATATGATCTCACTTATTATGTGGAATCTTTTAAAAATACCTGAACTCATAGATACAAAGAACAGATGGTGGTTTCCAGAGGCAGGGTTCGGGGTGGGCCAAATGGGTAAAGGTAGCCAAAAATACAAACTTTCTGTTATAAAATAAATGAGACCTGGGAATATAATGTACAGCATGGTGATAGGGTCATAAATATAGGCAGAGGATTTTCACAGGAAGTTATTGGTGAGAAACAGCCAATATGCTGGCAGAGTGGGAAAGAGAAGTTGTTAGGGTAAAGCTGTAACCAAAGAAGCAGAAGAGAGAGAGAGGAAAGTTAGCAGCTGCCTCAGATACAGCTGTTATGATGATACTGAAAGAAGTTTGCTGCCAAGCGTTGTTTATGAATTGTGGCTTACAGTATCTCATTACTGTGTTCAATTTGAATGTTCTTAAACATTGAGGTAAAGGAGTTGTGGGGCACAGGCTGTGTCTCCTGTAATGCTAGATTTCTTTCTTTTTATTTTGAAAAAATTTTTTATTGTGCTAAAATATATATAAAACATAGAATTTGCCATTTTAAATGTATAACTCAGGGGCATTAATTATAGTTAGAATGTTGTACAACAATTACTGCTAACTATTTCCAAAGCTTTTTCATCACCCCAAATAGAAACTCTGCATTCATTAGGTCTAACTCTGCATTTTCCCTCTCCTCCCTGCCCCAGTAACCTCTAATCTACTTTATGTGTTTTGTGTCTGGTTTATTTCACTTAGCATAATGTTTTCAAGTTTCATCCATATTGTAGCATATATCAGAATGTTATTTTTTTCTACAGTTGAATTATATTCCATTGCACGTATATACCACATTTTATTTATCCATTCATCTATTGATGGACACTTGGGTTGTTTCCACCTTGTAGCTATTGTGAATAGTGCTGCAATGAACACTGGCATAAAAGTACCTGTTTAAGTTTCTATTTTCAATTCTTTTTGGGATATACCTAGGAGAGGAATTTCTAGGTCTTATGGTAATTCTATGTTAACATTTTTGAGAAACTGCCAAATTGTTTTCCACAGTGGCTGCACCATTTTACATTCCCACCAGCAAGGTTTGAGGGTTCCAATTTCTCTGCAGCCTTGCCAACACTTGTTATTTTCCTTTTTAAAAAAAATTGTAGATGTGAAGTGGTATGAATGGTATCTCACTGTGGTTTTAATTTGCATTTCCCTAATGACTAATGATGTTGGGCTTATTGGCCATTTGTATATCTTCTTTGGAGAAACATCTCTTCAAGTCGTTTGCATAAGTGACTTCAATTGATTGGGTTGTTCTTTTGTTGTTGAGTTGTAGGAGTTCTTTATTCTGGATATTAAACTTTATTGGATATGTGATTTGCAAATATTTTCTACCATTCTGTAAGTTGTCCTTTCACTTTTTTGATAGCATTCTTTATGCACAAAAGTTTAAAAATTTTGATAGAGTCTGATTTATCTATTTTTTCTTTTGTTGCTCATACTGTTGGTGTTATATTTAAGAATCCATTGCCAAATCCAAAGTTATTAAGTTTACCCTTACGTTTTCTTTAGTGAGTTTTCTGATATTGGCTCTTATATTTAGGTAATTGATCAATTTCTGGTTAATTTTTGTATATGTGTGAAGTGGGGCCCAAATTCATTCTTTTGTATGCGTAAATCAGTTGTCTCTGTACTATTTGTTGAAAGAACTTGTCTCCACTGAATGGACTTGTCAAAAATTAATTTGTCATAAATGTATGGGTTTATTTCTGGACCCTCAATTTTAGTCCATTGGTCCACATTTCTATCCTTTGCCAGCACCATACTGGTTTATTTTTTATGTGAATCATATCTCAATTTTTTAATTGAATAAATTTGACATGTAACGTATAAATTTAAGGTGTACAGCTATGTTACTTTGGTACATTTATATATTGTAATATGATTGCCAAGGTAGCTATATTTATCATGTTATGTACTATAGTACAATATTATTGTCTATATTCATTATACTGTGCATTAGATGTCTATGATTCATTTACCATTCCTTATAAGTTTGTACCCTTAAACACCATCACTGTTAACCCCCATTCCCCGGTAACCAACATTTTACTCTGTTTTTAATAGGTTTCATTTTTTAAGATTCCACATACAAGTGATATCATACTGTTTTGGTTATTGTAGCTTACTATGTTTTGAAGTAGGGAAGTGTGGGTCCTCCAACTTTGTTCTTTTTCAAGATTATTTCCTCTATTTGAGGCCCCTTGAAATTCTATATGAATTTGCAGATTGTTTTTTTCATTTCTGCAAAACAGGCTGATGGAATTTTGATACGGATTGTGTTGAATCTGTAGATCGCTTTGGATAGCAATAACGTCTTTAACAATATTAAGTTTTCAATTCATAAACACAGAATATCTTTCCATTTATTTAGGTCTTTAATTTCTTTCAGCAGTGTTTTGTAATTTTCAGTGTGTAAGTCTTTCACCTCCTTGATTAAATTTCTTCTGAGATATCTTATTCTTTTAGATGCTATTGTAAATGGAATTGGACTTTCTTAATATCTTTTTTATTGAGATATAATTGATATATAGAACTATATTAGTTTCAGGTGTACAACAATAGTGATTCTATTCATATATATTGCAAAATGATAACCACAATAAGTCTAGTTAACATCCATCACTACACATGGTTACAAATTTTTTTCTTGTGATGAGAACTTTTAAGATTTACTCTCTTAGCAACTTTCAAATATGCAATACAGTATTATTAACTATAGTCACCATTCTGTACATTATATTCCCAGGTCTTATTTATTTTATAACAGAAAGTTTGTATTTTTGGCTACCTTTACCTATTTTGACCACCCCGACCCCTGCCTCTGGCAACCACCATCTGTTCTTTGTATCTATGAGTTTAGGTATTTTTAAAAGATTCCACATAATAAGTGAGATCATATGGTATTGGTCTTTCTCTGTCTGACTTACTTAACTTAGCATAATACCCTCAAGGTCCATCCATGTTGTTGCAAATTGCAAGAGTTCCTTCCTTTTCATGGCTCAATAATATTCCATTGTGTGTGTGTGTGTGTGTGTGTGTGTGTGTGTGTGTATGATGTTTTCTTTATAAATTTACCTACCAATGAACACTTAGGTTATTTCCATATCTTGTCTATTATAAATAATTTTGCAGTGAACATGGGGGTGCATATATCTTTTGGAGTTAGTGTTTTCATTTCCTTCAGATAAATATCCAGGAATGGAATTGCTAGATCATCTATCAGCTCTACTTTTATTCTTTTGAGGAATCTCCATACTGTTTTCCACAGTGGCTGCACCAATTTAAATTCCCACCAACGTTGCACAAGAATTCTCTTTTCTCCACATCCTTGTCAACACTCTATTTCTTGTCTTTTGGATAATATCCATTCTAACGGGTGTGAGCTGATATCTCATTGTGGTTTTGAGTTGCATTTCCCTGATGACTGGGATATTGAGCACCTTTTCATGTACATGTTGGCTGCCTGTATGTCTTCTTTGGGAAATGCCTATTCAGATCATCTGCCTACGTTTTAATCAGATTTTATTTTTTGCTATTGAGTTGTATAAATTCTTTATATGTTTTGGATGTTAACCTCTTATCAGATGAGTTGCAAATATTTTCTACCATTCTGTAGGTTGCTTTTTCATTTTGTTTATGGTTTCCTTTGCTGTGCAGAAATTTTTTAGTGTGAGGAAGTTCCACTTGTCTAGTTTTGCTTTTGTTACCTTTGTGTTTGGTGTCAAATCCAAACAATCATCACCAAGACTGATGTCAAAGAGCTTATCACCTATCCTTTCTTCTAGGAGTTTTATGGTTTCAATTCTTGCATTCAAGTGTTTAACCAATTTTGAGTTAAATTTTTTGTAAAGTGTAAAATAGTGGTCCAGTTTCATTCTTTTGCATGTGACTGTCCTGTTTTCCCAACACCATTTATTGAAGAGACTATCCTTTCCCCATTGTATATTCTTGACTCCTTTGCTGTAAATTGTAATATATATGTGGGTTTATTTTCTGGGCTCTTTAGCCTGTTTCATTGATCTATGTGTCTGTTTTTATGCCAGTACCATACTGTTTTGACTACTATAGCTTTGTAATATAGTTGAACTCAAGAGGCATGAAGCCTCCAGCTTTGACCTTTCTCATGATTATTTTGGCTATTTGGGGTCATTTGTGGTTCCATAAAAATATTAGGATTTTTTTGTTCTAGGTCTGTGAAAAATGTCAGAATTTTGATTGGGAATGCATTGAATCTGCAGATTGCTTTAAGTAATGTGGATATTTTCACATTGCTATTTCTTCTAGTCCATGAGCATGGAATATCTTTCCATGTATTTGTGTCTTCTTCAATTCTTTTAACAATGTCTTATATTTTTCAGTATAGAGATCTTTCACCTCCTTGGTTAAATTTATTCCTAGGTATTTTATTCTTTTTGTTGCAATTATAAATGGGATTGTTTTCTTAATCTCTCTTTCTGATAGTTCATTAGTGTATAGAAACACAACAGATTTTTTTAAAGATTTTTTTTGATGTAGACCATTTTTAAAGACTTTATTGAATTTGTTACAACATTGCTTCTGTTTTATGTTTTCGTTTTTTGGCCATAAGGCATGTGGGATCTTAGCTCCCCAACCAGGGATTGAACCTGCACCCCCTGCATTGGAAGGCAAAGTCTTAACTACTGGACCACCAAGAAAGTCCCCACAACAGGTTTTTGTATATTGAGTTTGTACCCTGCAACATTACTGTATTTGTTATTTCTGAAATATTTTTGGAATCTTTAGGGTTTTCTATACATAGTATCATATCATCTGCAAATAGTGACAATTTGACTTCTTCCTTTCCAATTTGGATGCCTTTTATTTATTTTTTCTTGCCTGATTGGACTGGCTAGTACTTCCAATACCATGTTGAATAAGAATGGTGAGAGTGGGCATCCTTGTCTTGTTTCTGATCTTAGAGGGATAGCTTTCAGCTTTTCACCATTGAGTATGATGTTAGCTGTGGGTTTGTCATATATTGCCTTTGTTATGTTGAGGTACATTCCTTCTATATCTATTTTATTGATAGTTTTTTTAAATCATAAGTGGGTTTTGAATCATTTCAAATGCTTTTTCTGCATCCATTGAGATGATTATATGATTTTTATTCTTCATTTTATTAGTGTGGTTTATCACATTGATTGATTTGCAGATGTTGATCCACCCTCGCATCCTTGGAATAAATCCCACTTGATCATGGTGTATGATCCTTTTAATGTATTGTTGTATTCAGTTTGCTAATATTTTGTTGAGGATTTTTGCATTTACGTTCATCAGATATATTGGCTTGTAATTTTCTTTTTTGTGTTGTCCTTGTCTGGTTCTGGTATCACAGTAATGTTGGTCTTATAAGATGAGTTTGGCAACATTCCCTCCTTTTCAATTTTTTGGAAGAGTTTTAGGATAGGTTTTAAATCTTCTCTGAATGTTTTGTAGAATTCACCTGTAAAGTTGTCTAATTCTGGAATTTCATTTTTTGGGAAGTTATTGATTACTGTTTCAATCTCCTTAGTAGTGATTTGTCTATTCAAGTTTTCTATTTCTTCATGATTCAGTCTTGGAAGATTATATGATTCTACGACTTTATCCATTTCTTCTAGCTTGTCCAATTTGTCAGCAAATAGATTTTCTTATAATCCTTTTATTTCTGTTTTATCTGCTATAATTTATCCTCATTTGTTTCTGATTTTATTTATCTGAGTCTTCTCTCCTTTTTTCTTAGTGAGTCCAGCTACAGTTTGTCAATTTTGTTTATCTTTCCAAAAAACCAGCTATTAGTTTCACTGACTTTTCTATTTTTTATTAGAAACAACATTTATTTCCACTGAAGTGGTGGGGAGGAGGGTGTGGGGAAGAAGCCAGGGTCTTAATCACCTCCACTGCATTCAGGTTTGTTGGATTCGTGGGTGCTGCCACTGCAGGGGTCGGGGGGCTGGGCGCAAGAGTCATAGGCTCTGTTTTGGCTGGAGGGATTGGGGTCGTGTGTCCTGCCACAGCTGCAGCTCAGTTACCTTTAGCTGCTGGTGCTGCTGCAGCTGGCAGGCTGGAGTCATGTGTGCCACCTCCTCTGCTACTACTGAGTTCTCTGTGGCTTCAGGCTCAGCCAAGGCAGCTGGGGGACTGGAATAACGGACACTGCCCCTAACGTCTCCCTGGTTCTGCATCCTCTATGTGTTCCAGTCCGCTCACCTTCAGACATACAGGTATGTCTCCTGGTGTGTGGGTAGAGAAACTTTTGTTGAGTTATGGATGTTTTACTAATTGTAGATTGAAGGGGAGAGACGAAGAAAGCATGTCATGCTGCCATGATGCTGATGTCACTCCAGAACAAAGGTTTAAGATAAGCAAATAGGCCACTTTCACAGAAGTTTTGGGTGCTTTTCAGTTGCTGCCTCTGCTGTGGACACTACGATGGTTGGGTCTGCATGAACCCTTTAAGAATTGTTTCTCAGATCACTATAGCCTTGTGTGTCTTGTGGAGGTGAGCCCTGTTGTCTTTCAAAGTGAGATGTTTTGGGGCCTTGTTTCTTAGGTGCAGGTCTTAAACATTAGGATGCCAGATGTGGATTTCAAACCCTTCTCTCCTCAAGGAGAAGTTTGGGATTGTGAATTCCTTCTTGATTGTGGGTTACCTTGATGGGAGTAAGGTTTATGGTGAGACTGTGTCTCAGCCTCTCATACCCATTTTAATGTGGATTTTTTTCTCATTCACCTGATGTGTAGGAGTTGTCCAGCTAGTTTTTGAGTTTCTTTTCAGAGGCAATTGTTCTGTATGTAGCTGTAGATTCAGTGTATCCATAGGAGGAGGCGAGTTTAGGATCCTCCTATGTTGCCATCTTGAACTAGAACCCTGAAATACTTTCTGAAACTTTTCTTCCTGCTTTGTCACATGATAGTGTTTATGATAACTTTTGTGTTCTTAAATAACATCCTGATAAGAATTTTCTAGCTGAATACGTTAAGGGGAAACTTTCTGGAAGTCAAAGATACTAGAATGTATGTAAAGATTATGGTAATTTGAAAAAGAAAAAAGCTGGAGGCATAACCCTCCCAGAATTCAGACAAAACTACAAAGCTACAGTAATCGAAACAGCGTGGTATTGGCACAGAAACAGGCATATGGATGCATGGAGCAGAAGAGAGAACACAGAAATAAACCCATACACCTATGGTCAATTGATCTATGAAAAAGGAAGCAAGAATATACAATGGAGAAAGACAGTCTCTTCAAGTGGTGTTGGCAAAGCTGGACAGCCACATGTAAATCAATGAAGTTAGAACACTCCTTCCCACTATATACAAAAATAAACACAAAATGGCTTAAAGACAAATATAAGGCATTACACCATAAAACTCCTAAAAGAGAACATAGGCAAAACATTCTCTGACATAAACAGTAGCAATGTTTTCTTAAGTCAGTCTCCCAAGGCAAAAAAATAAATAAATAAAAGCAAAAATAAACAAATGGGACCTAATCAAACTTAAAAGCTTTTTCACAACAAAGGAAACCATAACAAAATGAAAAGACAGCTTACAGAATGGAAGAAAATATTTGCAAATGATGCAACTGATAAGGGCTTAATTTCCAAAATATACAAACAGCTCATATAGCTCAATATAAAAAAACAAACAACCCAATCAAAAAATGGGCAGAAGACCTAAATAGACATGTCTCCAAAGAAGACATACAGATGGCCAAGAGGCACATGAAAATATGCTCAACATCCCTAATTATTAGAGAAATGCAAATCAAAACTACAATGAGGTATCACCTCACACCAGTCAGAATGGCCACCAGCAAAAAGTGTACAAATAATTAATGCTGGAGAGGGCATGGAGAAAAGGAAACCCTTGTACACTGTTGGTGGGAATGCAAATTGGTGCAACCACTATGGAAAACAGTATGGAAGTTCCTTGAAAAACTAAAAATAGAGCTACCATATGATACAGCAATCCCACTCCTGAGCACATTTCTGGAGAATACTATAATTTGAAAAGATACATGCACCCCAATGGTCATTGCAGCACTATTTACAATAGCTAGGACATGGAAGTAACCTAAGTTTCCATAAACAGATGAATGGATAAAGAAGATGTGGTATACATATACAATGGAATATTACTCAGCCATAAAAATAAATGAAATAATGCCATTTGCAACACCATGGATGGACCTAGAGATTATCATACTAAGTAAAGTAAGTCAGAGAAAGACAAATATCATACGATATCAATTATATATGGAATCTTAAAAATGATACAAATGAACATATTTACAGTACAGAAAGGCTCACAGACATAGAAAACAGACCTATGGTTACCAGTGGGGAAAGAGGGGAGAGGGATAAATTAGGAATTTAGGATTAAGAGATACTATTGTTATATATAAAATAGATAAACAACAAGGTTTTACTGTATAGCACAGGGAACTATATTAAAAATCTTATAATAACCTATAATGGAAAAGAATCTGAAAAACAATACATATATATGTATATATAACTGAATCACTCTTCTGTCTACCAGAAACTAACACAACATTGTAAATCTACTATACTTTGATAAAAAGCTTATGGTACTTCAAATATCAGCAATAAACACAAAAATGCAAATCTGCATGGCCAAATTCTGAGCAATGATGCAGAGATCATTTTTGCTGATAGTGCTTGAATACTAGAAAAGTCGTTGATGATCAATAAGACCACAGTATTCCAAATGAATTATTCTGAGATATGCCAACAGATGTCAAGAATTTCCTCGTGATTTTCTGAATTATTTATTTGTAATTATACCAAACTTCTTAATTCTCATATTAAGCCTCATTTTCTTCTGAAAATATGTTCAATCCAGTCACAATTTCTTGCATGTTTCTTCATTTTCTAATGAGGTATAGTTGATGTATGATATTATACAAGTTTCAGGTGTACCACATAGTGATTCAATATTTTAATAGATTATAATCCATTTAAAGTTATTATAAAATATCACCTATATTTCCCATGTTGTACAATATATCCTTGTAGCTTATTTATTTTATACATCGTAGTTTGTACCTCTTATTCCCCTACACCTATCTTGCCCTTCCCCCCTTCCTTCCCCCACTGGTAACTAGTAGTTTGTTCTCTATATCTCTTTGTCTCTTGGAGCCTCTTGATTTCCCACGTTTTTGAAGCAGTACCCAGTTGTTCTTAATAAATATGAAAGCCTAGTGTCAATGCATCACCCTACCAGTACTGGTGCTACCAAGGCCTTTAATCCCCAGAAGTCTCTTGTGCAAGAGACAAAGACCTCCAAGGGACATAAACAGCTTTGTCTGGGCCAACAGGCCTGGCCTTAGGCCTTTGAAGAAGGAGACTGGTGGCAATTTTCTATTATTTCCAAGAGACTTATTGAGTGAAAAAGTTCTTTCTTCTCCATCTCTGTTTCCAAGTGCTGCAGTGGACTATAACCTCTAAGAAACTCCTCTCCTCAGCAGTATATATTCCAGAAAATGTGCTTTCATTCTGCTTCCCCTTCTTACATTCAGCCAACCACATCCTCTCAGAAGTCAATCACCTGATTCGATTTGTTTTCTCATAAGTATTCTATACCCTCTCCCCAACCAAGTAAATAAATCTTTATAATCCCTGTGAGGTTACATCCTCCCTGTTCTCTAATGGGAATGACAGATTGACTCTTGCAAACATTTAAAATGCAGGGTTCTGGTCAATTATCTGTTTTTCATTCCTAGGGAAACCCCAAATAGGAATGCTCTATGTATATGGTACCTTGCTAAGTCATACCAAGAACAGTTTATCAGTCATGTCAGGAACAATGGGAACACAAGATAGAGATTGTGCTCTTACTTTTTCTTTTTGTAACATCTTTACTGGAGTATAATTGCTTTAGAAAGGTGTGTTAGTTTCTGCTTTATAAAAAAGTGAGGGATTGGAACCAAGATTGTGGAGTAGAAGGACGTGCTCTCACTCCCTCTTGCAAGAACACCAGAATCACAGCTAGCTGCTGCACAATCATCGACAGGAAGACACTGGAACTCACCAAAAAAGATACCCCACATTCAAAGACAAAGGAGAAGCCACAATGAGATGGTAGGAGGGGCGTAATCACAGTAAAATAAAATCCCATAATAGCTGGGTGGGTGACTCACAGACTGGAGAACACTTGTACCACAGAAGTCCACCCACTGGAGTGAAGGTTCTGAGCCCCACATCAGGCTTCCCAACCTGGGGGTCCGGCAACAGGAGGAGGAATTCGTAGAGAATCAGACTTTGAAGCCTACTGGGATTTGATGACAAGACTTTGCCAGAAGTGGGGGAACAAGAGACTCCACTTTTGGAGGGCACACACAAAGTAGTGTGTGCATCAGGACCCAGGGAAAGGAGCAATGACCCCGGGGGTGGGGCTGTGGCTCACCGTGGGGACAAGGGCACTGGCAGCAGAAGTTCTGGGAAGTACTCCTTGGTGTGAGCCCTCCCAGAATATGTCATTAACCCCACCAAAGAGCCCAGGTAGGCTCCAGTGTTGGGTTGCTTCAGGCCAAACAACCAACAAGTAGGGAACACAGCCCCACCCATTAGCAGTCAAGCTGATTAAAGTTTTACTGAGCTCTGCCCACCAGGACAACAGTCAGCTCTACTCACCAACAGTCGGTCCCATCAGGAAACTTGCATAAGCCTCTTAGATAGCCTCATCCACCAGAGGGCAGACAGCAGAAGCAAGAAGAACTACAATCCTGCGGCCTGTGGAACAAAAACAACATTCACAGAAAGATAGACACGATGAAAAGGCAGAGGGCTATGTACCAGATGAAGGAACAAGATAACACCCCAGAAAAACAACTAAATGAAGTGGAGATAGGCAACCTTCCAGAAAAAACATGCAGAATAATGATAGTGAAGATGATCCAGGACCTCAGAAAAAGAATAGAGGCAAAGATCGAGAAGATGCAAGAAACATTTAACAAAGACCTAGAAAAATTAAAGAACAAACAGAGATGAACAATACAATAACTGAAATGAAAACTACACTAGAAGGAATCAATGGCAGAAGAAAGAATAAGTGACCTAGGAAGACAGAATGGTGGAATTCACTGCTGCAGAACAGAATAAAGAAAAAAGAATGAAAAGAAATGAAGACAGCCTAAGAGACCTCTGGGACAACATTAAACACAACAACATTCACATTATAGGGGTCCCAGAAGGAGAAGAGAGAGAGAAAGGACCAGAGAAAATATTTGAAGAGATTATAGTCGAAAACTTCCCTCACTTGGGAAAGGAAATAGCCACCCAAGTCCAGGAAATGCAGAGAGTCCCATACAGGATAAACCCAAGGATAAACACGCAGAGACACATAGTAATCAAATTGGCAAAAATTAAAGACAAAGAAAAATTATTGAAAGCAGCAAGGGAAAAACTACAAATAACATACAAGGGAACTCCCATAAGGTTAACAGTTGATTTCTCAGCAGAAACTCCACAGGCCAGAAGGGAGTGACATGATATATTTAAAGTGGTGAAAGGGAAGAACCTACAACCAAGATTACTCTAGCTGGCAAGGATCTCATTCAGATTCGAAGGAGAAATCAAAAGCTTTACAGGCAAGCAAAAGCTAAGAGAATTCAGCACCACCAGCAAACCAGCTCTACAACAAATGCTACAGGAACTTTTCTAAGTGGGAAACACAGGAGAAGAAAATGACCTACAAAAACAAACCCAAGACAATTAACAAAATGGTCATAGGAACGTACATATCGAGAATTACCTTAAACATGAATGGATTAAATGCTCCAACCAAAAGACACAGGCTTGCTGAATGGATATGAAAATAATTCCCATATATATGCTGTCTACAAGAGACCCACTTCAGACCTAGGGACACATACAGACTGAAAGCGAGGGATGGAAAATTATATTCCATGCAAATGGAAATCAAACGAAAGTTGGAGTAGCAATACTTATATCAGATAAAATAGACTTTAAAATAAAGAATGTTACAAGAGACAAGGAAGGATACTACATAATGATCAAGGGATCAATCCAAGAAGAAGATATAAAAATTATAAATATATATGCACCTGACATAGGAGCAGGTCAATGCATAAGGCAAGTGCTAACAGCTATAAAAGAGGATATCGACAGGAACACAATAATAGTGGGGGACTTTAACACCTCTCTTACACCAATGGACGGATCATCCAAAATGAAAATAAATAAGGAAACAGAAGCTGTAAATGACACAATAGACCAGATAGATTTAATTGATACTTATAGGACATTCCATCCTAAAACAACAGATTACATTTTCTTCTCAAGTGTGCATGGAACATTCTCCAAAATAGATCACATTTTGGGTTACAAATCAAGCCTTAGTAAATTTAAGAAAATTGAAATCATATCAAGCATCTTTTCTGACCACAATGCTATGAGGCTAGAAATGAATTACAGGGGAAAAAACGTAAAAACACAAACATATGGAGGCTAAACAATACATTGCTAAATAACCAAGAAATGACTGAAGAAATCAAACAGGAAATCAAAAAATACCTAGTGACAAATGAGAATGAAAACACGATGATCCAAAACCTATGGGATGCAGCAAAAGCAGTTCTAAGAGGGAAGTTTATAGCTCTAAAAGCCTACCTCAAGCAACAAGAAAAATCTCAAATAAACAATCTAACCTTACACCTAAAGGAACTAGAGAAAGAAGAACAAACAAATGCCAAAGTTAGCAGAAGGAAAGAAATCATAAAGATCAGAACAGAAATAAATGAAATAGAAACAAAGAAAACAATAGCACACATCAATAAAACTAAAAGCTGGTTCTTTGAGAAGATAAACAAAATTGATAAACCATTAGACAGAGTCATCAAGAAAAAGACGGAGAGGACTCAAATCAATAAAATTAGAAATGAAAAAGGAGAAGTTACAACAGAGAGGACAGAAACACAAAGCTTCCTAAGAGACAAGCAACTTTATGCCAATAAAATGGACAACCTGGAAGATATGGACAGATTCTTAGAAAGGTATAACCTTCTAAGACTGAACCAGGAAGAAATAGAAAATATGAACGGACAAGTCACAAGTAATGAAATTGAAACTGTGATTAAAAACCTTCCAACAAACAAAAGTCCAGGACCAGATGGCTTCATAGGTGAATTCTATGAAACATTTCGAGAAGAGCTAACATCCGTCCTTCTCAAACTCTTCCAAAAAATTGCAGAGGAAGGAACACACCCATACTCATTCTATGAGGCCACCATCACCCTAATACCAAAACCAGACTAAGATACTACAAAAAAAGAAAATTACAGACCAATATCCCTGATGAATATAGATGCAAAAATCCTCAACAAAATACAAGCAAACAGGACCAACAACACATTAAAAGGATCATACACCATGATCAAGTGGGATTTATCCCAAGGATGCAAGGATTGTTCAATACACGCAAACCAATCAATGTGATACACCATATTAACAAGTTGAAGAATAAAAACCATACGACCATCTCAATAGATGCAGAAAAATCTTTTGACAAAATTCAACACCATTTATGAGAAAAACTCTCCAGAAAGTGGGCATAGAGGGAACCTACCTCAACATAATAAAGGCCATATATGACAAACCCACAGCAAACATCATGCTCAATGGTGAAAAACTGAAAGTATTTCCTCTCAGATCAGGAAGAAGACAACGATGTCCACTCTCGCCACTATTATTCAACATAGTTTTGGAAGTCCTAGCCACAGCCAACAGAGAAGAAAAGATATAAAAGGAATACAAATTGGAAAAGAAGAAGTAAAACTGTCACTGTTGGCAGATGACATGACACTATATAGAGAGAATCCTAAAGATGCTACCAGAAAACTAGTAGAGCTAATCAATGAATTTGGTAAAGTTGCAGGATACAAAATTAATGCACAGAAATCTCTGGCATGGTTATACAGTAATGATAAAAAACCTGAAAGAGAAATTAAGGAAACACTTCCATTTACCATTGCAACAAAAAGAATAAAATATCTAGGAATAAACCTACCTAAGGAGACAAAAGACCTGTATGCCGAAAATTATAAGACACTGATGAAAGAATTAAAGATGACACAAACAGATGGAGAGATATACCATGTTCTTGGATTGGAAGAATCAACATTGTGAAAATGACTCTACTACCCAAAGCAATCTACAGATTCAATGCAATCCCTATCAAACTACCACGGGCATTTTTCACAGAACTAGAGCAAAAAATTTCACAATTTGTATGGAAACACAAAAGACCCCGAATAGCCAAAGCAATCTTGATGACGAAAAAAGGAGCTGGAGGAATCAGGCTCCCTGACTTCAGACTATACTACAAAGCTACAGTAATCAAGACAGTATGGTACTGGCACAAAAACAGAAAGATAGATCAATGGAACAGGATAGAAAGCCCAGAGACAAATCCACGCACATATGGTCACCTTATCTTTGATAAAGGAGGCAAGAATATACAGTGGAGAAAAGACAGCCTCTTCAATAAGTGGTGCTGGGAAAACTGGACAGCTACATGTAAAAGAATGAAATTAGAACAATCCCTAACATCATATACAAAAATTAACTCAAAATGGATTAAAGACCTAAATGTAAGGCCAGACACTATTAAACTCTTAGATGAAAACATAGACAGAACACTCCATGACATAAATCACAGCAAGATCATTTTTGACCCACCTCCTAGAGAAATAGAAATAAAATCAAAAATAAACAAATGGGACCTAATGAAACTTAAAATCTTTTGCACAGCAAAGGAAATCATAAACAAGACGAAAAGGCAACCCTCAGAATGGGAGAAAATATTTGCAAATGAAGCAACTGACAAAGAATTAATCTCCAAAATTTACAAGCAGCTCATGCAGCTCAATAACAAAAAAACAAACAACCCAATCTAAAAATGGGCAGAAGACATAAATAGGCATTTCTCCAAAGAAGATATACAGATTGCCAACAAACACATGAAAGAATGCTCAACATCATTAATCATTAGAGAAATGCAAATCAAAACTACAGTGAGATATCATCTCACACCGGTCAGAATGGCCATCATTAAAAAATCTAGAAACAATAAAAGCTGGAGAGGGTGTGGAGAAAAGGAAACACTCTTGCACTGTTGGTGGGAATTTAAATTGATACAGCCACTATGGAGAACAGTATGGAGTCTCCTTAAAAAACTACAAATAGAACTACCATACAACACAGCAATTCCACTACTGGGCATATACCCTGAGAAAACCATAATTCAAAAAGAGTCATGTACCGAAATGTTCATTGCAGCTCTATTTATAAGAGCCAGGACATGGCAGCAACCTAAGTGTCCATCAACAGATTAATGGATAAAGAAGATGTGGCACATATATGCAATGGAATATTACTCAGCCATAAAAAGAAATGAAATTGAGTTATTTGTAGTGAGGTGGATGGATCTAGTGTCTGTCATACAGAGTGAAGTAAGTGAGAAAGAGAAAAACAAATACAGTGTGCTTACACACATATATGGAATCTAAGAAAAAAAAAAGGTCATGAAATGCCTAGGGGTAAGTCGGGAATAAAGACACAGACCTACTAGAGCATGGACTTGAGGATATGGCGAGGGGAAAGGGTAAGCTGTGATAAAGTGAGAGAGTAGCATGGACATATATACACTACCAAACGTAAATTAGATAGCTAGTGGGAAGCAGCCGCATAGCACAGGGAGATCAGCTCAGTGCTTTGTGACCACCTAGAGTGGTGGGATAGGGAGGGTGGGGGGGACGGAGACACAAGAGGGAAGAGATATGGGAACATATGTATATGTATAACTGATTCACTTTGTTATAAAGCAGAAACTAACACACCATTGTAAAGCAATTATATTCCAATGGAGATGTTAAAAAAAAGAATTAAAAAAATCTTAATTCAGTTAGCATTTTTATTACAAGTTTTTTGAGCTCATTGTCTGGTACACTAATTGTTTCTGTTTCATTATTTATTTTTTCAGGGGTTTTCTCTCACTATCTCTATTGGGAGTAGTTCATCTGCCTTTTCATTTTCCTTAACTTTCTCCACCTCTCTGAATTTAGGAGAAACAGTTATCTATTGTTGCCTTTAAGTGGTGTTTTTATGTGGGAGTGTCCCTATGTAGACTGTGTATGTTAAATGTTTTGGGGGCAGGGGCTGGTTTTGATGTGGATGCCAGCCATGTCTTTACTCAGGGTGTGCTGACTGCTATCACCTTGACGGGGGTGGTGTGTTTGGTGTTGGAGGAGCTAAAGCCTGTGCAGCATGTGAAATGGAACCTCTTCTTGGCTTGGTGGTTGTTGCCGTCCTGTCAGGGATGGGGTCTTGTCTCCTGTTGTTGGAGTAGAAGCCTTGAGACTTGGGCTCCATCAAGGTATGTTCCGTTTGAGAGTGTGTTTTGCCCAACAGAATGCAGAATCAGTGTATTTCTGAATTCACCTGCTTCTGGAGAATTCCTAAGAATTATCAGTTTGATGTCGCTCAGTGGAATGGACACCTAGTAGTCAGGACAAAAAGATGTATGTCTACCAGCCTCTGAATGTTTGTGGCCCCCCAAATTCATGTGTTGAAATCTTAAACTCTCAAAATGGTGGTATTAGGGAGGGGGGCCTTTGAGAGGAGCTTTGTTCATAATGGTGAAGTCCTCATGAATGGGACTAGTGTTCTTATGAAAGGCCCTACAGAGATCTCTTGTGCCTTCTACCTTTTGAGGTCAGAGTGAGAAGGAGCTGATTATGAACCAGGAAAAGGGCCCTCGCCAGGAAAAGGGCCCTCACTCAACCAGAACTTTGAGAAATAAATTTACGATATTTATAAGCCACCCAGTCTGTGATATCTTATTATAGTAACCCAAATGGACCAAGACAATGTCTTTCTTATTGAAAAATATGATTCCAAGGATGAACACCTCATTATTTTATTGTTATGCCAGTTATTAGGAGTACCTGATATGGTTTAATTCATTGAGGCTCAAGGGTGGTTTTTCTCTTATGTCATTTATGCAACATTAAATCTCCGAGCTTCAGATCATACAGAAGCTATTTGGGTGGGATTCTGGAAATAAAGCTTGTGCTTGTTGGTGATACATCTGAAAACACCAAACAATCTCTTATATTCAGACACATTAGCCTTCATTATGGAAGAATCTAGGGCTGGAAGCAATTTTCAAATGCATGAGGCAGCCTGTTATTAACTCAGGAGGAGACAACTTGTAGATCCTAGAGGAGATTGGTCTTATTGTCGTTAAGGCTAATGTCCATAGTTTGGCTCTTAGAAGCTTGAAGTTTTCTGAGAGCTTTGATAATTAGAGTTTGAGAATTCCACTAGCTCTCAATACTTTTCATGAAGCTGTGGATGATAAGGACAGTGGGATTCTAAGTAAAAGGCTTTAAAGTGTTGTTTAATAACAGTACCAGTGAAATATGTTTCCCTGTTACTGTAAAATTGGAAACCTTCAATTTTGGAAGAGAAAATCAAATTTTAAAAATCGTTATAACCAAAGCTCTTCATTTAAGAGAGTACACCTACTCTAAAAATTACAAACAATAGCTAGAACATATTTATGGGTCATTTCTTAGGGATATTTGTGTAAAATCCATTTGGAAGTGTTCGAAGGGGCCTTGACGATTTGGTTTCTGTCCATGTCCTACCTTTATACTATTGCCAGGATTGTGTCATTGGCAGATGGGATATACATTGGAAACATCTTAGGCAATATCCTTAAAATTACCTAACCAATGTTGATTCCATATCATGGCCAACTTATTTCTGCTATTGTAAGTAATATCCTGAAGCATTTCTATTAAACTCCACTTTTATTACTGCTGTCTTCTTAGGTAAAACCATCTCAAGGTTTTAAAATTTTATATCCGTTTTATAGGGGTACTTGTAAGGAGAGAAAAAATATTTAGATGTAGAGAAACAAATTTTTATAAACATACACACTAAAGAGAGTGACAGTATAGCTGGTTTACACAACTTGAGCCACTGGCACGCTATCAAGCCACATGAATAAAAAGCCAGCAGTAACAGATAACTCACAAAAAAGATATACAGATGGGAAATAAGCATATGAAAGGATGATCCATACCATACGTCATCAGGGAAATTAAAACAACAATGATGGGATTCAGGTCCAAGATCGTGGTTTAGAAGACCCTGAGCTTTCCTCCTCCCACAGACACATCAAATCTATATCTACATATAGAGCAATTCCTTCTGAAGAAGACCTGAAGGCTGATTAAAGAGCTACTTCACATAGAAGCACCACATAGAAATGGGTAGGAAAGACAGAGGTATGATATCCAGAGGAACTCCATCCCTGATGTAGTGACATGCAGTAGGGAGGGGTATAGCTGAGGTGCCTGAGTAGAGATTCACCTGCACTGGGACACAGCAAAACCCCCAGCAGTTTAAGGGCATCTAGACTATACAGAAAGAAAATCCATGTACTAACACTAGAGCTTCTGCCAAACGGGTAGGGAAATGCTGGATCCCTCTCTAGAGTCAGAGGCAATGGTGAGTGCCACTGTTTGAGTTCCCCCAGAACACGCCCTGGACCACACCCATTATAGCTCCAGCCATCCTTCAAGGTGGCCTCAGGTATGGTGCACCCCAGGACTGCCCCAGGCTTGTGCCCTCTCCAGCTCCAGTCACCCTGCCAAGGTAGCTTTTGTGTGGCATGCCATGAGGCTTCCCTTGGCCCACAACTGCTTCAGCTCTGTCTGGCCTGCCAAAGCCTCAAGGTGCAAGTAGTCTACACAGGGGATGCTCCCACACAAAGACACTCCTTCAAGACTGGAAGATGTACCTGCTTTGCCCAATTCATAAAAACAAAAACTGCAAGTCAAAGAAAATTTGTAGACAGAGGAGTACGTTAGAAACAAAAGAACTAAATAAAATCCCAGAAAAACCCTAATGAAACAGAGATAAGTCATTTACTTGATAAAGAGTTCAAGGAAACGTTCATAAGGATGCTCACCAAACTCAGAAGAATGGAGGAACACAATGAGAATGTCAACAAAGACTTAGAAAATATAAGACAGAACCATTTAGTGAAATAAAAAAGAAATACACTGCAGGGAATCAACAGCAGATTTGATGATACAGAAGAATGCATAAGTGATCTGGAAGACAATAGTGGAAATCATCCAATCAGAACAGCAAAAAGAAGAAAGAATTTTTAAAAATGAGCAGAGTTTATGGGACCTCTGGGACAAACATCAAGCATATTAACATTAACATTATAGTGGTCCCAGAAGGAGAAGAGAGAGAGAGAGAGAAAGGTACAGGAAACTTATCTGAGGAAATAATGGCTGAAAAGTTCCCTAACCTGGAGAAGGAAACAGACATCCAGGTCCAGGAAGCACAGAGTCCCAAACAAGATGATCCCAAAGAGATCCACACCAAAACATATTATAATTAAAATGGCAAAATTTAAAGGTAAAGAGGGAATCTTAGAGGTCGCAAGAGAAAAACAACTAACCACATACAAGGGAAATCCCATGAGTATCAGCTGATTTTTCAGCAGAAAATTTACAGGCTAGAAAGGAGTGGCAGGATACGTTTGAAGTGCTATAAGTAAAATACTTACAACCTAGAATACTCTATCCAGCAAGGTTATCATTCAGAATTTAAGGATAGATAAAGATTTTCCCAGACAAGCAAAAACTAAGGGAGTTCATCACCATGAAACTGGCCTTACAGGAAATGTTAAAGGGCCTTCTTTATTTTATTTTTTAATATCTTTTTAAAAATTAATTTTTATTGAAATATACTTGCTTTACCATCGTGTGCTAGTTTTTACTGTACAGCAAAATGAATCAGCTATACGTATACATTATGGCCTCTCTTTTTTGGATTTCCTTCTCATTTAGGTCACCCCAGAACATTGAGTAGAGGTCCCAGTGCTATACAGTAGGTTCTCATTAGTTATGTTTTTGTTTTGTTTTGTTTTTTAGTTTTGGCATGCAGGATCTTTTTTCATTGTGGCATGTGGAATCTAGTTCCCTGATCAGGGATCAAACCCAGGTCCCCTGAATTGGAAGTGCAGAGTCTTAGCCACTGGACTACCAGGGAAGTCCCTTAGTTATCTATTTTATACATACTATCAATAGTGTATATATGTCAATACCAATCTCTCAATTCCGCCCACCCCACCTTTCCCCTTTGGAATCCATACTTTCATTCTCTACATCTGTGTATCTACTTCTGCTTTGCAAATAAGATCATCTATACTATTTTTCTACATTCCACATATATGCATTAATATATTTGTTTTTCTGTTTCTGACTTACTTCACTCTGTATGACAGTCTCTAGGTCCATCCACATCTCTACAAATGACCCAGTTTCATTCCTTTTTATGGCTGAGTAATATTCCACTGTATATATGTGTCACATTTTCTTTATCCATTCCTCTGTTGATGGACATTTAGGTTGCTTCCATGTCCTGGCTATTATAAATAGTGCTGCAATGAACATTGTGGTACATGTCTCTTTTTGAGTTATGGTTTTCTCTAAGTATATGCCCAGTAGTGGGATTGCTGGGTCATATGGTAATTCTATTTTTAGTTCTTTAAGGAACTTCCATACTATATAGTGGCGGTATCAATTTACATTCCCACCAACAGTGCATGAGGGTTCCCTTTTTTCCACACCCCCTCCAGCATTTATTGTTTGTAGATTTTTTTTCAGGCTATATAGGTTTATAACACATAAAGGTGAAGGTTACAAGTTGCATTCTAAAATAACATATCTCGCTCATCTGGCATCTCATTTGTAAAATACTGATTTTCTAATTATCTTGTCTACCACACATTTTCTATGGTCTAGAGGCACAGAATATAAAAGGAACCAGGAAAGGTGAAATGAAAACTATCTTTAGATTAAATTTTCCAAATTAAAATAAACGGTTCTTTTAATTAACAAAATGCCACATTTATACATGACACAATCTTGGAAGTATTTTTTTAACATCTTTATTGGAGTATAATTGCTTTACAGTGGTGTTAGTTTCTGCTTTATAACAAAGTGAATCAGCTATACATATACATATATCCCCATATCTCCTCACTCTTGCGTCTCACTCCCACCCTCCATATCCCACTGCTCTAGGTGGTCACAAAGCATTGAGCTGATCTCCCTGTGCTGTGCAGCAGCTTCCCACTAGCTATCTATTTTACATTAGGTAGTGTATATATGCCCACGACACTCTCTTACTTCATCCCAGCTTACCCTTCCCCCTCCCCATGTCCACAAGTCCATTCTCTACGTCTGTGTCTTTATTCCTGTCCTGCTCCTAGGTTCTTCAGAACCATTTTTTTTCTAGATTCCATACATATGTGTTAGCATACAGTATTTGTTTTTCTCTTTCTGACCTTCTTCACTCTGTGTGACAGACTCTAGGCCCATCAACCTCACTACAAATAAATCAATTTTGTTTCTTTTTATGGCTAATATTCCATTGTATGTATGTGCCACATCTTCTTTATCCATTCCTCTGTCGATGGACACTTAGGTTGCTTCCATGTCCTGGCTATTGTAAATAGTTCTGCAATGAACATTGTGGTACATGTATCTCTTTGAATTATGGTTTTCTCAGGGTATATGCCCAGTAGTGGGATTGCTGGGTCATAGGGTAGTTCCAGTTTTAGTTTTTTAAGGAACCTGCATACTGTTTTCCATAGTGGTTGTATCAATTTACATTTCCGCCAACAGTGCAAGAGGGTTCCCTTTTCTCCATACCCTCTCCAGCATTTATTTTTTGTAGATTATTTTCATGATGGTCATTCTGACCCGTGTGATGTGATACCTCATTGTAGTTTTGATTTGCATTTCTCTAACAATTAGTGATGTTGAGCATCTTTTCATGTGTTTTTTGCCTATCTATATGTCTTCTTTGGAGAAATGTCTATTTAGGTCTTCTGCCCATTTAAAAAAATTTATTATCTTTTAGAGGATTTTTTTATTGGAGTAAAATTGCTTTACAATGTTGTATTAGTTTCTGCTGTACAGTGAGGTGAATCAGCTAGATGTATACCTATATCCCGTCCATCCTAAACCTCCCTCTCACCACCCATCCCACCCATCTAGGTTGTCACAGAACACCGAGCTGAGCTCCCTGTGCTATTCAGCAGTTCCCACTAGCTATCTATTTTACACGTGGCAGTGTATTTATGTCAAACCTCATCTCCCATTTCATCCCAACTTGCCCTTCCCCCCATGTGTCCACATGTCCATTCTCTATGTCTACGTTCTATTCCTGCCCTGCAAATATGTTCATCTGTACCAATTTTTGTAGGTTCCACACATATGTGTTTATATATGATATTTGATTCTTTCTTTCTGGCTTACTTCACTCTGTATGACACACTCTAGGTCCATCCACATCTCTGTAAATGACCCAACTTTGTTCCTTTTAAGGCTGAGTAATATTCCATTGTATATATGTACCACATCTTCTTTATCCATTCAACTGTCATTGGACATTTAAGTTGCTTCCATGTCCTAGCTATTGTAAATAGTGCTGCAATGAACATTGGGGTATATGACCTTCTGAGTTATGGTTTTCTCAGGGTATATGCCCAGTAGTGGGATTGCTGGGTCATGGGGTAGTTCTATTTCTAGTTTTTTAAGGAGTTTCCATACTGTTCCACAAAGTGGCTCTGTCAATTTACATTCCCACCAACATTGCCAGATGGTTCTCTTTTATCCACACCCTCTCCAGCCTTTACTGTATGTAAATGTTTTGATGACGACCATTCTGACCGGTGTGACATGATACCTCATTGAAGTTTTGATTTGCATTTCTCTAATAATTAGTGATGCTGAGATGCTGAACATCTTTTCATATGCATCTTGGCCATCTGTATCTCTTCTTTGGAGAAATGAGTATTTAGGTCTTCAGCCCATCTTTTAATTGGGTTATTTGTGTTTTTGATATCGAGCTCCAGGAGCTGTTTGTATATTTTGGAGATTAATCATTTATCCATTGCTTTGCAAATATTTTCTCCCATTCTGAGGGTTGTCTTTTCATCTTGTTTATGGTTTCCTTTGCTGTGGAAAGCTTTTATGTTTAATTAGGTCCCACTTGTTTATTTTTGTTTTAATTTTCATTACTCTAAGAGGTAGGTCAAAAAAGACATTACTGTTGTTTATGTCAAAGAGTGTTTTTCCTATATTTTCCTCTAAGAGTTTTAGAGTAACTAGTCTTATATTTAGGTCTTCTGAGTTTATTTCTGTGTATGGTGTTAGGGTGTGTTCTAATTTCATTCTTTTACATGTAGCTGTCCAGTTTTCCAAGCACCACTTATTGAAGAGGCTGTCTTTTCTCCATTGTATATTCTGGCCTCCTTTACCAAAAATAAGGTGACCATATGAGCATGGGTTTATCTCTGGGCTTTCTATCCTGTTCCATTGATCTATATTTCTGTTTTTGTGCCAGTACCATACTGTCTTGAACTGTAGCTTTGTAGTATAGTCTGAAGTCAGGGTGCCTGATTCCTCCAGCTCTGCTTTTCTTTCTCAAGATTCCTTTGGCTATTTGGGGCCTTTTGTGTTTCCATACAAATTGTAAAAATTTTTGTTGTAGGTCTGTAAAAAATGCCATTGGTAATTTGATAGGGATTGCATTGAATCTGTGGATTGCTTTGGGAAGTATACTCATTTCCACAATGTTGATTCTTCCAATCCAAGAACATGGTATATCTCTCTATCTGTTTGTGTCATCTTTGATTTCTTTCATCAGTGTCTTATAGTTTTCTGTGTACAGATCTTTTGCCTCCTTAGGTAGATTTATTCCTAGGTATTTTATTCTTTTTGTTGCAGTGGTGAATGGGAGTGTTTCCTTAATTTCTCTTTCTGATTTTTCTTTTTCTTTTTTTTGAAGTATGCGGGCCTCTCACTGTTGTGGCCTCTCCCATTGTGGAGCACAGGCTCTGGACATGCAGGCTCAGCAGCCATGGCTCATGGGTCCAGCCGCTCTGTGGCATGTGGGATCTTCTCAGACCGGGGCACAAACCCATGTCCCCTGCAACAGCAGGCGGACTCTCAACCACTGTCCCACCAGGTAAGCCCTCTGATTTTTCATTGTCAGTGTATGAAAATGGAAGAGATTTCTCTGCATTAATTTTGTATTCTGTGACTCTACTAAATTCATGGATTAGCTCTAGTAGTTTTCTGGTGGCATCTTTAGGATTTTCTATGTATGGTATCATGTCATCTGCAAACAGTGCCAGTTTTCCTTTTTGTTTTCCAATTTGTATTCCTTTTATTTCTTTTTCTTCTCTTATTGCCATGGCTAGGACTTTTAAACTATTTTGAATAATAGTGGCAAGAGTGGACACCCTTGTCTTGTTCCTGATCTTAGAGGAAATGCTTTCAGTTTTTCACCATTGAGAGTAATGTTTGCTGTGGGTTTGTCATATATGGCTTTCATTATGTTCTGGTAGGTTCCCTCTATCCCCACTTTCTGGAGAGTTTTTATGATAAATAGGTGTTGAATTTTGACAAAAGCTTTTTCTGCATCTATGGAGATGCTTATATCGTTTTTAGTTTTTAATTTGTCACTATGGTGTATCACATTGATGATTTGCATACATTGAAGAATCTTTGCATCGCTGGGATAAATCCCACTTGATCATGGTGTATATGTTAATATGTTGTTGGATTCAGTCTGCTAGTATTTTGTTGAGGAATTTTGTGTTAGTGTTCATCAGTGATATTGGTTTATAATTTTCTGTTTTTGTGATATCTTTCTCTGGTTTTGGTATCAGGGTGATTGTTGCCTTGCTAGAATGCATTTGGGAGTGTTCCTCCCTCTGCAATATTTTGGAAGGGTTTTGAAGGTTATGTGGTAGCTCTTCTCTAAATGTTTGATAGAATTCTCCTGTGAAGTCATCTGGTCCTGGACTTTTGTTTGTTGGAAGATCTTAAAACACAGTTTCCATTTCAGTGCTTGTGATTGGTATGTTTCTATTTTCTGTTTCTTCTTAGTTCAGTCTTGGAAGGCTGTACTTTTCGAAGAATTTGTCCATTTCTTCCAGGTTGTCCATTTTATTAGCATATAGTTGCTTGTAGTAATCTCTCATGATCCTTTGTATTTCTGCAGTGTCAGTTGTTACTTCTCCTTTTTCCCTTCAAATTTTATTGAGTTGAGTCCCCTCCCTTTTCTTCTTGATGAGTCTGGCTAAAGGTTCATCGATTTTGTTTATCTTCACAAAGAACCAGCTTTTAGTTTTACTAATCTTTTGATATTGTTTTCTTCATTTATCTTTCACTTATTTCTGCTCTGAACTTTAGGATTTCTCTCTTTCTACTAACTTTGGGGGTTTTTTTTTGTTCTTTTTTCCTTTGTTGGTTTAGGTGTAAGGTTAATTTGTTTATTTGAGATTTTTATTGTTTCTTGACGTAGGATTGTAATGCTATAAACTTCCCTCATAAAACTGCTTTTGCTGTATCTCATAGGTTTTGGGTGGTCGTGTTTTCATTGTCATTTGTTTCTAGGTTTTTAAAATTTCCTCTTTGATTTCTTCAGTAAACTCGTGGTTATTTAGTACCATATTGTTTAGCCTCCAAGTTTTTGTTCTTTACATTTTTTTCTTGTAATTGACTTCTAATATCATAGCATTGTGGTCTGGAAAGATTCTTGATATGATTTCAATTTTCTTAAATATATCGAGGCTTGATTTGTGACCAAGATGTGATCTATCCTAGAGAATGTTCTGTGTGCACTTGTGAAGAAAGTGTATTCTGCTGCTTTCGGATGGAATGTCCTATAAATAACAATTAAGTGTATCTGGTCTAATGTGTCATTTAAGTCTTGTGTTTCCTTATTTTATGTCTGGGTGATCTATCCACTCGTGTAAAAGGAGTGTTAAATTCCCCCACTATTATTGTGATACTGTCAATTTCCCCTTTTATGGTTGTTACCCTTTGCCTTATGTATTCAGGTGCTCCTCTGTTGGGTGCATAAATATTTGCAATTGTTATATCTTCTTGGATTGATTCCTTGATCATTATGTAACGTCCTTCCTTGTCTCCTGTGTCTTTATTTTAAAGTCTATATTGTCTGATATGTGTATTGCTACTCCAGTTATCTTTTGATTTCCATTTTCATAAAATATATTTTTCCATTCCCTCACTCCCATTCTGTATGTGTCCCTAGATCTGAAGTCAGTCTCTTGTAGACAGCATATATATGGGTCTTATTTTTGTATCCATTCAGCCATTCTGTGTCTTTTGGTTTGAGCATTTAATCCATTTAAATTTAAGGTAATAATTGATATGTATATTCCTATTACCATTTGTTTTTGTATGTCTTTTACTTCTCTTGTGTTTCCCATGTAGAGAAATTTCTTTACCATTTATTGTAAAGCTGGTTTGGTGGTGATGAATTCTCTTAGCTTTTGCTTGTCTGTAAAGCTTTTGATTTCTCCTTCGAATCTGAATGAGATCCTTGCCAGGTAGAGTAATCTTGGATGTAGCTTTTCCCCTTTTATCACTTTAAATATGTCCTGCCACTCCCTTCTGGCATGCAGAGCTTCTGCTGAGAAATCAGCAGATATCCTTGTGGGAGTTCCCTTGTATGTTATTTGTTGTTTTTCCCTCATTACCTTTAATATTTTTTCTTTGTCTTTAATTTTTGTCAATTTGATTACTATATATCTTGGTGTGTTTCTCCTTGGGTTTATCCTGTATGGGACTCTCTGCACTTCCTGGACTTGATTGATTATTTCCTTTCCCATGTTAGGGAAGTTTTCTACTATAATCTCTTCAAATATTTTCTGAGGCCCTTTCTCTTTCTCTTCTTCTTCTGGGACTCCTATAATTTGAATGTTAGTGCATTTAGTCCTGTCTCAGAGGTTTCTTAGACTGTAATCATTTCTTTTCATTCTTTTTTCTTCATTCTGCTCCTTGGCAGTTATTACCACCATTGTGTCTTCCAGCTTACTTATCCATTCTTCTGCCTCAGTTATTCTGGTATTTTTCCTTCTAGTGTAATTTTTATTTCAGTTATTGTGTTGCTCATTACTGATTATTTGTACTTTAGTTCTTCTAGGCCCTTGTTAAAAATTTCTTTTATCTTCTTGATCCATGCCTCCATTCTATTTCCAAGATCTTGGATCATCTTTACTATCATTACTGTGATTTCTTTTTCAGGTAGATTGCCTATTTCCTCTTCATTTATTTCGTCTTTTTGGATTTTACCTTGCTCCTTGGTCTGCAACATATTTCTCTGTTGTCTCATTTTGTCTAAAACTGTGTTTATGGTCTCCTTTCCACAGGCTGCAGGGTCGTAGTTCCTCTTGCTTCTGTTGTCTGCTCCCTCGTGGTCCAGAGACTTCTGTAGGCTTCCTGGTGGAAGGGACTGTTGCCTGTGCTCTGGTGGGTAGAGCTGAGTCTTTTCCCTTTGATAGGCAGGGCTGCATCAGGTGATGTGTTTTGGGATGTTTGTGAGCTTAGTATAGGTTTAGACAGTCTGTGTGATAATGGGTGGGTTTGTGTTCCTGTCTTACTGGTTGTTTGGTGTGAGGCATCCAGCACTGGAGCCTGCAGGCAGTTGGGTGGAGCTGGGTCCTGCAGTTGAGTTGGATACCTCTGGGAAAGTGCATGCTAATTAATATTTCCTGGGCCTGTGAATTCTCTGGCAGTCTGGAGTCCTGGACTTTGCACTCCCACCCCGGAAGCCCAGGTCTGACCCCTGACTGGGCATCCAAGAGCTTGCAAGCTGTGCAGTGTGGCCAGAGAATAAAGAAAGGAAAGGAAAAAAAGAGAACACAAACAGACAAACAAAACCCAAGACAAATAGCAAAAGCAAATACAAATAGCAACAACAACACAACACTCACACACACAGAAAAAAAGGAAGAAAGAAAACAAACAGACACACCAAATCCAAGAAAAATGATAACAACAAAACCAAGGTAACAGTAAGAAATAAAGAAGCAGACAGAAAAGAGAAAAAGAAAAAAAAAAAAGAAACCCCAAGAGAACAAACAAACAAATGAAAAAAGGAATTAAAAAATGAGAACACTCAGTATGGACTAAACTAACAAAAACAAAAAAAATGGAAAATCAAACAAAAACAGAAAGGAAACAAAAAAACTGAAGAAAAAAAGAGAAAAAAACTGAAGAAAACATAAAATAAACACATAAAACAATCAAAAAATAAAATAAAAACAAAGAACAAAAAAGAGAAAAAACCAAAACATCAAAAAAGTAAAGTAAAAACAGAAAAGTAAAGAAATATATATTAAAAAAATAAGAAATAAAAACAAAGAATAATTAAAACAACATATCCAACACTAAAGAAAATGAAAGAAACCAAAAAGAATAATAGTAATAAGAATATTTTCCTGGGGCCTCCTCTGTCACTGTTCTTGCTCCCACAGTGAGCCAAAGCCAATCTCAGCCTCCCCAGGAGGTCCTCCAATACCTCTAAGTAGGTCTCTGGACCTGCTGTGGGCACTGTGGGTCAAGCTCAGACTCTGACCTGGCTCAACTCCCACATGTACTTGCCCCCATAGTCCACTGCTGCAAAAGCTAGACCAGTCTCAGATGTGGAAACACTCATTGTCTAATCAGGTATTCCACAGATGCAGTATTTACCAAGCTGATCTCAGGGATTTAATCTGCAGCTTCTGCAGCTGCATGGAAATATTTCTGTTCCTTTTCCTTAGTTGCACCACCCTTGATGCTCAGGTTTGGTTTTGGCCCCACCTCTACATGTGTGCAACCCTCAGGCATCTGTTCCAGCCCATGTGAAAGGGAATGAAAACAGCAGCTGATTGGGGCACACTTACTCCCTCAGACTGGGGAAGGGTGTGGTGGCCACAATTGGGGTGTGCATGAGTTGCCTGCTGTGGTGGGGACCAGCAGGCAGTTGCAACAGACTGTGGTGCACTTGCTCTTGTGGGAGACCCTCCAAGTGCCCACAGAGGCAGGGGCTGTTGTGTGGGGCAGTGGGGATTCCACCCCTTGCATGCTACTCAAAAATGACACCTCATTTCTTAGGCAGACCACGTTTCTTCTAGGGGCATTCAAGGTCGCGTAGCCCTTCACTCGCATACCCTTTGTTGTATCCGTGCAGCCAACAGTAGTCCTCTTCCTGGATCCCCTCCCTTAACCCCATGCTTTAGCACTCTGCCCCCACCAGCATTGGTGGATTCTCTTCTCAGGCAGGGGAGCCCAGGGCTGATTCCCAAGGAGGCTTTGCAATGGGCAGGGCTCAGGACCCCGGAGGCTATGCAGGCAGAGCTGGCCTCCACTTGATTGGTGGGTGAGCCTGCTCAGATGGGAGCCCCTCCCAGTGCCCACAGAAGCTGAAGAAGCTGACGGGTTAGGAAATGGGTTGTAATGGTGGCCGTGCCCCTTGCGCGCCACTCAACAATGATGCGTTGCATCTATGGTGTCCCGAGCTTTTCCCACAGACTTTCCTGGTCGTAGAGCTCCTTACTCCTGTCATTTCAGGCTGTCTTTTCACAGCCAACAGCTGTCCTCTCCCTGGATCCGTGCTCTAAACCCCACTTTACAGCACCCAGCCCCCTTCCATAGCAGGCAACTCAGTCTGGGATGCGCAGAGCTGTGGCGCAGAACATGTGTGCACTTCTTCCTTTATCCTGCCTTCCACAGACCATCTGCTGCATTCTCCTTTGATTCCCCCAAAGGAGCCTTTATGCCCCAGCTTATTTCCCAACCATGAGGGAATTTTTCTGAGTGCAGGGACCTCCCCTCACCTGCAGCTTCCTCTCAGGGTTGCTGGTCCCTTTTTTGATTCCTCTTTTCTTTTTCTTTCATCCTTCCCAGTTGTGAGGGGAGTTTTTCTTGTCCTTTTAGGTGTCCAAAGTCTTCTGCTAATGTTCAGCAGGTGCTCTGTGAGAATTGTTCCATTTATAGATGTATACTTGATGTACTTGTGAGAAATGAAGTACTCCACATCCTCCTATTCCGCCATCTTGACTCCTCTCCAAATCAATAAAATTATTTCTTGGCTTCTGGGGTCTCACTGGCATCTTCCATTCCACTCCTGCCACCTATGCAGTTCACAGCACAATAGATACTGCAGCAGAGACACCCAGATCCCTAAAGGGCAGGTGAAAAGCGATCCTGAGCACCTACAGGAGCATCCAAGAGGTTAGCTAATTGAAGGGTCTTCTTTAAGCAGAAAAGAAAAGGCCACAGCTAGAAATAAGAAAATATATGAAAGAAAATAATCTCCCTGTTAAAGACAAATATAAAGGCACTGGAGCAGCCACTTAAAAAGCTCCTATGAGGGGACTTTCCTGGTGGTGCAGTGGTTAAGAATCTGCCTGCCAATGCAGGGGGCATGGATTTGAGCCCTGGTCTGGGAAGATCTCACATGCCATGGAGCAACTAAGCCAATGCAGCACAAATACTGAGCCTGCACTCTAGAGCCCATGAGCCACAAGTACTGAGCCCATGTGCCACAACTAATGAAGCCCGCACTCCTAGAGCCCATGCTCTGCAACAAGAGAAACCACCACAATGAGAAGCCTGCACACTACAATGAAGAGTAGCCTCCACTCACCGCAGCTAGAGAAAGTCCACACCCAGCAACGAAGACCCCTGAAGCTAAAAAAAAAAAAGCTACTATGAGGGTTAACAGACAAAATGTAGTACAATCACTTATAACTACAATAATTAGTTAAGGGATATACAAAATAAAAATATGTAAAATCAAAAACATAAAATGTGGGGGAAAGGGAGTAAAAATGTAGTGCTTTTAGAATGTCTTCAAACTTAAGTGATTACCACATTAAACTAGATAGTTATATATATGGGTCAATGTATATGAACCTCATGGTAACCATAAGCCAAAACATACAATGGAGACACAAAAATAAAGAGAAAGTATTCCTCAAATTCATCAAACCACAAGGGAAGAAACCAAAGGAAGAAGACAGGAACAGAGAACTACAAAGACAACCATAAAACAATTAACAAAATGGAAATAAATGCATACTTATCAATAATTACTTTAAATGTCAATAGACTAAATGCTCCAATCAAAAGACTTAGGGTTGCTGAATGGATAAAAAAAGCAAGACCTGTCTGTATGCTGCCTTCAAGAGACTCACCTCAGACCTAGAGACACACACAGACTGAAAGTGAAGGGATGGGAAAAGATATTTTATGCAAATAAAAAAGAAAATTAAGCTGAGATATTAATACTCATATCAGATAGTATAGATTTTAAAACAAAGACCATAGGACCTGTAGGAGGTGTGGCCAAGATGATGGAGTAGGAAGACCCTGAGGTCACCTCCTCCCCCAGGCACACCAAAATTCTGACTATTTATAGGGCAACTATCTATGAGAAAAATAAACAATGGAACTACATCAAACTAAAAAGCCTTTGCATAGTGAAGGAAAACATCAATAAAATTAAAAGGCACCCTACTGACTAAGAAAAGATATTTGCAAATGACACATCTGATAAAAGGTTACTATCCAAAATATATAAAGAACTCATACAAATTAAATTTTTAAAAATTGGTTAAAAAATAGGCAGAGGAACTGAATGGGCATTTTTCCAAGGAAGATATACAGTTGGCCAACAGGCACATGAAAAGATGCTTAATATCACTAATGATCAGGGAAATGCAAATCAGAATCACAGTGAGATGTCACCTTACACCTGTCAGAATGGCTATCATCAAAAAAAAACAATAAAAAACAAATGTTAGTGAGGATACAGAGAAAAGGGAACTCTTGTTCAAAGTTGGTGGAATTGTAAACTGGTACAACCAGCATGGAAAAGAGTATGGAGGTTCCTTAAAACCTTGACAAAAAAACTGCTATAAGAACCAAAAATTTCTCCTCTGGGTATTTATCCCAAGAAATCAAAAACACTAATTTGAAAATATATATGTACACCAATGTACAATATCTAGAATATGGAAACAACCTTAGTGTTCATTGGTAAATGAGTGACTAAAGAACCGGTGGTATGTATATACAATGGAATATTACTCAGCATAAAAAATGTAATATTGGGCTTCCCTGGTGGCGCAGTGGTTGAGAGTCTGCCTGCTGATGCAGGGGACACGGGTTTGTGCCCCAGTCTGAGAAGATCCCACATGCCACGGAGCAGCTGGGTCCATGAGCCATGGCTGCTGAGCCTGCGTGTCCAGAGCCTGTGCTCCACAATGGGAGAGGCCACAACAGTGAGAGGCCCACGTACCAAAAAAAAAAAAAATGTAATATTGCCATTTGTGACAACATTGATGGATCTAGAGGGTATTATGCTAAGTTATATAAGCCAGACAGAAAAGACAAATACTGTGTGATTTCACTTATATGTGGAATCTAATAAGCAAAACAAATGAACAAACAAAAAAAACAGAAACAGACTCACAGATGCAGAGAACAAACTGGTGGTTGCCAGAGGGGAGAGGAGTGGGGGGACAATGAAATGGGTGAAGGGGATTAAGAGGTACAAAATTCCAGTTATAAAATAAATAATTCATTGGGAGGTAAAGTACTCATAGGGAATATTCCATCAAAACTATTGTAAGAACTTTTTATAGTGACAGATGGTAAGTGAACTTATTGTGATTATTTCATACTATATAAAAATATTGAATCATTATGTTGTACACGTGAAACTATAATATTGTGTGTTAATTATAACAATAAAGCAAAGAAAAAAATGACCACAATGAGATAACAAATTGGAAGGTAAAAGAGGTAAAACCGTCACTATTTGTGGATGATATGATACTCTATATAGAGAACCCTAAAGTCTCCACACAAAAACGGTTAGAACTAATAAATGAGTTCAGCAAGGTAGCAGGATACAAGCTTAATATGCAGAAACCTGTTGCATTTCTATACACTAACAATAAAATATCAAAAAGAGAAAGTTTAAAAAAATCCTGATTAAAATAGCATCAAAAAATTTAAATACCTAGGAATAAACTTGACCAAAGAGGTGAAAGATTATATGCTGAAAGCTATAAAACATTGATAAAGGAAATTGAAGATGATTCAAATAAATGGAAAGATATCCTGTGATCTTGGATTGGAAGAATTAATATTTTAAAAATGTCAATACTACTCAAAGCAATCTCCATATTTAATGCAATCTCTATCAAAATACCCATGCCATTTTTCACAGAACTAGAACAAATAATCCTAAAATTTATATGGAACCACAAAAGACTCAGAATTGCCAAAACAATCCTGAGAAAAATGAACAAAACTGGAGATATAACCCTTCAAGACTTCAGACTATAGTACCAAGCTACAGTAATAAAAACGGTGTGATATTGGCAAAGAAACAGACACATAGATCAATGGAACAGAATAGAGAGCCAAGAAATAATCCCATGCACCTACAGTCAATTAATCTACAACAAAGGAGGCAAGAATATACAATGGAGAAAAGACAGCCTCTTTAGAAAGTGGTGTTGGGAAAGCTGGACAGCTACATGTAAATCAGTGAAATTAGAACATTCCCTCACACTGTATACAAAAATAAGCTCAAAATGGTTTAAAGACCTAAATGTAAGACATGACACCATAAAACTCCTAGAAGACATAGGCAAAATATTCTTTATTTATTGCAAAATAAATCTTAGCAATATTTTCTTAGATCAATCTCCCAAGGCAAATGAAATAAAAGCAAAAATAAACAAATGGGACCTAATCAAACTTAAAAGCTTTTGCACCACAAAGGAAACCATAAGCAAAACAAAAAGATAACTATGGAATGGGAGAAAATATTTGCAAATGATATGACTGATAAGGGGTTAATATCCAAAATTTACAAACAGTGCATACAATTCAAAAACAAAAAAAAAACACACAACCCAATAAAAAGTGGGCAGAAGACCGAAATAGACATTTTTCCATAAAAGACATTCAGATGGCCAGGAGGCACATGAAAAGATGTTCAACATTGCTAATTATTAGAGAAATGCAAATCAAAACCACAGTGAGATATCAGCCCACACCAGTCAGAATGGCCATTCTCAAAAAGTCTACAAACAGTAAATGCTAGAGAGGGAGTGGAGAAAATGGAACCCTCCTACACTGTTGGTGGGAATGTAAATTGGTACAGCCACCATGGAGAATACTATGGAGGTTCCTTAAAAAACTAAAAATAGAGTTACTATATGATCCAGCAATCCCACTCCTGGGCATATATCCAAAGAAAAACATGGTTCAAAAGGATACATGCACCCCAATGTTCATTGCAGTGCTACTTACAATAGCCAAGACATGGAAGCAACCTAAATGTCCATCGACAGAGAAATGGATAAAGAAGATATGGTACATATATACAATGGAATATTACTCAGCCATTAAAAAGAATGAAATAATGCCATTGCAGCAACATGGATGGAACTGGAGATTATCAGACTAAGTGAAGTAAGTCAGACAGAGAAAGACAAATATCATATAATATCGCTTATATGTGGAAACTAAAAAAAATGATACAAATGATTTACAAAATAGAAACAGACTCACAGACTTAGAGAATGAACTTATGGTTACCGGGGGGAAGGGTTGGGGGGAGGGATAGATTGTGAGTTTCGGATTGACATTTACACACAGCTAAATTTAAAATAGATAACCAACAAGGACCTACTATACAGCAGAGAGAACTCTGCTCAATATTCTGTAATAACCTAAATGGGAAAAAAATTTGAAAAAGAATGGATATAAGTATATGTATAACTTTGCTGTACACCTGCAATTAACATGACATTCTTAATCAACTATACACCAATATAAAATAAAAAAAAATAAATATAATAAAAAAGTGACCTGTGAAGTGAAAAAAACAAGTCTACAAATCATAAATGTTTGAGAGGGTGTGGGGAAAAAGGAATGCTCACACACTGTTGGTGGGAATGTAAATTGGTGCAACCACTATGGAAAACAGTATAGCAGTTTCTTTAAAAACTAAAATTAGAGCTACCATATGATCCAGCAATTCTACTCCTGGGTATATAGTATCTGGAAAAAATGAAAACTCTGATTGGAAAAGATACATGCACCCCAATGTTCATAGCAGCGCTATTTACAATAGCCAAGACAAGGCAACAACCCAAGTGTCCATCAACAGATGATTGGCTTAACAAGATGTGGCGTATATACATATATATATATATATATATGTATATATATATATATATATATAATGGGATATTACTCAACCATTAAAAAGAATGATATATTGCCATTTGCAGCAACAAGGATGGACCTAGAGAATATTATGCTTAGTAAAATAAGTCAGACAAATACTATATGATATCACTTATATGTGGAATCTAAAAAATTATACAAATAAATCTGGATACAAAACAGAAATAGACTCAAAGACACAGAAAACAAAGTTATTGTTACTAAAGAGGAGAGGGAGGGAGTGAGGGACAAATTGCAGTATGTGATTAACAGATACAACTTACTATATGTAAAATAGATAAGCAAAAAGATTTACAGTATAGCATAGGGAATTATATTCAATATCTTTTAATAATCTAAATGGAATATAATCTGCAAAAAATAACTGAATCACTATACTATACACATGAAACCAACACAATATTGTAAATCAACTGTACTTCAATTAAAAAAAGCAAAAACAGCAGCAATGAGATACTACTACACACCTTTTAGAATGACCAAAATCCAAACACTGACATCATCAAATCCTGGCAAGGATGTGGAACAACAGGAACTCTCATTCATCTCTGGTGGGAAAGCAAAATGTTACAGCCACTTTGGAAGGCTGTTTGTCAGTTTCTTACAAAACTAAACATACTCTTACCATATGATCCAGAAATCTCATTTCTTGGTATTTACCCAAAGGAGCTGAAAACTTATCCCCACACAAAAACTTGCACACAGATGTTTATAGTAGCTTTATTTATAACTGTCAAAACTTGGAAGAAACAAAGACGTCGTTCAGTAAGTAAATGAATAAATACACTGAGCTACACCCAGATAATGGAATATTATTGAACACTAAAAATAAATGAGCTAGGGATTCCCTGGTGGCACAGTGGTTGAGAATTTGCCTGCTAATGCAGGGGACACGGGTTCAAGCCCTAGTGTGGGAAGATCCCACATGCCGCAGAGCAACTAGGCCCGTGAGCCACAACTACTGAGCCTGCGCCTCTGGAGCCTGTGCTCCACAGCAAGAGATGCCGCGATAGTGAGAGGCCCATGCACTGCGATGAAGAGTGGCCCCCGCTTGCCACAACTAGAGAAAGCCCTGGCACAGAAATGAAGACCCAACACAGCCAAAAATAAATAAATAAATAAATAAATAAATAAATAAATAAATAAATAAATGCCAAGCATTTGAAGCCCTTTAAAAAATAAAAAAAAAAAAATAAATGAGCTATCAAGCCATAAAAAGACATGGAGTAACCTTAAATGCATATTACAAAGTGAAAGAAGCCAATCTGAAAAGGCTACATACTGTTTGGTTCCAACTATAGTTGACCCCTGAACATAGAGGTGGTTAGGGCAGCCAACCCCTGAGCTGTTGAAAATCTGCATATAACTTTACAGTTCACCTTCTGTATCTGTGGTTTGCACCCACAGATTCAACCAACTTCAGATTGTGTAGTACTGCAATATATATTTATTGAAAAAAATCCATGTATAAGTGGATCCATGCAGTTCAAAAAAACCCATGTTGTTCAAGGCTCATTGTGTATAACATTCTGGAAAATGCAAACTATGGAGACAGTAAAAAGTTCAGTGGTTGCTAGGGATTGGGTGCCAGGAGGGATGTAGGGATAAATAGATTACAGAGAATTTTGGAACAGTGAAAATACTTTGTATGACAGTATAATGATGGATAAATTCTAAGTCCATAAAATGTACAACACCAAGAGTGAACCCTAATGTAAACTATGGATTTTGAGTGATTATGATGTGTCAGTGTAGGTTCCTCAATGTACCACATTGGTGGGGAATGTTACAAATTGAGGAAGCTTTACGTGTGGGGAGAGAGGGCATACGGGAAATCTTTGTACCTTTCTCTCAGTTTTGATGTGAACTTAAAAATACTTTGAAAAATAAAGTCTTTAATTTAAAAAGCCAGCACTTATTAATCCCCCAAGTGATGGAAATGAAGGAACTGCCTCGTATATTAAACAAAAAGTTCTTTCTTTTAGACAACTAGGAAAATCTATCTCCTCATGAGGATTTTTTCCACTTATTTTTTAATGATGCCTCTCAAAGGAAAAGATCTACTTCATGTCATAAGTCCCACAAAAGTCTTCAGCAATTTAAATTTATCCCTAGTGAAATTGTGCTAGTTAGAGACAAGTATACCAATTAGCATTATAATGAGAAAACATAAAGGAAAGAGGTCCCTGGCTGAAAAGAAATGCAGTTTTAGATTAAGATGACCCCATGAGAAAAAAGATACATAAGGATAATGCTTGTTTAACGTGGTGTCTCAGAAACTTGGTGAAAGATCAATTTTCACCAATCAGGGGCCATGTAAAATCTCCTGATCCTGGGCAGGTGAACCTAAACAAAGCATTTTTCAAGGACACAGAGACAAGACTGAGGAGAAGCCTTTATAGTGTTTTGCTATGGTGACTTGAGGCAACACATGTCTAAAAGCACAGGTCTGAGGAGACCTCCGGTGCTCCTCCACCTCTGAGACTGGCTTAAGGACAGACGTATTTGGTTAGTGCCCGTAAAGATTTCTATTGACTTTTCACCTTATAGACAAATGACACTTAAGACACTACACAAGAAGATACACCATAAAAGAAGCTGTTAGAAGGCCAGAAAACAATTTTCCCAGGGAGCTACACAATTCTGGTCAATAATCAAATAAATCTCAAGAGACCTTATTCCTAGGGGAAAAAAATAAACTCAACGAAGAAGGGATTCAACAGATGATCAGAGCTTTATTCAGCATGAACTTTCTATGAGCCATGGGTAGAATGGCACTTTGAATAGGAAGAAATATAAAGAGTCTCAGATGTACATATTATTGAGTTGAGAACCTTGGTCCAACTCAGTGAGTACTTCAGCTGAATCGTGGGGGGAAACTCCATTTGTGTAAATACCTTCCAGGCAAAGATCAGTGAAAGGACATTTACAGATTTTTTTAACACCTTTATTGGAGTATAATTGCTTTACAATGGTGTGTTAGTTTCTACTTTATAACAAAGTGAATCAGTTATACATATACATATGTTCCCATATCTCTTCCCTCTTGCATCTCCCTCCCTCCCACCCTCCCTATCCCACCACTCTAGGTGGTCACAAAGCACCGAGCTGATCTCCCTGTGCTATGCGGCTGCTTCCCACTAGCTATCTATTTTACTTTTGGTAGTGTATATACGTCCATGCCACTCTCTCACTTTGTCACAGCTTACCCTTCTCCCTCTCCATATCCTGATGTCCATTCTCTAGTAGGTCTGTGTCTTTATTCCTGTCTTACCCCTAGGTTCTTCATGACTTTTTTTTCTTAGATTGCATATATATGTGTTAGCATATGGTATTTGTCTTTCTCATTCTGACTTACATCACTCTTTATGACAGACTCTAGGTCCATCCACCTCACTACAAATAACTCAATTTTGTTTCTTTTATGGCTGAGTAATATTCCATTGTATATATGTGCCACATAGTCTTTATCCATTCATTGGATGATGGACACTTAGGTTGTTTCCATCTCCTGGCTATTGTAAATAGAGCCACAATGAATATTTTGGTACATGACTCTTTTTGAATTATGGTTTTCTCAAGGTATATGCCCAGTAGTGGGATTGCTGGGTCATATGGTAATTCTATTTGTAGTTTTTTAAAGAACCTCCATACTGCTCTCCATAGTGGCTGTACCAATTCACATTCCCACCAGCAGTGCAAGAGTGTTCCCTTTTCTCCAAACCCTCTACAGCTTTTATTGTTCCTAGATTTTTTGATGATGGCAATTCTGACAGGTGTGAGATGACGTCTCATTGTAGTTTTGATTTGCACTTCTCTAATGATATGTGTTTGTTGGCAATCTGTATATCTTCCTTGGAGAAATGCCTATTTAGGTCTTCTGCCCACTTTTGGATTGTGTTGTTTGTTTTTTTGTTATTGAGCTGCATGAGCTGCTTGTAAACTTTGGAGATTAATCCTTTGTCAGTTGCTTCATTTGCAAATATTTTCTCCCATTGTGAGGGTTGTCTTTTGGTGTTGTTTATGGTTTCCTTTGCTGTGCAAAAGCTTTGAAGTTTCATTAGGTCTCATTTGTTTATTTTTGTTTTTATTTCCATTTTTCTTGGGGGTGGGTCAAAAAGGAGCTTGCTGTGATTTATGTCATAGAGTGTTCTGCCTATGATTTCCTCTAAGAGTTTTAGAGTGTCTGGCCTTACATTTAGGTCTTTAATCCACTTTGAGCTTATTTTTGTGTATGGTGTTAGGGAGTGCTCTAATCTCATACTTTTACATGTACCTGTCCAGTTTTCCCTGCACCACTTATTGAAGAGGCTGTCCTTTCTCCACTGTACATTCCTGCCTCCTTTATCAAATATAAGGTAACCATATGTGTGTGGGTTTATCTCTGGGCTTTCTATCCTGTTCCATTGATGTATATTTCTGTTTTTATGCCAGTACCATACTGTCTTGATTACTGTAGCTTTGTACTATAGCCTGAAGTCAGGGAGCCTGATTCCTCCAGCTCCGTTTTTCTTTCTCAAGTTTGCCTTGGCTATTTGGGGTCTTTTGTGTTTCCATACAGTCTGATATTTTTTGTTCTAGTTCTGTGAAAAATGCCAGTGGTAGTTTGATAGGGATTGCATTGAATCTGTAGATTGCTTTGGGTGGTAGAGTCATTTTCACAATGTTGATTCTTCCAATCCAAGATCATGGTATATCTCTCAATATCTGTATCATCTGTAATTTCTTTCATCAGTGTCTTATAATTTTCTTCATACAGGTCTTTTGTCTGCTTAGGTAGGTTTATACCTAGATATTTTATTCTTTTTGTTACAGTGGTAAATGGGAGTGTTTTCTTAATTTCACTTTCAAATTTGTCATCATTACTGTATAGGTATGCCAGAGATTTCTGTGCATTAGTTTTGTATCCTGTTACTTTACCAAATACATTGATTACCTCTAATAGATTTCTGGTAGCATCTTTAGGATTCTCTATGTATAGTATCATGTCATCTGCAAACAGTGACAGCTTTGCTTCTTCTTTTCCGATTTCGTTTCCTTTTATTTCCCTTTCTTCTCTGTTTGCTGTGGCTAAAACTTCCAAAGCTATGTTGAATAAGAGTGGTGAGAGTGGGCAACCTTGTCTTGTTCCTGATCTTAGTAGAAATGGTATTAGTTTTTCACCGTTGAGGATGATGTTGGCTGTGGGTTTGTCATATATGACCTTTTTTATGTTGAGGAAAGTTCCCACTATGCCTACTTTCTGGAGGGTTTTTATCATAAATGGGTGTTGAATTTTGTCGAAAGCTTTCTCTGCATTTATTGAGATGATCATATGGTTTTTCTCCTTCAATTTGTTAATATGGTGTATCACATTGATTTGCGTATACTGAAGAATCCTTGCATTCCTGGAATAAACCCCACTTGATCATGGTGTATGATCCTTTTAATGTGCTTTTGGATTCTGTTTGCTAGTATTTTGTTGAGGATTTTTGCATCTATGTTCATCAGTGATATTGGCCTGTAGTTTTCTTTCTTTGTGACATCCTTGTCTGGTTTTGGTATCAAGGTGATGGTGGCCTTGTAGAATGAGTTTCAGAGTGTTCCGCCCTCTGCTATATTTTGGAAGTTTGAGAAGAATAGGTGTTAGCTCTTCTCTAAATGTTTGATAGAATTCGCCTGTGAAGCCATCTGGTCCTGGGCTTTTGTTTGTTGGAAGATTTTTAATCACAGTTTCAATTTTAGTGCTTGTGATTGGTCTGTTCATATTTTCTATTTCTTCCTGATTCAGTCTTGGCAGGTTGTGGTTTTCTAAGAATTTGTCCATTTCTTCCAGGTTGTCCATTTTATTGGCATAGAGTTGCTTGTAGTAATCTCTCATGATCTTTTGTATTTCTGCAGTGTCAGTTGTTACTTCTCCTTTTTCATTTCTAATTCTATTGTTTTGAGTCTTCTCCCTTCTTTTCTTGACGAGTCTGGCTAATGGTTTATTAATTTTGTTTATCTTCTCAAAGAACTAGCATTTAGTTTTATTGATCTTTGCTATTGTTTCCTTCATTTCTTTTTCAATTATTTCTGATCTGATCTTTATGAGTTCTTTCCTTCTGCTAACTTTGGGGTTTTTTTGTTCTTCTTTCTCTAATTGCTTTAGGTGCAAGGTTAGGTTATTTATTCAAGATGTTTTCTGTTTCTTAAGGTAGGACTGTATTACTATAAACTTCCCTCCTAGAACTGCTTTTGCTGCATTCCATAGATTTTGGGTACTTGTGTCTCCATTGTCATTTGTTTCTAGGTATTTTTTAATTTCCTCTTTGATTTCTTCAGTGATGACTTCGTTATTAAGTAGTGTATTGTTTTGCCTCCATGTGTTTATATTTTTTACAGATCTTTTCCTGTAATTGATATCTAGTCTCATAGCATTGTGGTCAGAAAAGATACTTGATACAATTTCAATTTTCTTAAATTTACCAAGGCTCGATTTGTGACCCAAGATACGATCTATCCTGGAGAATGTTCCATCAGCACTTGAGAAAAATGTGTATTCTGTTGTTTTTGTATGGAATGTCCTATAAATATCAATTAAGTCCATCTTGTTTCATGTATCATTTACAGCTTTTGTTTCCTTATTTATTTTCATTTTGGATGATCTGTCCATTGGTGAAAGCGGGGTGTTGAATCCCCTAATATGAATGTGTTACTGTCAATTTCCCCTTTATTTTAAAGTCTATTTTGTCTGAAATGAGAATTGCTACTCCAGCTTTCTTTTGTTTTCCATTTGCGTGGAATATCTTTTTCCATCCCCTCACTTTCAGTCTGTATTTGTCCCTAGGTCTGAAGTGGGTCTCTTGTAGACAGCATATATATGGTTCTTGTTTTTGTACCCATTCAGCCAGTCTGTGTCTTTTGGTGGGAGCATTCAATCCATTTACATTTAAGGTAATTATCGATATGTATATTCCTATTCTCATTATCTTAATTTTTTTGTGTTTGTTATTGTAGGTCCTTTACTTACCTTGTGTTTCTTGCCTAGATAAGTTCCTTTAGCATTTGTTGTAAAGCTGGTTTGGTGGTGCTGAACTCTCTCAGGTTTTACTTGTCTTTAAAGGTTTTAATTTCTCATTCAAATCTGAATGAGATCCTTGCTGGGTAGAATAATCTTGGTTGTCGGTTTTTCTCCTTCATTACTTTAAATATGTCCTGCCAGTCCCTTATGACTTGCAGAGTTTCTGCTGAAAGATCAGCTGTTAACCTTATGGGGATTCCCCTGTGTGTTATTTGTTGTTTTTCCCTTGCTGCTTTTAATGTGTTTTCTTTGTATTTAATTTTTGATAGTTTGATTAATATGTGTCTTGGCATGTTTCTCCTTGGATTTATGCTGTATGGGACTCTCTGTGCTTCCCGGACTTGATTAATTATTTCCTTTCCCATATTAGGGTAGTTTTCAATTATAATCTCTTCAAATATTTTCTCAGTCCCTTTTTCAGTCTCTTCTTCTTCTGGGACTGCAGTAATTCGAATGTTGATGCGTTTAATGCTGCCCCAGAATTCTCTGAAACTGTCCTCAGTTCTTTTCGTTCTTTTTTCTGCTCTGCAGTAGTTATTTCCACTATTTTATCTTCCAGGTCACTTATCCGTTCTTCTGCATAAATTATTCTGCTATTGATCCCTTATAGAGTATTTTTAAGTTCATTTATTGTGTTGTTCATCATTGTTTGTTTCCTCTTTAGGTCTTCTAGGTCCTTGTTAAATGTTTCTTGCATTTTGTCTATTCTATTTCCAAGATTTTGCTTCATCTTCACTCTCATTATTCTGAATTCTTTTTCAGGTAGACTGCCTATTTCCTCTTTATTTGTTATGTCTGGTGGGTTTTTACCTTGCTCCTCCATCTGCTGTGTGTTTTTCTGTCATCTCATTTTGCTTATCTTACTGTGTTTGGGGTTCTACTTTTTGCAGGGTGCAGGGTCATAGTTCCCACTGTTTTTGGTGTCTTTCCCCAGTGACTAATGTTGGTTCAGTGGGTTGTGTAGGCTTCCTGGTGCAGGGGACAAGTGCCTGTGTTCTGGTGGATGAGGCTAGATCTTGTCTTTCTGGTGGGCAGGTCCACAACTGGTGGTGTGTTTTGGGGTGTCTGTGGCCTTATTATGCTTTTAGGCAGCCTCTCATCTAATGGGTGGGGTTGTGTTCCTCTTTTGCTAGTTGTTTTGCATAGGGTGTCCAGCACTGTAGCTTGCTGGTCGTTGAGTGAAGCTGGGTCTTGGTGTTGAGATGGAGATCTCTCAGAGATTATCGCCATTTGATATTCCATGGAGCTGGGAGGTCTCTTGTGGTCCAGTGTCCTGAAGTTGGCTCTCCCACCTCAGAGGCACTGCACTGACTCTTGGGTGGAGCACTAAGAGCCTTTCATCCACACAGCTGAGAATAAAAGGGAGAAAAAGTAGAAAGAAAGAAAGAAAGAAAGAGGATAAAATAAAATAAAGATAAAATAAAATAATTAAAATAAAAAATAAACAACAATTATTAAGAAAAAAAATTTTTAAAAGAATTCAACAACAACAACAAAAAAAACGGATGGACAGAACCCTAGGACAAATGGTGAAAGCGAAGATATACAGACAAGATCTCACACAGAAGCATACACATACACAGTCACAAAAAGAGGAAAAGGGGAAAAAATAACAAATCTTGCTCTCAAAGTCCACCTCCTCAATTTGGGATGATTCGTTGTCTGTTCAGGTATTCGACAGATGCAGGGTACATCAAGTTGATCGTGGAGATTTAATCCACTGCTCCTGAGGCTGCTGGAAGAAATTTCCCTTTCTCTTCTTTGTTCACACAGCTCCCGGGATTCAGCTTTGGATTTGGCCCTGCCTCTGCACTTAGGTCACCTGAGCGCATCTGTTCTTCGCTCAGACAGGAAGTGGTTAAAGGAGCCGCTGATTCGGGGGCTCTGGTTCACTCAGGCCCGGTGGAGGGAGGGGTACGGATGCAGGTGAGCCTGCAGCGGCAGAGGCTGGCGTGATGTTGCACTAGCCTGAGGCACGCTGTGCGTTCTCCCAGGGAAGTTGTCTCTGGATCACGGGACCCTGGCAGTGGCGGGCTGCACAGGCTCCCAGGAGGGGAGGTGTGGATAATGACCTATGCTCACACATAGGGTTCTTGGTGGCAGCAGCAGCAGCTGTAGCATCTCACGCCCGTCTCTGGGGTCCGCGGTGTTTGCCACAGCTTGCACCCATCTCTGGAGCTCCTTTAAGCAGCGCTCTTAACCCTGTCCTTCCACACCAGGAAACAAAGAGGCAAGAAAAATTCTCTTGCCTCTTCAGCAGCTCCAGACTTCTTTCCCGGACTCCCTCCCGGCTAGCCGTGGTGCACTACCCCCTTCAGGCTGTGTTCACGCCGCCAACCCCGTTCCTCTCCCTGTGATCCGACTGAAGCCTGAGCCTCAGCTCCTAGCCCCCGCCCACCCCGGCGGGTGAGCAGAGAAGCCTCTTGGGCTGGTGAGTGCTGGTTGGCACTGATCCTCTGTGCGGAAATCTCTCCACTTTGCCCTCCGCACCCCTGTGGCTGCGCTCTCCTCTGCGGCTCCGAAGCTTCCCCGCTCCCCCACCCGCAGTCTCCACCTGCAAAGGGCCTCCTAGTGTGTGGAAACCTTTCCTCCTTCATAGCTCCCTCCCACTGGTGCAGGTCCTGTCCCTATTCTTTTTTGTCTGTTTATTCTTTTTTCTTTTTTGCTACCCAGGTACGTGGGGAGTTTCTTGCCTTTTAGGAGGTCTGAGGTCTTCTGCCAGCGTTCAGTGGGTGTTCTATAGGAGTAGTTCCACGTGTAGATGTATTTCTGATGTATTTGTGAGGAGGAAGGTGATCTCCGCCTCTTACTCTTCTGCCATCTTCCTCAACTCATCGTTGTGGCTTTGATTTGCATTTCCCCAATGATCAGTGATGTTGAGCATCTTTTCATGTGCCTGTTGGCCATTTGTATATCTTCCTTTGAAAAATGTCTATTTAGGTCCTACGGCCATTTTTACATTGGATTGTTTTTGTTTTTTGATTATTTTTTTCTATTGAGTTGTATAAGTTCTTCAAATAGTTTGGATAATAACCCCTTATTGGACATATCATTTGTAAATATCGTCTCCCATTTAGTATGTTGCCTTTTCATTTTGTTGATGGTTTTCTTCACAGAGCAAAATATTTTAAGTTTGATGTATCCCCATTTGTTTAATTTTGCTTTTGTGGCCCTTGCCTGAGGAGACAGATCCAAGAAAAAAATTACTAACACTAATGCAAAAGAGTGAATTGTCTATATTTTCTTCCAGGATTTTAATGGTTTCAGGTCTTACATTTAAATTGTTTAATCCATTTTGAGTTTATTTTTGTATATGGCATGAGAAAATGTTCTAGTTTCAGTTTTTAAATGTAGATTTCCAGTTTCCCAGTATCACTTATTGAAGAGATTGTCATTTCCCCATTGTGTATTCTTCCCTCCTCTGCCATAGATTGACCATATGTGTGTGGGTTTATTTCTAGGCTCTCTATTCTATTCCACTGATATGTGTCTGTTTTTGTCCCAGTACCATTCTGTTTCTTTACTGTAGCTTTATAGTGTAGTTTGAAATCAGGATGCATGATTCCTCCAGCTTTGTTCTTTCTCAAGATAGCTTTGGCTCTTCAGGATCTTTTGTGGTTCCATACAAATTTTAGGATTATTTGTTATACTTAAAGCTTTGTTCTAGAAACTCGCTTTTAAATTCATTCTTAGCAGCCTCACCTGCACACTGTTAACCCTGCTCTTCTTCTTCCACTACCCGATTCCTGCCATGGGCTGGAAGAAATTTGTTTGTTTCTGGCACTATTAAAAAGTCCCACAGTGGGCTCCTGTCATATACATATTCCCAGACTCTCTCTCCTCCCTCTCCCTGTTACTTCCTCCCTCCCTCAGGGACTTGCCTCAATTTGCAGATCCTAATGTGCATCATAAATCTTTAAAAAATTTTAAAAATATTTATTATTATTTTTATATCTTTATTGGAGTATAATCAGCTATCTATATACATATATGTATACATATATGTATACATATATACCCATATCCCTTCCCTCTTCAGCCTCTATCCCACGCTCCCTTTCCACCCCTCTAAGTGGTAAAAAAGCACTGACCTGATCTCCCTGTGCTATGCAGCTGCTTCCCACTAGCTATCTATTTTATATTTGGTAGTGTATATATGTCAATGCCATTCTGTCACTTTGCCCCAGATTCCCCTCCCCCCTCCCCATGTCCTCATGTCCATTCTCTATGTCTGCATCTTTATTCCTGCCCTGCCCATAGCTTCATCAGAACCATGTATTTTTTAGATTCTGTACATATGTGTTAGCATATGGTATTTGTTTTTCTCCTTCTGACTTACTTCACTCTACATGACAGACTCTAGTCCCATCAACCTCACTACAAATAACTCAATTTTGTTTCTTTTTATGGCTGAGTAATATTCCATTGTATTCATGTGCCACATCTGTCAATGGACACTTAGATTGCATCCATATCTTGGCTATTGTAAACAGTGCAGCAATGAACACTGGGGTGAATGTATCTCTTTGAATTATGGTTTTCTCAGGGTATATGCCCAGTAGTGGGATTGCTGGGTCATAGGGTAGTTTTATTTTTAGTTTTTTAAGGAACCTTCATACTGTTTTCCATAGTGGCTGTATCAATTTACATTCCCACCAACAGTTCAAGAGGGTTCCTTTTTCACCACACTCTTTCCAGCATTTATTGTTCATAGATGTTTTTAATGATGGCCATTCTGACCAGTGTGAGGTGATACCTCACTAGGGTTTTGCTGTGCATTTCTCTAATGTTTAGTGATGTTGAGCATCCTTTCATGTGTTTGTTGGCATCCTGTGTATCTTCTTTGGAGACGTCTGTTTAGGTCTTCAGCCCATTTTTGGATTGGGTTGTTTATTTTTTTGATATTGAGCTTCATGAGCTGCTTGTAAATTTTGGAGATTAATACTTTGCCAGTTGTTTCATTTGAAAATATTTTCTCCCATTCTGTGGGTTGTATTTTCGTCTTGTTTATGGTTCCTTTGCTGTGCAGAAGGCTTTAAGTTTCATTAGGTCCCATTTGTTTAATTTTGTTTTTGTTTCTGTTACTCTAGGAGGTGGGTCAAAAAGGATCTTGCTGTTGTTTATGTCATAGAGTGTTCTGCCTATGTGTTCCTCTAAGAGTTTTACAGTGTCTGGCTGTACATTTAGGTCTTAATGCACTTTAAGTTTATTTCTGTGTATGGTGTTAGGAAGTGTTCTAATTCCATTCTTTACATGTAGCTGTCCAGTTTGCCCAGCACCAATTATTGAAGAGACTGTCTTTTCTCCATTGTAAATCCTTGCCTCCTTTGTAATAGATTTGTTGACAATAGGTGCATGGATTTACCTCTGGGCTTTCTATCCTGTTCCATTGATCTATATTTCTGTTTTTGTGCCAGTACCATATTGTCTTCATTACTGTAGATTTGCAGTCAGGGAGTCTGATTCCTCCAGCTCTGTTTTTTTCCCTCAAGATTGCTTTGGCTATTCGAGATCTTTTGTGCCTCCATACAAATTATAAGATATTTTGTTCTAGTTCTGTGAAAAATGCCATTGGTAATTTGATAGGGATTGCACTGAATCTGTAGATTGCTTTGGGTAGTTTATTCATTTTCACAGTATTGATTCTTCCAGTCTAAGAATATTGTACATCTCTCCATCTGTTTGTGTCATCTTGGATTACTTTCATCAGTGTCTTATAGTTTTCTTGTACAGGTCTTTTACCTCCTTATGTAGGTTTACTCCCAGCTATTTTATTATTTTTGTTGCGATGGTAAATGGGATTGTTTCGTAATTTCTTTTTCTGATCTTTCATTGTTAGTGTATAGGAGTGCGAGAGACTTCTGTGCATTAATATTGTATCCTGCAAGTTTACCAAATTCATTGATTACCTCTAGTAATTTTCTGGTGGCATCTTTAGGATTCTCTATGTGTAGTATCATATCACCTGCAAACAGTTACAGTTTTACTTCTTCTTTTCCCATTTGTATTCCTTTTACTTCTTTTTCTTCTCTGATTGCTGTGGCTAGGACTTCCAAAATTATTTTGGATAATAGTGGCGAAAGTGGACATCTGTGTCTTGTTCCTGATCTTAGAGGAAATGGTTTCAGTTTTTCACCACTGAGAATGATGTTTGCTGTGGGGTTTTTTTGTATATGGCCTTTATTATGTTGACGTAGGTTCCCTCTATGCTCACTTTCTGTAGAGTTTTTCTCATAAATCAGTGTAGAATTTTTTCGAAAGCTTTTTCTGCATCTATTGAGATGATCATATGTTTTTTATTCTTCAGTTTGTTAATATGGTGTATCACATTGATTGATTTGCATATATTGAAGCATCCTTGCATCACTGGGATAAATCCCACTTGATCATGGTATATGATCCTTTTAATGTGTTGTTGGTTTCTGTTTGCTAGTATTTTGCTGAGGACTTTGCATCTATATTCATCAGTGATATTGGTCTGTAAATTTCTTTGTTTGTAGCATATTTATCTGATTTTGGTATCAGGATGATGGTGACCATTTAGAATGAATTTGGGAGTGTTCCTTCCTCTGCAACTTATTGGAAAAGTTTGAGGAGGATGGGTGCTAGCTCTTCTCAAAATGTTTGATACAATTCACCTGTGAAGCCATCTTGTCCTGGAGTTTTGTTTGTTGGAAGATTTTAATCACAGTTTCAATTTCATTACTTGTGATTGGTCTGCTCATATTTTCTATCTTCCAGGTTCAGTCTTGGAAGGTTATACCTTTCTAAGTATTTGTTCATTTCTTCCAAGTTGTCCATTTTATTGGCATAGAGTTGCCTGCAGTAGTCTCTTATGATGTTTTTTATTTTTGTGGTGTCTGTTGTAACTTCTTTTTCATTTCTAATTTTATTGAGTCCTCTCCCTCTTTTTCTGTTGAGTCTGGCAAAAGGTTTATCAATTTTTTTTGTCTTCTCAAAGAACCAACTTTTAGTTTCATTGATCTTTGCTTTTGTTTTCTTTGTTTCTATTTCATTTATTTCTGCTCTGATCTTTATCATTTCTTTCCTTTTACTAACTTTGGGTTTTGTTTGTTCTTTTTTCTCTAGTTCTTTTAGGTGTAAGGTTAGACTGTTTATTTGAGATTTTTCTTGTTTCTTGAGGTAAGATTTTATTGCTACAAACTTCCTTCTTAGAACTGCTTTTGCTGCATCCCATAGGTTTTTTTTTAAACATCTTTATTGGAGTATAATATCTTTACAATGGTGTGGTAGTTTTTCCTGTATAACAAAGGGAATCAGCTATACATATACATATATCCCCATATCTCCTCCCTCTTGCCTCTCCCTCCCACCCTCCCTATCCCACCACTCTACGTGGACACAAAGCACTGAGCTGATCTCCCTGTGCTATGCAGCTGATTCCCACTAGCTATCTAGTTTACATTTGGTAGTGTATATATTTCTATGTCACTCTCTCACTTTGTCCCAGCTTACCCTTCCCCTCCCCATTCCTCCAGTCCATTCTCTACATCTGCATCTTTATTTCTGTCCTTCCCTTAGGTTCTTCAGCACCATTTTTTTTTTTTTAGATTCCATGTATATGTGTTAGCATACAATATTTGTTTCTCTCTTTCTGACTTCACTCTGTATGACAGGTTCATCCATCTCACTACAAGTAACTCACTTTTGTTTCTTTTTATAGGTGAGTAGTATTCCATTGTACATATGTGACACATCTTCTTTATCCATTCATCTTTCAATGGACACTTAGGTTGCTTCCATGTCCTGGGTATTGTAAATAGTTCTGCAATGAATATTGTGGTACATGTATCTCTTTGAATTATGGTTTTCTCAGGGTATATGCCCAGCAGTGGGATTGCTGGGTCATAGGGTAGTTTTATTTTTAGTTTTTTAAGAAACCTGCATACTGTTCTCCATAGTGGCTGTATCAATTTACATTCCTGCCAACAATGTAAGCGGGATCCCTTTTCTCACAACCTCTTCAGCATTTTTTTTTGTCGATTTTGTTGATGATGGCCATTCTTATTGGTGTGAGGTGATACCTCATTGTAGTTTTTTTTAACCTTACAATTAAATTTTATTGAAAGCAATGGCATTAAAAACTCAAAATTTATTACTTCCTAATTATATTATAAAATTTACTATTATCTGTGCTCTAGCAGCTTTTACACCTCCTGTTATCTGTATGGTGGAAACACTACAAAGGGGGACAACTGTGCATCTCTGCCCAGCTCCCTTTCCAGTGACATTGTATTCATAGCTTGGAATTGGTCAAGGTGGGTGTATTTACACCCTAGAAATGGGCAAATGCTACATATCAGGCTTGATTCCCTGCTTTGTTTACTATCTAGATGTAAAAAAGAGATGGAGAAAGTGTACTCAGCTAGGGTGAGAGAGGCAGAATAACCTGGATTGTGGTCAGGTCCTGGGCAGGGGTTGGACTGTGTGGTGGCTTTCAGACCATAGAAAGGAGTTTTGATTTTATTTGCAGTGGGAAATGGTGTATATAAGGTTCAAATCAGGGGAAACACATTGCCTAATTTACATTTAATTAAGATCCCTCTGATGGTCTATGGATTGGACCTACAGAAGCTACTGTACTTGTTCAGGTGACATAATGGTGGCTTGGATTGGTGAGATGATCAGCAGTAATGAGGAATGGTGGATAGATACCTCATTGTAATTTTGATATGCATTTCTCTAATGATTAGCAATATTGAGCATCCTTTCATGTGTTTGTTGGCAATCTGTATATCTTCCTTGCAGAAATGTCTATTTAGGACGTCTGCCCATTTTTGGATTGGGTTGTTTGTTTTTTGATATTGACCTTCATGAGCTGCTTGTATATTTTGGAGATTAATCCTTTTCCAGTTGCTTCATTTGCAAACATTTTCTCCCATTCTGAGGGTTGCCTTTTTGTCTTATTTATGGTTTCTTTTGCTGTGCAAAAGCTTTTAAGATTCATTAGGTCCCATTTGTTTACTTTTGTTTTTATTTCCCTTATTCTAGGAGGTCGGTCAAAAAGGATCTTTCTGTGATTTATGTCATAGAGTGTTCTGCCTATGTTTTCCTCTAAGAGTTTTATGGTGTCTGGCCTTACATTTAGGTCTTTAATCTATTCTGAGTTTATTTTTGTATATGGTTAGGGAATGTTCTAATTTCGTTCTTTTACATGTAGCTGTCCAGTTTTCCCAGCACCATTTATTGAAGAGGCTGTCTTTTCTCCATTGTATATGCTTACCTCCTTTATCAAAGATAAGGTGACTATATGTGTGTGGGTTTATCTCTGGGCCTTCTATCCTGTTCCATTGATCTATATTTCTGTTTTTGTGCCAGTACCATACTGTCTTGATTACTGTAGCTTTGTAGTATAGTCTAATGTCAGGGAGTCTGACTCCTCTGGCTCCGCATTTCTTTCTCAATATTTCTTTGGCTATTCGGGGACTTTTGTGATTCCTTACAAATTGTGAAATTTTTTGTTCTAGTTCTGTGAAAATTGCCATTGGTAGTTTGATAGAGATTGCATTGAATCTGTAGATTGCTTTGGGTAATATACTCATTTTCACAATGTTGATTCTTCCAATCCAAGAACATGGTATATCTCTCCATCTGTTTGTATCATGTTTAATTTCTTTCATTAGTGTCTTATAGTTTTCTGCATAGAGGTCTTTTGTCTGCTTAGGTAGGTTTATACCTAGATACTTTATTCCTTTTGTTGCAATGGTAAATTGGAGTGTTTCCTTAATTTCTCTTTAAGATATTTCATTATTAGTGTATAGGAATGCAAGAGATTTCTGTGCATTAATTTTGTATCCTGCTACTTTGCCAACTTCATTGATTAGCTCTAGTAGTTTTCTGGTAGCATCTTTGGGATTCTCTTTGTATAGTATCCTGTCATCTGCAAATGGTGACAGTTTTACTTCTTCTTTTCTGATTTGGATTCCTTTTTCTTCTCTGAAAGCTGTGGCTAATTCTTCCAAAGTTATGTTGAATAATAGTGTTGAGAGTGGGCAACCTTGTCTTGTTCCTGACCTTAGAGGAAGTGGTTTCAGTTTTTCACCATTGAGAATGATGTTGGCTTTGGGTTTGTCATATATGGGCTTAATTATGTTGAGGTTAGTTCCCTCTATGCCTACTTTCTGGAGAGGTTTTTTTTTTTTATCATAAATTGGTTTTGAATTTTGTCAAAGGTTTTTCTGCATCTACTGAGATGATCATATGGTCTTTCTCCTTCAGTTGGTTAATATGGTTCATCACATTGATTGATATGCGTATGTTGAATAATCCTTGCATTCCTGGGATCAACCCAGCTTGATCGTGTTATATGATCTTTTTAATGTGCTGTTGGATTCTGTTTGCTAGTATTTTGTTGAGGATTTTTGCGTCTATATTCATTAGTGATATTGTCCTCTAGTTTTCATTTTTTGTGACATCTTTGTCTGGTTTGGGTATCAGGGTGATGGCAAGCTCATAGAACAAGTTTGGGAGTGTTCCTCCCTCTGTTATAGTTTGGAAGAGTTTGAGAAGAATAGGTGTTAGCTGTTTCCTAATCCTTTGATAGAATTCGCCTGTGAATACATCTGGTCCTGGGCTTTTGTTTGCTGGAAGGTTTTTAATCACAGTTTCAATTTCAGTGCTTGTGATTGGTCTGTTTATATTTTCTATTTCTTCCTGGTTCTGTCTCACAAGGTTGTGGTTTTCTAAGAATTTGTCCATTTCTTCCAGGCTGTCCATTTTATTGACATATAGTTGCTTGTAGTAATCTCTCATGATCCTTTTTATTTTTGAAGTGCTAGTTGTTACTTCTCGTTTTTCATTTCTAGTTCTGTTGATTTTGGTCTTCTCCCTTTTACTTGATGAGTCTCGCTAATAGTTTACCAGTTTTGTTTATCTTCTCAAAGAACAAGCTTTAAGTTTTATTGATCTTTGCTCCTGTTTTCTTCATTTCTTTTTCATTTATTTCTGTCTGATCATTATGATTTCTTTCCTTATGCTAACTTGGGACTTTTTTTCTTCTTTCTCTAATTGCTTTAGGTGTAAGGTTAGGTTGTTATTTTAGATATTTCTTGAGGTAGGATTGTATTGCTATAAACTTCCCTCTAGAACTGCTTTTGCTGCATCCCATAGGTTTTGGGTCATCGTGTCTCCATTGTCATTTGTTTGTAGGTATTTTTTTAATTTCCTCTTTCATTTCTTCAGTGATCTGTTTGTTATTTAGTAGTGTAATTTTTAGCTTCCATGTGTTTGTAGTTTTTAAAGATCTTTTTCCTGTAATTGACATCTAGTCTCATAGTGTTTTGGTTGGAAAAGACACTTGATATGATTTCAGTTTTCTTAAATATTCAAGGCTTGATTTGTTACCCAAATTATGATCTATCTTGGTGAATCTTCCATGAGCACTTGAGAAAAAAGTGTATTCCATTGTTTTTGGATGGAATGCCCTATAAATATCAATTAAATCCATCTTGTTTAATGCTTCATTTAACGTTTGTGTTTCCTTATTAATTTTCTGTCTGGATGATCTGTCCATTGGTGAATGTGTGGTGTTAAACTCCCCTACTATTTTTGTGTCACTGTCGATTTCCCCTTTTATGGCTGTTACTATTTGCTTTAGTATTGAGGTGCTCCTCTGTTGGGTGCATAAATATTTACAATTGTTATATCTACTTCTTGGATTGATCCCTTTGTCATTATGTAGTATCCTTCTTTGTCTCTTGTAATAGTCTTTAATTAAAGTCTATTTTTTCTAATATGAGAATTGCTACTCCAGCTTTCTTTTGATTTCCATTTGCATGGAATATCTTTTTCCACCCCCTCATTTTCAGTCCGTATGTGTCCCTAGGTGTGAAGTGGGTCTCTTGTAGACAGCATATATATGGGTCTTGTTTTTGTATCCGTTCTGCCAGTCTATGTCTTTTGGTTGGAGCATTTAATCCATTTACATTTAAGGTAATTATCGATATGTATATTCCTGTTACTATTTTCTTAATTGCTTTGGGTTTGTTATTGTAGACGTCTTCTTTCTCTCGTGTTTCCCAGTTAGAGAAGCTCCTCTACCATTTTTTGTAAAGCTGGTTTGGTTGTGCTGAATTCTCTTAGCTTTAGCTTGTCTGTAAAGGTTTTAATTTCTCTGTTGAGTCTGAATGAGATCCTTGCTGGATAAAGTAATCCTGCTTGTAGTTTTTTCCCTTTCATCACTTTAAATATGTCCTGCCACTCCCTTCTGTCTTGCAGAGTTTCTGGTGAAAGATCAGCTCTTAACTTTATGGGGATTTCCTTGTATGTTACTTATTATTTTTCCCTTGCTCGTTTTAATATTTTTTCTTTGTATTTAATTTTTGATTGTTTGATTATTATGTGTCTTTGCATGTTTCTCCTTGGGTTTACCTTGTATGGGACTCTGTGCACTTCCTGGACTTGTTTGACTATTTCCTTTCCCATATTAGGGAAGTTTTCAACTCTAATCTCTTCAAATATATTCTCAGTCCCTTTCTTTTTCTCTTCTTCTTCTGAGACCGCCATAATTCAAATGTTGGGTTTAATACTGTCCCAGAGGTCTCTGAGTCTGTCCTCAATTCTTTTCATTCCTTTTTCTTTATTCTGCTCTGTGGTACTTATTTCCACCATTTTATCTTCCAGGTCAGTATCTGTTCTTCTACCTCAGTTATTCTGCTATTGATTTCTTCCAGAGAATTTTTAATTTCATTTATTGTGTTGTTCATCATTGTTTGTTTGCTCTTAGTTCTTCTAAGCCCTTGTTAAACTTTTCTTGTATTTTCTCCGTTCTATTTCCAAGATTTTGGATCATGTTTCGTATCATTATTCTTAATTCTTTTTCAGGTAGACTGCCTATTTCCTCTTCACTTGTTTGGTCTGTTGAGATTTTACGTTGCTCCTTCATTTGCTACATATTTCTCTGTCTTCACATTTTGCTTAACTTACTGTGTTTATGGTCTTCTTTTCATAGGCTGCAGGTTTGTAGTTTCCATTGTTTTGGTGTCTGACTGCAGTGGGTAAGGTTTGTTCAGTGGGTTATGTAGGCTTCCTGGTGGAAGTGACTCATGCCTGTGTTCTGGTGGATGAGGCTGGATCTTGTCTTTCTAGTGGGTAGGACCGTTTCTGGTGCTGTGTGTTTTGGTGTCTGTGAACTTATTATGATTTTAGGCAGCCTCTGTGCTGATGGGTGGGGTGGTGTTCCTGTCTTCCTAGCTGTTTGGCATAGGGTCTCCAGCACTGTAGCTTGCTGGTCGTTGAGTGGAGTTGTGTCTTAGCGTTGAGATGGAGATCTGTGGGCAAGCTTTTGCTGTTTGATATTACATGGGGCTGGGACATCTCTGGTGGACCAATGTCCTGAACTGAGCTCTCCCACCTCAGAGGCTCAGGCCTGAATATTGGTTGAAGCACCAAGACCCTGTCAGACACATGGCTCAGAAGAAAAGGGAGAGAAAAAGAAAGAAAGAAAGAAAATGAAAATAAAAGAAAATAAATAAGTTTATTAAGATAAAAAATTAAAAAATATTAAAAATTAAAAAATGAAAATGTAAAAAACACAAAAACAAAGAAGAGATCAACCAAACCATAAAGCAAATCCACCAAAGACAAGTGCTAAAAAATATACTAAAAAAAAAAAAGACAGAACCCTAGGACAAATGGTGAATGCAAAGATATACAGACAAAATTACACAAAGAAACATACACATACACACTCACAAAAAGAGAAAAAGGAAAAAATATATATGCACATAAAAAAGGAAGAGATCAACCAAATCAATAAACAAATCTATGAATGAAAATAATCTCTAAATACTAAACTAAGATAAACATAAAACCAGAAATAAGTTAGATGTAGAAAGGAAACCCAAAGTCTACAGTTGCTCCCAGAGTCCACCACCTCAATTTTGGGATGATTCACTGTCTATTAAGGTATTCCATAGATGCAGGGTACATCAAGTTGATTGTGGGGACTTAATCCGCTGCTCCTGAGCCTGCTGGGAGAAATTTCCCTTTCTCTTCTTTGTTCACACAGCTCCTGGGGCTCAGCTTTGGATTTGGCCCCGCCTCTGCATGTAGGTCACCTGAGGGCTTCTGTTTTACCCCCAGACAGTGCACGGTTAAAGTAGGAGCTGCTTCGGGGGCTCTGGCTCACTCAGGCCGGGGGTAGGGAGGGGTACGGTATGTGGGGCAAGCCTGTGGCGGCAGAGGCCAGCGTAACTTTTCAACTGCCTGAGGTGCACCTTGTGCTCTCCCAGGGAAGTTGTCCCTGGATCACGGGACCCTGGCAGTGGCGGACTGCATAGGTTTTTGGGAGGGGAGGTGTGGATAGTGACCTGTGCTTGCACACAGGCTTCTTGGTGGTGGCAGCAGCAGCCTTATTGTCTCATTTCTGACTCTGGTGTCTGCACTGATATCCGCGGCTCACGCCTGTCTCTGGAGCTCGTTAAGGCGGTGCTTTGAATCCCCTCTCCTCATGCATCTCAAAACAATGGTCTCTTGCCTGTTAGGCAGGTCCAGACTTTTTCCTGGACTCCCTCCCTCCTAGCTGTGGCACACTAGGCCCCTTCAGGCTGTGTTCATGCTGCCAACCCCAGTCCTCTCCCTGGTGTCCGACCTTTGAAGCCCAAGCCTCAGTCCCCAGCCACCACCCATCCCGGCGGTGAACAGACAAGCCTCTCAGGCTTGTGAGTGCTCGTTGGCACTGACACTTTGTGCAGGAATGTCTCCACTTTGCCCTCTGCACCCCTGTTGCTGTGCTCTCCTCCAGGGCTCTGAAGCTTCTCCCCTACCCACCTACCCTCTCCACCAGTGAAGGGACTTCCTAGTGTGTGGAAACTTTTCCTCCACAGCTCCCTCCCATAGGTGCAGGTCCCATCCTTATTCTTTTGTTTCTGTGTTTTCTTTTTTTCTTTTGCCCTACCCAAGTATGTCTGGAGTTTCTTGCCTTTTGGGAAATCTGAGGTCTTCTGCCAGCTTTCAGTAGGTGTTCTGTAGGAGTTGTTCCACATGTAGATGTATTTTTGATGTATTTGTGGAGAGGAAGGTGATCTCCATGTCTTACTCCTCTGCCATCTTGAAGGTCCCTCCTCATCCCATAGGTTTTGGATCATCATCATGTTTTTGTTGTCATTTGTCTCTAGGTATTTTTTTACTTCTTCTTTGATTTCTTCAGTGATCTCTTGGATATTTAATAACGTATTGTTTAGCTTCCATGTGTTTTTGTTTTTTTACTTTTTTCCCCCTGTAATTTATTTCTAATCTCATAGCATTGTGATCAGAAATGGTGTTTGACATGATTTCAATTTTCCTAAATTTACCGAGGCTTGAGTTGTGACCCAAAATATGATCTATCCTGGAGAATGTTCCATGTGTATTTAAGAAGAAAGTGTAATGTGCTGTTTTTGGATGAAATGTCCTATAAATATCAATTAAATATATCTGGTCTATTGTGTCATTTAAAGCTTGTGTTTCCTTATTAATTTTCTGTTTGGATGATCTGTCCATTGGTGTAAGTGAGGTATTGAAGTCCCCCACTATTATTGTGTTACTGTCAGTTTCCCATTTTATGGCTGTTAGCTTTTGCCTATGTATTGAGGTGCTCCTATGTTGGGTGCATATATATTTATAATTGTTATATCTTCCTCTTGGATTGATCCCTTGATTATTATTATCTTCCTCTTGGATTGATCCCTTGATTATTATGTAGTGTCCTTCCTTGTCTCTTGTAACATTCTTTATTTTAAATCTATGAGTATAAAATATGAGTATTTTATCTGTTATGAGTATTGTTATGAGCTTTCTTTTGATTTCCATTTGCATGGAATATGTTTTCTAATCCCCTCACTTTCAGTCTGTATGTGTCCCTAGGTCTGAAGTGGGTCTCTTGTAGACAGTATATATATGGGTCTTGTCTTTGTATCCATCCAGCGAGCCTGTGTCTTTTGGTTGGAGCATTTAATCCATTCACATTTAGGGTAATTATTGATATGTATGTTCCTATTACCATTTTCTTAATTGTTTTGTGTTTGTTTTTGTAGGTCCTTTTCTTCTCTTGTGTTTCCCACTTAGAGAAGTTCCTTTAGCATTTGTTGTAGAGCTGGTTTGGTGGTGCTGAATTCTCTTATCTTTTGCTTGTCTGTAAAACTTTTGTTTTCTCCATCAAATCTGAATGAGATTCTTGCCAGGTAGAGTAATCTTGGTTGTACGTTCTTCCCTTTCATCAATTTAAATGTATCATGCCACTCCCTTCTGGCTTATAGATTTTCTGATAAGAAATCAGCTGTTAACCTTATGGGAGTTCCCTTGTATGTTGTCATTTTTCCCTTGTTGTTTTAATAATTTTCTTTGTCTTAATTTTTGTCCATTTGATTACTATGTATCTCGCTGTGTTTCTCCTTGGGTCTATCCTCCCTGGGACTCTGTGCTTCCTGGACTTGGGTGGCTATTTCCTTTCCCATGTTAGGGAATTTTTTTACTATAATGTCTTCAATTATTTTCTTGGGTCCTTTCCCTCTCTCTTCTCCTTCTGGGACCCCTATAATGTGAATGTTGGTGCATTTAATTTTGTACCAGAGGTCTCTTAGGCTGTCTTCATTTCTTTGCATTCTTTTTTCTCTATTCTGTTCCATGGCAGTAAATTCCACCTTTCTGTCTTTCAGGTCACTTATCCGTTTTTCTGCCTTAGTTTTTCTGCTATGGATTCCTTCTAATTTAGTTTTCTTTTCAGTTTTTGTATTGTTCATCTCTGTTTTTTCTTTAATTCTTCTAGACTTTTTTTTTTTTTTTGTGGTACGTGGACCTCTCACTGTTGTGGCCTCTCCCGTTGTGGAGCACAGGCTCTGGATGCGCAGGCTCAGCGGCCATGGCTCATGGGCCCAGCTGCTCCACGGCATGTGGGATCTTCCCAGACCGGGGCACGAACCCATGTCCCGTGCATCGGCAGGCGGACTCTCAACCACTGCGCCACCAGGGAAGCCCTAGACTTTTGTTCTTTAATTCTTCTAGGTCTTTGTTAAAAATTTCTTGCATCTTCTCAATCTTTGCCTCCATTCTTTTTCTGAGGTCCTGGATCCTCTTCACTATCATTATTCTGACTTTATTTTCTGGAAGGTTGCCTATCTCCACTTTATTTAGTTTTTTTTCTGGGATTTTATTTTGTTCCTTCATCTGGTACATGTTCCTCTGCCTTTTCACTTTGTCTATCTTTTTGTGAATGTGGTTTTCATTCCACAGGCTGCAGGATTGTAGTTCTTCTTGCTTCGACTCTGTGCTTACTGCTTTAAATGTCCAGACACAGATGCAAGGCTAAAAGGATCACAAAGAGTCTGGGAAACATGACAACATCAAAGAAAGAAAATTAAGCACCAGTAACTAACCCTCAATATTTCACTTTCTGGAGATATATGTACTGCCTGATAAAGAATTCAAATAATTATCTTACAGAAGTTCACTGAGCTACAGGAGAACACAGATAGAAAACTGAATGAAATCAGGAAAACAATACATGAACAAATTGGTATGTCCAATAAAAGAGATAAGAATCATAAAGGGAATGAAACAGAAATTTTGGGCTGAAGAACACAGTAATTGAACTGAAAAATTCAATAGAGAACATCAATATCAGAGTTGATAAAGCATAAGAGAGAATAGTGAGCTGGAAGACAGCTCATTTCCTATTACCAGGTCAGGGGGACTCAAAGGAAAAAGAATGGGAAAAAATGAAGACAGCCTTTGGGACTTATGGAATAAAACCACCCCCTCCAAACCCCCAATATATGCATTATAGGATACTAAAATGAGCAGAGGAAGAGAAAGGAGCAGGAAGTTTACTTAAAGAGATAGAGAAGATTTCTCAAACCTAGAGAGGGAAATGAACATACAGATCCATAACATGCAAAGAACCACAAATAGACTGAACATAAAGAGGTCTTCAACAGGACACATAGTCAAATTGTCAGAAGTCAAAGACAAAGAGAGAATTTAGAAAGGAGCAAGAGGAAGGCAACTCATCACATGCACAGGAACCTCCAGAAATATATCAGTGTGTTGATTTCTCAGCAGAAAACTTGCAGGGCGGGAGAGAGGGCGATGGATATATTCAAAGTACTGAAAGAAAAAACTGCCAACCAAGAATATTAATGTGTATATGTGGAATCTAGAAAAAAAGGTATAGATGATCTTATTTGCAAAGCAGAAATAGAGACACAGACATAGAGAACAAACGCATGGATACCAAGTGTGAAGGGGGGGTTGGATGAATTGGGAGATTGGGATTGAGATATATACACTATTGATACTATGTATAAAATAGATAACTCTTGAGAACCTATTGCATAGCACAGGGAACTCTACTCAGTGCTCTGTGGTGACCTAAATGGGAAGGAAAACCAAAAATAAGGGATATATGTATATTTATAGCTGATTCACTTTGCTGTGCAGCAGAAACTAACAACACTTTCAAGCAACTATACTCCAATAGAAATTAATTTTAAAAAACTATAAATAGAACTACCATATAATCTAGCAATCTCACTCCTGGGCATATATCCAGAGAAAACCATGGTTCAAAAGGATACATGCACCCCAATATTCATCACAGTGCTGCTTACGATAGCCCAGATCTGGAAGCAACCTAAATATCCATCAACAGATGAATGGATAAGGAAGATGTGGTACATATATACAGTGGAATACTACTCAGTCATTAAAAAGAATGAAATAATGCCATTTGCAGCAACATGGATGGACCTGGAGATTATCACACTAAGTGAAGTAGGCCATACAGAGAATGCCATTTATTTATTTCTTTTGTCTTAAGAGACAGATCCAAAAAATATTCTATGTTTTATGTCAAAGAGTGTTCTACCTATACTCTCTTCTAGGAGTTTCATGGATGTCTTTCCTCAGGGAGTGCTAGTAGCTATCAACTTGGTAGGGGGTGGGGCTGGAGATGGAGGGGCTAGAGCTGGTGTTGAGTGTGAAGCAAGACTTCCTCCATGCTCAGTGGCCATCACAGCCCTATCAGGGGTGACATCTGATGGCAAGTTTCTGGAGTAGAAGCCCTGAGGTTTGGGACCTAGCTGGCTCTCTTCCCTTTAAGCATGTTTTTACCTTTCACACTAGAACACTTGCCCCAGAGTAGGGCAGTGGTGAAGCAGGTGGGGCCTGTTTGTGGACGGGTTTCTGATGTGCTGCTTGTATGGGTACCCACAACTCTGCTCATAAGCAGCCTTGGGTGCATTCCTCCTTTTTCTGTCACAGCCTATCATTGTCCCCAGCCTCTTCTGCTCCCCATTCTGCTGAAGAACTGCTCTGCAAGGCTGGTGGCGGGCCCGCATGGACTCTCATCAGCTATTGGAAGATGAGCTGTGTTGGAGCGGTTGCTGTCAGACACCTGGGCAGCTTCTGAGGTGCTGCTTGAGTAAGCACCAACAATGGCTGCTGCTACCTCACCCAGGCTCTGCCCTGGGACCAGATCACCTCTCTGTCCCATGGGCTACTCTTTTTCCTCATCATCAGTGACCCACATCCAGCGTCCCACAGGGGCATGGAGTGAGCAAGGGTAGAGCATTCACTTGGCTCAGGCTTGGGCGTGCAGTTAGGTGGTTGCTGGAAACTCCACAGCTGCTAGAGTAGACCTCTCTCCTCTGCCTTGGGAGCAGATCCTCTTTGTCTCTCACAGCTGATCACTGCCCTCAGCCTCTGCTGCTCCTGCTGTGTTGTGGAACCATTTTGCTGGGGAGGTGGGGCCACATGGTCTCTACTGCATGTGTGTAAGGGGGTGAGCTATGGTGGAGTGACCACCGTCAGATGTCTGCTCTGCTTCTGAGGGCTAGTTGGTCACTGGAAACTCAGCAGCCACTACAGCAGACCTCTCTTCACCCTGCCTTGGTACCTAGCCAGCAAGTAGGAGCTCCTCACAAGTGGAGTCCAGGCTTCCCATAGATCTTCTATGTGTCCCATGGGTCCTCCAATCAGCCAAGGGGATTTGTCTCCTTTGTGTAGGACCCCAGGATTATGGTGCCCAATCTTTGGCTTGACTTACTAACTCCCCAGGGTGGCTGTCCAGCCATGTATTCTTCCTTTTCCTCTGAGTTCCCTCCCAGAGGATGGGTCCTTGCCTGATTCTTTTCTTCCCTTTCGACCCAATTACATGTGTATCTTTCTTACAGCCTTGGTTTTACAAGAGTCCTTTGCCAGTTTCCTGTTAGTTTTCAGTGAGAATTATTCCACATGTAGATGTATTTTTTTTTTTTTTTTTTTTTTTTGCGGTGCGCGGGCCTCTCACTGTTGTGGCCTCTCCCGTTGCGGAGCACAGGCTCCGGACGCGCAGCCTCAGCGGCCATGGCCCACGGGCCCAGCCGCTCTGCGGCATGTGGGATCTTCCCGGACCGGGGCACGAACCCGCGTCCCCTGCATCGGCAGGCAGACTCTCAACCACTGCGCCACCAGGGAAGCCCTGTAGATGTATTTTTAATGTGTTTTTTTGGGGAGGTTAGCTCCACTTTCTCTTACTCCACCATGTTGATCCCTTCTCCACTATACTGTAGTCTAAGTGTGCAATATCATTGTGTCTAGTGAAAATGTACATACCTTAATTTTTTTTCAATACCTTAATTTAAAAATACTTTATTGCTAAAAAATGCTGATCATTTTCTAAGCCTTCAGTGATTAATAGTCTTTTTCTGGTGGAGTGTTTGAAACACTGCAAGAACTACCAAAATTTCAAAATTTGTGACATGAAGTGAGCAAATGCTGTTGTACAAATGGTGCTATCTATCGACTTGCTTGATGCAGGGATCCCACAAATCTTCAATTTGTAAAAAAAACCCTCAGTATACGCAAAATACTATAAAGTGAAGTGCAACAAAATGAGGTATTTCTGTACTGGTTGACAATTCTTTACCTTTAAGCAAATTGAATATTCCACCCAATTCCCTTCTGGACTGCAAAGTTTCTGCAGGGAAATCCTCTGACAATTTTATGGAAACTCCATTTTATGTGATGAATCACTATTTTTTCTTGTTGCTTTCAAGATTATCTTTGACTTTAGACACTGATTATATTGTGACTAAATGTGGCTCTCTTTGGATTTTTCATAGCTGGAGATTTTGAGTTTCTTGGATCTGTATGTCCATTTCATTCTTCAGATTTAGGAAGTTTTCAGTCTTTATTTCTTCAAATAAGCTCTCTCTTTCTTTTGTTATCCTTCTGGGATTTCCATAATGCATACATTGGACTGTTTTATGGTGACCCATAAGAGCGTGTTGTTTAAAGTGAGAGAGTGGCATGGACATATATACACTACCAAATGTAAAATAGATAGCTAGTGGGAAGCAGCTGCATAGCACAGGGAGATCAGCTCGGTGCTTTGTGACTACTTAGAGGGGTGGGAGAGGGAGGGTGGGAGGGAGGGATACGCAAGAGGGAAGAGATATGGGGATATATGTATATGTATAACTGATTCATTTTGTTATAAAGCAGAAACTAACACACCATTGTAAAGCAATTATACTCCAATAAAGATGTAAAAAAAATAAATAAAACCAAAAAAACACAAAACAAAACAATCAAATCAACTATCACACCCTTGTTAACTTATTCATATTTTTATTAATTTAGCCCTAAATTCATAGATCAATTTTGGGGAGTTGACATTTGGTAAGCATTTGTTTCTTTCTTAAAATTTTGTTGTGTTGTTTCTAACACTCATTATACTTTAAACATTTCTAAATTATATACAGTCAAAGTAAAGTTTTCTTTTATGGAAAAAATAAGAGTGTGTTGTTTAATATCCATTATTTGTGAAATTTCCAGTTTTTCTTATGATATTTACATGTAGTTTCATTCCATTGTGGTTAGAAAAGATGTCTTGTATTCTTTCAATTTTTTAAACTTATTGATAGTGTTTTATGACCTAACATATGGTCTATCATGGAGAATATTCTATGTGCACTTGAGAAAAATATGTATTCTGTTCTTGTTGGGTGAAATGTTCTATGCATCTTTTAGGTCGAATTGGTTTATATTGTTCAAATTCTCAGTTTCCTTATTGATCTGGCTAGATTTCTAGATGTCTTGATCCCTTATTGATCACAAGATGTTGAAATTTTCAACTACTATTGCCATTCAATATTTATTTACCAAGATACTATTTCCATTCATTTTTGTCAATTTTTGCATGATAAAATTTGTGTATCTGTTCTTCAGTGTGTGTATATTTATATCTTCTTGGTGGAGTGACCCTTTTGTCAATGTTATGTGCTTCTTTGTCTCTTGTAATACTTTTTTATTTACAGTCTGTTTTTTTTTTTTAACATCTTTATTGGGGTATAATTGCTTTACAATGGTGTGTTAGTTTCTGCTTTATAACAAAGTGAATCAGTCATACATAAACATATGTTCCCATATGTCTTCCCTGTTGCGTCTCCCTCCCTCCCACCCTCCCCATCCCACCCCTCCAGGCTGTCACAAAGCACTGAGCCAATATCCCTGTGCCATGCGGCTGCTTCCCACTAGCTATCTACCTTACTGCGTTTGTTAGTGTGTAATATGCCCATGACTCTCTCTCGCCCTGTCACAGCTCACCCTTCCCCCTCCCCATAACCTCAAGTCCGTTCTCTAAGAGGTCTGTGTCTTTATTCCTGCTTTACCCCTAGGTTCTTCATGACATTTTTTTCTTAAATTCCATATATATGTGTTAGCATACGGTATTTGTCTTTTTCTTTCTGACTTACTTCACTCTGTATGACAGACTCTAGGTCTATCCACCTCATTACAAATAGCTCAATTTCGTTTCTTTTTATGGCTGAGTAATATTCCATTGTATATATGTGCCACATCTTCTTTATCCATTCATCCGATGACGGGCACTTAGGTTGTTTCCATCTCCGGGCTATTGTAAATAGAGCTGCAATGAACATTTTGGTACATGACTCTTTTTGAATTTTGGTTTTCTCAGGGTATATGCCCAGTAGTGGGATTGCTGGGTCATATGGTAGTTCTATTTGTAGTTTTTTAAGAAACCTCCATACTGTTCTCCATAGTGGCTGAACCAATTCACATTCCCACCAGCAGTGCAAGAGTGTTCCCTTTTCTCCACACCCTCTCCAGCATTTATTGTTTCTAGATTTTTTGATGATGGCCATTCTGACTGGTGTGAGATGATATCTCATTGTAGTTTTGATTTGCATTTCTCTAATGATTAATGATGTTGAGCATTCTTTCATGTGTTTGTTGGCAGTCTGTATATCTTCTTTGGAGAAATGTCTGTTTAGGTCTTCTGCCCATTTTTGGATTGGGTTGTTTGTTTTCTTGTTATTGAGCTGCATGAGCTGCTTGTAAATTTTGGAGATTAATCCTTTGTCGGTTGCTTCATTTGCAAATATTTTCTGCCATTCTGAGGGTTGTCTTTTGGTCTTGTTTATGGTTTCCTTTGCTGTGCAAAAGCTTTGAAGTTTCATTAGGTCCCATTTGTTTATTTTTGTTTTTATTTCCATTACTCTAGGAGGTGGGTCAGAAAGGATCTTGCTTTGATTTATGTCATAGAGTGTTCTGCCTCTGTTTTCCTCTAAGAGTTTGATAGTTTCTGGCCTTACATTTAGGTCTTTAATCCATTTTGAGCTTATTTTTGTGTATGGTGTTAGGGAGTGATCTAATCTCATACTTTTACATGTACCTGTCCAGTTTTCCCAGCACCACTTATTGAAGAGGCTGTCCTTTCTCCATTGTACATTACTGCCACCTTTATCAAAGATAAGGTGTCCATATGTGCATGGGTTTATCTCTGGGCTTTCTATCCTGTTCCATTGATCTATCTTTCTGTTTTTGTGCCAGTACCATACCGTCTTGATGACTGTAGCTTTGTAGTATAGTCTGAAGTCAGGGAGCCTGATTCCTCCAGTTCCTTCTTTCGTTCTCAAGATTGCTTTGGCTATTCGGGGTCTTTTGTGTTTCCATACAAATTGTGAAATTTTTTATTCTAGTTCTGTGAAAAATGCCAGTGGTAGTTTGATAGGGATTGCATTGAATCTATAGATTGCTTTGGGTAGTAGAGTCATTTTCACAATGTTGATTCTTCCAATCCAAGAACATGGTATATCTCTCCATCTATTTATATCACCTTTAATTTCTTTCATCAGTGTCTTATAATTTTCTGTGTACAGGTCTTTTGTCTCCTTAGGTAGGTTTATTCCTAGATATTTTATTCTTTTTGTTGCAATGGTAAATGGGAGTGTTTTCTTGATTTCACTTTCAGATTTTTCATCATTAGTATATAGGAATGCCAGAGATTTCTGTGCATTAATTTTGTATCCTGCCACTTTACCAAATTCATTGATTAGCTCTACTAGTTTTCTGGTAGCATCTTTAGGATTCTCTATGTATAGGATCATGTCATCTGCAAACAGTGACAGCTTTACTTCTTCTTTTCCAATTTGGATTCCTTTTATTTCCTTTTCTTCTCTGATTGCTGTGGCTAAAACTTCCAAAACAATGTTGAATAATAGTGGTGAGAGTGGGCAACCTTGTCTTGTTCCTGATCTTAGTTGAAATGCTTTCAGTTTTTCACCATTGAGGATGATGTTTGCTGTGGGCTTGTCATATATGGCCTTTATTATGTTGAGGAAAGTTCCCTCTATGCCTACTTTCTGCAGGGTTTTTATCATAAATGGGTGTTGAATTTTGTCAAAAGCTTTCTCTGCATCTATTGAGATGATCATATGGTTTTTCTCCTTCAATTTGTTAATATGGTTTATCACATTGATAGATTTGCGTATATTGAAGAATCCTTGCATTCCTGGAATAAACCCCACTTGATCATGGTGTATGAGCCTTTTAATGTGCTGTTGGATTCTGTTTGCTAGTATTTTGTTGAAGATTTTTGCATCTATGTTCATCAGTGATATTGGCCTGTAGTTTTCTTTCTTTGTGACATCCTTGTCTGGTTTTGGTATCAAGGTGATGGTGGCCTCGTAGAAGGAGTTAGGGAGTGGTCCTCCCTCTGCTATATTTTGGAAGAGTTTGAGAAGGATAGGTGTTAGCTCTTCTCTAAATGTTTGATAGAATTCGCCTGTGAAGCCATCTGGTCCTGGGCTTTTCTTTGTTGGAAGATTTTTAATCACAGTTTCAATTTCAGTGCTTGTGATTGGTCTGTTCATATTTTCTATTTCTTCCTGATTCAGTCTTGGCACGTTGTGCATTTCTAAGAATTTGTCCATTTCTTCCAGATTGTCCATTTTATTGGCATAGAGTTGCTTGTAGTAATCTCTCATGATCTCTTTTATCTCTGCAGTGTCAGTTGTTACCTCTCCTTTTTCATTTCTAATTCTATTGATTTGAGTCTTCTGCCTTTTTTTCTTGATGAGTCTGGCTAGTGGTTTATCTATTTTGTTTATCTTCATAAAGAACCAGCTTTTAGTTTTATTGATCTTTGCTATTGTTTCCTTCATTTCTTTTTCATTTATTTCTGATCTGATTTTTATGATTTCTTTCCTTCTGCTAGCTTTGGGGTTTTTTTGTTCTTCTTTCTCTAATTGCTTGAGGTGCAAGGTTAGGTTGTTTATTCAAGATGTTTCCTGCTTCTTAAGGTGGGCTTGTATTGCTATAAACTTCCCCCTTAGAACTGCTTTTGCTGCATCCCACAGGTTTTGGGTCGTTGTGTCTCCATTGTCATTTGTTTCTAGGTATTTTTTGATTTCCTCTTTGATTTCTTCAGTGATCTCTTCATTATTAAGTAGTGTATTGTTTAGCCTCCATGTGTTTGTATTTTTTACAGATCTTTTCCTGTAATTGATATCTAGTCTCATGGCGTTGTGGTCAGAAAAGATACTTGATACAATTTCAATTTTCTTAAATTTACCAAGGCTTGATTTGTGACCTAAGATATGATCTATCCTGGAGAATGTTCCATGAGCACTTGAGAAAAATGTGTATTCTGTTGTTTTTGGATGGAGTGTCCTATAAATATCAATTAAGTCCATCTTGTTTAATGTATCATTTAAAGCTTGTGTTTCCTTATTTATTTTCATTTTGGATGATCTGTCCATGGGTGAAAGTGGGGTGTTTAAGTCCCCTACTATGAATGTGTTACTGTCGATTTCCCCTTTTATGGCTGTTAGTATTTGCCTAATGTATTGAGGTGCTCCTATGTTGGGTGCATAAATATTTACAATTGTTATATCTTCTTCTTGGATCGATCCCTTGATCATTATGTAGTGTCCTTCTTTGTCTCTTTTAATAGTCCTTATTTTAAAGTCTATTTTGTCTGATATGAGAATTGCTACTCCAGCTTTCTTTTGGCTTCCATTTGCATGGAATATCTTTTTCCATCCCCTTACTTTCAGTCTGTATGTGTCTCTAGGTCTGAAGTGGGTCTCTTGTAGACAGCATATATAAGGGTCTTGTTTTTGTATCCATTCAGCTAATCTGTGTCTTTTGGTGGGAGCATTTAGTCCATTTACATTTAAGGTAATTATCGATATGTATGTTCCTATTCCCATTTTCTAAATTGTTTTGGGTTCGTTATTATAGGTCTTTCCCTTCTCTTGTGTTTCTTGCCTAGAGAAGTTCCTTTAGCAGTTGTTGTAGAGCTGATTTGGTGGTGCTGAACTCTCTCAGCTTTTGCTTGTCTGTAAAGGTTTTAATTTCTCCATCAAATCTGAATGAGATCCTTGCTGGGTAGAGTAATCTTGGTTGCAGGTTTTTCTCCTTCATCACTTCAAATATGTCCTGCCAGTCTCTTGTGCTTGCAGAGTTTCTGCTGAAAGATCAGCTGTTAACCTTATCCAGATTCCCTTGTGTGTTATTTGTTGTTTTTCCCTTGCTGCTTTTAATATGCTTTCTTTGTATTTAATTTTTGACAGTTTGATTAAGATGTGTCTTGGCGTATTTCTCCTTGTATTTATCTTGTATGGGACTCTCTGTGCTTCCTGGACTTGATTAACTATTTCCTTTCCCATATTAGGGAAGTTTTCAACTATAATCTCTTCAAATATTTTCTCAGTCCCTTTCTTTTTCTCTTCTTCTTCTGGAACCCCTATAATTTGAATGTTGGTGCGTTTAATGTTGTCCCAGAGGTCTCTGAGACTGTCCTCAGTTCTTTTCATTCTTTTTTCTTTATTCTGCTCTGCAGTAGTTATTTCCACTATTTTATCTTCCAGGTCACTTATCCGTTCTTCTGCCTCAGTTATTCTGCTATTGATTCCATCTAGAGTACTTTTAATTTCATTTATTGTGTTGTTCATCGTTGCTTGTTTCATCTTTAGTTCTTCTAGGTCCTTGTTAACTGATTCTTGCATTTTGTCCAATCTATTGTCCATTCTATCTCCAAGATTTCGGATCAACCTTACTATCATTATTCTGAATTCTTTTTCAGGTAGACTGCCTATTTCCTCTTCATTTGTTAGGTCTGGTGCATTTTTATCTTGCTCCTTTATCTGCTGTGTGTTTTTCTGTCTTCTCATTTTGCTTATCTTACTGTGTTTGGGGTCTCCTTTTTGCACGCTGCAGGTTCGTAGTTCCTGCTGTTTTTGATGTCTGTCTCCAGTGGCTAAGGTTGGTTCAGTGGGTTGTGTAGGCTTCCTGGTGGAGCGGACTAGTGCCTGTGTTCTGGTGGATGAGGCTGGATCTTGTCTCTCTAGTGGTCAGGTTCACGTCTGGTGATGTGTTTGGGGGTGTCTGTGGCCTTATTATGATTTTAGGCAGCCTCTCTGCTAATGGGTGGGGTTGTGTTCCTGTTTTGCTAGTTGTTTGGCATAGGTTTTCCAGCACTGTGGCTTGCTGGTCGTTGAGTGAAGCTGGGTGCTGGTGTTAAGATGGAGGTCTCTGGGAGATTTTCGCCGTTTGATATTATGTGGAGCTGGGAGGTCTCTTGTTGATCAGTGTCCTGAAGTTGGCTGTCCTACCTCAGAGGCAGAGCCCTGCCTCCTGGCTGGAGCACCAAAAGCTTTTCATCCACAGGCTCAGGATAAAAGGGAGAAAAAGTAGAGGGAATTAGTAGAAGTATGAGGAAAGAAAGAAGGAAAGGAGGGTAGGAAGGAAGGAAGAAAGAAAGAAAGAAGCAAAGAAGGAAAGAAGGCAAGAAGGAAAGAAAGGAGGGAGGGAGGGAGGGAGGAAGGAAGGAAGGAGGGAAAGAAGGAAAAAAGACAGAAAGAAAGAAGATACAGTAAAAATAAAATAAAGTATAATAAAGTTATTGAATTAAAAGCTTATTTAGAAAAAAAAAAAAAAGGGACGGAAAGAACCTTAGGACAAATGTTGGAAGCAAAGCTATACAGACAAAATCTTACACAGAAGCATACACATACACCCTCACTAAAAGAGGTAAATGGGGAAAAATCCTAAATCTTGCTGTCAGAGACCACCTCCTCAATTTGGGATGATTCGTTGTCTAAAGGAGGGAAGGAAGGACGGAAAGAAAGAAAGAAAGAACGAAGGTAAAGTATAATAAGGTTATTAAAATTAATTATTAAGAAAAAAAATTAAAAAAGAAAACATGGACGGATAGAACCCTAGGACAAATGGTGGAAGCAAGACTATACAGACAAGATCTCACACAGAAGCATACACATACACATTCACAAAAAGAGGAAAGGGGAAAAAATCATAGATCTTGCTCCTAAAGTCCACTTCCTTAATTTGGGATGATTGGTTGTCTATTCAGGTATTCCACAGATGCAGGGTACATCAAGTTGATTGTGGAGCTTTAATCCGCCGCTTCTGAGGCTGCTGGGAGAGATTTCCCTTTCTCTTCTTTGTTCTCACAGCTCCCAGGGCTAAGCTTTGGATTTGGCCCTGCCACTGCGTGTAGATCGCTGGAGGGCGTCTGTTTTTTGCTCAGACAGGATGGGGTTAAAAGAGCCGCTGATTGGGGGCTCTGGCGCACTCAGGCCGGCGGGGACGGAGGGGCACAGAGTGCGGGGCGGGCCTGTGGTGGCAAAGGCCGGCGTGACTTTGCACCAGCCTGAGGCGCGCTGTGCGCTCTCCCAGGGAAGTTGTCCCTGGATCCCGGGAACCCGGCAGTGGCGGGCTGCACAGGCTCCGCGGAAGACGGGTGTGGAGAGTGACCTGTGCTCGCACACAGGCCCCTCGGTGGCGGCAGCAGCAGCCTTAACGTCTCCCGCCCGCCTCTGGGGTCCGCGCTTTCAGCCGCGGCTCGCGCCCGTCTCTGGATTCCGCGCTTTCAGCCGTGGCTCGCGCCCGTCTCTGGGGTTCGCGCTTTTAGCCGCGGCTCGCGCCCGTCTCTGGAGTTCCTTTAAGCAGCGTTCTTAAACCCCTCTCCTCACGCCCCAGGAAACAAAGAGGGAAGGAAAAGTCTCCTGCCTCTTCTGCAGGTGCAGGCTTTTCCCCGGACTCCCTCCCGGCTAGCTGTGGTGCACTAACCCCTTCAGGCTATGTTCAAGCCGCCAACCCCAGTCCTCTCCCTGCGCTCCGGCCTGAGGTCGCAGCCCCGCCCGCCCCGGCGGGTGAGCAGACAAGCCTCTCGGGCTGGTGAGTGCCGGTCAGCACCGATCCTCTGTGCGGGAATCTCCCCGCTTTGCCCTCCGCACCCGTTGCTGTGCACTCCTCCGCAGCTTCGAAGCTCCCCCCTCCGCCTCCCGCAGCCTCCGCCCGCGAAGGGGCTTCCTAGAGTGTGGAAACTTTTCCTCCTTCACAGCTCCCTCCCACTGGTGCAGGTGCCGTCCCTATTCTTTTGTCTCTGTTTTTTCTTTTGCCCTACCCAGGTACGTGGGGAGTTTCTTGCCTTTTGGGAGGTCTGAGGTCTTCTGCCAGCCTTCAGTAGGTGTTCTGTAGGAGTTGTTCCACGTGTAGATGTATTTCTGGTGTATCTGTGGGGAGGAAGGTGATCTCCGCGTCTTACTCTTCCGCCATCTTCCGCCTTCCCCCTTTACAGTCTGTTTTATCTGATGTTACTATGTCATCTCAGTTCTCTTTTGATTCGTCTTTGCACGTTACACATTTTTCAATCCTTTCCCTTCAACCTGTTTGTGTCTTTGGATCTAAAGTGAGTCACTTATAGACAACATATTGATGGGTGATTTTTTTCAAGCCATCCTGCCAATTTCTACCTTTAAATTGGAGAGCTTAAACCATTTACGTTTAAATAGCTTACTGATAAGAAGTGACATTTTCTATAACACAGAGGTACAAAAAATCATATGTGAATACTATGAACAGTTATATGCCAACAAATTGGACAACCTAGAAGAAATGGAGAAATTTCTAGAAGTATACAAACTGCCAAGTTTGAATCAGGAAGAAATAGATGATTTCAAACCATTATATTGTAAAACTGAAACTAATATAATGTCATTTACCCCTCAATTAAAAAAATAATGACATTTGTTTCTATCATGTGATTACATTTACCAAAGATCTTTATATCTTCATACAGATCCTAGTTATCGTCTAGTGTGATTTTTACCTTTTATTTAACCTAAAGGACTCCCTTTAGCATTTCTTTTAGGGTAGTTCTAGTGATAACTCCTTCAACTTTTGTTTATCTTGAAATGTCTTAATTTCTCCCTCTTTTTTGAAGAACATTTTTGCTGGTTATAGAATTCTCCATTGAGAGTTTTTTTTTTCCATTAAGCACTTTAGTTTCTGATGAGAAATTGGCTGACAATCTATTGAGAAGCCCTTGTATGTGATAGGTCACTTCTTGCTGCCTTTTATATTATCTGGTTTTGGTTTTTGACAGTTTGATTATAATGCGTCTTGCTGGGTTCTCTTTGGGTTCATCCTGCTTGTATTTGTTTGTGCTTTTTGAATTTGTAGATTCATGTGTTTCATTAAATTTGAGATGATTGCAGCCATTATTTCTTCAAATATTTTTTCCACCCTTTCTCTCCCTCTTTTACTTCTGGGACTCCCATAATGCATATGTTGATCTAGTTGCTGATATCCCACTCATTTCTTAGACTCTGTTTCCTTTTTTCTTTTCCTCTCTGCTCCTTAATATCAATAATTTCAATTTTCGTGTCCTCAGGTTCCCTGATACTTTCTTCTGTCTATTGAAATCTGCTGTTTGTCATTTCAGTTATTTTACGTTTCAACTTCAGTTTCCTTTTATAATTGTTATCTTTTTGTTGATATTCTCATTTTGTTCATAAATCCTTTTTGCAATTTATTTTTTTGTCCATGTTTTCCTTTGGCTCTTTGTGCATATTTAGGGTAGACGATTTAAGGACTCTGCATAGTAGGTACAGTGTTTGTGCTCCATCCAAGACGGTTTATTAAAACCATTTATCTTCTTGATAAATTAAGAATAAGAAAAAGTTACAAATTTTATTTTACATTCATTTATCCCTTCACCAATGCTCATTTATCATTCATGTAGATCCAACTATTTGACTATTTGTGGTGGCTTCTGGAGATTGGGATCAGCTCTTATTTACCCAAAATCGGATCTAATGTGGCAACTGAGGATATCATAGATATATAAAGTAAAACTTAATAGGTTGATTCTTCACACACTTTAACTTTCTGAGGATAGTAGGGTAGACAGCCAAGATGGTCTAGATTGGCTTCCGTGAAAGGAGGAGAAGCGACCTTGTTTTTTTATTATGTTTAGGGAGTAGGACCAGATGAGGGTTTCCACACATGGGCTGGGGGTTTGCATAGTTTGAACATCCCCACAGGCACCATGGCACAGAGCACTCAGACATTCTTACTTGTTTGCCCAGATGTAGGGCAAGAGGGAGAAGGAGAGGTGTGGGGCCTAAATATTCTCAGTAATCAAACATCAAAAATGGAGTCAGATTATTTATTAAAATTCACCTCTGATATTTTACTCATGACTGAAATATGTTATATTGCATTTAATTGAATTCAAACCTGTTTAACTAAGCATTATGGCACTCTATGGGACTTGTGGCCTGAGGCCAGTAAATGTTCAAGTTACTCTTTAACTTCTCAAAATATACAACATTGAGTTCTTGAATAAGTCATTCAATACAACTTCTACTTTCCATCAGTGATGTCTGGAACTCTGAAGGGAATTAGAAGAGTTTTGGTATAGTTTTGTGTTCTGACTCCACTATGTACAGAGAAATGTGCAACTTTGATTTATATTTTGGTTATCTTTATCTATAAGGCAAGAAATTTGCAGAGTTCTTTGCCCCAATTGGGGCAACTTTGGACCATGAATTGTTGCCATTGCTCAGACAAGATGGCCAGCAAATGACTGCCTGAAGTTTGGCCAGTTATCCTGACCTTTAGATCCCATCCTTTATCAGTGATGTCTCAGTTATGGGATGGATAGCATCAGCTCTCCAGCAGGCACTATCATATGCAATGGCAGCAATACCACCATGTAGCACATCGACTCCCATTTCTAATCATTCAGTTGTTCCCAACGGGGTCCCCAGGTGGCCAATGTGTTCTAAGAGAAGTGGACCCCCTCTGGCACCATTGGATCTGTCAAGGGACTGAGGAGAAGGAAATCATTTCCTCTTGTCGGTGTGATACGCCAGAGGGCTCAGGTTTGGATCTATCATGTAAGTACCATTTTATTTCAATAAAAGGGCCTCTGTGGCCATATAAGTTCTGTAGAGTTCCTATATCCATGAATTGAGGCATAATGGGTAACTAGATGTAGAAAGTCATAAGTGCAGTCCTGTGATACCCTCCATTCCCAGAAGGGCTCAGTATTTGGCCAGCAGTAGTCACTTTAAGGCTGTGTAGCATGGGTTGGAGAAGAGCAGATTTTTGCACCAGAAATGTGTGGGCAACTTATGACCATCATTGTCAGAGACGCCAGAAGGCATGAAAGGAATGTACACAAGCCTCTATAGTGAAGGAGTTTCTGCTGTCACTAATGGGAATACCTGTTGTATTGCAATTTGTATAGAGTCTAGAGCTTTTTATTATAGGAGGTTACACTTTGTAGTGAGTTTATTTGCAAATAAGAGAAGAAATGAGCTTAAGCAAAATTTGTAAATGAGAAAATCTGTTGCTTCTAGAACCAAAAGGACCTAAAAGATGTTGTGTTTGTCTTAACATTGTGAGTGCTGAATGCCAATAGCTGTTTCTTTGACAATGCCAGAGATAGAGCAGCCCTCAGCTTATCAGATAATTTTCAAGAATTTAACTGAAGTAGTGAGACACTTATGTGTGTGACAATGGCCCGTCTCCTTTTTTGTCCTCCTTTATCAATGTTTTATGTCCTGAATGAGTCAAATGATATGCTTGGAGGAGTATGACATCATTGTAATGTCACACCTATGCTCTTGGAGAAAATTGGATGTAGTTAATATCTTGCACTCTGGTATGCAGAACGATGGCTCCCCCCACAAAATGACCATGCCCTAATCCCTAGAAACTGTGAATATGTTATCTTGCATGGCAAAAGGGTCAGATATGGGGATATATGTATATGTATGGCTGATTCACTTTGTTATAAAGCAGAAACTAACACACCATTGTAAACAATTATACTCCAATAAAAATGTTTTAAAAAATTACTGTTAATTAAGGAACACCAGACATCTCAAAAAAAGGGGGGGATTTGCAGGTGTGATACAAGTTACAGATATTGAGATAAGGAGGTTATCCTGGTTTATCCGTTTAGTAGGCTCAGTGTAATCACAAAGTGTTTATAAGTAAAAGAGGGATGTAGGAGAATCAGAGTCAGAAAAGTTGTAATAATAGAAGCAGTGTTTGAAGTGATGCTATTTCTGATTTTAAGATGGAAGGGGGCCATGAGCCAAGGAATGTGGGCTGCCTCTAGAAACTGTAAAAGGCAAAAAAACCAAACCAAAACAAACAACCCCCCCCCCCCGCAGATTATCCCCTAGAAAGAATGCAGCCCTGCTGACACCTTGATTTTAGCCCTGTGAGATACATTTTGGAAATCTGACCACTGTAACTGTAAGGTAATAAAGTGTGTATTGCTTTAAGCCACTAAGTTTATAATAATTTATAATAGCAGTAATGGGAAATTATACACCTGAAAAGATTGTGTATGATGGCAAAGCTGTTGAGGCGTCCATGGATAGCCAGGTAAATTTGTACTGTGTCCCTTTGAAGGTGAATGCAAACTGCAACTGAAAAGCTGTTAAAATAGGCATTGAGCAGAATATATTAGCCAAATCTGTAGCTGCAAATTATTTACCAGTTTTTGATTGGATGGAGTCAGTAGTTTCAATAATATTGGGTGTTGGGACCTTATTAGGTGGGTTGTGGAAATTCACCAAAGTGTACCATTTGTATTTTCCAGGTTTAAGAACAGGCTAAATTGGGCTGTTAAATGGAGAAACAGTGGAAATAATGACTCCTTCTCTAAATAGGTGTTGTATAGTGAATTTCAATCCTGAAGACCCTGCACAGCTAAAAGCATAAGCTTGCCAGCAGATAGCAGCATAACTCAAAAAGCATGCTAGCCAGCAGATAACAGAGCCAGTTAGCAAGCCAAAGTAAGAGAAGAAAGGCCTAGTGGTGATGGTCATCTTCTAGATACCCTTCTCACGGTGTCAATTGTGGTGGTCATCCTGAAGAATCAGGGTGAACCCATTCCATCCAAGACTGGTTTAGATAGTGAGACTGATGATGCCACACATGCATTAAGAGGGTATAAAGAGATTTCTTTTTTTACTCAAACAATGGACTTTCATGGGAGAACAGGGCAGGCTCCCATGTAGGTCTGGAAATGACTTGATGGAGCAAATATAAGAGACTGGTTTTGTGGTAAAAAGGTGAGACTAGGGTGAGGGTCCCCTGCATGGTTTAAACTTCCCACTAGCACAAAAGGAGGGAGCTCCTAGGCTTTCTTAGCACCTTGCCCAGATGAGGAAGAGGAGGAGGTAAGTGTGGAGCTTGAAAGATGTAAGCAGTCAAACATCAGACTCTATTACAGTAAGCATACTATATTTACATCTTAACTTTTGGAAGTCTGACTTATTTGAGATTAGCTTTATTGTATAGGCACATGACCTGCTGGTAGTTGTTTGCTTGGGCTACATGATACTTCCCAATGTAAGTAATCAAAGGAATTAATTCTACTCATCTAAAATTTATAACAATATAGACGTGTGTTTGTTTGGGTATGTGTGTGTGTTTCTGCATGTGTGTGTAAAGCTTGACATTCTAGCACAAACAGTGTAAATCATTCCTTCCACACCTTGCTTATAATGGGTCTCCCTAACTTGCTGTACTTGAGTTGACACATTAACAAGTGGTTATAGCTAAACAAGTCATTTGAAAAGAGTAAAATTATTTAATTCAAATCAATATTGTAGAGCCTTTGGCCTTCTGGAGAGGCCCTAGAACCTTGGAATAAAAAGGAGATTCATAGAATCACCACCACCCACTCGACTACTACCCACATCTGTGCTCAGGATTACACAAGTATGTAGTATTTGTGCCAATCTTTCATCAGGGTTTGAACAAGGGAAATAGAAAAGAGGTGCCAACCTGGAAAAGTGGCAGTTAGTCAACCTTGAGAAAAAAGGGAATAAGAAAGACATCTGAGCAAAGAGACTTCTTTTGGCCTATGTGTGAAAAAGGAATGACAGAGAAGGCTCACATAAAGGTAAGTGTATAAATACACTTGTCTTAGTTTGGGCTGTTAGAATAAAATACCATAGAGTAGGTGGCTTAAACAACAGATATTTATTTCTCACAGTTCTGGAGACCAGGAAGTACAAAGTCAAGGTGCTAGCAGACTCAGTGGGTAATACCCCACTTCCTGGCTTCTAGACAGTTTCCTTCTTGAAATATGCTCACATGGTTTCCTTGGTGCACGCATATGGAGAGAGATGGAGAGATCTCTTCTCTCTTCCTCTTCTTACAAGGACACCAATATTATTATGAGGGTCCCAACACTCATGACCTCATCTAAGCCTAAATACCTCCCAAAGGCTCCATTCCGAATACCATCATATTGGGGATTAGTGAAAGACATGAGCTTGGTGGGGGGATACATTTAGTTCATAACATTTTATACCTGGCTCCCCAAAATTCATGTCCTCACGTATTAAATACTTTCATTCCATCCCAATAGACCCAAAGTCCTAACCCATTGCAGCATCAAGTCTCAAGTCTGAAGTCCAAAGGCTCATCTAAATATTATTTAAATCAAATATAGATGAGACTCAAGGTATGATTCATATTGATGAAAATTCCTCGCCGGCTGTGAACATATGAAACCAAACAAATTACATGCTTCCAAAATGTAATGGTGTCATGAACATAGGATAGACATTTCCACTCCAAAAGGGAGAAACAGGAAAGAAGGAAGGGGTGATAGGTCCCAAGCAAGTCCAAAACCCAGCAAGGCAAATATGATTAGATCTTAAGGCAGGAGAATAATCCTCTTTGGCTCCACCCTTCAGGCCCAATGGGGAGGCAGCATCACACCTACGACTCATTGGGGAACCCTCCCTTCAGCTAGGCAGGACACAGCCCACATGACTCTCTATGAAGGCCCAGCCCATGCTGCAGCTCTCTGTAGTGATCCTGCCCTTTGAAACCAAGGTGGAGACAGCTGTGTACTCTGGGCCTGTGCACTCTGGGCCTGTGGTGGGCGTAGCAGCCCTGATGATATCTGAATTGCCTTTAGGATCCTTCTTCCTTTTTCTTCAGTTCTTGGTGAAGGCCTACTTCCTTACTAACCTTTTTTTTTGATTGATTGATTGAAGTATAGTTGATTTACAATATTGTGTTAGTTTCAGGTATACAGCAAAGTGATTCAATTATTCAAAACATATAACTGAATATATATATATGAATGTATATATATATATATATATATATTCTTCTTTTCCCTTATTGTTGCATCACAGTTTATTGCAAGATATTGAATCTAGTTCCCTGTGCTATACAGTAAATCTTGATTGCTTATCTATTTTGTATATGGTAGTGTGCATCTGTCAATACCATACTCCCAGTTTATCCCCCACTTCCCCTTTGGTAACTATAAGTTTGTTTTCTATATCTGTGAGTCTGTTTCGAACAGCCACCTTCTTGATGTGTGTTCACATGGACATTCTTCACTGTGTGTTTGTAGAGAGAAAGAGAGAGAACTTTTCTCTCTTTTTCTTATAAGGGCACTATCAGATTCATGAGGGCTCCATCCTCATTACCTCATATAAACCTGATTATCTCCCAAAGGTCCCACCTCCAAATACTATCACAGTAGAGATTATGGCTTTAATGCATGAATTTGGGGAGGACACAGACATTCAGTACATAACAGTGCCTCGGAACCTAGAATGAGACAGAGGGCGGAACCAAGAGAAGGGAAACCAGGGACAGGGTGAGATGCAATAGGCTTGCTTGTGAGTTTCAGTGATGGGAGCAGGGAGGAGGAAAGTAGGGCTGTCCGACGAGCTATCTGATTCTATCCATATGGTCAATCCTCTTGTGATTCACGTATTAGAATCCCCTTCACCCCCAGCATTGTGGGAGACCCTTATTTATGGGGATCAGTGCATTGCTACAGCAATAGACAGTAAAAAGATTCCTTCCTCCTTCATTCTAAGAGGGAGAGAATAAAAAAGTGCCTAACCTGCCAGTATGAATCTTCTTGCATAAGCTATCTGTCCACTTTGCCACAGTCATGAGCCTGTCAGATTTTAAAATAACCTCACCTCTAATTTCTACTTGAAGGTTTTAATTATAAATTTAAGCAGCGACACAGGCACTGACTTACCTCCCTGTTTATCAACCAGCAACTCAGAATAGCACTGTGGTGCAAAGCATCAGCTTTAGAGTTAGACATATCTGAGTTTGAATCCCACTTCAGCTATCTTCCAGCAGTGCACCCTTGTGCAATTTCCTTTAATCTTCCAACCAGAGTTTCTTTATCAGTAAAGTGACAGGTAAAATAAAATGTAGTAGCAGATTTAAAATCCACATTTGAAGCAACAGAAAAAAACAATGTATCATGTATAAAAAGGAAAAGCATATATTAATGGTGCCAACGAAATTAAACAATCGGTTGCAAAAAGTAGATAGGTGAAAAGGATGACAAGAACAATGATCACAAGGGAGAACAGGGAAAGGGCCCTAGATTAGGGGTGTCCTGAGGAGGATTCACACTTGCTGCAACTGGAGCAATACTCAAAAGTGTAAGTGAGGAACATCTGGCCAAGTCAGAAAAAGTTGTGAGCATGCAGATCAAGAGAACTAAACACATTCTAGGGGGGAAAAAATCAATGAAAGAGACATTCTTGGACATATTAGACACACTTTTAAAAATCTTCATGTGTAACCCTATAGCAAATCAAATGAAAACAGCACCCACAGATTATCTGAATATCATTAAGGATATTTTAGGCAGCAAATAACAAAAAATCACTCAAATTGGCTTAAACCATGAGGAGAGTATTATCTTGAATAATAGGAAGTCCAGAGTTTAGGAAGGATTTAGATTTTGTTGCTCCAGTGGCTTGATGAAATCTTGGAGGACCAGGTTCCTGAAATCCTTCTCCTTTGCTCTCCACCATATCTACCTGGGTTGCAAAGTGACTGATAGTAGTATTAAGAGGAATATAACGTCCAGCAAGGGATGAAGGCCAGCTTTCAATGTCATCTTTTTTTTAATTAAACTTTTATTTTTAGATAAATGTAGATGCTTTTTTTAACATCTTTATTGGAGTATAATTGCTTTACAAAGTTGTGTTAGTTTCTGCTGTATAACAAACTGAATCAGTTTTATGTATACATATATCTCCATACCTCCTCCCTCTTTAGATGCATTTTTAAGAAATAATACAGAATGGTCCTGTATGCATTTTGTCCAATTTACCTCAATAATAACATCTTGACAAACTATAGTACCCTGTCACAAGCAGGATATTGGCATTGATGCAATCCACTGATCTTAAACACATTTTCCTAGTTTTACATCTACTCGTGTATGTGTGTGTGTGCGTGTGCGGTCGTTTCTTTTAGATTTTGCCACATTCGATTTCAATTTTTTAAGTTCATGAGTCCGCTACCACAGTCAAGATACAGGGTATTTCTATTATCACCAGGATACCACAAGTTGCCCTTGTATAGCCACCCTTCCCTGTCCGCCACTCTACCCATAACCCCTGGCAACCACTAATTTGTTCTTCATTTCTATAACTTTGTCATTTTGACTTTCATAACTTCAAGAAAACTATATAAATGAACTCATACAGTATATGATCTTTTCAGACCAGCTTTTACTTTGAGCATAAAGCCCTTAGAAAAATCCAAGTTGTTGTGTATATAAACAGTTCATTCTCTTTTATTGTTGACTAGTATTCCACAGTATGGATATACCACACTTTGTTTACTGTGTCATTTAGCTACCTAGGACATTTTGGTTGTTCCCAATTTTGGGCTATTACAAATAAAGTTACTATAAATAAATGTGCTCAGATTTTTGTGTGAACATGAACTTGCATTTATCTGGGATAAATGCCCAGGAGTGCATTTGCTGGGTCATATGGTAGTTACATGTTCAGTTGTTTTGTGTTTTTTGTTTTAGAAACTGCCAAACTGTTTTCAAGAGTAACTGTTTCATTTTACATTCCTACCAGCAACGTATGAGTAATTCAGCTTCTCTGCTTCCTTGTCAGCATTTGTTGTTGTCACTATTTTTTATTTTAGCCATTCAGAAAGATGTGTAGTGATACCTTATTGTGGTTTTAATTTTCATTTCCCTAATGGCTAATGAACATCTTGTCGTGTGTTTACTTGCCATTTATATATCCTTTTCAGTGAAATGTCTGTTCATGTCCTTTGCCCATTTTCTAATTAGAGGATTTTTTTACTGTCAATTTTGAGGTTTAAAAAAATATGTATTCTAGATACAAGTCCTTTGTCAGATATGTGCTTTGCAAATCTTTTCTCCTAGCATGTAGCTTTCTTTTATCCTCATCACAGAGTCCTTTACGGAGCTGAAGTTTTCTATTTTGATTTTTTATTTTTGCGGTACGCGGGCCTCTCACTGTTGTGGCCTCTCCCGTTGCGGAGCACAGGCTCCGGACGCGCAGGCTCAGCGGCCATGGCTCACGGGCCCAGCCGCTCCGCGGCATGTGGGATCTTCCCGGACCGGGGCACGAACCCGCGTCCCCTGCATCGGCAGGCAGACTCTCAACCACTGCGCCATCAAGGAAGCCCTTCAATTTTGATTTTTAATGTTGAACCAGTCTTGCATTCTGAGTTAACCTTCACTTGTTCATGATGTATTATCCTCTTTTATGTAACAGTAGATTCAATTTGATAGTATTTTGTTAAGGATTTTTGCATTTATGCTAATGAGTAATATTGACCTGTAGTTTTCTTTTAATATCTTTGTGAATTTTAGTATCAAGATAATGCTGGCCTCATAAAATGAGTTAAGATGTGTTCCCTCCTTTATTTTCTTATAAACTTTGTGTATGTTTGGTATTAATTTTTGCTATGTATTGATTGAATTCTCCAGGGAAATTCTGTGCAAAATATCGTGGACTGCCTAAGAACTGTTCTGTGAAAAGAGTTCATAGTTTGCATCAGATTTTGGAAAGAGTTTTTTCTGTGTTCTCCAAATTGTAAATAACTGCTACTCATTTACAGATTTATATGTATAAGTGGCTGATTGTGGCATGTGCTTTTGGCTTGTTAATTCTATCTAGTAAGTAATATACATGTTTACTCTGGAATATGTATTTTGAAAATTCCTAAAACAAATTCTCTGGAGGTCTCCTCCAGGTCTGTGGGAGTTAGGTTCATTCATGCTCCAAATTCTTTCCTCTTTCTTGGAAAATATTATGTTTCAATACCTACCAAGGGCAGCTGAGGAAGGGGAAAATCATCCTAATATGAGAAAGAACAACCTGATGTTGGAGGTGGTGTGCTACGTTGGTGGGGTTCAGTTTAAGGAAATATTGGAGATGATTGTAAACTGATTACAATAAAAAGTTTAAGGCCTTTCTCTAGAATCCTGAGACAACTTGTCGCCTAATGGTCCCCTCAAATCACAGCTCATCTGCCTACTATATGATGTGCTGGTATATCTAGAGAGCTAAGGGTTGGGGAGAGATTATTTCTTCCTAACTTCTACATGGAATGGTCATACTCAAGGTGAGAACTGACATCTGTGGGAAAAATAAACACTGTCCACTGGTCACAGTCCTATTCCATCAGTGACTCAGGAACAGGCAGTACTGCCCCTAGATGGTGGAAGTATAGCTTCATAGGGCTAAGTAAAGTGGTAACTCCTCATGGTTAACTCCCCACCCTCACCAATCCTGACAACCCCATCCCACCTGAGGTTGCTGTCTGTATTGATAGACACTACAAATATGATGAAGCAAAAATAACCAAGCATGCCAGCATTTATTACAAAACAACCAATGGAACAGAAGAGGGGAATGTGGCAGTAGAGGTGTATTTATATCCATTCATGGGTCTGTGTTTGCAGCATGCATGGTTCCAGGCCATGGAATTTTTATGTGTATTATATCCTACAAAGGAAAATGGAAGGTCAGCTGATCTGGGAGAACCTTGAAGTCAGGAGACCTGGGGATTCTCCTGTTTTATCAGAAAGGGGAGACATTTTGGAAGGGAGAAATCAGAGAGTTAGAAGGTGGGGCATAGTTCTCACCCAAAGCATCTTGTGAAGCAATCCAGGGCTCTCCTGAATGGGGTCTTCCAAGACTCATGGGGAGCAGCAGGTTGGCTTGACAAGCCACTGACTTGAGATTTGTTCTCAATAATATCAATCAAAACAACAAAGGCCACGGGTTCCTCATCTGGGTCATTGACAGCCTGCAGAAAGAAAGGAAATATCATCACTCTAGTAGTCCCTATAAGCCCTATCATTTGTCTCTTCACACAGCCCTGGGGAAGACTCCCAGGGTTCTTCCTTAAGTGATGTCCCAATGCATATACAGGGCATGGTTTAGGGTTGAAGTCTGTGGTGGGCATTAAGATATGAACATCTGTCCCCTCCTTAACCCCCCCATTAGATCCTCGAGCTAGGAGACCCTTTTCACCCCACTCTGTTTGAGCTTGGGTTGCTTTTATTTGGAAATTATCTTCAGAAACACAGTCTGACAAGTAGGTGAACCCATTAAGTCTAAATCTCCTAAATGATATAATTGCTGCATTTAATAGCTTCATCCTACTTCTACACTCCTAAGTGAACAGGAAAAGTCCTCATGCCATTTCCATTAGCTCAGAAACAAATAAGGAGAAACATTAATTTCTATATTTGTCTTTATTAAAATAGAAAAAAGTTTTGTGACAATTGTAGGATCTGCCCCAACAAATTGAATAATGCTGTGATAAAATAAACCTTTGTTAGAGAGTGTTCAGCTAGGCAATTCAGAGCTCTTTGAATGATCCAAGATGTCACTGCCAGATGTAGACAACCCTTCTTATACGTGCTCCTTCATTTGCCAACAAATGTTTATTGAGTGCTTACCATGTGTCAGTCTGTCATTGTGAAAGTCAAAAGGCTGCTCCTATTGTATACATTAAAATGTCTTAGATAATTGGGAGGATTGAACATTTTTCCTCTGTTTACTGAATTTCTTCTTTTATCAATTGTCTATTCTTTCCATTTTCCCTTCCTGGGCAGTAGTAAATATCTTTTTTTTTCACTTCATTTATAATGTTGCATACACCAGACCACATCTGTCTAAATGCTTATTTACCATTCAGTCTTGTCTGGTTCGGCTGCTATTCTCTGATTCACTTAAGGTGTCTTTTGGACAGTGACTGCACTGGCACTGTTGATCTTGCCCTATCAGGCTGTCCTTTCTCTCTGTTCCATTCCTTTCTGTTCACACAGTGACTCGCCACAATTTTAGAAACATATTTAGCCAGATCCCAAGGTTCATCTTGTACTTAAACAATGACATGCCACATTTCTTCAACAAGAAAAATTAAAGGGGAAAGATGGAAAACCAATCAATTCAGTTCTTTCTTTTATCCACTGTTAGTATAAGTACAAAACTCAGGTTACACAACATGAAATGAAAAAATACCATGACTAAAAATACTAAAACATCTTATCCTAAGTTTAAAGACAAAGGGCTCAGTTCATTGTGCTCTTCGGTCCCCTTATTTTAACCTGTAGTTGTATACCTTGGAGGCCCATGAATTGCGTGGATGTCTTCCACCTCCAGCTCCTGAAACACAAGACACTGATTAAGAAAGCCTTTTCCTTTAATCCCTGTACTTTGATGTTTGCTCAGTTTTATGTCCTATGTTGTAGTTGAACCCTTGGAAATCAAGAAAATGAAGAGGCACAAAGTATAATGATGAGTCTACTAGACAGAACATTGGTGCCAAAGTCAAGAGATCTGAGTTCCCAGGGTGTTGCCAATCATGAACAGCACCTTGAATAAATCAATATCACATCATCTGGCCCTTGCAACCCGAGAAAAACTGGGTTGCCATACTCACACTGCCATATGTAAACATGCATTCATCTTGACACAAGGCCTGTGAGTAGAAGCTAAATACAAGAAACAGTAGCAACGTCACACAAGTATTAGCAAAATGATAAATAAGACATTTTCAATCACTGGGGAGAATAAGCATTATTTCAGTAAATAGTTTTGTAACCACTGTTTAACTATATGGGAAAAATCAAGATGACTCCCAAAGCGATGAGACAAACCTGAATCCAAATATCGTTTAATAATTAAAATCTCAGTTTTCATGGATACACAGCAGAAAGAAGAGAAGAAACTATCAGTATCTTAGCAATGATTTATTTTTGGTGTGCGTTGGTGAAGAACAGATCATTTGTGTCTTCCTATTTAAACTTTCCTGTGTTTTTAAATAAAAGGAAAAATGGAATTTTAACATCTTTGATAGGTGAAATAAAGGTAATTAAAAAATTTTAAGCATATTTTCCAGTTTTGTAAAGAATTACCATTTCTTGCCTTCTTGACAGACAAGGAGAATTTTTGCTAAACCCTGGACATTAGAGAAAAAAATATAGGTAATTAAATAAAAATCACTTGAATTCCACTGTTCAATAGTATCACTACTAACATTCTCTATTGCCTCGTTGCATCTCTGCATTGTGTGTGTGGGGGGTCGGGGGGTATGTATAGTAAGATTTATTTTTTTTCAGTTTCTAGTTTATTATTTTCATTGCTCTAACATCTTCCATTTTATTTTTGTTAAAGTGCTTGTTCTTTTAAATTGTTATTCCCCATTAAATAATAAAGTATAAGAGGTTATGCGTTTGCCTCCATATAAATTTGCCATGTCTTCTACATTTTAATGGAACGAGTTCTTATTTTTTTAATGTTCTCAATATTCTTTACCGGTAGCTTTGGATTTCTATTAACCAAACAATTATTTAGGACATGTTTCTTTCCCATTTTACACAATGGTGAGCCTTTTTCTTTAAACTGTTGTCATTAAATTACAGCTTTTTTATTGATATATTGTAGTCAGAGAATATGACTTTTACCATTTCCACCCAGGCTTAGTTGAGGTTTTGTGACCTAGTAGTTGATTCGTTTTTGTTTCATGCATTCTTTTTTTTTTGAATTTTATTTTATTTATTGTTTTTATACAGCAGGTCCTTATTAGTCATCAATTATATACACATCAGTGTATACATGTCAATCCCAATCGCCCAATTCAATGTATAGTAAGATTTTATACATTGAGATCTCAATGCATATATAACATAAAAATCATTTTATAAGGTGCTTTGCAAGTATACTTCATTTACTTGCTCTCCTCCAGACAAATCAACTCCCTTTTGTGATACAATGCCATATACTCTGGGTGTTGGAAAAGAAACAAATGCTTTAGGAATCATGAGAGAATATATAAAGATGTGAACATAACTAAATTTTTCAAATTTCATCCAGTAATCTTCTTTTCAAGTGATATCTGTTAGCAACTATGTAACGATGACAACCCTGAATGTGGGGGCTGAAAAAAATCAACAAACAATAAATGCAGGAGAGAGTGTGGAGAAAAGGGAACCAACTTCCACTGTTGGTGGGAATGTAAATTGATACAGCCACTATGGAGAACACTATGGAGGTTCCTTAAAAAACTAAAAATAGAACTAGCATATGACCCAGCAATCCCACTGCTGGGAATATACACTGAGAAAACCAAAATTCAAAAAGAGTCGTGTACCACAATGTTCATTGCAGCTCTGTTTACAATAGCCAGGACATGGAAGCAACATAAATGTCCATCAACAGATGAATGGATAAAGAAGATGTGGCACATATATACAATGGAATATTACTCAGCCATAAAAAGGAACGAAACTGAGTCATTTGTAGTGATGTGGATGGACCTAGAGACTGTCATACAGAGTGAAGTCAGAAAGAGAAAAACAAATACCGTGTGCTAACACATATATATGGAATCTAAAAGAAAAAAATGGTCAGAAGAACCTAGGGGCAAGATGGGAATAAAGATGCAGACCTACTAGAGAATGGACTTGAGGATATGGGGAGGGGGAAGTGTAAGCTGGGACAAAGTGAGAGAGTGGCATGGACATATATACACTACCAAACGTAAAATAGATAGCTAGTCGGAAGCAGCCACATAGCACAGGGAGATCAGCTCGGTGCTTTGTGACTACCTAGAGGGGTGGGATAGGGAGGGTGGGAGGGAGGGAGTTGCAAGAGGGAAGAGATACGGGGACATATGTTTATGTATAACTGATTCACTTTGTTATAAAGCAGAAAGTGACACACCACGGTAAAGCAATTACACTCTAATAAAGATGTTAAAAAAAATCAATGTGGTACACCATATTAAAAAATTGAAGAACAAAATCCACATGATCATCTCGTAGATGCAGAAAAAGCTTTTGACAAAATTCAACACACCTTTGTGATAAAAACTCTCTAGAAAGTGGGCATAGAGGGAACTTACTGCAACATAATAAATGCCATATACCAACGGTCCCCAACAACATTTGTGGCACCAGGGACCAGTTTCATGGAAGACAATATTTCCACGGACGGGGGGTGAGGGTGGTTCAGGCAGTAATGTGAGCAATAGAGAGGATGGTTCAGGCGGTAATGCAAGCAATGGTTCAGCTGGTAATGCCAGCAATGGGGAGTGATGGGGAGTGGCAGATGAAGCTTTGCTCGCTCACCCACCACTCACCTCCTGCCGTGCAGCCGGGTTCCTAACAGGCCATGGACCGGTACCGGCCCACTGCCGGGGGTAGGAGACCCCTGCCGTAGACGACAAACCCACAGCAAACATCATTCTCAATGGTGAAAAACTGAAAGCATTTCCTCTAAGATCAGGAACAAGACAAGGATATCCACTTTTGCCACTATTATTCAACATAGATATGGAAGTCCTAGCCACGGCAATCAAAGAAGAAAAAGAAATAAAAGTAATCCAAACTGGAAAAGAAGAAGTAAAACTGTCACTGTTTGCAGATGACATGATACTATACATAGAAAATCCTAATGATGCCATCAGAAAACTACTAGAGCTCATCAGTGAATTTGGTAAAGTTTCAGGATACAAAATTAATGCACAGATATCTCTTGCATTCCTATACACTAACAATGAAAGATCAGAAAGAGAAATTAAGGAAACAATCCCATTTACCATTGCAACATAAAGAATGAAATACCTAGGAATAAACCTACCTAAGGAGGCAAAAGACCTGTACTCAGAAAACTATAAGATACTGGTGAAAGCAATCAAAGTTGACACTAACAGATGGAGAGATATACCATGTTCTTAGATTGGAAGAATCAATATTGCAAAAATGACTGTACTATCCAAAGCGATCTACAGATTCAGTGCAACCCCCATCAAATTACCAAGGGCATTTTTCAGAGAACTAGAACAAAAAAATTTACAATTTGTATGGAAACACAAAAGACCCCAATAGCCAAAGCAATCTTGAGAAAGAAAAATGGAGCTGGAGGAATCAGGCTCCCTGACTTCAGACTATATTACAAAGCTGCAGTAATCGAGACAGTATGGTACTGGCACAAAAACAGAAATATACATCAATGGAACAGGATAGAAGGCCCGGAGATAAACCCAGGCATCTATGGTCACCTAATCTATGACAAAGGAGGCAAGAATATACAATGGAGAAAAGACAGTCTCTTCGATAAGTGGTGCTGGGAAAACTGTCTTCACTGGTTTCAGTCATGATGATTAATAGGCACAGCCAGCTAACTTCCTGAAATTTTGTAGGGGTGTGACAGAAATTGGAAAGGAAAGTTAATCAATGTTCTTGTAATGTGAACTTATTGTTTCCCTCAGAAGTGTACCCGTGACACTTAAAGACTGTTTTGGTCCCCTGGTAGGGTTTGGGTAGTATAGGGGCCATGGAAGAAGTGTATGCTGGTTGTATCTCTTTGGGTCGCTTCTGCCAAGGGCTGAAAACACTTTTGGATCATTTTTAGTTTAAACTAGTGTGGGTGACCTGCAGCTAGGGCAGTCTGCAGCTGACCCCAAGACTTTCTACAAGATCAGATATGATTCATAGGCTAATAAGACTGCATCAGCAAAACAGATATCCCTGCCTGGGGTGGTAGGTACCTGTGAGTTCTCTGGCAGCTAAGAGGACTGCATGGCCTGCACTGGACTGGTCAACATTAAGGGTTCTGAATTTCACCTAATTCCCTTGGGTCATGCTTCACCTCACCCTCCTCTATGTCTGGTATACCTAAGCCCACAGCTTCCCTAAATAAATCTGTCCAGAACGTAAACCTCCCATGTTCCCCTGGGTTCAGAGTGGAGCAGTTATCTGACTGAGTAGGTCATAGAAAGGATCTGGGGGTCTAAATATCCCTTTAATAAATTGGTGTTTGTACTTACTCCAAACCCCTGTCCTCAGAGATGCCCGGTGCCTCCACTTCCTTAACATTTCTGAGGTATTCTGGCTCCAATCCGCTTGTTCCTCACTGGCTGTAGAACTACATTGCATCATAATGGGTCTGCTGGAGAGGACACAGGAGTACTGTCAGGAGATATGGGTCACTGTGCCAGTATCATTAGGGCCTTGGCTTAGTTTCTCCCTCTGCCCTGGTGTCTTCTGTGAAACAGAATAAATAATACCTAACCCTGCCATCCACCTAGAAATGTTGAGAGGCATAAGGAGATGTCAGCTGTGAAAGCCATCTGTGTTTACAGAAGGGAATGAAAGTCAAATTCAGTCACCATCAGCAATAAGTGAAGCACAAAGACAGAGACTTATCTTAGGCATATCAATTGAACACAGTGCTGACTCTCCATATTTTAAATAATCCACTGTTGGGCTGAGACAGATGTCTGTACCATAAGATTCCTATACAATATCACTGCCCCTTTTGTTTTTGCCTTATGCATCAGTTTACTGGCAGTGTTTTCCTTCCTACTGTGGGACATCCCATGAGACACACCCACCTCTTCCTAATGTCTCTTTATTTTAACCTAGCATATACATGTATCCAAAACAATTGTTAATACAAAGAAAATTTCCATAGGCTATGATGAAATACATAGGACCATATGAAGGTTAATTTAATGTGTCAGCTTGGTTAGGCCACGGTACCCAGATATTTGATTGAAGAGTATTCTAGATGTTTCTGTGAAGATATTTTTAAGATGAGATTAATATTTAAATCAGTAGACTTTGAGTAAAGTAGATTACACTCCATAATGTAGGTGGGGCTCATCCAATCAGTTGAAGGCTTTAATAGAAAAAAAAAAAAAAAAGATTGGTCTCCCTGGGGAAGACGGAATTCTGCCAGAAAACTGCCTTTGAATTCAAACTGCAACTCTTCCCTGGGTCTCCAACCTGCCAGCCTATCTGCAAATTTTGGACTTGCCAGGCCTCATAATCACATAAGCCAAATCCTTAAAATCAACCAGTCAATCTATATATAGATAGATATTGATGATGATGATATATATATATGTGTGTCTATCAATCAATCAATCTTGATAGATAGATACATATCTCTCTATATCTCTACATACCTATATGTATCTATCTATATCTAATATCTATCTATATCTATATCTATCTATCTATCTACAGAGAGAGACAGAGAGAGAAACTATTGGTTCTATTTCTCTGGAGATCCCTAATACAGACCACAATTCCTGACTATCACAAATGAACTGTTAAATACACTTCTTGTTCTTTTATTCATATTAACTGTCCCTCAGCAGCTTTCCCAATGGGAGTAAATCCCATGACGATATGGATTTTTGATGATCATCTCTCTGTATAGGTGATAGATTCTTGGAGCCAATATCACAAAAATATATCTTCTGTTTGGTTTAGCATGTGTATAGCTATGCCCATTCTCATCCTGTTGTGACTGTAGCAATCAAACGTTCCTATACTCAATAGCCATTGATCATTCCATAACGTATGAGTCTGGATTGGGAATACCTATATTTTCTCACTGAAAAATCATAGACATGAACATGAACTCATATCTTCCCATTCTTTAAAAAAAAATTCAAAACAGTCAAAGAAGGCAGAGTGACAACCCCCCTATAATTAACCTCCTGGTTATTATAATCCCTGTTTCCTTTCAATATATTGCTGTGTAAAGTGTCTGGCACATTGTAAGCCTTTAAGAAATATTGTTGCTTCCAGTCCTGTCTCGCACCTCCCATAGAAGACATAAGTTTTGTCTGAACTAAATGCCAGAGTTAGCAAAACAAGCACTTGAAAATATAAGCCCAAGAAGTGAAATAAACATATGTTAACATTATACCTGTCCCTCTGGTAGGCACTAGAGTGAAGCCCAAGACAGACCTGCTTTAGAGAAACCCACAACTTGATGAGTATTCTTAATTCCTGCCTTATGTCTCAGCTCTCCTTTCAAGGCAGAGAAATTATTTCCTACTGTGTTACATGACAGGAAGAATGGCTATGTACAGCATTATTTCATTCTCTCCCAGATAAAAGGCAACCAGTCTCAGACAGGCTGTCTCAACCTTCCTTTAAAATCAGGACTCATCTATAGATGTAAATATGCACCCAAACTATTTCACATGTTAAATCAGCAGCAGGTCCCAGAACTTTGGTTTTCCTTATTATGTATTGCAGAAATTTGAAAAGGAAGAGTAAAACACATTATGCGGTATTGAGTGGAGGAAATAGATTCTATCTACTCTGACATTATTTCAAACTAGTGGTTCTGCATTGGGTACCTACAATGTTCCAGGCACTGTGTGATCTCTTTTTCCTGCATGACCTCAACTACTCCTCACAACAACCCAATCTAGTGGGTTTTAGTATCCTTATTCTCCTAATGAGGAAGTTGAGGTTTGTGTTGATGAAGCAGTTTGCCCAAATTCACCCAGAGCTAGGCAATGCCTGAACCAAGAATTATCTAAGGTATTTTCTGCCTGCAAGTTCTATGTACTTTCCTCTAAGATGTTCTGCCTGAAGGACACATGGGTCCATATGGTAACCAGATGAGATCTCTCAGTCCAAGCAGACATATGGGGCCTCCATCATCACCATCAGCAAGAAGTTGTGTTGAGTGGGATTCACACATGTGTGAATGACACACTATGATCAGAGGAAAGATGGTGTAATTGGGGACATCCAATAGACCCCGAGGCTATATATTCAAGGAAAGGGCCAGTTGTTTCATTCTTTCTTGACTTTTGATATTGTCAACATGCCTAAAAAATGTTGAATGTGATAATACAGAGTATTCTTCTCACTTAAAAAATTTTAACAGTAATAGATTCAGTATTTTGTCATTTGAAAGGCAGTTAACTCATGGATTCTGGTATTTCCATCCAGATAACCTACCTGACCACTTGAAGGTTTCTTTAGGATTAGCTATTGGTAGTTTTCCAGAGAGGCAGTACAGTGTAGTCTTTGGATGCACAAATGCTAGAGCTGAGGTGCCTGCGCTACTATATCAGGATCTGCCACTTAGTTAGCTGTGTGGGTTGGCAAGTTACTTATTCCTCAACTCTTCCATTTCTTCGTTTCCAAAATAAGGATAACGATACTACCAACGTCATAGGATTTCTGTGGGGATGAAATTAATAAATATATAGAGAGTTTTTATTAATTAGAGCTCTATAAAAATGTTAGGCCCTGTCATTATTGAATGCATTTACATTATGTACTGACACGTGTATGATTTTCCTCCTTTTACTTGTTCATCAAGTGGATTACCTTGCATAATTTCCAAATGGTCTATCATGCATTGATTTGAAAGACATTTATTGTACACTAATATGATCTAGCTGGAGATGCTAGGATAAAATAGTGAGCAAAGTTGGCACTCTTGAACGTTGGCCTTTTGGAGCATTCAGGGGAAGGGGTCAGTTGTGAATCTTTTATTGAGGATAGCCTCAGGTTTCAGGATATGAGTCCAGCTCAATATAGCAGATACCTTTTGAGGTCTTCTGTGTTTTAGTCATTCTTCTAAGCACTTGAGGTAGAGCACTAAACAAGATGGACACAAATCACTGCCCTCATAGAGCTTACATTCTAGTGGAGTGAGAGAGAAGCCATAAACAAACTAAATCTTTAAGGTAAAAAATATATTAGACAGTAAGTGCTATGGAGAAAAGAAAACATTTAGCTTTCTAGACATAGAAAACTTTATAAAGCCCTTCAGGATCCTTGCCAGTCTGGTCAGAGAGTATTATACTTTAGCTGACAGATTAAGGCAGCAGTGTGATGAGACAATGAAGAGAACCATAAATGTGAAAAGTGTACATAGCTATTACACATGTGCTGCAACCTACACCTTGCATGTTGTAAAGGCAGTAAACTTTGGATGGTTTCTCAACTATTTGTTGACCCATCAGAAAAGATCACTATATCATTTCCAAAAAGTCAGTATAAACCTCATGAAACGGCTTGTCTCTTATTCTGAACTACCTGTAATGCAAAAGCAAATGGAGAGAAACAGGGCTCTCAAAATGGGATGTTCCTGAAAGAGGGATGTCATGTCAACAGGAGGACAGACTAGGAAACTCTAGGCCATCACTCTCATATGGAAATACTAAGTAAACAGCAACATACAGACCAAAGTATCTTTGTGGGAACTTTAGAAACAAGTTAAAGAGTTACAACAACAAAGTAAACCCCCAAATTAAAAAAAAAAGAAAATCCCACTAAAAATGATAGGAAAGTCCATGGCATTTTTTCTTACTCTTGCCCAACCACCTTCCCAGCAGAGCACAAGATGATAAGGAGGTAGCCTCCCAAATTCTCACTGAAAGATCACAAGGCATATGAAGATACACAGATACCTGGCCCATTCAAAGGAATAACATAAATCCCCGGAAACTCAACATAAAAAACCACATGCCTAAGTCTTGCTTGACAAAGAATTTAAAGCAACCACTTTAAATGCTTGGTGAGCTGAAGGAGAACACATACAGTAGGTTAAAAGAAATCAGGCCTCTAGAATTTCTAGTGCTGTTTGCCAAGTTATGGCCCTGTTTGTCCACTGGATCATTTGGCGAGTGGCAGCATCACAACCAGGGGGCCCCCTTCCGAAAACTGTCCTGAAGTGAAAGAGGGAGTGAGGAGGCCTCAGAGCTTTGTCCCCTGGGCCTGGGATCTGTCAGCTGTGGTGGCAGCTACACCCGTCTCTGTATCCCCTGTGGTCACACACCTCTGTGGTCTGCCCTACGTACATTGGGCCAGACCAGATTCATGTCAGGAATGCAGGAAAGCTCTTGACACCTCCAGGAAGACTGTTCTCAGCCCAGACTTGGGAAACATCCAGCTCCTGTCGGGCAGGAGGCTCTGGACTCCATGCTAGAGGAAATAAAAGGATACTGCTCAATGTTGTCCCAGATCAGAGAGTATAGGCACAATAAAGACTTAATGAAAACGTTCTCATTGACTCATTGCTTTTTCAATAAACATTTATTGGGTCCCCACTGTATGTGAAATCCCTGTGTCAGATACTGGGTGTTCCAGAACAAACAAGGCACAGCTCCTGCCCCAGAGGTGAGAGTTTGGGTGGGAGAATCATGCAAATTAACTTACCAGAGGTGACAGTTCAGTTGTGCAAAATGCTGTGATGGGGAAAAGTACCTGGCATGTTTGTGTGCACAGCAGAGCGGGGACAGGTGACCAAGGGCTGGGGTGATCTGGGAACAAGCAAGGGTTCCTTTTGGGGGTAGGAATATCAGAGACCAGAAGGACAAGTGGAAGGTCAAATAGAGAAATAGTGTTTTCAGAGGAGAGCTGTAGGTGCAAAGGCCCTGAGGCAGGGCAGAATTGAAAGGTTTTTGTTATTTTGGGGGGGGGGGCGGGGGCGACTGAAGGCAAATTTTAGACATGTTGTAGAGAGAGATGAAGCTGTAGGAGAAAAGCAGAGTCCAGATGTTCAAGGGGAAGGTCTGAGGGATGAGAGACAAAATCCTGGATGGAAAGGGGCTCTTACCAGATCATCTCATTTGGGATCTGGGTGATCCAAAAAGAAGTCTCCACTCCTGGTCTAGAATGTGTCTTGAGCTCCTGTCCTGTACAGATTTCTATCCCGTATAAACTGGGCCTTCTAAATGCACCGTCTCTAGGGGATAATGGGGAGGCCAGGGTGATGCCCACCTCAGCTGTTCCCCAGAAGTCAGTAGCCAGGGACTTTCCTCTGTGGCCTGAAGGAGCCAGAGACCAGTGCACAATGAGAATGCTGATATGAGTTTATCCAGGCTACAACAAGGAAAACATAAGGAAGTGTTGGATATTTAGTAGACATGAAATGAGTGAAAAAAGGCAGAATTGCGGAGATAGGATCTTGAAAACAGGCAACTGAGAGAGAGGAATGGAAGGAGGGAGGGAGGGCGGAAGGGAGGGAGGGAGAAATGCGAGTATTTGTTCCTTTGTATGAGGGATAAGGCCTCAGAATTGCATCCAGCTGGGCCTGCCTCCCTCACCCCAGAATATTTAGAAAAGTATCTACTCAGATAAGCCTCCCTTCCTGGGAGGAACAAATGCTTCTGTACTACTTGATAGGGAGATACTTTTCCCTGGATTGGGTTTTTGAGTACTGGAACCCTCCAGGATCTCTGGGGAGCTTCTGCGAGGTGGATGCAGGGTTCCAAATTAACTATGTTAATACTCATGGCTGCCATTCACTGAGGGCCTGGTATGTATCAGACATTCTGTCATGTGAATTACAGATAAATCGACAGTTATCTTTCCAACAGTCCTGCAAGTTGAGCATCAGTTAAATGTTACAGAATAGCAAACTGAGCCAGAGACTTCAAGTGATTTGCCCAAGGTGACACAGATGATTAGTGACAAAGCAGGACAAGCCCCCAGGCCAGACCAAGATGTGGGCACACGCTGCACCACCCTGGCCTCTAAGAAGCCCTCTCAGCCTGAGTCAGGCCTCTGTCTCCTGCCCCCAGTCCCCAGAGATTCCTGCTGTCTTCGTTATTATTGACTACTGAATAACAAATTACCCCAAAACATGGCGGCCTAAAATGGTACGCAGTTATTATCTCCAGTGTTTGTACGTTGGGGACCTGGGCATGATTTAACCAGATCCTCCTTTTTTTTTCCATCTCTCACGAGGCTGCAATCGAGGTGTCAGCTCATGGACTGTGGTCTCATCTGAAGGCGTGACTGGGGGAGGGTCGACTTCCAAGCTCACTCGTGTGGCTATTGGTAGGATCCAGTTCCTCGTGGGTTATTGAACTGGGGGCCTCAGTTCCTCTCTGGCTGTTGGCCAGAGACTATCATCAGCTCCTTGCCGTGTGGCCCTCTCCATCAGAGCAAGAATGCAAAATGAGCCAGAGAGAGAGAATGAGTGCCAGCAAGACGGAAGACACAGTTTTTTTTATAGCCTAACTTTAGAAATGACATGCCATCATTTTTGACAAATTCTGTTGGTTAGAAGCAAGTTACTCGGTCCAGTCCACACTCAAGAGGAAGGGATTATACAGGGGCAGGAGTGCCAGGAAGCAGGGGTCTGCAGAAGCCATTTTAGAAGGCCGCCTACCACGCCTGCTCTCTGTATCCACCTCGGTATAGTGAGCCCCTGCCGGAATCAGCTGCATTGATGGAGCTAATGGTTGATGGGTCACCTTGGACAGTGCTGCATGGTCTGGTGATCCCAGCTGGCTTCCAGTAGACCCATTGGATGGGTCTCACCAGGACTTGGGCCTGCATAGTCCTGCCTTCCTCCCTATCCCCACCAGCCATACCTGGTCATTGAGCCCACGGGGTGTGACAGCAGTTGGCAAGGGACCAGCCCCCTGTGTGAATGGAACACTCCTATCCCTTGAGCAGGGCTGGGACTGAGGGTGGTGCTCTTGGCCTCTCTTGGTAAAACAGATGAAGAGCTCAGCTCCACCACTGACACAGGGCCCACCTCAAGAGAAGAAAGTTATAGATGGGAGGGGGCTGAGTCCTGGATTATCTGTAAAAGCTGCTGAGGTGTTCTTTCTTTTGCCCTCTGAGTTGGGATTCAGGGGTGTAGAATCCCCCACGTTCACCAGAAGGCATCAGGGGACCTTTTCTAAGGCGACGTGGGGTCACCCATACAGGAGGGGGAACTGCTCTGAAGCTGCATGAAGACCTAGGATTATTCAGACACCCGGGAGGGAGACCTACTTTAGGGAGGAGATGAGTGAGTATGAGTCGGGGATGCTTCATATGTGTTCAAGATATTTAATTCAAAACTAGAGAGAGTTCTGAAGCACTTATGGCAAAGTGTTATTAAATAGGGGTGGTAGCTGTTGTACCAGTCTCTCTGTTTTTCTGCAGGTTTGAAATATTATAGTAAAAAATACTGTAAAAAGTGGAAAACAGAAGAGGAGAAACTCTCAGAGCCCCTGCACCCCACATTTCCTTGGTGTGGCTCAGAGCCAAAGGCAGCAAGTCGAGGGGCCTGGTGGACTTGGAGTTTCCTAGGAAACAAATGGTTCTGTCAGGCCATCGGGGTGTGGACTGCTCGCGGCCGGACTTCCCTAGCAGAACCTTAGCCAGGAGCAGAGCAGTCCCAGAAAAGCCCAGGCTCTTCTCAGTTCTGGGAAGCACTCGTCAGACTCAGCTCTTCCCGTACTGCTATTTTACTGCAATACATACCAAGAGCAGCTTACAAAAGGACATGGTGTCATAATATGAGATCAACGACCTGAGGTTATGGATGAGACCATGTGCTGGAGGGATTCTTTTTAAGGGTGGGGTGGGGGTCGTTGGGGCCAGTGGCTCTAACGCCTCTAAAAGCCTTGAGTTCTATGACATCTTCTCTCCTTTTGACCCAGCCTCCCTGTCCCTCTACTCATGATCCTTGAACCACCCCCCGGCCCCCGGCCCCAATGGCTATCACTCAGTCACACCCAACAGCCACCCTTTTTGAAATGTTTGAAACCAGTAGAACCATTACTGTCCATCAAACACAGTCCTATCCCAACAGTGGCTGAGAAATAAGCAGTTCTGCTCCAAGGTACAGGAGTACTGACTCATATGGCTAAGTAATGTGGTAACTCCCTCCCCCAACTCATCCCCCCTCACAGTGCCCCCACCAAAAGAGGCAAACCATAAACCACAGGAGGTGGATGTTGGTGTGGAAAGGGGCAATAAATATCATGGAGCCAAAAGAATCAAGAGTGCCACATTCATTTTAAGCCCAGTGACAGAGAAACTGGGGAAAGCAGGGACAGGCAGCAGCAGAGGGGGCTTGATCACCGTTCATGGGTCTGTGTCTGTGGGTCCTGAGGTCTCATCTTCTGAGTGTCTGATATCCTCTCCTACAAAGGAAAGCAGAGTGACCGTTGGACCCTTGGGAACCCTGGGGGAAGTCAGGCGTGGCCTGGGGACTCTCTGGGTTGGGCAGGAAGGGGGAGCATGTTGGCTTGGCTGTGAGCAGTGAGGGAAGCAGAGGCTGACTCTGAGCTCTCACCTGAAGGACTTGGTGAAACAGGCCGGGGCTCTCTGGAACTGGCTCCTCTAGCAGGCTCCCTAGGTGAGCCTGTGCCATTGGATGGATTCTCCATGGTGCTGACAAAATACATGAAGGGCACAGTGCCTTTAGCTGAGCCAGTCCTGTCCTGGAAACCAGAGAAAAACCATCCTGGCTAACACTGACATTCATTCCTTCTTTCAGCAAGTGTGTTGCGGGTCTGCTATGTGCACACCAGGGTCACTTCTAGGCACTGGGGATACAACAGTGAACTCTAGAGACCTAGATCCCAGCCTTCCTGGAGCTGATGATCTGGGATGTTGGAGAGAAGCCATAGTCACCTGGTCGGGATTCAGCAGCAGCAAGATGCCAGTGAAGTTCATGTTTTCTGTGAGGTGCAATGGGCACGTCATGTCTGAAAGGGCTTATTGTCAGAGGCCAGCAGAGCTCTTCATCATTTTGCTGGGCGTAAAGAGGCCTAAGAGTCTGAAACCCCATCCCTGCCTCCCTCTCCCAGATTTCCACTACCCCATCCTGGAGAGGAGTACACTGTGTTCAAGCAGTTGATACATTCTCTGGCTCTCCTTCAAGTACTGAGATGCCTCGTTGACTAATATCATTGTTTCCCTTTCCTCTCCCTCGCTCTCCCTCAAACTGACTCTAATCAGGCTTCCAGCCCCACCATTGCACTTTAGCATAGATGCTTAAATGACTAATTGAGAGTGATGCCTCCCAATTTTTACATTACTCTATTTATGAATATATAAGCCTGGAGGCTTAAGGAAAGACTGACTTGCGCATTGTTTATTTTATTCAAACCCAGGTAATTGTAGATTGTACTTCTCTTCACCAGACCCATCCTCATATCCAGAAACTCAGTTTGTAGACAGGAAGGCGCTGCCAAATCCCTGAAACTGCCCTTGAATTTGCAAGGAGTGGAGCCACAGCTATGCTGGGGATGCATAATCAAACTCCAGATTTCTCTTGCCTACGGTAGTGGAAGCCAAGGTAGTGCAATCGAGGGAAGCACGGATCTAGAAATTTGTGTTTCACAGAGACCCGGAGAACTTTGGCTGTAATTCTTGGAAGTCAGGCTGCTCAGTCAAGGCTCAGGCTCAGCCCTGGGGACGCTCCCAAGGTCCTGACCTTGAGGATGCCCAAAGGTGTGTCCAGGGCTTGAAATAGGTTTTGTAGAACACTGCGATGGGTCTTAAGGCCATGACACCTGAGCCCCCAGGGCTCTAGTCTAGGAAGTAACGGTTGTCCCAGTCTGCTTCTACTTCTGGTCTGTGGCAGGAGGAAGAAGGAGAATGTGGAGATGCACTGTAGGGTCAAGAGATTAGAGTCAAGCAACCCCTGCTTAACGGCTCTCCAAACAATCTGCACCAACGCACACTCACAACATCGGTGTATGCTATTCTTTTGATATCATTAATTTTTAAATGTTTGTCAATTTGCAGTTTGAAAAGTGTAACCCCATTGTTATTTTGTTTCCATCATTGCCTGTGGTGTTGAGCTCCTATTCCTTTTGTATCACCATTTGTATTTCTGTAAACAACCTGTTCAGGTTCTCTGCTAACTTTCCTATTGTTATTTGTTTGTGGGTGTGTGTTTCTCGAGCTGTTTCATCAGAGTTCTCTGTATAATGTAACTATGATTCTTTAATGTGTTATAATTGAAGAATGTGTTTACTCCCAGCCTCTCACTTCTCTTTTCGTTTTATTTCCTGTGTCTTCTCATATGGCTTTTCATTTGGGGTGTACATACTGGCTGCTTTATGTAGCCCCCACCACAACCACGCAAGGTTGGTAAGACTCACCCCAATTTTCAATAACCGAAAACAAGTCTTTGAGAAGGTGCAGCGATGTGCTCCCTGATGCCAACCTGAGATCCTAACCTATGTATGTGCAAGAATCGAAAACTATGTAATGAGTTGGGCCCATGATAGGTTGTCAGCCAACACTAAAGCCCCTTCACACTTGTCTCCTCCCAGGCATAGAAGGAATAGAGTACGTAGCAAAGCTAGACCCTTTTACCCGTAGAGGAACATGCCTATTTTAACCCCCCACGACAAGGTATTTCAGAAGAACGGGACATGATAATGGGCCAGCTGGACAGAAGAACACTGTACTGAGGGTCCGGAGATCTGGGGGCCAGGACCAGACCCATCCCTGACCGTGACTGGCTGACCGCGATTCTCTCCTGGTCACTTCTCTTAAACCAAAATGACGGTTCTGACCCTCACTTCACAGAGCTGGGGTGGGGAGAGTTCTTTGACCCTAGCTGGGTTAAAAGGGAAGGAGATGTGCTATATCTCCAGCAATCATTTCAGCAGTCCATAGCCCTCCTCGTTGCAAGCTCTCAGCTATCGCTAGTGTATTCATGATTTTCATGCAAATGGCTGCTGGGGCAGGTTGGGGGGAAGGGGGGACAAATGAGATCCAAAGCCTACCCCAAAGTGCCTGACCTCGAAGAAACTGCTCTGTCGGCTCTGGGCCCGGTTCAACACCTGCTGCTCTGTGGAAGGGCATCCCACTCAATCCTCACAGCCCTTCTGTGAGACAGAAGCTATTATTCCTATAAGCCCCTGGACTCATCCCTAGCCCCCAAAGTCCTTCTCAACCCTTCAGGAATGCTGTGGAGATTGATGAGGTAAATCCGACAGCACTGGGAGATATTAAGAAAGCACTGAGGGTGATACAAGTCCAACGCAGTTCGGTCAACTGAAGAAAAAACAGAGCTACTCCTGGTCCACGGAGATGAATGGTAACTGTAACAACTATTCATTATTAAATGCCTTGTAGAGTTACCACAGAGTTTGAGCCCTACCTTCACAACATACACCAAAACATAACACACTTATTATGTGGATAATCATGTATGTAAAAAAAATTAAATAAATGAAACAGCATATGTATCCACTCCCCAAGTGGCATAGGATTTTGTTGATTTCCTTTGTCATTGTGAGCATATTTAAGGTAGCTCCCCACCATCCCATCGGCTCTGTGAATTTTAGCAGTGTCTACGTCCAGACCTGATGTCTTCAGCTTCCCGCTGAATCCTGCTTCTCCACTTGTGATCCCTATCTTGGTGAATGGCAACCCCACGCCACAGGTCACTCAAGCTGGAGACCTGGGTATCATTCTTGGCCCCTCTTTGCCCCTCTGTCCTGGTCCCCCTCCAACCTAAGACTACCCGGATGGGTCAGCCTTTTGTGTTTGTGGTCCTCGAGAGTGTGCTCTCCATTGGGAAGGTTGAATGATTGAGCTCCCTGCCTTGGAAAGCTGAGGGCTACACACATTATTCTGTGCTTGAAAGGCCCACCGTTAGACTCCATCTTTTGTATGAGACCAGTGGTTTTCAGACCATGCTCAGGAGTGTCCCGGAGGTCTGTAGAATTGCCTCAGGGAGCAACAGGTGAAGGGCACAGCAGATGTCATTCTTTTTCCATTGGATGACCACCATCATTCTATTAATGTAGATAATTCTCCAGTGGGGTGTGACGTGGTATGAGATTGGACCTTGAGCAGTGGCAACTATCTCCAGGTGATCCTGTCACCTAGGAACCCTGACCCCCTTAGTGTTTCAGCTTTGTTGGGTGTAGGACTGTATGTACAGAATCCCTGTCCCTAAGAGGGTGAACTGTGACAGAGAGAACCCAGGGCTCCTAGCTGGGACCAATGGCGTGTAGGCTGCACTGCTGTAATGGAAGGGCCCTTGCCTCAGATCAGCCGGGGACTGAATCCTGGCTCTGTCCCTTGCTGGTGATGTGACCTCAGAATGGCATTCACACCACTCCCCTTGTTTTGGAAGACTGGAGAATAAACTGAACACGTGTGAAGCCCCTGTAACACAGCAGGCTGTGTAATGTTTGGCAGAGCTGAAGACAAATGTTGCCACCTTCCAAAGGTTGCCCAGGATTTCACTGGGACATAGCACCAGAGAGAATGAGGGTGGATGGGGTGAGAAAAAAAAAAAGAAAAGAAAAAACCAAACAAACCATGTTTAATCTCTTGCTCACTTGTAGGCTCCAATGGTCATCTGTTCACCATAAGAGCTGGGAGATCCTGCTGACCCATACCCTCTCCTGAGGAACTGTCCACTTTCTTCACCTACCTGAACCATCCCTAGGGTTCAGGGATTGTGATATGATGTACTTGCGGGTGGGGGGAAACATATGCAAAGGAGGAGAGCTCAGAACTTGGGCTCAGTAATGTTTGAGAACCAAAGGTGGAAAACTGATGACCCACGCCTCTCCCTACTGCTGAACTGTCTGTCCACTTCCTCCACACAACTGTCCTGTGTGCTCTGACAGTTCACCTGACTGTTCAAGGGGTAATGAGGCCTCTCTTGAGATGCACAAGTTCATGCGTTCCTAATCATGGCTGACAAGAAGGGGAGGCATATTTCCGGCTGATTCTGAGCCCGCCACAAACAGACAAGGATCAGAAGGCTTAAGGATGCACACAGGTAGGAGAACATGACTTACTGAAAATGCAGGCAATCACTTCCAGAAGTGCCAAGCCCAAAGGAGAAGAAGGACTTGCCCAAGGTCAGCCAGAAAGATTATGGTTCTCCCAGGCAGGGAGTGTTCTTGGGGAGGCATATGGGGAATATCTTATGAATCTGGGGCTTGCAGGGGAAACTATCTACTGCTGTGAGGCTGCAGAATCCAAAGGCCTGTACAAAGTGGGATGCAGGTAAGGCCATGTGGTGCATCAAAGCCCCAAGAGGGGCTGAGAGGGGTGACGGCAGCCTGAGGTCAAATCGACAGCAGAGGTGTTCCTTCCAGGAGATGATGTATAGTGCTGTGTGTGGGTGTCAGTCGGAGTCTGGACAGTAGTGGGCAGGTGGCTCTGGGCCTAAAGGGCTTCAAAAATGTTAGGGTCAGATTTGAGAAACCTGGACAGGGTGGGGCTTTTCTGAGGGTGCGGATCAGAAGTGAGGACTCCTTGATACCACATCCTGCTACATAAAATCCCATCTCTGCTGCTTGGATTTCAGGTGTGGCCGCTGAACCCCTCTCCATGTTTATCCACCAGATTTCAGCGTATAATTCCTTGTTTCCACAAATATTCACATCCTAAACACACACACACACACACACACCACACACACGCACGCATGCATGGGCAGACACTCTCTGTAACCCTCAGTCGTGTCTAGTGACTGATGTGAGAGGTAACAGCAGCTACAAAGGAGTGAAAGGCCAGCAGGCTCCCAAGACCCTGGGAGTTGGAGATACTCTCATACTTTGGACAGGATAGAGCCCCAGGATGTGAGATCCTAGCCTCTTTTGGAGAAGCAGCGATATGGAACTGAGCATCCCCATGAAACAGGGCCCAGCCTAGGAGAACAGAGCCATGTGGGGAAATGGGCAGTTCCTAGGCCACCAGGAATAGCTGCTGAGACACTAGACCTAAAGCAAACCAATCACACTAAGATTCTGTACCTGTGGGTTCCACCTTCGCTGCCCTCCAGGGGCGTAGGAAAAGGTCTATAAAACAGCTATCTATTTGGGACTCCCAAATGTTGTTTCCTACCGGAGCCCTATTCCACGTGGGACTCATTAGTGCTTATAGACACTGCACCTCTGAACAGCTAAAGGACAATTAATTCACACAGCAGGCACTGTCCAAGCACTTTTTCCACTCCTGGCCTTGAATAGGGGACTACGTGGAGAAAAGGATATTTTGGTGTGTGCCAGTTAGGCTCTTTGATATGAAGAGCGTATCCTGTATCTTTATCTGTTGCCTGGTCATTTTTGGTGTTGCAACATCTAACAGGGCCTTCACATGTTGTTGGGCTAAAGGGACAAATATGGTCCAACTCCCGGGATAGACTTCCCCTGCTGATATTATGTTGCAATACATATCAAGGTCACCTTAGAAAGGGGAAAAAAAACAATCATCTTATGAAAATGAATAATCTGTAGTTAGAGACCAGGTTGCCTGTTGGAGGGGCTGCCTTGTGGTGGAGTGGGGGTGCTTGGGATCTGACTCTATGTGTGCGGGGCTAAGAGTTTTTATTCGGATCCAGAGATTCTTTTTCCACGTGTACCTCCCCCATCCCCTTCTATACAACCACTGCCCAGTGGTCCTCAGATATGAAGACTCCGTGCGGTGTTAGGAGAAGAGAGATGTTATTCCTTTCTCATTCCTGCAGTCCTTTCCCCTCAGGGTCAGAGCTGTCTGCGGTGGAAAATTCACTCCTCATTGGCTGAAGTCTCTTGCAACCATGACTGAGGAACCAGCGGCACTGCCCCAAGGAGAAGGGTGTACAGCCTTATAGGGCTAAGTAAGATGCTAGCTCCCTCCCTCTGCCACACCCCCCCACCACTGACAACCCCCAATTCACCTGAGGCTGGTGTCAGTGTTGGAAACTACACTGTTGAAAAGGCGAGGTGAAAACAGTCGAGTGTGGCAGCATTTGTTTCGGGCCCAGCGACCGAGAAACTGGGGAAAGCAGGGACAGGTGGCAGCACAGGGGGCTTGATCACCGTTCATGGGTCTGTGTCTGTGCCCTGAGGTCTCAGCTTCTGAGTGTCTGATATCCTACCCTACAAAGGAAAGCAGAGTGACAACTGGACCCTTGGGAATGCTGGGGGAAGTCAGGCATGGCCTGGGGACTCTCTGGGTGGAGCAGGAAGGGGAAGCATGTTGGCTTGGCTGTGAGCAGTGAGAGAGGAAGAGGCTGGCTCTGAGCTCTCACCTGAAGGACTTGGTGAAACAGGCCAGGGCTCTCTGGAACTGGCTCCTCCAAGACCCTTGGGGACCAGCAGGCTCCCTGGGCAATGCTGTGCCATTGGATGGGTTCTACATGGTGTCAGACAAAACAACAAATTCCTCAGTGTCTTTAAGCTGACCTTTCCTGTTCTGCAGAGGGAGAGGGAGAGAGGGAGAAGAATAGCCTCATCCTAATGGTCCCTGCCTTCCCTGGTATTCAACAAGTTAGTATGTAGATCTCGGCCTTGTTCCAGGTGCTGGGGATATAGCAGTGACCTCTACAGAGCACATCCCAGCTCCTGGGGCTGACAAACCATGACACCAGAGGGAAAGCAGACTCACCGCGTCAGGAGGTGGAAGGAAGGGAATGAATATCATGCTTCTAGGAGGGTGTGATGTGCTTGTAGTGACCGACGGGACTTCCTTGAAGAGACCAGCTAAGCTCCTGACTCTGCTGTGTGCAAAGAGGCTGAGGGCCTGGCCCTCCACACCCCTCCAGCCCCTCTGACCCCGCCCTGTCTTTCCTCCCTCCTGCAACCCAGTGCACTGTGCTCAAGCAGTGGATACATTTCTGGTATGTGACAACCCCTCTGTTCCTGTATCTCTTACTCCCACCCTTCCCCTCTCTCTGTCTCTTTTTTTCTTCTTTCCTCTGAACCTCCCAGCAGGCTTAAGCCAGGTTTCTGATTGCTGAACATATAAAGCAGAAGTGTTCCGGCAGATGGTGAGTTGTCTTTTGGTGGGGATGCCATAGACAGGGGTGTTCGTGTGGACCCTCCCCACGTTTAGATACTTAGGATTGTGTACGTTAAAGCCCTGGGGAGGTGTATGGGTCTAAATGGGTTATCAAAGCAAGGAGGGTGAGCTGGGTGATGGTATCCACAGTCCAAATCAACAGCAGAGGTTTACCTCTCAGTGGGTTATATGAGATGCTGACTGTGAGACCGTCAGCATCTGATGGGTAGTGGACAGGTGGCTTGGGGACTGGAGGGCTTGAAAAATGTGAGGGACGGAGGGGAAGGACCTGGGCTGGGCTAAGTTGAAATCAGAACAACTGAGGTGAGAGCTCCTTGTTACCTAGTCCTGTTATATGAGATTCCATCTTTGACGCTTGGGTTTCAACAGAAGCTGCTTAGTTTTGCCCCCTGTTTATCACCCAGAACTATGAGGCTCTGCTCCACTGACTTCAAGGGAGCTCTCTGCAAACAGTACCTGGAAGGAAGAGTGGAAGTAGGTGGCCTAAGGGTCTTTACTTGGTTTTTGAAATAATAATGTTGCTTAGGGAGGCACCTCTTATATACATGTGAGGATACAGGACTGATTGTCTCTCTAGGAGTCTATCACGGGCCATGGCCTGAGGTTATAAAAACAGATGAGGTTTTGTTGCTGCTTCAAGTCATTCCGTGGGAAAGAAGCCAAAAAAAAAAAAAAGGATGATTACAATAGAGAGAGATAGAAGGAAGTTTATATGGCTATGGGAGGATGGAAGAGGGACAGCCACCCCGCCTCGAGTGTTGGAATAGAGTCTTGGAGATTCCCCAGAGAAGACATGCCTGAAATTAGTGAGGAAAGAAGTTGGCCAGGAAATAGAGAAAGGGGGGAGCTTTGCAAGCAGATGCTCAAGACAATAAAGTACGTTTTTGCAACTGAAAATAAGTAGACCCAGTTTTCTCTTCTAGGGGTTAAGTAGAAGTCAAGGTCAGTCATGAGGTTCCAGTATAGGAGTAAAATGTGGTGCCACACATATATACTGAACCCTGGACTTAGAGAAGCAAAAGTTTTCGGGTTTTGTTTTAACTTTGTTAACGGTCCATTGGTTGTTTTCCTTTATGATTCATAGTTTTTGAATGGATGTTCTACCTAAGATATCTTTGCCTAACCTCACAACACGGAAGTTTTCTCCCATATTTTCTTGCAGGTTTTCTATTATTTATTTTGAGGGTTTTTTTTTTTGCATATAGTGTGAGGTATTCACGTTTGTTTGCGGTTTCCATATGGAGATCCACTTTCTCCAGCTCTATTAGTTAATTATCAGTTAATTTAATTATCTTAGCACCTGCGTCACAAATCAACTGACCATATTTTTGTGTACATCTATTTCTAGGCTTTCTATTTTATCAGTTGATCCATACGTCTATTTTTATGGTAATACCACACTGTCATGACTACTATACCTTTACATTAAGTCAGGGAATTTGGTAGTGTAAGTCCTCCATCTTTGTTCTTATCCAAATGGCTTTGGCTATTGTTATGTCCCTTGCATTTCCATATAAGTTTTAGAAATAGTTTTTCATTTTACTTATGATTATGGCAAATGTATAGAGGAATTATAAGAGACTTGACATCTTAAACCTTTTGGAGTCTTCTGACCCATGAACATAGTATATCTCCATTTATTTGGGTCTTCTTTAATTTCTCTCAGCAATATTTTATAGTTACCTGCATACAAGTCTTGCACATATTACGTTAAACTTCTTAGTAGGTATTTCATTCATTTTAGTGCTATTGTTAGTGACATTAAAATTTTTTTCTTCATCTCCAATTATCTGTTCCTACTCTATTGAAATAGGACTTTTTAAATATTGAATTTCTGTCCTGTGACCTTGTGAAATTGCTTATCTGATCTGGGAGATGATTTTTGATTTTCGTAGACTACTAAATATTTTCTATGTAGGTTATAATGCCTTTTGAAAATGAAGATCATTTTTTACTTCTTCCTTTTCTATCTGTATGCCTTGTATTTCTTTTTCTTGCCTTAACTCATCAACCAGGGCCACAAGTATAATATTGAATAGACATGGTGAGAGTGGACATTCTGGTACATTCCTAATCTTATGGGAGAAGCATTCAGTCTTTCACCATTAAGTATGATTCCAACAGCAGGTGTTTGGTAGAAGCACTTTATCTGGTTAAGTATGTTCCCTTCTGTTCTTAAGTTATCAGTTTTTTGTTTGTTTTAATCATGAATGGATGTTTTATATTATCAAATGACTTTTCTGTCTTATATTGTGATAATCATTTTTTCTTTCATTCCCTTAATATGACAAAAAATACATCGATGCACTTTTTAATGTTAAAATGACCTTGCATTCCTAGGATAAATCTGCTTGGTCATGGATTATACTTCTTATATATCACTGGATTCATATTTCTAAGATTTTATTAGGTAGTTTTACATGTATATTCATCAAGGATATTGGTCTGTGGTGCTTTTTTCCCCTTGTAGTGTCTTTTTCTATTTTTTGTGTGAAAGTAATGCTGCCCTCATAAAATGTATAGGCAAGAGTTCCTCCTGTATTTTCTGGAAAAGTTCTGTCGGGCTGTCACTATTTTTTCTTTTAAATGTGTGATCTTGTTCATCAGTGTATCCATGTAGAACTGAAGTTTTCTTTTTGGGAAAATTTTGAAACACAAATTCAATTTTAAAGATCATAAATGCATACACTATCATTAGTAAATCCCTACCTATATTCCTAATGAAAATTTTGCCTTCGATACCTAAGAAATTTCCTGGCAGGGCAAACTAATTTTCCATGAGACTGAGTCTTTCTTTCTTTCTATATTTTTATTGTGGTAAAATATACATAACATACATAAAATTTACCATTTTAACCATGCTAAGTATAAAATGCAATGACATTAAGTACATTCACATGGATGTGCAATCATCCCCATCATCCACAACCAGAACTTTTCATCACCCCAACCTGAAACCCTGTACCTATTAAACAATAATTCTCCATGCCTCTCTCCCACCAGACCCTGGCAGTCACCATTCTACTTTCTATCTCTATGAATCTGACTACTCTACTTACCTCATATAAGTGAAGTCGTAAGATAATTGTCATTTTGTACCTGGTTTATTTCATCCAGCACAACGTCTTCAACGTTCATCCATGTTGTGGCATGTATCAGAATTTCATTTCTTTTTAAGCCTCAGTAATATTGCATTGTGTGTATATACCACATTTTGCTTATCCTTTCATTGCTGATGAACACCTGGGATTTTTCACCTTATCTGATTGAGCCCCTTTTTGCAATTCCTAGAAGTGTAATTGCTGAATCATATGGTAATCCCAAACCTAATTTTCTGGGGAACCACCATATGGTCTTCCACAGCAGCTACAGCCCTACCAGTAATGCCCAAGGGTTCCCATTTTCCACATTTTGTCAACAATCTTGTCTTCTGTTTTTCTTTCTTCCTTCTTCCCATACTCCCTCTCTCCCTTCCCCCCCCCCACACCTTATAAAATAATAGCCATCCTAGATGGCTGCGAAGTTGTATCTCGTTGTGCTTTTTATTTGAATTTCCCTACGGAATTTTAAATTGTATTGAGCCAATTTTCATGATCTTATTGGCCATTTCTCTATCTTTTGGGAAGAAACACATCTTTTGCCCATTTCTCAATAAGGTTAATATTTTATTATTGTTTTTTAAATTAATTTTTATTGGAGTATAGTTGCTTTACAATGTTGTGTTAGTTTCTCCTGTACGGCAAAATGAATCAGCTATACGTATACATATATCCCCTCTTTTGGGGATTTCCTTCCCATTCAGGTGACCACAGTACATTAAGTACCATCTCCTGTGTTATACAGTAATGTTCCCATCCGTTGTCTATTTTATATATAGCATCAGTAGTGTATACGTGTCAATCCCAATCTCCCAATTCCTCCCACCCCCACTTTCCCCCTTAGTATTCATACATTTAAAGCCCAGAGATAAACCCGCCCACCTATGGTCACCTAATCTATGACAAAGGAGGCAAGAATATACAATGGAGAAAAGACAGATTCTTCAATAAGTGGTGCTGGGAAAACTGGACAGCTACTCATAAAACAATGAAATTAGGGCACTCCCTAACACCACACATAAAAATAAACTCAAAATGGATTAAAGACCTAAATGTAAGGCCAGACACTATAAGGCTCTTAGAGGAAAACATAGGGAGAACACTCTTTGCCATAAATCACAGCAAGATCTTTTTTGACCCACCTCCTAGAGTAATGGAAATAAAAACAAAACTAAACAAATGGGACCTAATGAAACTTAAAAGCTTTTGCACAGCAAAGGAAACCATAAACAAGATGAAAAGACAACCCTCAGAATGGGAGAAAATATTTGCAAATGAAGCAACTGACAAAGGATTCATCTCCAAAATATACAAGCAGCTCATGTAGCTCAATATCAAAAAAACAAACAACCCAAACCAAAAATGGGCAGAAGACCTAAATAGACATTTCTCCAAAGGAGACTACAGATAGCCAAGCGACACATGAAAAGATGCTCAGTATCACTAATTATTAGGGAAATGCAAATCAAAGCTACAGTGAGGTATCACCTCACAGTGGTCAGAATGGCCATCATCAAAAAAATCTACAAACACAATAAATGCTGGAGAGGGTGTGGAGAAAAGGGAACCCATTTGCCCTGTTGGTGGGAATGTAAACTGATACAGCCACTATGGAAAACAGTATGGAGGTTCCTTAAAAATCTAAAAATAGAACCATCCTATAACCCAGCAATCCCACTACTGGGAATATACCCTGAGAAAAACATAATTCAAAAGGACACATGCACCCCAATGTTCACTGCAGCATTATTTACAATAGCCCGGACGTGGAAGCAACCTAAATGTCCACCAACAGATGAATGGATAAAGAAGATGTGGTACATATATACAATGGACTATCACTCAGCCATTAAAAGGAACGAAATTGGGTCATTTGTAGAGACGTGGATGGACCTAGAGAGTGTCATACAGAGTGAAGTAAGTCAGAAAGAGAAAAACAAATATTGCATATTAACCCGTATATGTGGAATCTAGAAAGATGGTATAGATGATCTTATTATTGGTTTTTAAAACTAATTTATAGCATCCAGATATAAGTCCCTTATAAGTTACATGATTTTCCAACACTTTTTCCCATTCTGTAGGTGCTCTTTCAACATTTTTGATGGTATGATTTGCATCAAATAAAGTTTAAGATTTGACCAAGTCCAATAAATCAGTTTTCCTTTTGTTCCTTGGGCTTTTGGTATTATATCTAAGAGGCCATTCCCTAATCCAATGTCAGGAAGATTTACTGCTATGCTTTCTTCTAAGAGTTCTATATTTTTAGTGTTTATATTTAGGTCTATAACCCATTTTGAATTAATTTTTGTATATGGAGTGAAATAAGGATTGGGTCCAATTTCATTATTTTGCTTGTGGATATCCAGTTGTCCCAGCATCATTTGTTGAAAACACCCTTCCTTAACCCATAGAATTATCTTGCCATCCTGTTTGAAAAATCAATTGACTATAAATGTGAAAGTTAATTGATGGGTTTTCAATTCCATTCCATTACTCTATATAACTACCATTATGCCAAACCCACACTCTCTTGATTGCTGGAGCTTTGTAGCAAGATTCGAAATTGGAAAGTGTGAGCCGTCCAACTTAATATTCATTTTCAAGATTGCTTTGGCTATTCTTGGACGCTTCAATTTCCGTGTGAATTTTGAGATCAGCTTATTTATTTCTTCAAAGAAGTCAGCTGAGATTTTTTTGGAGATTGCGTTGAATCTGTAGATCAGTTTGGGGTGTATTGCCATATTAACAATATTAAGTTTCCCAATCAATGGGCAGGGGATGTCTCTCCAGTTTTTTCCTTTTTATAAGGAAAAAAATAAAATAAAACATAACATAAAATTTAACATTTAACCATTTTTAGGCATAGAGTTCTGTGTCATTAAGTATATTCACACTGTTGTGTAACGATCACCATATTCATCTCCAGAACATCTTCATTTTCCCTAAACGAAGCTCTGTTCCCATTTAACACTAACTCTCCATTCCTCCCCTCTCCCCCCAGCCCCTGGCAACGACCATTCTGCTTTCTATCTGTATGACATTCTGCCAATATCTGCTTTACCTTTTAGTGTTCATTCTAGTTACACTTAATGTGATTACTGTTAAGGTGGGATTTATGTCAACCATTTTTGTTTTTTTCCCTCGTGTCTTTATGTTCCTCTCTCTTACCATTGAGGTGCCATTTTGTGTTAAATAGATATTTTCTGACATACCATTTTCATCCTCTTATTGTTTTTGAATTATTTTCTTAGTGGTGAGCTCATAGTTGACAATTAAGGTCTTAACTTAAAAGAATCTAACTCAGAATAATACCAACTTAATTTTAATATTATACAAAAACTTTGGTCCTGTATACCTCTGGACCCACCAGCTCCTTTGTACTATTATTGTCCCCCAAATTGCATCTTTACACCTTAACTTTAAGCCCATCCAGATTGGTTTATAATCATTGCTTTGTGCACTTCTCTTCTAAACCAGACAAAGGTAGAAAAGAGTTACAAACAACAATACACTGATGCCGTCTTTTATAAATGCCCGCTTAGTTACATTTAGTGATGCTCTTTGTTTCTTCAGGTGGATTCAAGTCACTCTCTAGTACCTTTTGGGGATTTCCGCTTAGTAGTTCTTGTAGGGCAGGTCTGCTAGCAATATATTCACTCAGCTTTTCTTTGTCTGAGAATGGCTTTATCTTCCCTTCGTTTTTGAAGAGAGAGTTCTGTTGGATAGAATATTCTTGGTTGATGGGATTTTTTCTTTCAGCACTTTGAAGGTGACTTCCCGCTGTCTTCTGTTCCCCAAAGTTTCTGATGAGAAGTCAGCTGTTAATCCCTTGTATGTGATGAGCTGCTTGTCTCCTTGCTTTCAACATTCTTTCATTGTCCTTGACTGTCATCAGCTTGAATAAGCTGGTTCTAGGTACAGATCTCCTTGAGTTTATCCTCCATGGCGTTTCAGAGCTTTTTGTTTGCCTAGATTAATAATTTCAATCAAATTTGGGGAGTTGGGGGCCATGTTTTCCCCTTATTCTTTCTTCCCATTTTTCTCCTCTTCTCTCCTCCAGGGACTCTCATTATGCATAAGATGGTGTGCTTAATCATGCCCTACAAGGCCTCTGAGGCTCTGTTCATTTTTCTTCATTCATTTTTCTTTCTTTTCCTCAGAGTGCACAATCTCAATTGCCTCTAAATTTCATGCTTGATGATTTTGTTTCATCATACCAGTTCTAATTTCTGTAGAGACTCTTTAGTGAATTTTTCATTGCAGTTAATATATTTTTGAGCTCCGGAATTTCTAGTTGGTATTTTAAAACGATTTCTATCTCTTTGATGATATTCTCTATTTGATGAGCCATCGTTCTCATGCTTACCTTTAATTCATAAGACATGGCTTCCATTAGATGTTTGAACAAGTTTACAATAGCTGATCTAAAGTCTCTTTCTAGTAAGTCCAATGTCTGGACATCCATGTGTATCTCCCACACTTTCCTGCTTCTTTGCATGTCTGATACGTTTTGGTGGAAAGCTGGACATTTTCAATGATAGAATGTGGCAACTCTGGAATTCAGATACTGCCTCCTTTCCAGGTTTTGTTGTTGCTGTTTGTTGTGGGTATTCTTGCTGTCATTTGATTTTTTAGTGGCTTTTCTGGACTTCTGTATCCTCTGTTGTGTGTGGTTACCAAATTCACCACTTGGTTAGTTTGGTGGTTACCAAATGATTGCACAGAAATGTCTTCAATTGGCTGGAACTGCTAAATTTCCCAGTCTTTGCCAAGGAGGACTGTGTGTATGGCTTCAAAACTCTGCCTGCTATTTGTCAGTTCTGTTTTAGCTTTCATTTCTCCTTGTTTTTGGGTCTTTCCAGAGCTGGCCATCATCCTGGGAAGGTACCAGGCCTCCAAGTTTCCTAAGGATATGTCATAGCTTTACAAAGTCCCTATGGACATCTCATTACCTAGGTTTCCCTTATAAGATTTTGGTTCTCCTATTGTTTGCCCCAAGTGTGGCCCACTGCCTCAGGCAGCTGCAATGATAATTAATTGCCTCTAAATGTTTTTTTTTTTTCTCCCTCAAATTGTTTTGACTCTTCAGGGTCTTTTGTGTTTTCTTACAAATGAAAATTTTTTGTGTCCTAGTTCTGTGAGAAATGCCATTGGTTTTTTTTTTGTTTTGTTTTTTTGTTTTTTTTGTTTTTTTTTAATGCGGTACGCGGAACTCTCACTGTTGTGGCCTCTCCCATTGCGGAGCACAGGCTCTAGACACGCAGGCTAAGCGGCCATGGCTCACGGGCCCAGCCGTTCCATGGCATGTGGGATCTTCCCGGAGCGGGGCACGAACCTGTGTCCCCTGCATCGGCAGGCGGACTCTCAACCACTGCGTCACCAGGGAAGCCCTGCCATTGGTATTTTGATAGGGATTGTGTTGAATCTGTAGACTGCCTCGGGTAGTATGGTCAATTTAACAATATTGATTCTTCCAGTCCAAGAACACGTTGTACCTTTCCATCTGTTTGTGTTGTCTTCAATTTCTTTCATTAGCGTCTTATAGTTCTTGGAGTACAGGTCTTTTACCGCCTTAGTTAGGTTTATTCCGAGGTATTTTATTCTTCTTGTTGCGATAGTGAATGGGATTGTTTCCTTAATTTCTCTTTCTGATACTTTATTGTTAGTATACAGAAATGCAACAGATTTCTGTATATTAATTGCATCCTAAAACTTTACCAAATTCATTGAGAAGCTCTAGATGTTTTGTGGTGGTGTCTTTAGGGTTTTCTATGTATAGCATCAAGTCATCTGCAGACATTGGCAGTTTTATTTCTTCCTTTCCAATTTGAATTTCTTTTATTTCTTTTTTTCTTTTATGATTGCTGTGGCTAGGACTTCTAAAACTATGTTGGATAAAAGTGGTGAGAGTGGGCAGCCTTGTCTTGTTCCTGATCTTAGAGGGAATGCTTTCAGCTTTTCACCATTGAGTATGATGTTAGCTGTGGGTTTGTCATAAATGGCCTTTATTATGTTGAGGTATGTTCTCTCTATGCCCACTTTCTGGAGAATTTTGATCATAAATGGGTGTCGAATTTTATGAGAAGCTTTTTCTGCAACTTTTGAGATGACCGTGTGGTTTATATTCTTTAGTTTGTTAATGTGGTGTATCACATTGATTGATTTGTGGATATTGAAAAATCCTTGCCCACCTGGGATAAATCTCACTTGATCATGGTGTATGATTCCTTTAACACATTGTTGGGTTCTGTTTGTGACTCTAAATGTTTTTGACAAATGCCCTCAGGGAAAAGGAATTTCAAACTGGGTAAGCTCTGAGTCAGAGACAGCCACCCAAGTGGGGTCTTCCAGGGAATGACCAGACAGGTCAAATAATGACAGTTCTCTGGGAATGAGGCTTTGCAGGAGGCCCGTGCCATTTCTGCTCCCTCTGGTGGCTGCCAGGTGGCCGGTTTTCACCGTGATTGCAGGCTGTTAGTATTCAAAGCTACCACAGAGTTGGATAGAGGGGCATGAGAACAGGATTAGTTGAAATGCCACCTGGCTCACTCTTCCTACTGAGATTCAGCTGTTTTTGTAGAATAAATATACCTGTGGTTGTTGCATACTTTTGGTGAATTTCTAGAGCTCTGAAAACATTGATTCTGAACATTTTTGCCAGTTTTCTCATTGCTTTAAGGGAAGAGAGAATTTTCAGAGGTCCTTCTTCTGCCATTTTGGCTGACTTCCTGTACAATCTTTCACTGTGCTTGTCTATTAGGGTGCTTGTTGCTGGGCAGTAAACTGTGCTTGTACTTACATGTCTCCCAAAGAATAACTTTTTGGGTCACCAACCATATGAAAGGGACCACGACAGGAGCACTAAGCAAAGGTGTATAAGACACCATCTTTGCTCTCAAAGTTGTCACTCTCAAATAGATTCACTTTAAGTGAAACCTTTGAGGCATAATGATTGCCAAACCAGTGTCTGGTCACCAAATTTTCTCCTAGTTCGGTTTAATGGGGAGTATTTTTGGCCGCCATGGCTTAAATATAGCCAGGTTTTCACCTAGATATTTGGCAGCTAGCCTGACTAATACCTCCAGGTCACAACTAATTTCACCTCTAGTCACTTCAGGAAGCTGAGAGCTTCAAGGGAGTAAGAGTGCAGATGGGGGGGGGGGCGGGGGTGGAGCTGCAGCTGTCTCCCATATGAAGAGTTAGAAACAGAGATTCATTTGAACAACCAGTCTTGGTTTTCATAATTCCATAGCACCCAGTTAGTATTTTCCACTGAAATGGCTTGTTTTCGTATTGATGCAGCCCACAACCCTTTTGGTTACTGATAGAATTTGGGGTAAAAAGTAGGAGGGACACAAGAGACCACTCTTCACACTATGGTGTGGAAATATAGCTCCATCTTTCTCCTTTCGAATCAATCTCTGCCTATCCAACAAATATCGCTTGGTCATTGATCAAAGATCCTCAATGGCAGCCTAAAACCCGAGTTTACATACAGTATGTGGGCCTGTAAAGCCCCTTGAACTGCAGGAGATGCCTGCTAATTTATTCACAGCCAGTTTGTTCAGGGCTTGACTTCTCAAGATATTCTGGTGCCTTCGATAAATATGTCTGGAAAGTTGCCAGGAGCCCCCAAATGACACCATAATATTTAAGAGAGGCAATTTTTAATTTGAAACTTGGCTCTACCACTTCTTAGCTGTGTGACTTTGGGCAAAGTACTTAGTCTCTCTCAGCCTAAGATTCCCAATTGGCCAAACTGAGGATAATAATAGGGGGGTTGTAGGGATTAAATGGGACAATGTTTGCAAAGCATTTACTGCGTTATCTACACTAAATAGCAAAGAGCTAATGCCTACCCGAAATATTAGCTCTCATTACTATTGATCAACGTCTGAAAGGCCATAAACACACAAAATCTACAAGAGTGACCCACAGTAAGAGGTTCAGAATCCATTTGTCTCATTTGGCCAACAGTGAGCTCCTCCTTCCATGCATTTTCACAGATGAAGAGTGGCGCAGAGAGACAGAGAGAGCCCCTTTGTTCAGAATTTTCCCTGTTAAGTTTTGTGATGCTGGGTGACCACAAAATTTGCGTCTCTCCTAAAATTAGTGAGTTTACCAAATGACCAATCTGCCACATTTACTGGACTTCCTGATTGCCACGTTAGCAGCTTTTACAGGCATAATCATTTTTATTTTGAAGATGAAGTGTATATTTCTGAATATTAACTCAACAAAGCAGATATACCTTAGAAATTTGGAAAAACATCCAAAATTAGGGACTGAACACTATCCCCAGGAAACTATCATACCAACACAAAATTTGGGTTTTACCTATGATGAAGTTCGTTTAATTATTCCTGATTTATCTGGGAATCTTCTGAATGTTATTTTCTATTTTTTCAAGCCACATGTTTGTTTGTTCTGTGTATTTTCAAATGGATACTCAGAGGGAACTGCTTGTTTCTTGTGATTATAATTTTTAATCAAAGATAGATGTATTAAACTCAAAGCTATATTTAATTTTTTTAACATCTTTATTGGAGTATAATTGCTTTACAATGGTGTGGTAGTTTCTGCTTTATAACAAAGTGAATCAGTTATACATATACATATGTTCCCATATCTCCTCCCTCTGGCATCTCCCTCCCTCCCAACCTCCCTATCCCACCCCTCCAGGTGGTCACAAAGCACCGAGCTGATCTCCCTGTGCTATGTGGCTGCTTCCCACTAGCTATCCAGTTTACGTTTGGTAGTGTATATATGTCCATGCCACTCTCTCACTTTGTCCCAGCTTACCCCTCCCCCTCCCCGTATCCTCAAGTCCATTCTCTAGTAGGTCTGCATCTTTATTCCTGTCTTGCCCCTAGGTTCTTCTGACCTTTATTTTTTTTTTTAAATTCCATATATATGTGTTAGCATACAGTATTTGTTTTCAGAAAAGGTTTTGACCGTAACTGCTCTACACCAGCCAAACGGTACGGGGTTAAAAAAAAAAAAAAAAGCACATTTTGGCCTGGCCACCCCTCAAGCCAGCAAAGGTCCAGTGGGGAGCCAAGAATTTCACATTGTACTGGAGGAAACAGAGACCACCCTTCCCCTTCCCCACATGTCAGTGGAAACCAATCACGTGGAGATTCTGAAATTATATATACCTCCACTAGGTAGTAAGACAGCACCCCTCCCCATCCCTCCTGGGATGATTTCAGGACGTTCACTACCACTCAGTGGTAAGGAGGCCACTTGATCCAGCACATCAAGAAGTGAATTGAACTGAATGGAAATGATTACAAAACATATCCAAATGTGTGGGATGAAGCTAAAGCGTTGCTGGAAGGGAAATTTACATCATTAAGGGCGTACATTAAGGAAGAGGAAAAGTATCAAGTCAGTAATCTAAGTTCTCACCTCAGGAAGCTAGAAGAAGAAGAGCAAAGTAAATCCAAAACAAACAGAAGGAAGGGGATACTAAAGATAAGTCCAGTGATCAATGAAATTGAAAACAGAAAAACAATAGAGACAATCAATGAAACAAATATATGGTTCTTTGAAAAGATCAGTAAAAGTTACAAACCTCTAGTGAGACTGACAAAATAAACCTACAATGATGCACTGCATTTACTGAATGACTTCAATAACTATATTCATGATATAGTCTACTTTAGAAACCTAAGTACCTATGTTCTCCGCATGTATCATACATTGGAAAGAAAAAAAAGAGAAAAATTGGACGCTGGATTGCTGTCCTTCATGCAGATACTATTTTGGGGGAATTTTTTTTTTGTGGTTTGCTCAAATTCTTTTCTAAGTGATAGAAATGATTCCCTGGGCTCTACGCCACAAGTTCAGATTTGTAGGCTACAATCATATCTCTGCAAATTGGAAAGTCCTTGGAGAAAACCTAAAGTATTAATTGGCCAATGTCTCATGTCTCGTGACTCATGAGAAGGTATTTGAAACATAAGGTATTTGAACTTTTTTTCATGTTTTGAATCAATTACTCTTTCATATTGTTGCAAAGGTCCTGTATTATATGGGCTTAGTTGCAGATCTTGTGCTTTCCGTAAAATGTTGTATATGGTTTCACTATTCTCTAGCATACATTCTGTAACTGTAATAATAATGTATTTATTTATTTAATTTTTACTATATCTCCATTTAAAATGTCTGTGTGTGTGAGAGAGAGAGTGCATGTGTGTGTGAGAGAGAGGGCGTGTGTGTGTGTGCGCACGCCCAAGATCCAAGCTACTTTATAACTGGCCAGATTTATAACCTCAGGTTCTCTTAATAATTGTTAAAAACTGTTTTTAGTTGTTGCTGAACAGTTAATTCCAATTTCAGGCAACAGATTTTGTCATTCTGTTTGCACTGTTAGAAGAAATTCTTGTCAAATTCATCTTATAATTGCTTACATTTCTCTTAATATTGTTCACTTTGTTTTCTTCATATTTCTTTGAACACAACAAATAAACAGGTTTTCATCTTTTTTGTTGCTGCAAGCACAGCAATACGCAGCGACAACAATAAGGGAGGGGGTTGGGAGGCTGGGATGCTCATCTTTACAGCAAAATGCCCACTAATAAAAACAGAAAGGAATGCTAGAAATAGAGAATCACCATGTTTTCAACCACCAAAGTAATATAATCAAACCGGACCTAGAACCCTGAAAGAAAATTAAGGCCAAGAGCTGAGAATGGTTTTGGAGAACAGGATACCCACATGGTATCAAAATATAATGCCACAGACTGCTTATTCTTGCCAAGAATATTAAACCTAAAGACATAAATCTAAACAAGAGGAAAATATCAGGCAAACACATATTGCGGACACTTTACAAGCAAACAAGCTGAGGCTCTTGGACAATGTCATTGTCATGGAAGATTTAAGTTGAGGGACTGTTCAGGACCACAGGATACTAAAGAGACATGACAGTTGAATGCAATGTATGATACTTGATTGAACTGTTGATTCTCAAAAGGGTATTATTGGGACAATTGGGGAAATTTGAATATGGACTGTACATGGACTTCGATAATATTATCATGTCATTGGTAAATCCCTTCGACCTGATAATAGTACTGTGGTTAGACGGGAGAATATCCTATTACTTAGGAGATACATTCTGAAGTAATTGGATGGAATGTTTGCAACTGTTAAGTGGTTAAGCAAAAAAGAAGAAAAAAAGAGAGAAAGCAATGGGATAATAAGAATCTGAGTAAAAGAATGTTCACTCTTCAACCTGGTGCATTTTCAAAATGAAAAGTTGAGGAAAATGGATTGCTCATATTTTAGAGCTATGCGTTGAAACAGTTCCCAATAAAATAAGATGATTTCTGATGCTTTCTTGAAAATAATCTGGGAGAGGGGTAGGGGATAAAATATATGTGAATTGAGATTGGCTATGAGTTATTGATGGTTGCGGTTGGGTGATGGATAATTGGAGGGCTCCTTTGCTCTTCTCTCTTGTACAATGGTTCTCAAAGTGTAGTTCCCTTCCAGAAGCATCTGCATCACCAGGGAGCTAGTCAGAAAAGGAAACTCTGTGTCTCACCCCAGAATTTTTAATCTGAGACTACAGATGCAGAGCTCAGCAACCTGTGCTTTAGCAAACCCTCTGGGTGATTCTGATGCAAGCTCATGTTCCAGGACCACCGATCTACTGTCATGAACTTGGAGATTATAAGTTTGTAATACAAACTCTAATGGTATATGTTTGACATCACCCACAGTACCATTTTTTAAGTAAATCAAACAAGCATCCTAGCTGTTGAATGGTCAAGTTTTAATTAAAAGTTCCATTCTATGAAACATTTAGAGAGGAGCTAACACCTATGATTCTCAAGCTCTTCCATACTATAGCAGAGGGAGGACCACTCCCAAACTCATTCTACGAGGCCACCATCACCCTGATACCAAAGCCAGACAAAGATGTCACAAAAAAAAGAAAAGTAGAGACAATATCACTGATGAACATAGATGCAAAAATCCTCAAAAAAAGTACTAGCAAACAGAATCCAAAGGCACATTAAAAGGATCATGCACCATGATCAAGTGGGGTTTACCCAGGAATGCAAGGATTCTTCAATATACGCAAATCAATGTGACACACCATGTTAACAAATTGAAGGAGAAAAACCATATGAAGATCTCAATACATGCAGAAAAAACTTTTGACAAAATTCAACACCCATTTATGATAAAAACTCTCCAGAAAGTAGACATAGAGGGAACCTACCTCAACATAATAATGGCCATATTTGAAAAACCCACCGCCAGCATCGTTCTCAATGGTGGAAAACTGAAACCATTTCCTCTAAGATCAGGAGCAAGACAAGATTGCCCACTCTCACCACTCTTATTAAACGTAGTTTTGGAAGTTTGGGCCATGGCAATCAGAGAAGAAAAAGAAATCAAAGGAATCCAAATTGGAAAAGAAGAAAAACTATCACTGCTTGCAGATGACATGATACTATACATACAGAATCCTAAAGATGCTACCAGAGTACTAGAGGAGCTAATCAATGGATTCGGTGAAGCAGCAGGGTACAGTATTAATGCACAGAGATCTCTTGCATTACTATACAATAACGATGAAAAATCTGAAAAAGAAATTAAGGAAACACACTCACTTACCAATGCAACAAAAATAATAAAATACGTAGGAATAAACCTACCTGAGGAGAAAAAAGAACTGTATGCAGAAAACTATAAGACACTGATGAAAGTAATTAAACACGATACAAACGGAGAGATATACCATGTTCTTGGATTGGAAGAATCAACATTGTGAAAATGACTATACTACCCAAAGCAATCTACAGCTTTAATGCAAAACCTATTAAACTACCAATGGCATTTTTCACAGAACTAGAACAAAAAAATTCACAATTCCTATGGAAGCACAAAAGACCCCGAATAGCCAAAGCAATCTTGAGAAACAAAAATGGAGCTGGAGGAATCAGGCTGCTGGATTTCAGAATACACTGCAGAGCTACAGTAATCAAGGCAGTATGGTACTGGCACAAAAACAGAAATATAGATCAAAGGAACAGGATAGAAAACCCAGAGAGAAACCCACACACCTACGGCCAACTTATTTTTGATAAAGGAGGCCAGAATATACAATGGAGAAAAGACAGCCTCTTCAATAAGTGGTGCTGGGAAAACCGGACAGCTACATGTAAAAGAATGAAATTAGAACACTTCCTAACACCATACACAAAAATAAACTGAAAATGGATTAAACACTTAAATGTAAGGCCAGACACTATAAAACTCTTAGAGGAAAACATAGGCAGAACACTCTATGACACAAATCACAGCGAGATCCTTTTTGACCCACCTCCTAGAGAAATGGAAATGAAAAACAAATATAAACAAATGAGACCCAATGCAACTTAAATGCTTTTGCACAGCAAAGGAAGCCATAACCCAGATGAGAAGACAATGCTTCGATTAGGAGAAAATATTTGCAAATGAAGCAACTGAGAAAGGATTAATCTCCAAAATTTACAAGCAGCTCATGCAGCTCAATATGAGAAAAAAAAAAAAAACCCAACCCAATCCATAAATGGGCAGAAGACTTAAATAGACATTTCTCCAAAGAAGATATACAGCTTGCCAACAAACACATGAAAGAATGCTCAACATCACTAATCATTATAGAAATGCAAATCAAAACTACATTGAGGTATCACCTCACACCAGTCAGAAGGGCCATCATTAAAATATCTACAAACAATAAATGCTGGAGCTGGTGTGGAGAAAAGGCAAACTTCTTGCACTGTTGGTGGGAATGTAAATTGATACAGCCACTAAGGAGGTTCCTTAAAGAACTAAAAATAGAACTACCACATGACCCAGCAATCCCACTACTTGGTGTATACCCTGAGAAAACCATAATTCAAAAAGAGTCATGCACAATAATGTTCATTGCAGCTCTATTTACAATAGCCAGGAGATGGAAGCAACGTATGTGTCCATCAACAGATGAATGGATAAAAAAGTTGTGGCACATATATACAATGGAATATTACTCAGCCATAAAAAGAAACAAAATTGAATCATTTGTACTGAGGTAGATGGACCTAGAGTCTGTCATACAGAGTGAAGTAAGTGAGTAAGAGAAAAACAAATACCGTATGCTAACACATATATATGGAATCTAAAAGAAAAATGGTCATGAAGAACCTAGGGGCTGGACAGGAATAAAGACGCAGACCTACTAGAAAATGAACTTGAGGACACAGGGAGGGGGAAGGGTAAGCTGGGACAAAGTAAGAGAGTGGCATGTACATATCTACACTACCAAATGTAAAACCGATTGCTAGTGGGAAGCAACCACATAGCACAGGGAGATCAGCTCGGTGCTTTGTGACCACGTAGAGGGCCGGGATAGGGATGGTGGGAGGGAGGGAGATGCAAGAGGGCAGAGATATGGGGACATATGTATATGTATAACAGATTCACTTTGTTACGAAGCAGAAAGTAACACACCCTTGTAAAGCAATTATACTCCACTAAAGATGTTAAAAAAGAAAGAAAGAGACATGTAGCACAATATTCACTGCAGCTCTATTTACAATAGCCAGGACACGGAAGCAACCTAAATGTCCATCGACAGATACATGGATAAAGAACATGTGGCATCTATATACAATGGAATATTACTCAGCCATAGAAGGAAACGAAGTTGAGTTATTTGTACTAAGGTGGATGGACCTAGAGTCTGTCATACAGAAAGAAATAAGTCAGAAAGAGAAAAACAAATACCATATGCTAACACATATATATGGAATCTAAAAAAAAGAAAAATGGTTCTGAAGAACTAGTGACAGGACGGGGATAAAGACGCACATGTAGAGAATGGACTTCAGGACCCAGGGAGGGGCAAGGGTAAGCTGTGGCGAGGTGGAAGAGTACCATTGACATATATACACTACCAAATGTAAACTAGATAGCTAGTGGGAATCAGCCGCATAGCACAGGGAGATCAGCTCGGTGCTTTGTGACCACCTAGCGGTCTGGGATAGGGAAGGTGGGAGGGAGGGATATGCAAGAGGGAAGAGATATGGGGGCATATGTATATGTATGACTGATTCACTTTGTTATAAAGCAGAAACTAACACACCCTTGTAAGGCAATTATACTCCACTAAAGATGTTAAAAAAAAAAAAAAAGAAAGTGTCATGTACCACAATGTTCATCGCAGCTCTATATACAATAGCCAGGATATGGAAGCAACCTAAATGTCCATCGACAGATACATGGATAAAGGACATGTGGCACCTATATACAATGGAATATTACTCAGCCATAAAAAGAAACAAAATTGAGTTATTTGTAGTGAGGTGGATGGACCTAGAGTCTGTCATACAGAGTGAAGTAAGTCAGAAAGAGAAAAAGAAATACCATATGCTAACACATATGTATGGAATCTAAAAAAAAAAGAAAAATGGTTGTGAAGAACTAGGGACAGGACGGGGATAAGGGCGCACACGTAGAGAATGGACTTCAGGACCCAGGGAGGGGCAAGGGTAAGCTGGGACGAAGTGAGAGAGTACCATTGACGTATATACACTACCAAATGTAAACTAGATAGCAAGTGGGAATCAGCTGCATAGCACAGGGAGATTAGCTCGGTGCTTTGTGACCACCTAGAGGGCTGGGATAGGGAGGGTGGGAGGGAGATGCCAGAGGGAGGGGATATGGGGATATATGCGTACATATAGCTGATTCACTTTGTTATACAGCAGAAACTAACACACCATTGTAAAGCAATTACACGCCAATAAAGATGTTAAAAAATTGTTCTGATGAACCCAGGGGCAGGACAGGAATAAAGACGCAGGCATAGAGAATGGACTTGAGGATACAGGGCGGAGGAAGGGTAAGCTGGGATGAAGTGAGAGAATAGCATTGACATATATGCACTACCAAGTGTAAAGTAGATAGCTAGTGGGATGCAGTTGCCTGGCACAGGGAGATTAGCTCGGTGCTTTGTGACCAACTAGAGGGGTGGGATAGGAGGTTGGGAGGGTGATGCAAGAGGGAGGGGATATATGCATACATATAGCTGATTCACTTTGTTATACAGAAGAAACTAACACAACATTGTAATGCAATTATAGTCCAATAAAGATGTTAAAAAATAAATAAAGAGTTTCAAGACAGATAATCCTAATCTTACGTGAACACTGCCAGAGGATAGCAAAGAGGGACTTTTGCCCAACTTAGTCTATGAGACTAGAAAACCTTGACCCTGGAACCAGCAAAGATGCTATGAGGAATGAAACATCAAGTCAATCTTCCTCGTGAACCGAAGACACAAAAAATTCTAAGCAAAACTTTAGCAAACTGAGCCCACCAGTGTACACAAAAGATGATACGCCATAACTAAGTTACATCTATCCTAGGAGAGCAAATCTGGTTTAACATTAGAAAAACTATAGATGGAAGGGGGCATGAGAGAGGTTTGTGTGTTGCTAATATATTCTGCTGTTTGCTCCAGGTGCTAACTGGATGTTTATGTTTAGTTTTTGGAAACTCACTAAGATGTGTACTTCACTAAAGATTTCGAAAAAAAAAATCTTATAAATAACCCTCACTGTGTTAACAGATTAAATGATTAGAGTCTTGATCATTTCAGTGGAGGCCAAAAATGTATAATCCTATATCTATTCATGATTTTTAAGACAATCTTATTAAGCTAGAAATACAAGGGATATTCCTTAATCTGATAAAGGGAAAGAAAGAAAGAATGAGAAAAGAGAGAGAGAACGGAAGAAACAAAAGAGAGAAGGAAGGAAAGAAAGAAAGGAAGGAGAAACAGAGAAAGAATTGAAGAATTAAAGCAAACAATGAAACACAGCAAGCCCAGTTTAATATGGAAATGTTGGCATCATTCTGTTTAATATTAGGAATAACCCAAAGATGCCCAATTTTGCAGTCTCTATTTTACCTTGTAGTGGATGTCCTAGCCAGCCAGTAAGAAACTTGTAAGTTGATTACCTTACTTCTGTTACTCATAGATTCACAGAAGACTGTGCACCACTTATAGGCACATGATTAGATATCACAGAGTTTAGCATGGTGGCTGACTTTGAGATCAATATATAAATATATATATATATATATATATATATATATATATATTTTTTTTTTTTTTTCCGGTACGTGGGCCTCCCACTGCTGTGGCCTCTCCCGCTGTGGAGCACTGGCTCCAGACGCGCAGGCCCAGCAGCCATGGCCCACGGGCCCAGCCGCTCTGGAGCAGGTGGGATCCTCCCGGACCGGGGCACGAACCCGTGTCCCGTGCACTGGCAGGCAGACTCCCAACCACTGCGCCACCAGGGAAGCCCCCGAGATCAACATATTTTTTAAAAAGCCAAGTGGAATTCTAGAAATCAGATACAGATAGAAAATGTTATTGTAACCAGATATCAAGCACCAGAGCAACAACATTCCAGAGTTCTTGGGATAAATGCAATAAAGGATGTACAAGATCTGAACGTACAAAAGGTAAAGCTAAATACTAAGCTGAGAGATTCCAACATTAAAGAAGACCCACAAAAATAGACAGCCATCCCATGTTGGTGACTAGGAAGGCTGGATATCATAAAGATAGCCAATTCTCTCTTAACTGATCCACAGATTCAATGAAAATGCAATCCAAATCTACCGCAAATGAGTTTTCAGGAAACATGTCATGCTGATCCTAACATTTATATTTTAGAATTTAGGAAGGGCAAAAGGCGAAGAATAGTAAAGATAAGCCTGGAGATGATGAATAAGGTGTGAAGACTTGTCCTACCAGAGATCAAAATGTCTTACCAAGAGATAAAAATTAACACAGTGTAGTACTGGCACAGGAATAGACCAATTTATCTGTGGAACAGAACAGGGAATTCAGAAACAGAGACACACGAATAAAGACCAAAATTACTCCAGACAGTGCCAAATGTTCCCTGGAGATGCAAAATCTGACTGTGAATTACGAACCCCTGCCTGAGAATCCCTGACACAGGAATACGGAGCGACCTTAGAAACACACGCTGAATTTTGTAAAAGTAAGTTACAGAATACCAAGGACGTGTGTTTAAAAGGCATGCGTGTACAGTAGTTCACATCCAAAGAGAGAACAGTTAGGGAAACAAGGTTTGGAAAGCACAAAGCTCTACTTCACTTCCGGAGTTAAATGGCCGGCCGCCCAATAAAGCCAGTGAGAGGAGAACTGGGAGGGAAGTGACGAGTGGGGCAGGACTTTGGTCAGTGACCTTCGGATGAGCTTGAAGCTCATTGGTCGCTGGCCATAGCAGTGGGAGGTGAAAGGCAGAGCTGGAAGCTCATTGGCCTTTGAAGGCAGAGCGGGAAAGGGAGCGAGAGCTGAGGCTTCCTTCAGATCTCCTGTCCCAGCAGATTGATTCTGACCTGGTGGAGGCTGGGGTAACCACAGACTGGCATCAGGAATAGGACCCTCATTCTCCACACCTCTTCTTTCCTCCCTCCCTCCTGCTATGGATCCCCAACCCCTTCTCCTCTCCTCCATCTCAGCCGGGTACCTCATGTCCCGCCCCGCCCCACCCCCACCCCCACCCCCACCTCCCACTCCACACCCAACCCCAGCCCCCTTGGCTGAAGTCCTGTGGGACGGACGACCGCTTGCTGAGGCCTCCTGACACCTGGCCTCTGGCCCCTGGGGCAGGGCTTATGCCCCTCCCTTTGATTCTGAGGTGGGTGTGGCAGGGAATGGTCTGGCAGCCTGAGAGGAGGTGGTGCACTCTGGGTGCGGGAGGAGGGGAAGGTGTGCTCAAGCGTGATTGGTTTTTTTTTTTTTTTGCGGTACGCGGGCCTCTCACTGTTGTGGCCTCTCCCGTTGCGGAGCACAGGCTCCCGATGCGCAGGCTCAGCGGCCATGGCTCACGGGCCCAGCCGCTCCATGGCATGTGGGATCTTCCCGGACTGGGGCACGAACCCGTGTCCCCTGCATCGGCAGGCGGACTCTCAACCCCTGCGCCACCAGGGAAGCCCAAGCATAATTGTTGAAGTTTGGAGAGGAGCATGGAAGATTGTTGGGAGGCTGTGGAGGGAATGCACGGGTTTGCATGAAAGCAGAGAGGGTGTGTTGGTGCAAGAGAACAATTAGTGTAGTGAGGAGTTGGCTTTTGACTAGATCAGGGTCTGGCATTCACTAGGGGGGATCAACAAACATCTACTTGGTAAATAATTGAGGGAATTAATGAAAATAATGATTGAAACAGGGGCTTGAGATCCAGCAGAATATGATTTCATGAGATGCAAAGGGGTGTCAGTTTAAAGAGGGAGCAAGAGAATAATTAAGATTTCAATGGGGTGCAAGAAAAAAAAATAGGAATGGAAGGTGAGAGGAAGATTGAGTGTAGGGCATACAGGAGACTAATAATAGAATTGAATGCAGAGGGTCATAGAATCATGAGTAGGGAGTGAATGAATGCAGGAGGTTAGGAAGACAATTGTGGAAGTGGTTGCCAGGAATAATAGCTGGGCATAGCAGAATACAAGATGATACATGAGAAAGGGAAGTAGTAATTGTTGAAGGGGGCGTGAGAGTGCATGTGCATGCCTGTGAAGGGTGTCTATGTGGAGTGAAGGTAGGCAGAGAGACTAGTAATTGGATTGAAAATATACAGGACCCATGCCCAGAGTTTCTTGCAACCTGCCTATGCGTGAGTGGAGCGCCCTGGGAAGGAGGCTACACGAAGTAAGAAGGGAGGGTACAATCTCATTTCAACGGTGAGCTGGGTGGAGAAGAATCCAGCCGCCTCAGATGGGGCTTTCCAAGGGCAGAGGAAGTACGTTGTGGGTAGGGGATCATGTGGCCACCCTGACCTCCACTCCTTGCTCTAGAACCATGGATCCCAATGAAATGCCTGCTGTGCCCTGCGGCCCCCCTGACTCCACCACTGGACTTGAGACCGGAGCCCCATGGGGGATTGAACCTGGCCCCAGAAGAGCTAAACGTCGCAGAGCCCGCTGCCACAAACACGGCATCACTGCCCAAGTCAAGGACCAGGAGCACTACTGCCTCTTCAAGGTCTGCGAGTGTCACAAGTGTGCCCTCTTCTCGTGAGTATGGTGTCTGACAAGGGGAGGGGAGTGGGCTCCTCTAAAGGTGACTGACTTTAGACCTGCAATCCCCCACTTTAGGGAACACTGCAGCATCTTGCCTGCTGAGAGTACCTTGAAGTCGGAGCAGGGGCCACTCCGAAAGGGGCACCTGACTGAAGGACTGATAAGGAGTGGGACCACCTCTCCCAAAGCTCACAGTCATGTCAACAAGTTGGCCATTCAAGCAGGAGTCCCCAGTGAGTATCTCTGGCCAGGGAGGGTGTCTGAGTTTTGGGTGTAGGGAGCATGAGTACTTCTGTCACCAGTCCTACCACCCAATTTCGATGTGGCTTTGGGCAAGTTACTCCTTGGGCCTTAGCTTCCCCAACTATAAAACCTCATCAATATTATCTACCAAGTGTTGGTGGGCTGGAGACATCTGGGGGGGGGTGTGGTCAAAAAGGTCCACAGTGGGATGAGGCCTCAGATTGGGTGGGAGGTAGAGTCGGGGGGAGACGGTCAGGGAGAAAGGCTCACCTAAGCTGTCCCCAGTCTCTCACAGTTGGGAAGGAGAACATCAGCTTGAGGCCCACCCCTGTGCAACCCCTGGGGAGGAGTCTGGGGCCAGTGTGGGAAGCTTCCACCTCAGCCACTGCCCAGACCCCTTCCTGTGTCCTGAAGACCTGGGTACCATCTCTAACCCTACTGCAACTTGCCATATGACCCTGGGGGAAAAAAAAATACTTCTCTCTGGGTCTCATAGTCCCCAGTCCCAAAATGAAGAGTAGGACTAGCTGGTCTTCAAGGTCTTCCCAACTCTGACATCCTGGGCTCCTATCGTTGTCCTAAAACATGCCCACATCTCCTTTCCATGGCCGGCTTGGTCCCTGACTCCAACCTGTGCTCTCTGCTCCTGCAGGCAAGCTCCCAAGGAGCTCTGCTGATCGGTCTGGCCTCGGAATCTTTGTCTCTGTCCTGGACTCCAGCACCCTTGAAGAAGCAACTAACAATTTCTCTTTCCAGGAAGACACACAGACCCCCTGCCCTGCCCAGCAGGTGAGTAGAGTGAGAAGGACCATGGAGCTAGTTGTATATTTTGTTATTGAGTGCCCAACCTTCTGGTTAAGGCCATGGCAGCAAGAAAGAGGAAGTGAAGGCAGTGCGGTGCAAGTGGAGGAGGAGGAGGAGGAGGAGAAGGTGGCATCTCAGACTATGGGGCAACGACAGAGCTCTCCCAGATTTGCCATTTCCAATTTGTGAGACTTTGGAAAAGTAACTTTACATCTCTGAGCCTCTATTTTCCTATCAGTGTACTGAGAGGGGACAATATTCTACACCTATAACATTGACAAGAGGACTAGCACAAGGCCTGCCACATAGCAGGCCTTTGACAACTGGAGGCTGTTATTCCACATGAAACAAATCGATGGGATAGAAGCTCCTGCTGAGATGGGGGGCCATGATGGTGAGGCCCACCATCTCACCCAGGCGAGAGTCTAATAACCGTCAGAGAAAAGTTCCTGGAGATGAGCCAAGCTGGCCCTTCAAGTGCCTTGGGAAACTTGATTGGGGAATATGGAGGCAAGAACCAGTCCTTGGACAGGGACAGTAATCACGTCACTCCAGGTGCCTTGAAGATTAAAACACAGACACCTCTGACTTCCCATAATCTTTACTGTTGCCTTGGGAGTTTTGAAAAAGCTGGGAGGAATTAGTGTCTCAGGAAAGATATAGAAAAAGAAAGGTACAGAAAAGAAGACAGTCCAAGCAGGGGAACGGACTTGTCCAAGCCACAACGACTAATGGCCAGCTGGCATTCAGACTCCCACATGCAGATATTGCAAAATCCTTGCTCCTCTCTCTCTACTGGTAGTATGTGCCTGCCAGAGGGGTAAATCCCCTGGCTTCTCCTTTCCTTGTTCCTAGATGCTCAACTCTGATCCTCCAGCCCTGTGCCACCCTTAACCCCCTTCTACTGCAGCCACGGATTCTGGGGAAATTGTGGGGTCCAGAACCCTGGCAGGGGCCAAGCTTAGTGAAGGAGAAGAGCAGAAGGCCTCAGGGTAGCTGGGGACTGAAGGGGCACGGGGGAGGTGTGGGTTCCCAGCTCCCATTCTCTCACATCCTTTGCTTCGCAGGCTCCCAAAGCTTCCGACCAGGTCTCGGTTTCTGCCTCCTCAGAGTGGCAGCGAAAACTGGAAGCGGCCGAGGCTCTGCTGGCTCTGAGAGAATCTTCCCAGGCCCCTTCTGGCTCCATCTCTGTGCTCCAGCCCTGAGTTGCACCAGGTAGCCTGGTCTTTGAAAGGAGAACATGGGGTTGGGGATAGTTGGGAAATGGGAGGCGGTTGTGTTAAGCAGGGCCTGACTGGGAAGTCAGAGTAGGAGGGGGGTTGGGGGTTGAACCTCTTTGGGCCCAGGCAGCCAAGCTCCTCAGTCTGACTCTTGAAGTGGCAGTACATGGTTGTTCAGTGAATCATCCGTTTATCGAGCATTGTGCTCAACACCAAATGTCCAGTGCCCTGATGTCAAGAAATAAGGAAACCAAGTCCCTAAGAGTAGCAGGGACCTACCCTAGGGCATGCAGCATATCAAGTGGAAGAACCAGGTCTCCTGACTCCCAGCCCAGGACTTTCTATCCAGACCCCTGAAGTCTGCTGTGACCTGGGGAGGACATACATAGGTGGCAAGAGCCTAGTGCAGAAGGAGATCTGGTTCCTGCCTTCAGGGAGCTTCCAGTCTCAAGGTGGAGCATGGATGCCTTCACAAGTCGTGTTTTGCGGCTGTATCTCACTGATGAGCCTGGGGAGGAAGGACTGGAGGCGAGATAGACACCTGGGGAGGCTGAGAGGGAAGGCTGGGCACGACCAGACCAAAATGGTGCATTCGGTATGGAGTGTGAGTGAAGCAGCCACCCTGAAGGAACTGCTGGAACAGAGGGGATGAGGGTGGAGAGGCTACCAGTCACGGAGGTCTGGCATGCCAGGCTTAGGAGGTTAGATCAGCCACTGTGGGTGATGAGGAGCCAGGGAATGTCTGAACTAGGGAGGAGCATATTCAGAGACACTGGGCTTGACAAAAAGAAATGTGGTGGCTGTGATGGAGGGTTTGGAGGAGGCAGGACTTGAGGTGGGCAAACCAGCAAGGAAGAGTTCTGTGCAATACAGTCCAGGTGACAAAGCCTTGATTGGGTGGAACAAAAAAGAGGGGAGAGCCAGGAGGGAAAATGGGTGTGACCTGACCCTGACCCCTTTCTTCGTGTCTACAGCTCCTGCTGGAGATAGAGGACTTCAGCCTCCTAACCCCTCTCTTGGACCTGCGCCAGCCAGCTCTGTTTCTCTGCCTAATGGACACCTGGGGTGCATCTCCCCCTTGAGCTAGAAGCCCAGAGGGGGAGAACTCACTAAAATACTGCCTATGTATGCATTTGCAAAATGCTTAATGTCCAAAATTCTTAACGTCTTTTTCTAAGCCCTTAGGCGCTTATATAAGCTTTCAGACCCGTTTTTTTATGCGGGGCAATTCCTTGACTGAGGATGGATATTCTTGTACCTCCATCCTTTACTTTCTTGGATCCCAGGGCCTTTTAATGTCTCTTATGAAAACAGGGTTGTACAATCTAAGCTGATCAGTCTCTAAATAGGGTTCTGTGTGAGTCCATATGTTCATCTGCCAGAGGTTTTATTGGATTCGTGATTGTGAACATACTGACACGCTCATATACTTATCCATGCATGTGAAAATCTGAGGATGTTTTCATTTTGTGTCTAGGTTTGTGTGTGTGAGCAAATAATAAACCCTTGTTGTAAGGCACTGAGATATAGGAGTTGTTTGTTACCACAGTATAACTTAGACTCTCCTGACTCTAACAGACTCGTTCAATTCACTTTTCAAAGGGAGAAGCTCTTTACTCAATAACTGGGATTTCTTAACATGGCTAGATAAGAAAATGGTAGAGGAAAAAAAAAAGCGTAGGAGATTTATCCATTCAGCAAGTAAGTGCCTACGCCTTTCCTGGCATAGACTGCTTCCAGTTGTCCAGAGGGCCACAAATTGAGATGTCTGCAGAATCAAGCAGATTATATAAATGAGTAGAGCCGGCCAGATGGGGTCTGGCCAATTGACAGTGCATGCTCTACCTAAGGGGGCAGCTGTCACTTGGCTCTAGCCAATTGTTGCCATGCAGGAATGTGGGCTCATTGTTGCCCCATCTCCTGATTTTTCAAGAGAAGATGAAATTCTAGATTTCTATGTAAAATATCTCAATTTTCAAATGTTGGCTCTGGTTTCCTCTTTAAGCCCTTTACATGGGCCAAACAACACATCCAAGCAGGCCAACTTTGGCCAATGGAATGACAGTTTGATTCTAGTCCAATATGTATTTTACAGTGGGGGGAAACTGAAGCCAATCAGGACAAGAAGAATCAAAGAGGGGAGATGAATTAGACCTGGGGACTACTTTTGAAGGACCCAGGAAATACAAGGAAGAATCATTATCATTTCGTTATTCTGTGTTCACCGTATGCTAAGCACATATAACCTCACAACAGCTCTGTAAGCTAAGCATTATTATCACCCTTTTACATATGAGGAAATGCGCTCAAAGAGTTGCACAAGTGTTTGAAGGGAAATGTTTAGCCAAAGATGGGTGGAGACTCCCTTCTCTTTGCCTTGCCCTAAATTAGCTAATAAATTTACTTTTTTACAAAGTGTCGAGTGAGAAGTTCAAAGCTTCAAGCCACAGACGCCCAGTCAGAAGGGTCTTTCAAGAATCATCCCTTTATTTCATACTCAAAGTAACAATCTATAGGAATTGATCAGATCTACCTGCACTTGTTTCTCAGTCCTCTGCTGATGTTCATGATCCTGCCCACCCACCCCCACCACACCCCGACACGTGTTGAGCTATACCTCTTTTAAAAGTCTCTTAATGGCATAGTATGGGCGTCTTAGGACATTGTTATAAATGGTAGACGTTAAACATCTTTCGTGAACCATCCTTTGGTCGCAGGTTTAAAATATCACTTTACATAACAGTTGTGAGTTAGCCCTTGACTCTGGTATGGTATATAACAACACTGGTTGGATCTGAGGATATCCACCACACCAGGGTATCTGCAGAGTGGATCAATCTCAACCAGTGCCATGCAGGTAAATGTTTAACAACAGGCTCTGTGGGGGAGGACGAGGGTTGGAAGAATCGCACTGTGTTGTAGCATTTGCCGATTTCAAGCTACCAACTTGATGGCCTTTGACGCAGAGTTGGGAAGAGATGCATTTCCATCATTCAGTTACAATAAATAAGCACAATCTCAAGAGCATAGCTAATAGAAAAATGTAGGAAAATATTAGGAGTCGATGACTTTTGATCATGTATTATGTTCGTTTTCAATATAATGTACGTAATGTAATTGTTACTGTATACGATTTAGTTTTAATGACAGCTGTGTTTAAAAGCTGGCTCACAAAATTCCCGACAATGTGATAGTCGCCTCTTATGTTCCAGTAAGAGTACCCTCCAGCACTCCACTGCTTTCGGCTCTTGCCCAGAGAGGCACCTCTTCCAAAATAGGTCACACTAACACTGCAGGACTTGATAGGGCTGCTACCACTGCTTTCTGACCAAGAACAGACTAAAGTGAGGGGAGAGTATTCGCTATTGATTTTTTAAAAATCTTTAATGGAGCATAATTGCTTTACAACGGTGTGTTAGTTCCTGCTTTATAACAAACTGAATCAGTTATACATAAACATATGTTCCCATATTTCTTCCCTCTTGCGTCTCCCTCCCTCCCACCCTCCCTATCCCACCCCTGCAGGTGGTCACAAAGCACCGAGCTGATCTCCCTGTACTATGCGGCCGCTTCCGACTAGATATCTATTTTACGTTTGGTAGTGTATATATGTCCATGCCACTCTCTCACTTTGTCACAGCTTACCCTTCCCCCTACCCATATCCCCAAGTCCATTCTCTAGTAGGTCTGTATCTTTATTCCCATCTTACCCCTAGGTTCTTCATGACAATTTTTTCCCCTTAGATTCCATATATATGTGTTAGCATACGGTATTTGTCTTTCTCTTCGGACTTACTTCACTCTGTATGACAGACTCTAGATCTATCCACCTCACTACAAATAACCCAATTTCGTTTCTTTCTATAGCTGAGTAATATGCCATTTTATACATGTGCCACATCTTCTTTATCCATTCTTCCAATGATGGACACTTAGGTTGCTTCCATCTCCTGGCTATTGTACATAGAACTGCAATAAACATTTTGGTACATGACTCTTTTTGAATTATGGTTTTCTCAGGGTATATGTCCAGTAGTGGGATGGCTGGGTCATATGGTTGTTCTATTTGTAGTATTTTAAGGAACCTCCATACTGTTCTCCATAGTGGCTGTACCAATTCACAGTCCCACCAGCAGTGCAAGAGTGTTCCCTTTTCTCCACACCCTCTCCCGCATTTATTCTTTCTAGATTTTTGATGATGTGCACTCTGACTGGTATGAGATGATACTTCGTGGTAGTTTTGATTTGCAGTTTTCTAATGATTAATGCTGTTGAGCATTCTTTCATGTGTTTGTTGGCAATCTGTATATCTTCTTTGGAGAAATGCCTATTTGGTCTTCTGCCCATTTTTGGATTGGGTTGTTTGTTTTTTGTTATTGAGCTGCATGAGCTGCTTGTAAATTTTGGAGATTAATCCTTTGTCAGTTACTTCATTTGCAAATATTTTCTCCCATTCTGAGGGTTGTCTTTTGGTCTGGTTTGTGGTTTCCTTTGCTGTGCAAAAGCTTTGCAGTTTCATTGGTTCCCATTTGTTTATTTTTGTTTTTATTTCCATTTCTCTAGTAGGTGGGTCAATAAGGATCTTGATGTGATTTATGTCATAGAGTGTTCTGCGTATGTTTTCCTCTAAGAGTTTGATAGTTTCTGGCCTTACATTTAGGTCTTTAATCCATTTTGAGCTTATTTTTGTGTATGGTGTTAGGGAGTGTTCTAATCTCATATTTTTACATGTACCTGTCCAATTTTCCCAGCACAACTTATTAAAGAGTCTGTCCTTTTGTGTTTCCGTACAAATTGTGAAATTTTTTGTTCTAGTTCTGTGAAAAACACCAGTGGTAGTTTGATAGGGATTGCATTGAATCTATAGATTGCTTTGGGTAGTAGAGTCACTTTCACAATGTTGATTCTTCCAATCCAAGACCATGGTATATCTCTGCATCTATTTGTATCATTTTTAAATTCTTTTATCAGTGTCTTATAATTTTCTGCATACAGGTCTTTTGTCTCCTTAGGTAGGTTTACTCCTAGATATTTTGTTCTTTTTGATGCAGTTGTGAATAGGAGTGTTTTCTTGATTTCACTTTCAGATTTTTCATCATTAGCGTATAGGAATGAAACAGATTTCTGTACATTAATTTTGTACCCTGCAACTTTACCAAATTCATTGATTAGCTCTAGTAGTCTCCTGGTAGCATCATTAGGATTCTCTATGTATAGTATCATGTCATCTGCAAAGAGTGACAGCTTTACTTCTTCTTTTCCGATTTGGTGTCTTTTTATTTCCTTTTCTTCCCGGATTGCTGTGGCTAAAACTTCCAAAACTATGTTGAATAAGAGTGGTGAGAGTGGGCAACCTTGTCTTGTTCCTGATCTTAGTGGAAATGCTTTCAGTTTTCCACCATTGAGGACGATGTTGGCTGTGCGTTTGACATATATGTCCTTTCTTATGTTGAGGGAAGTTCCCTCTATGCCTACATTCTGGCGGGTTTTTATCATAAATGGGTGTTGAATTTTGTTGAAAGCTTTCTCTTCATCTATTGAGATGACCATATGGTTTTTCTCCTTCAATTTTTTAATATGGTGTATCACGTTGATTGATTTGCATATATTGAAGAATCCTTGCATCCCTGAATAAACACCACTTGATCATGATGTATGATCCTTTAATGTGCTGTTTGATTCTGTTTGCTAGTATTTTGTTGAGGAGTTTTGCATCTATGTTCATCAGTGATATTGGCCTGTGGTTTTCTTTCTTTGTGACATCCTTGTCTGGTTTTGGTATCAGGGCGATGGTGGCCTCGTAGAATGAGTTTAGGAGTGTTCCTCCCTCTGCTATATGTTGGAAGAGTTTGAGAAGGATAGGTGTTAGGTCTTCTCTAAATGTTTGACAGAATTCGCCTGTGAAGCCATCTGGTCCTGGGCTTTTGTTTTTTGGAAAAATTTTAATCACAGTTTCAATTTCAGTGCTTGTGATTGGTCTGTTCGTATTTTCTATTTCTTCCTGATTTAGTCTTGGCAGGGTGTACATTTCTAAGAATTTGTCCATTTCTTCCAGGTTATCCATTTTATTGGCATGGAGTTGCTTGTAGTAATCTCTCATTATCTTTTGTATTTCTGCAGTGTCAGTTGTTACTTCTCCTTTTTCATTTCTAATTCTATTGATTTGTGTCTTCTCTGTTTTGTTCTTGATGAGTTTGGCTAATGCTTTATCAATTTTGTTTATCTTCTCAAAGAACCAGCTTTTAGTTTTATTGATCTTTGCTATCGTTTCCTTCATTTCTTTTTCATTTATTTCCTATCTGATCTTTATGACTTCTTTCCTTCTGCTAACTTTGGGGGTTTTTTGTTCTTCTTTCTCTAATTGCTTTAGGTGCAATGTTAGGTTATTTATTCGAGATGTTTCCTGTTTCTTAAGGTAGGATCGTATTGCTATAAACTTCCTCCTTAAAACTGTTTTTGCTGCATCCCATAGGTTTTGGGTCGTCGTGGCTCCATTGTCATTTATTTCTGGGTATTTTTTGATTTCCTCTTTGATTTCTTCAGTGATCACTTTGTTATTAAGTAGTGTATTGTTTAGCCTCCATGTGTTTGTATTTCTTACAGATCTTTTCCTGTAATTGATATCTAGTCTCATAGCATTGTGATCAGAAAAGATACTTGATACAATTTCTGTTTTCTTAAATTTACCAAGGCTGGATTGGTGACCCAAGATATGATCTATCCTGGAGAATGTTCCATGAGCACTTGAGAAGAAAGTGTATTGTGCTTTTTATGGATGGAATGTCCTATAAATATCAATTAAGTCCATCTTGTTCGATGTATCATTTAAAGCTTGTGTTTCCTTATTTATTTTCATTTTGGATGATCTGTCCATTGCTGAAAGTGGTGTGTAAAGTGCCCTCCTATGAATATGTTACTGTCGATTTCCCTTTTATGGCTGTTAGTATTTGCCTTATGGATTGTGGTGCTCCTATGTTGGGTGAATAAGTATTTACAATTGTTATATCTTCTTCTTGGATCGATCCCTTGATCATTATGTAGGGTCCTTCTTTGTCTTTCTAATAGTCTTATAATGTCTATTTTGTCTGATATGAGAATTGCCACTCCAGCTTTCTTTTGGTTTCCATTTGCATGGAATATCTTTTTCCATCCCCTTACTTTCAGTCTGTATGTGTCCCTAGGTCTGAAGTGGGTATCTTGTAGACAGCATATATAAGGGTCTTGTTTTTTTGTCCATTCAGCCGGTCTGTGTCTTTTGGTGGGAGCATTCAATCCATTTACATTTAAGGTAATTATCGATATGTATGTTCCTATTCCCATTTTCTTAACTGTTTTGGGTTTGTTATTGTAGGTCTTTTCCTTCTCTTGTGTTTCTTGTCTAAAGAAGTTCGTTTAGCATTTGTTGTAAACTTGGTTTGGTGGTGCTGAACTCTTTCAGCGTTTGCTAGTCTGTAAAGATCTTAATTTTTCCATCAAGTCTGAAAGAGATCCTTGCTCAGTAAAGCAATCTTGGTTGTAGGTTTTCCTCCTTCATCACTTTAAATATGTCCTGCCAGTCCCTTCTGGCTTGCAGAGTTTCTGCTGAAAGATCAGCTGTTAACCTTATGGGGATCCCCCTGTGTGTTATTTGTTGTTTTTCCCTTGCTGCTTTTTGTATGTTTTCTTTGTATTTAATTTTTGACAGTTTGATTTATATGTGTCTTGGCGTGTTTCTCCTTGGATTTATCCTGTATGGGACTGTCTGTGCTTCCTGGACTTGATTAACTATTTCCTTTCCCATATTAGGGCTGTTTTCAACTCTAATCCCTTCAAATATTTTCTCAGTCCCTTTCTTTTTCTCTTCTTCTTCTGGGATCCCTATAATTCGAATGCTGGTGCGTTTAGTGTTGTCCCAGAGGGTTCTGAGACTGTCCTCAGTTCTTTTCATTTTTTTTCTTTATTCTTCTCTGCAGTAGTTATTTCCACTATTTTATCTCCAGGTCAGTTATCCGTTCTTCTGCCTCAGTTATTCTGATATTGATCCCACCTAGAGTATTTTTAATTTCATTTATTGTGTTGTTCATCATTGCCTGTTTCATCTTTAGTTCTTCTAGGTCCTTGTTAATTGTTTCTTGCATTTTTTCTATTCTATTTCCATGATTTTTGATCATCTTTACTATTATTATTCTGAATTCTTTTTCAGGTAGTCTGCCTATTTCCACTTCATTTGTTAGAGCTGGTGGGTTTTTATCTTGCTCCTTCATCTGCTGTGTGTTTTTCTGTCTTCTCATTTGCTTATCTTACTGTGTTTGGGGCCTCTGTTTTGCAGGCTGCAGGTTCGTAATTCCCATTGTTTGTGGTGTCTGTCCCCAGGGGCTAAAGTTTGTTCAGTGGGCTGTGTAGGCTTCCTAGTGGAGGGGACTAGTGCCTGTGTTCTGGTGGATGAGGCTGGATCTTGTCTTTCTGGTGGGCCGGTTGTCCTCTGGTCGTGTGTTTTAGGGTGTCTGTGGACTTATTATGATTTTAAGCAGCCTCTCTGCTAATGGATGGGGTTGTGTTCCTGTCTTGCTAGTTGTTTGGCATAGGGTGTCCAGCACTGTAGCTTGCTGGTCGTTGAGTAAAGCTGGGTGCTGGTGTTGAGATGGAGATCTCTGGGAGATTTTCGCCATGTGGAGCTGGGAGGTCTCTTGTGGACCAGTGTCCTGAAGCTGGCTCTCCCACCTCAGAAGCACAGCACTGACTCCTCACTGCAGCACTAAGAGCCTTTCATCCACATGGCTCAGAATAAAAGGGAGAAAGAGTAGAACGAAAGAAAAAAGAAAGAAATAAAGAAAGAAGGAAGGAAGGAAAGAAAGAAGATAAAATAAAGTAAGATAAAATTTAAAAAGTTATTAAAATAAAAAATAATTATTAAGAAAAAAACAAAAACTAAAAAACGGACGGATAGAACCCAAGCACAAATGGTGAAAGCAAAGGTATACGGACAAAATGTCACACAGAAGCATACATATAGACACAAAAAGTGGAAAAGGGGAAAAAATAATAAACCTTGTTCTCAAAGTCCACCTCCTCAATTTCGGATGGTTCGTTGTCTATTCATGTATTCCACAGATGCAGGGTACATCAAGTTGATTGTGGAGCTTTAATCCACTGCTTCTGAGGCTGCTGGGAGAGATTTCCCTTTCTCTTCTTTGTTCTCACAGCTCCCAGGGGCTCAGCTTTGGATTTGGCCCCGCCTCTGCGTGTAGGTCGCCAGAGGGCGTCTGTTCTTCGCTCAGGCAGGATGGGTTTAAAGGAGCAGCTGCTCCGGGGACTCTGGCTTACTCAGGTCGGGGGGGAGGGAGGGGTGCGGATGCCGGGCGATCCTGCGGCGGCAGAGGCTGGCGGGACGTTGCACCAGCCTGAGGCACACCGTGCATTCTCCCGGGGAAGTGGTCCCTGGATTCCTGGACCCTGGCATCGGCGGGCTTCACAGGCTCCCCGGAAGGGAGGTGTGGATAGTGACCTGTGCTCACACACAGGCTTCTTGTTGGCAGCAGCAGCAGTCCTTAGCGTCTCATGCCCGTCTCTGTGGTCTGCGCTCTTAGCCGTGACTTGCGCCCGTCTCTGGAACTGCTTTAAGCAGAGCTCTTAATCCCCTCTCCTCGCACACCAGGAAACAAAGAGGGAAGAAACAATCTCTTGCCTCTTCTGCAGGTCCAGACTTTTCCTCGGACTCCCTCCCGGCTAGTCATGGTGCACTAACCCCCTGCAGGCTGTGTTCACGCCCACAACACCAGTCCTCTCCCTTCACTCTGACCAAAGCCTGAGCCTCAGCTCCCAGCCCCACCCGCCCCGGCGGGTGAGCAGACAAGCCTCTCGGGCTGGTGAGTGCCGATAGGCACAGATCCTCTGTGCAGGAATCTCTCCGCTTTGCTCTCCGCACCCCTGTTGCTGCGCTCTCCTCTGTGGCTCCGAAGCTTTCCCCCTCTGCCACCCGCAGTCTCCGCCAGCGAAGGGGCTTCCTAGTGTGTGGAAACTTTTCCTCCTTCACAGCTCCCTCCCACTGGTGCAGGTACCGTCCCTATTCTTGTGTCTCTGTTTATTCTGTTTTCTTTTGCCCTACCCAGGTACGTGGGGGAGGTTCTTGCCTTTTGGGAGGTCTGAGGTCTTCTGCCAGTGTTCAGTAGGTGTTCTGTAGGAGTTGTTCCACATGTAGATGTATTTCTGGTGTATCTGTGGGAAGGAAGGTTATCTCCGCATTTTACTCACTCGCCATCTTCCCGCTTCCCTCCCCTGTTTCTTAAGGTAGGATTGTATTGCTATAAACTTCCCTCTTAGAACTGCTTTTGCTGCATCCCATAGCTTTTGGGTTGTAGTGTCTCCATTGTCATTTGTTTCTAGGTGTTTTTTGATTTCCTCTTTGATTTCTTCAGTGATCTCTTGGTTAGTAAGTAGTGTATTGTTTAGCCTCCATGTGTTTGTATTTTTTACAGATCTTTTCCTGTAATTGATATCTAGTCTCATAGCATTGTGGTCGGAAAAGATACTTGATACAATTTCTGTTTTCTTAAATTTACCAAGGCTTGATTTGTGACCCAAGATATGATCTATCCCAGAAAATGTTCCATGAGCACTTTAGAAGAATGTGTATTCTCTTGTTTTTGGAAGGAATGTCCTATAAATATCAATTAAGTCCATCTTGTTGAATGTATCATTTGAAGCTTGTGTTTCCTTATTTATTTTCATTTTGGATGATCTGTCCATTGGTGAAAGTGGGGTGTTAAATTCCCCTACTATGAATGTGTTACTGTCAATTTCCCCTTTGATGGCTGTTAGCGTTTGCCTTATGGACTGAGGTGCTCCTATGTTGGGTGCATAAATATTTACAATTGTTACATCTTCTTCTTGGGTCGATCCCTTGATCATTATGTAGTGCCCTTCATTGTCTCTTCTAATAGTCTTTATTTTAAAGTCTATTTCGTCTGATATGAGAATTGCTACTCCAGCTTTCTTTTGATTTCCATTTGCATGGAATATATTTTTCCATCCCCTCACTTTCAGTCTGTATGTGTCCCTAGGTCTGAAGTGGGTCTCTTGTAGACAGCATATATATGGGTCTTGTTTTTGTATCCCTTCAGCCAGTCTGTGTCTTTTGGTGGACACATTCAATCCATTTACCTTTAAGGTAATTATCGATATGTATGTCCCTATTCCCGTTTTCTTAATTGTTTGGGATTTTTTATTGTAGGTCCTTTCCTTCTCTTGTGTTTCTTGCCTAGAGAAGTTCCTTTAGCATTTGTTTTAAAGCTGATTTGGTGGTGCTGAACTCTCTCAGCTTTTGCTTGTCTGTAAAGGTTTTAATTTCTCCATCAAATCTGAATGAGATCCTTGCTTGGTAAAGTAATCTTGGTTGTAGATTTTTCTCCTTCATCACTTTAAATATGTCCTGCCAGTCCCTTCTGGCTTTCAAAGTTTCTGCTGAAAGATCAGCTGTTAACCTTATGGAGATTCCCTTGTGTGTTATTTTTTGTTTTTCCCTTGCTGCTTTTTGTATGTTTTCTTTGTATTTAATTTTTGATAGTTCGATTAATATGTGTCTTGGCATGTTTCTCCTCGGATTTATCCTGTATGGGACTCTCTGTGCTTCCTGGACTTGATTAACTATTTCCTTTCCCATATTAGGAAAGGTTTCAACTATAATCTCTTCAAATATTTTCTCAGTCCCTTTCTTTTTTTCTTCTTCTTTTGGGACCCCTGTAATTCGAGTGTTGGTGTGTTTAATGTTGTCACAGAGGTCTCTGAAACTGTCCTCAGTTTTTCTCAATCTTTTTTCTTTATTCTGCTCTGTAGTGGTTATTTCCACTCTTTTATCTTCCAGGTCACTCACCCTTTCTTCTGCCTCACTTATTCTGCTATTGATCCCATCCAGAGTATTTTAAATTTCATTTATTGTGTTGTTCATCTTTCTTGTTTCCTCTTTAGTTCTTCTAGTTCCTCGTTAAATGTTTCTTGCATTTTCTCTATTCTGTTTCCAAGATTTTGAGTCATCTTTACTATCATTATTCTGAATTCTTTTTCAGGTATACTGCCTATTTCCTCTTCATTTGTTAGGTCTGGTGGGTTTTTACCTTGCTCCTTCATCAGCTGTGTGTTTTTCTGTCTCCTCATTTAGCTTATCTTGCTGTGATTGGGGTTTCCTTTTTGCAGGCTGTAGGTTCGTAGTTCCTGTTGTTTTTGTTGTCTGTCCCCAGTGGCTAAGGGTGGTTCAGTAGGTTGTGTAGGCTTCCTGGTGGAGGGGACTAGTGCCTGTTTTCTGGTGGATGAGTCTGTATCTTGTCTTTCCTGTGGGCAGGTCGATGTCTGGTGGTGTGTTTTGGGGTGTCTGTGGCCTTATTATGATTTTAGGCAGCCTCTATGCTAATGGATGGGTCTGTGTTCCTGTCTTGCTTGTTGTTTGGCATAGGGTGTCCAGCACTGTAGCTTGCTGGTCGTTGAGTGAAGCTGTGTCTTGGTGTTGAGATGGAGATCTGTGGGTGATTTTTGCCATTTGATATTGCATGGATCTGGGAGGTCTCTTGTGGACCAGTGTCCTGAATTTGGCTCTTCCACCTCAGAGGCACAGCACTGACTCCTGGCTGGAGCATCAAGAGCCTTTCATCCACACAGCTCAGAATAAAAGGGAGAAAAAGTAGAAAGAAAGCAAAAGAAAGAAAGAAAGAAAGAAAGAAAGAAAGAAAGAAAGAAAGAAAGAAAGAAAGAAAGAAAGAAAGAAAGAAAGAAAGAAAGAAAGAAAGAAAGAAAGAAAGAAAGAGAAAGAGGATAAAATAATGTAAGGTAAAAAATAAAGTTATTAAAATAAAAAATAATTATGAAGAAAATATTATTTTTTCAATGTAAAAAAAAAAACGTACGGACAGACCCCAGGACAAATAGTGAAAGCAAATCTATACAGACAAAGTCTCACACAGAAGCATACACACACTCACAAAAAGGGGAGAAAATAGTATATCTTGTTCTCAAAGTCCACCTCCTCAATTTGGGATGATTCGTTGTCTATTCAGGTATTCCACAGATGCAGGGTACATCAAGTTGATTGTGGGGATTTCATCCGCTGCTCCTGAGGCTGCTGGGAGAGATTTCCCTTTCTCTTCCTTGTTTGCACAGCTCCTGGTGTTCAGCTTTGGATTTGGCTCCGCCTCTGTGTGTAGGTCACCTGAGGTCGTCTGTTCTTCCCTCAGAAAGGACGGGGTTAAAGGAGCAGCTGATTCAGGGGCTCTGGCTCTCTCAGGCTGGGGGGAAGGAGGGGAACAGGGCAAGCCTGTGGCGGCAGAGGCCGGCATGACATTGCGCCAGCCTGAGGCGCGCTGTGCGTTCTCCTGGGGAAGTTGTCCCTGTATCATGGGACCCTGGCTGTGGCGGTCTGCACAGACTCCCGGTAGGGGAGGTGTGGATAGTGACCTGTGCTTGCACACAGGCTTCTTGGTGGCTGCAGCAGCAGTTTTAGCGTCTCATGCCCATCTCTGGGGTCCGTGCTGATAGCCGCGGCTTGCACCCGTCTCTGGACCTCCTTTAAGGAGCACTTTTAATCCCCTCTCCTCGCGCACCAGGAAACAAAGAGGGAAGAAAAAGTCTCTTGCCTCTTCGGCAGGTCCAGACTTTCCTGGACTCCCTCCCAGCTAGCCTTGGTGCACTAACCCCTTTAGGCTGTGTTCACGCTGCCAGTCCTTTCCCTGCGATATGACTGAAGCCCAAGCCTCAGCTCCCAGCCCCCTCCTGCCCCGGCGGGTGGGCAGACAAGCCTCTCGGGCTGGTGAGTGCTGGTTGGCACCGATCCTCTGTGCGGGAACCTCTCCGCTTTCCCCTCCGCACCCCTGTTGCTGTGCTCTCCTCTGCAGTTCTGAAGCTTCCCCCTTCCGCCACCCACAGTCTCCACCCGGGAACGGGCTTCCTAGTGTGTGGAAACCTTTCCTGCTTCACAGCTCCCTCCCACTAGTGCTGGTCCCGTCGCTATTCCTTTTTCTCTGTATTTTCTTCTTTCTTTTGCCCTACCCAGGTACGTGGGGAGTTTCTTGCCATTTGGGAGGTCTGAGGTCTACTGCCAGCGTTCAGTGGGTGTTCTATAGGAGCAGTTCCACGTGCAGATGTATTTCTGTTGTATCTGTGAGGAGGAAGGTGATCTCTGTGTCTTACTCTTCCACCAACTTCCTCCTCCCTTCCGAGAATACGTTTTAACCATATGAAAACACATGTAAACTTTTTTTCTAACATTTTAAACATTGTTTTAACATTTTTATTGGAGTATAATTGCTTTACAGTCGTGTGTAATTTTCTGCTTTACAACAAACTGAATCAGTTATACATATACACATATCCCCATATCTCTTCCCTCTTGCGTCGGCCTCCCTCACACCTTCCCTATCTCACCTTTCTAGCTGGTCACAAAGCACCGAGCTGATATCAATGTGCTAGGCAACTGGTTCCCACTACTTATCTACCTTACGTTTGGTAGTGTATATATGTCCATGCCTCTCTCTCGCTTTGTCACATCTTACCCTTCCCCCTCCTCATATCCTCAAGTCCACTCTCTAGTAGCTCTGTGTCTTTATTCCTGTCTTACCCCTAGGTTCTTCATGACATTTTTTCCCTTAAATTCCATATATATGGGTTAGCATATGGTATTTGTCTTTCTCTTTCTGACTTACTTCACTCTGTATGACAGACTCTAGTCCCATCCACTTCATTAAAAATAGCTCAATTTCCTTTCTTTTTATGGCTGAGTAATATTCCATTGTATATATGTGCCACATAGTCTTTATCCTCTCATCCGATGATGGACACTTAGGTTGTTTTCATATCCTGGCTATTGTAAATAGAGCTGCAATGAACATTTTGGTACATGACTGTTTTTGAGTTATGGTTTTCTCAGGGTATATGCCCAGAAGTGGGATTGCTGGGTCATATGGTAGTTCTATTTGTAGTATTTTAAGGAACGTCCATACTGTTATCCGTAGTGGCTGTACCAATTCACATTCCCACCTGCAGTGCAAGAGTGTTCCTTTATCTCCATACCCTCTCAAGCATTTATTGTTTCTAGATTTTTTGATGATGGCCATTCTGACCAGTGTGAGATGATATCTAATTGTAGTTTTGATTTGCATTTCTCTAATGATTAATGATGTTGAGCATTCTTTCATGTGTTTGTTGGCAGTCTGTATATCTTCTTTGGAGAAATGTCTATTTAGGGCTTCTGCCCATTTATGGATTGGGTTGTTTGTTTTTTTTGTTATTGAGCTGCATGAGCTGCTTATAAATTTTGGAGATTAATCGTTTGTCAGTTGTTTCATTTGCAAATATGTTCTCCCATTCTGAGGGTTGTCTCTTGGTGTTGTTTATGGTTTCCTTTGCTGTGCAAAAGCTTTTAAGTTTCATTAGGTCCCATTTGTTTATTTTTGTTTTTATTTCCATTTCTCTAGGAGGTGGGTCAGAAAGGATCTTGCTGTGATTTATGTCATGGAGTGTTCTGCCTATGATTTCCTCTAAGAGTTTGATAGTTTCTGGCCTAACACTTAGGTCTTTAATACATTTTGAGCTTTACTTGTGTATGGTCTTAGGGAGTGATCTAATCTCATACTTTTACATGTACCTGTCCAGTTTTCCCAGCAACACTTATTGAAGAGGCTGTCCTTTCTCCACTGTACATTCCTGCCTCCTTTATCAAAGATAAGGTGACCATATGTGCGTGGGTTTATCTCTGGGCTTTCTATCCTGTTCCATTGATCTATCTTTCTGTTTTTGTGACAGTACCATAATGTCTTGATTACTGTAGCTTTGTAGTATAGTCTGAAGTCAGGGAGCCTGATTCCTCCAGCTCCATTTTTCGTTCTCAAGATTGGTTTGACTATTCGGGCTCTTTTGTGTTTCCATACAAATTGTGAAATTTTTTGCTCTAGTTCTGTGAAAAATGCCAGTGGTAGTTTGATAGAGATTGCATTGAATCTGTAGATTGCTTTGGGTAGTAGAGTCATTTTCACAATGTTGTTTCCTCCACTACAAGAACCTGGTATATTTCTCCATCTATTTGTATCATCTTTAATTTCTTTCATCAGTGTCTTATAATTTTCTGTGTACAGGTCTTTTGTCTCCTTAGGTAGGTTTATTCCTAGATATTTTATTCTTTTTCTTGCAGTGGTAAATGGGAGTGTTTTCTTGATTTCACTTTCAGATTTTTCATCATTAGTGTATAGGAATGCCAGAGATTTCTGTGCATTAATTTTGTACCCTGATACTTTACCAAATTCATTGATTAGCTCTAGTAGTTTTCTAGTAGCATCTTTAGGATTCTCTATGTATAATAACATGTCATCTGCAAACAGTGACAGCTTTACTTCTTCTTTGCCGATTTGGATTCCTTTTATTTCCTTTTCTTCTCTGATTGCTGTGGCTAAAACTTCCAAAACTATGTTGAATAAAAGTGGTGAGAGTGGGCAACCTTGTCTTGTTCCTGATCTTAGTGGAAATTCTTTCAGTTTCTCACCTTTGAGGATGATGTTGGCTGTGGGTTCGTTATATATGGCCTATATTACGTTGAGGAAAGTTCACTCTATGCCCACTTTCTGCAGGGTTTTTATCATAAATGGGTGTTGAATTTTGTCGAAAGCTTTCTCTGCATCTATTGAGATGACCATATGGTTTTTCTCTTTCAATTTGTTAATATGGTGTATCACATTGATTGATTTGTGTATATTGAAAAATCCTTGCATTCCTGGAATAAACCCCACTTGATCATGGTTTATGATCCTTTTGATGTGTTGTTGGATTCTGTTTGCTAGTATTTTGTTGAGGAGTTTTGCGTCTATGTTCATCAGTGATATTGGCCTGTAGTTTTCTTTCTTTGTGACATCCTTGTCTGGTTTTGGTATCAAGGTGATGGTGACCTCATAGAATGAGTTTGGGAGTGTTCCTCTCTCTGCTATATTTTGGAAGAGTTTGAGAAGGATAGGTGTTTGCTCGTCTCTAAATGTTTGATAGAATTCGCCTGTGAAGCCATCTGGTCCTGGGCTTTTGTTTGTTGGAAGATTTTTAATCACAGTCTCAATTTCAGTGCTTGTGATTGGTCTGTTTATATTTCTGATTTCTTCCTGGTTCAGTCTTGGCAGGTTGTGCATTCTAAGTATTTGTCCATTTCTTCCAGATTTTCCATTTTATTGGCATAGAGTTGCTTGTAGTAATCTCTCATGATCTTTTGTATTTCTGCAGTGTCAGTTGTTACTTCTCCTTTTTCATTTCTAATTCTATTGATTTGAGTCTTCTCCCTTTTTTTCTTGATGAGACTGGCTAATGGTTTATCAATTTTGTTTCTCTTCATAAAGAACCAGCTTTTAGTTTTATTGATCTTTGCTATCGTTTCCTTCTTTTCTTTTTCATTTATTTCGGATCTGATTTTTATGATTTCTTTCCTTCTGCTAACTTTGGGGGTTTTTTGTTCTTCTTACTCTAATTGCTTTAGGTGCAAGGTTAGGTTGTTTATTCGAGTTGTTTCCTGTTTCTTAAGGTAGGATTGTATTGCTATGAACTTCCCACTTAGAACTGCTTTTGCTGCATCCCATAGCTTTTGGGTCGTCGGGTCTCCATTGTCATTTGTTTCTAGGTATTTTTTGATTTCCTCTTTGATTTCTTCAGTGGTCACTTCGTTATTAAGTAGTGTATTGTTTAGCCTCCATGTGTTTGTATTTTTTACAGATCTTTTCTTGTAATTGATATCTAGTCTCATAGCGTTGTGTTCGGAAAAGATACTTGATACAATTTCAATTTTCTTAAATTTACCAAGGCTTAATTTGTGATCCAAGATATGATCTATCATGGAGAATGTTCCATGAGCACTAGAGAAAAATGTGTATTCTCTTGTTTTTGGAAGGAATGTCCTATAAATATCAATTAAGTCCATCTTGTTGAATGTATCATTTGAAGCTTGTGTTTCCTTATTTATTTTCATTTTGAATGATATGTCTGTTGGTGAAAGTGGGGATGTTAAAGTCCCCTACTATTAATGTGTTACTGTCGATTTCCCCTTTTATGGCTGTTAGTATTTCCCTTATGGATTGAGGTGCTCCTATGTTGGGTGTATAAATATTTACAATTGTTATACCTTCTTCTTGGATCGATCCCTTGATCATTATGTAGTGTCCTTCTTTGTCTACTCTAGTAGTCTTTATTTTAAAGTCTATTTTGTCTGATATGGGAATTGCTACTCCAGCTTTCTTTTGGTTTCCATTTTTATGAAGTATCTTTTTCCATCCCCTTACTTTCAGTCTGTATGTGTCTCTAGGTCTCAAGTGGGTCTCTTATAGACAGCAAATATATGGGTCTTGTTTTTGTATCCATTCAGCCAATCTGTGTCTGTTTCTGGGAGCATTTAGTCCATTTACATTTAAGATAATTATCAATATGTATGTACCTATTCCCATTTTCTTAATTGTTTTGGGTTTGTTATTGTAGGTCTTTCCCTTCTCTTGTGTTTCTTGCCTAGAGAAGTTCCTTTAGCAGTTGTTGTAGAGCTGATTTGGTGGTGCTGAACTCTCTCAGCTTTTGCTTGTCTGTAAAGGTTTTAATTTCTCCATCAAATCTGAATGAGATCCTTGCTGGGTAGAGTAATCTTGGTTGCAGGTTTTTCTCCTTCATCACTTCAAATATGTCCTGCCAGTCTCTTGTGCTTGCAGAGTTTCTGCTGAAAGATCAGCTGTTAACCTTATCCAGATTCCCTTGTGTGTTATTTGTTGTTTTTCCCTTGCTGCTTTTAATATATTTTCTTTGTATTTAATATTTGGCAGTTTGATTAAGATGTGTCTTGGCGTACTTCTCCTTGGATTTACCCTGTATGGGACTGTCTGTGCTTCCTGGACTTGATTAACTATTTCCTTTCCCATATTAGTGAAGTTTTCAACTATAATCTCTTCAAAGATTTTCTCAGTCCCTTTCTTATTCTCTTCTTCTTCTGGATCCCCTATAATTCGAATGCTGGTGCGTTGAGTGTTGTCCCAGTGGGCTCTGAGACTGTCCTCAGTTCTTTTCATTCTTTTGCTTTATTCTGCTCTGCAGTAGTTATTTCCACTATTTTATCTTCCAGGTAACTTATTCGTTCTTCTGTCTCAGTTATTCTCCTATTGATCCCATCTAGAGTATTTTTCATTTCATTTATCGTGTTGTTCATCATTGTTTGTTTCATCTTTCGTTGTTCTAGGTCCTTGTTAAATGTTTATTGCATTTTTTCTATTCTATTTCCAAGATTTTGGATCATCTTTACTATCATTATTCTGAATTCTTTTTCAGGTAGACTGCCTATTTCCTCTTCATTTGCTAGGTCTGGTTGGTTTTTTTTGTAATGTTGGGGGTAGGAGTTTATTAATTAATTAGTTAATTTATTTTTGCTGTGTTGAGTCTTCGCTTCTGTGTGAGGGCTTTCTCTAGATGTGGCAAGTGGGGGCCACTCTTCATCGCGGTGCGCAGGCCTCTCACTATCGCAGCCTCTCTTGTTGCGGAGCACAGGCTCCAGATGCGCAGGCTAAGTACTTGTGGCTCACGGCCGCAGATGCTCCGCAGCATGTGGGATCCTCCCAGACCAGGGCTCGAACCTGTGTCCCCTGCATTAGCAGACAGATTCTCAACCACTGTGTCACCAGGGAAGCCCTATGGTGGGTTTTTATCTTGCTCCTTCATCTGCTGTGTGTTTTTCTATCTTCCCATTTTGCTTATCTTACTGTGTTTGGGGTCTCCTTTTTGCAGCCTGCAGGTTCGTAGTTCCCGTTGTTTTGGTGTCTGTCCCCAGGGGCTAATGTTAGTTCAGTGCGTTGTGTCATCAGAGGACTGAGAATCAAGTGCAGGTAGATCTGATCAATTCCTATAGATTGTTACTTTGAGTATGAAATAAAGGGATGATTCTTGAAAGACCCTTCTGACTGGGCGTCTGTGGCTTGAAGCTTTGAACTTCTCACTCGACACTTTGTAAAAAAGTAAATTTATTAGCTAATTTAGGGCAAGGCAAAGAGAAGGGAGTCTCCACCCATCTTTGGCTAAACATTTCCCTTCAAACACTTGTGCAACTCTTTGAGCGCATTTCCTCATATGTAAAAGGGTGATAATAATGCTTAGCTTACAGAGCTGTTGTGAGGTTATATGTGCTTAGCATACGGTGAACACAGAATAACGAAATGATAATGATTCTTCCTTGTATTTCCTGGGTCCTTCAAAAGTAGTCCCCAGGTCTAATTCATCTCCCCTCTTTGATTCTTCTTGTCCTGATTGGCTTCAGTTTCCCCCCACTGTAAAATACATATTGGACTAGAATCAAACTGTCATTCCATTGGCCAAAGTTGGCCTGCTTGGATGTGTTGTTTGGCCCATGTAAAGGGCTTAAAGAGGAAACCAGAGCCAACATTTGAAAATTGAGATATTTTACATAGAAATCTAGAATTTCATCTTCTCTTGAAAAATCAGGAGATGGGGCAACAATGAGCCCACATTCCTGCATGGCAACAATTGGCTAGAGCCAAGTGACAGCTGCCCCCTTAGGTAGAGCATGCACTGTCAATTGGCCAGACCCCATCTGGCCGGCTCTACTCATTTATATAATCTGCTTGATTCTGCAGACATCTCAATTTGTGGTCCTCTGGACAACTGGAAGCAGTCTATGCCAGGAAAGGCGTAGGCACTTACTTGCTGAATGAATAAATCTCCTACGCTTTTTTTTTTCCTCTACCATTTTCTTATCTAGCCATGTTAAGAAATCCCAGTTATTGAGTAAAGAGCTTCTCCCTTTGAAAAGTGAATTGAACGAGTCTGTTAGAGTCAGGAGAGTCTAAGTTATACTGTGGTAACAAACAACTCCTATATCTCAGTGCCTTACAACAAGGGTTTATTATTTGCTCACACACACAAACCTAGACACAAAATGAAAACATCCTCAGATTTTCACATGCATGGATAAGTATATGAGCGTGTCAGTATGTTCACAATCACGAATCCAATAAAACCTCTGGCAGATGAACATATGGACTCACACAGAACCCTATTTAGAGACTGATCAGCTTAGATTGTACAACCCTGTTTTCATAAGAGACATTAAAAGGCCCTGGGATCCAAGAAAGTAAAGGATGGAGGTACAAGAATATCCATCCTCAGTCAAGGAATTGCCCCGCATAAAAAAACGGGTCTGAAAGCTTATATAAGCGCCTAAGGGCTTAGAAAAAGACGTTAAGAATTTTGGACATTAAGCATTTTGCAAATGCATACATAGGCAGTATTTTAGTGAGTTCTCCCCCTCTGGGCTTCTAGCTCAAGGGGGAGATGCACCCCAGGTGTCCATTAGGCAGAGAAACAGAGCTGGCTGGCGCAGGTCCAAGAGAGGGGTTAGGAGGCTGAAGTCCTCTATCTCCAGCAGGAGCTGTAGACACGAAGAAAGGGGTCAGGGTCAGGTCACACCCATTTTCCCTCCTGGCTCTCCCCTCTTTTTTGTTCCACCCAATCAAGGCTTTGTCACCTGGACTGTATTGCACAGAACTCTTCCTTGCTGGTTTGCCCACCTCAAGTCCTGCCTCCTCCAAACCCTCCATCACAGCCACCACATTTCTTTTTGTCAAGCCCAGTGTCTCTGAATATGCTCCTCCCTAGTTCAGACATTCCCTGGCTCCTCATCACCCACAGTGGCTGATCTAACCTCCTAAGCCTGGCATGCCAGACCTCCGTGACTGGTAGCCTCTCCACCCTCATCCCCTCTGTTCCAGCAGTTCCTTCAGGGTGGCTGCTTCACTCACACTCCATACCGAATGCACCATTTTGGTCTGGTCGTGCCCAGCCTTCCCTCTCAGACTCCCCAGGTGTCTATCTCGCCTCCAGTCCTTCCTCCCCAGGCTCATCAGTGAGATACAGCCGCAAAACACGACTTGTGAAGGCATCCATGCTCCACCTTGAGACTGGAAGCTCCCTGAAGGCAGGAACCAGATCTCCTTCTGCACTAGGCTCTTGCCACCTATGTATGTCCTCCCCAGGTCACAGCAGACTTCAGGGGTCTGGATAGAAAGTCCTGGGCCGGGAGTCAGGAGACCTGGTTCTTCCACTTGATATGCTGCATGCCCTAGGGTAGGTCCCTGCTACTCTTAGGGACTTGGTTTCCTTATTTCTTGACATCAGGGCACTGGACATTTGGTGTTGAGCACAATGCTCGATAAACGGATGATTCACTGAACAACCATGTACTGCCACTTCAAGAGTCAGACTGAGGAGCTTGGCTGCCTGGGCCCAAAGAGGTTCAACCCCCAACCCCCCTCCTACTCTGACTTCCCAGTCAGGCCCTGCTTAACACAACCGCCTCCCATTTCCCAACTATCCCCAACCCCATGTTCTCCTTTCAAAGACCAGGCTACCTGGTGCAACTCAGGGCTGGAGCACAGAGATGGAGCCAGAAGGGGCCTGGGAAGATTCTCTCAGAGCCAGCAGAGCCTCGGCCGCTTCCAGTTTTCGCTGCCACTCTGAGGAGGCAGAAACCGAGACCTGGTCGGAAGCTTTGGGAGCCTGCGAAGCAAAGGATGTGAGAGAATGGGAGCTGGGAACCCACACCTCCCCCGTGCCCCTTCAGTCCCCAGCTACCCTGAGGCCTTCTGCTCTTCTCCTTCACTAAGCTTGGCCCCTGCCAGGGTTCTGGACCCCACAATTTCCCCAGAATCCGTGGCTGCAGTAGAAGGGGGTTAAGGGTGGCACAGGGCTGGAGGATCAGAGTTGAGCATCTAGGAACAAGGAAAGGAGAAGCCAGGGGATTTACCCCTCTGGCAGGCACATACTACCAGTAGAGAGAGAGGAGCAAGGATTTTGCAATATCTGCATGTGGGAGTCTGAATGCCAGCTGGCCATTAGTCGTTGTGGCTTGGACAAGTCCGTTCCCCTGCTTGGACTGTCTTCTTTTCTGTACCTTTCTTTTTCTATATCTTTCCTGAGACACTAATTCCTCCCAGCTTTTTCAAAACTCCCAAGGCAACAGTAAAGATTATGGGAAGTCAGAGGTGTCTGTGTTTTAATCTTCAAGGCACCTGGAGTGACGTGATTACTGTCCCTGTCCAAGGACTGGTTCTTGCCTCCATATTCCCCAATCAAGTTTCCCAAGGCACTTGAAGGGCCAGCTTGGCTCATCTCCAGGAACTTTTCTCTGACGGTTATTAGACTCTCGCCTGGGTGAGATGGTGGGCCTCACCATCATGGCCCCCCATCTCAGCAGGAGCTTCTATCCCATCGATTTGTTTCATGTGGAATAACAGCCTCCAGTTGTCAAAGGCCTGCTATGTGGCAGGCCTTGTGCTAGTCCTCTTGTCAATGTTATAGGTGTAGAATATTGTCCCCTCTCAGTACACTGATAGGAAAATAGAGGCTCAGAGATGTAAAGTTACTTTTCCAAAGTCTCACAAATTGGAAATGGCAAATCTGGGAGAGCTCTGTCGTTGCCCCATAGTCTGAGATGCCACCTTCTCCTCCTCCTCCTCCTCCTCCACTTGCACCGCACTGCCTTCACTTCCTCTTTCTTGCTGCCATGGCCTTAACCAGAAGGTTGGGCACTCAATAACAAAATATACAACTAGCTCCATGGTCCTTCTCACTCTACTCACCTGCTGGGCAGGGCAGGGGGTCTGTGTGTCTTCCTGGAAAGAGAAATTGTTAGTTGCTTCTTCAAGGGTGCTGGAGTCCAGGACAGAGACAAAGATTCCGAGGCCAGACCGATCAGCAGAGCTCCTTGGGAGCTTGCCTGCAGGAGCAGAGAGCACAGGTTGGAGTCAGGGACCAAGCCGGCCATGGAAAGGAGATGTGGGCATGTTTTAGGACAACGATAGGAGCCCAGGATGTCAGAGTTGGGAAGACCTTGAAGACCAGCTAGTCCTACTCTTCATTTTGGGACTGGGGACTATGAGACCCAGAGAGAAGTATTTTTTTTTCCCCCAGGGTCATATGGCAAGTTGCAGTAGGGTTAGAGATGGTACCCAGGTCTTCAGGACACAGGAAGGGGTCTGGGCAGTGGCTGAGGTGGAAGCTTCCCACACTGGCCCCAGACTCCTCCCCAGGGGTTGCACAGGGGTGGGCCTCAAGCTGATGTTCTCCTTCCCAACTGTGAGAGACTGGGGACAGCTTAGGTGAGCCTTTCTCCCTGACCGTCTCCCCCCGACTCTACCTCCCACCCAATCTGAGGCCTCATCCCACTGTGGACCTTTTTGACCACACCCCCCCCCAGATGTCTCCAGCCCACCAACACTTGGTAGATAATATTGATGAGGTTTTATAGTTGGGGAAGCTAAGGCCCAAGGAGTAACTTGCCCAAAGCCACATCGAAATTGGGTGGTAGGACTGGTGACAGAAGTACTCATGCTCCCTACACCCAAAACTCAGACACCCTCCCTGGCCAGAGATACTCACTGGGGACTCCTGCTTGAATGGCCAACTTGTTGACATGACTGTGAGCTTTGGGAGAGGTGGTCCCACTCCTTATCAGTCCTTCAGTCAGGTGCCTCTTTCGGAGTGGCCCCTGCTCCGACTTCAAGGTACTCTCAGCAGGCAAGATGCTGCAGTGTTCCCTAAAGTGGGGGATTGCAGGTCTAAAGTCAGTCACCTTTAGAGGAGCCCACTCCCCTCCCCTTGTCAGACACCATACTCACGAGAAGAGGGCACACTTGTGACACTCGCAGACCTTGAAGAGGCAGTAGTGCTCCTGGTCCTTGACTTGGGCAGTGATGCCGTGTTTGTGGCAGCGGGCTCTGCGACGTTTAGCTCTTCTGGGGCCAGGTTCAATCCCCCATGGGGCTCCGGTCTCAAGTCCAGTGGTGGAGTCAGGGGGGCCGCAGGGCACAGCAGGCATTTCATTGGGATCCATGGTTCTAGAGCAAGGAGTGGAGGTCAGGGTGGCCACATGATCCCCTACCCACAACGTACTTCCTCTGCCCTTGGAAAGCCCCATCTGAGGCGGCTGGATTCTTCTCCACCCAGCTCACCGTTGAAATGAGATTGTACCCTCCCTTCTTACTTCGTGTAGCCTCCTTCCCAGGGCGCTCCACTCACGCATAGGCAGGTTGCAAGAAACTCTGGGCATGGGTCCTGTATATTTTCAATCCAATTACTAGTCTCTCTGCCTACCTTCACTCCACATAGACACCCTTCACAGGCATGCACATGCACTCTCACGCCCCCTTCAACAATTACTACTTCCCTTTCTCATGTATCATCTTGTATTCTGCTATGCCCAGCTATTATTCCTGGCAACCACTTCCACAATTGTCTTCCTAACCTCCTGCATTCATTCACTCCCTACTCATGATTCTATGCCCCTCTGCATTCAATTCTATTATTAGTCTCCTGTATGCCCTACACTCAATCTTCCTCTCACCTTCCATTCCTATTTTTTTTTCTTGCACCCCATTGAAATCTTAATTATTCTCTTGCTCCCTCTTTAAACTGACACCCCTTTGCATCTCATGAAATCATATTCTGCTGGATCTCAAGCCCCTGTTTCAATCATTATTTTCATTAATTCCCTCAATTATTTACCAAGTAGATGTTTGTTGATCCCCCCTAGTGAATGCCAGACCCTGATCTAGTCAAAAGCCAACTCCTCACTACACTAATTGTTCTCTTGCACCAACACACCCTCTCTGCTTTCATGCAAACCCGTGCATTCCCTCCACAGCCTCCCAACAATCTTCCATGCTCCTCTCCAAACTTCAACAATTATGCTTGGGCTTCCCTGGTGGCGCAGGGGTTGAGAGTCCGCCTGCCGATGCAGGGGACACGGGTTCGTGCCCCAGTCCGGGAAGATCCCACATGCCATGGAGCGGCTGGGCCCGTGAGCCATGGCCGCTGAGCCTGCACATCGGGAGCCTGTGCTCCGCAACAGGAGAGGTCACAACAGTGAGAGGCCCACATACCGCAAACAAACAAACAAACAAAAAAACCAATCACGCTTGAGCACACCTTCCCCTCCTCCCGCACCCAGAGTGCACCACCTCCTCTCAGGCTGCCAGACCATTCCCTGCCACACCCACCTCAGAATCAAAGGGAGGGGCATAAGCCCTGCCCCAGGGGCCAGAGGCCAGGTGTCAGGAGGCCTCAGCAAGCGGTCGTCCGTCCCACAGGACTTCAGCCAAGGGGGCTGGGGTTGGGTGTGGAGTGGGAGGTGGGGGTGGGGGTGGGGGTGGGGGTGGGGCGGGGCGGGACATGAGGTACCCGGCTGAGATGGAGGAGAGGAGAAGGGGTTGGGGATCCATAGCAGGAGGGAGGGAGGAAAGAAGAGGTGTGGAGAATGAGGGTCCCATTCCTGATGCCAGTCTGTGGTTACCCCAGCCTCCACCAGGTCAGAATCAATCTGCTGGGACAGGAGATCTGAAGGAAGCCTCAGCTCTCGCTCCCTTTCCCGCTCTGCCTTCAAAGACCAATGAGCTTCCAGCTCTGCCTTTCACCTCCCACTGCTATGGCCAGCGACCAATGAGCTTCAAGCTCATCCGAAGGTCACTGACCAAAGTCCTGCCCCACTCGTCGCTTCCCTCCCAGTTCTCCTCTCACTGGCTTTATTGGGCGGCCGGCCATTTAACTCCGGAAGTGAAGTAGAGCTTTGTGCTTTCCAAACCTTGTTTCCCTAACTGTTCTCTCTTTGGATGTGAACTACTGTACACGCATGCCTTTTAAACACACGTCCTTGGTATTCTGTAACTTACTTTTACAAAATTCAGCGTGTGTTTCTAAGGTCGCTCCGTATTCCTGTGTCAGGGATTCTCAGGCAGGGGTTCGTAATTCACAGTCAGATTTTGCATCTCCAGGGAACATTTGGCACTGTCTGGAGTAATTTTGGTCTTTATTCGTGTGTCTCTGTTTCTGAATTCCCTGTTCTGTTCCACAGATAAATTGGTCTATTCCTGTGCCAGTACTACACTGTGTTAATTTTTATCTCTTGGTAAGACATTTTGATCTCTGGTAGGACAAGTCTTCACACCTTATTCATCATCTCCAGGCTTATCTTTACTATTCTTCGCCTTTTGCCCTTCCTAAATTCTAAAATATAAATGTTAGGATCAGCATGACATGTTTCCTGAAAACTCATTTGCGGTAGATTTGGATTGCATTTTCATTGAATCTGTGGATCAGTTAAGAGAGAATTGGCTATCTTTATGATATCCAGCCTTCCTAGTCACCAACATGGGATGGCTGTCTATTTTTGTGGGTCTTCTTTAATGTTGGAATCTCTCAGCTTAGTATTTAGCTTTACCTTTTGTACGTTCAGATCTTGTACATCCTTTATTGCATTTATCCCAAGAACTCTGGAATGTTGTTGCTCTGGTGCTTGATATCTGGTTACAATAACATTTTCTATCTGTATCTGATTTCTAGAATTCCACTTGGCTTTTTAAAAAATATGTTGATCTCGGGGGCTTCCCTGGTGGCGCAGTGGTTGGGAGTCTGCCTGCCAGTGCACGGGACACGGGTTCGTGCCCCGGTCCGGGAGGATCCCACCTGCTCCAGAGCGGCTGGGCCCGTGGGCCATGGCTGCTGGGCCTGCGCGTCTGGAGCCAGTGCTCCACAGCGGGAGAGGCCACAGCAGTGGGAGGCCCACGTACCGGAAAAAAAAAAATATATATATATATATATATATATATATATATATATATATTTATATATTGATCTCAAAGTCAGCCACCATGCTAAACTCTGTGATATCTAATCATGTGCCTATAAGTGGTGCACAGTCTTCTGTGAATCTATGAGTAACAGAAGTAAGGTAATCAACTTACAAGTTTCTTACTGGCTGGCTAGGACATCCACTACAAGGTAAAATAGAGACTGCAAAATTGGGCATCTTTGGGTTATTCCTAATATTAAACAGAATGATGCCAACATTTCCATATTAAACTGGGCTTGCTGTGTTTCATTGTTTGCTTTAATTCTTCAATTCTTTCTCTGTTTCTCCTTCCTTTCTTTCTTTCCTTCCTTCTCTCTTTTGTTTCTTCCGTTCTCTCTCTCTTTTCTCATTCTTTCTTTCTTTCCCTTTATCAGATTAAGGAATATCCCTTGTATTTCTAGCTTAATAAGATTGTCTTAAAAATCATGAATAGATATAGGATTATACATTTTTGGCCTCCACTGAAATGATCAAGACTCTAATCATTTAATCTGTTAACACAGTGAGGGTTATTTATAAGATTTTTTTTTTCGAAATCTTTAGTGAAGTACACATCTTAGTGAGTTTCCAAAAACTAAACATAAACATCCAGTTAGCACCTGGAGCAAACAGCAGAATATATTAGCAACACACAAACCTCTCTCATGCCCCCTTCCATCTATAGTTTTTCTAATGTTAAACCAGATTTGCTCTCCTAGGATAGATGTAACTTAGTTATGGCGTATCATCTTTTGTGTACACTGGTGGGCTCAGTTTGCTAAAGTTTTGCTTAGAATTTTTTGTGTCTTCGGTTCACGAGGAAGATTGACTTGATGTTTCATTCCTCATAGCATCTTTGCTGGTTCCAGGGTCAAGGTTTTCTAGTCTCATAGACTAAGTTGGGCAAAAGTCCCTCTTTGCTATCCTCTGGCAGTGTTCACGTAAGATTAGGATTATCTGTCTTGAAACTCTTTATTTATTTTTTAACATCTTTATTGGACTATAATTGCATTACAATGTTGTGTTAGTTTCTTCTGTATAACAAAGTGAATCAGCTATATGTATGCATATATCCCCTCCCTCTTGCATCACCCTCCCAACCTCCTATCCCACCCCTCTAGTTGGTCACAAAGCACCGAGCTAATCTCCCTGTGCCAGGCAACTGCATCCCACTAGCTATCTACTTTACACTTGGTAGTGCATATATGTCAATGCTATTCTCTCACTTCATCCCAGCTTACCCTTCCTCCGCCCTGTATCCTCAAGTCCATTCTCTATGCCTGCGTCTTTATTCCTGTCCTGCCCCTGGGTTCATCAGAACAATTTTTTAACATCTTTATTGGCGTGTAATTGCTTTACAATGGTGTGTTAGTTTCTGCTGTATAACAAAGTGAATCAGCTATATGTACGCATATATCCCCATATCCCCTCCCTCTGGCATCTCCCTCCCACCCTCCCTATCCCAGCCCTCTAGGTGGTCACAAAGCACCGAGCTAATCTCCCTGTGCTATGCAGCTGATTCCCACTTGCTATCTAGTTTACATTTGGTAGTGTATACACGTCAATGGTACTCTCTCACTTCGTCCCAGCTTACCCTTGCCCCTCCCTGGGTCCTGAAGTCCATTCTCTACGTGTGCGCCCTTATCCCCGTCCTGTCCCTAGTTCTTCACAACCATTTTTCTTTTTTTTTTAGATTCCATACATATGTGTTAGCATATGGTATTTCTTTTTCTCTTTCTGACTTACTTCACTCTGTATGACAGACTCTAGGTCCATCCACCTCACTACAAATAATTCAATTTTGTTTCTTTTTATGGCTGAGTAATATTCCATTGTATATAGGTGCCACATGTCCTTTATCCATGTATCTGTCGATGGACATTTAGGTTGCTTCCATATCCTGGCTATTGTATATAGAGCTGCGATGAACATTGTGGTACATGACACTTTCTTTTTTTTTTTTTTTAACATCTTTAGTGGAGTATAATTGCCTTACAAGGGTGTGTTAGTTTCTGCTTTATAACAAAGTGAATCAGTCATACATATACATATGCCCCCATATCTCTTCCCTCTTGCATATCCCTCCCTCCCACCTTCCCTATCCCAGACCGCTAGGTGGTCACAAAGCACCGAGCTGATCTCCCTGTGCTATGCGGCTGATTCCCACTAGCTATCTAGTTTACATTTGGTAGTGTATATATGTCAATGGTACTCTTCCACCTCGCCACAGCTTACCCTTGCCCCTCCCTGGGTCCTGAAGTCCATTCTCTACATGTGCGTCTTTATCCCCGTCCTGTCGCTAGTTCTTCAGAACCATTTTTCTTTTTTTTAGATTCCATATATATGTGTTAGCATATGGTATTTGTTTTTCTCTTTCTGACTTATTTCTTTCTGTATGACAGACTCTAGGTCCATCCACCTTAGTACAAATAACTCAACTTCGTTTCCTTCTATGGCTGAGTAATATTCCATTGTATATAGGTGCCACATGTTCTTTATCCATGTATCTGTCGATGGACATTTAGGTTGCTTCCGTGTCCTGGCTATTGTAAATAGAGCTGCAGTGAATATTGTGCTACATGTCTCTTTCTTTCTTTTTTAACATCTTTAGTGGAGTATAATTGCTTTACAAGGGTGTGTTACTTTCTGCTTCGTAACAAAGTGAATCTGTTATACATATACATATGTCCCCATATCTCTGCCCTCTTGCATCTCCCTCCCTCCCACCATCCCTATCCCGGCCCTCTACGTGGTCACAAAGCACCGAGCTGATCTCCCTGTGCTATGTGGTTGCTTCCCACTAGCAATCGGTTTTACATTTGGTAGTGTAGATATGTACATGCCACTCTCTTACTTTGTCCCAGCTTACCCTTCCCCCTCCCTGTGTCCTCAAGTTCATTTTCTAGTAGGTCTGCGTCTTTATTCCTGTCCAGCCCCTAGGTTCTTCATGACCATTTTTCTTTTAGATTCCATATATATGTGTTAGCATACGGTATTTGTTTTTCTCTTACTCACTTACTTCACTCTGTATGACAGACTCTAGGTCCATCTACCTCAGTACAAATGATTCAATTTTGTTTCTTTTTATGGCTGAGTAATATTCCATTGTATATATGTGCCACAACTTTTTTATCCATTCATCTGTTGATGGACACATACGTTGCTTCCATCTCCTGGCTATTGTAAATAGAGCTGCAATGAACATTATTGTGCATGACTCTTTTTGAATTATGGTTTTCTCAGGGTATACACCAAGTAGTGGGATTGCTGGGTCATGTGGTAGTTCTATTTTTAGTTCTTTAAGGAACCTCCTTAGTGGCTGTATCAATTTACATTCCCACCAACAGTGCAAGAAGTTTGCCTTTTCTCCACACCAGCTCCAGCATTTATTGTTTGTAGATATTTTAATGATGGCCCTTCTGACTGGTGTGAGGTGATACCTCAATGTAGTTTTGATTTGCATTTCTATAATGATTAGTGATGTTGAGCATTCTTTCATGTGTTTGTTGGCAAGCTGTATATCTTCTTTGGAGAAATGTCTATTTAAGTCTTCTGCCCATTTATGGATTGGGTTGGGTTTTTTTTTTTTTTCTCATATTGAGCTGCATGAGCTGCTTGTAAATTTTGGAGATTAATCCTTTCTCAGTTGCTTCATTTGCAAATATTTTCTCCTAATCGAAGCATTGTCTTCTCCTCTGGGTTATGGCTTCCTTTGCTGTGCAAAAGCATTTAAGTTGCATTGGGTCTCATTTGTTTATATTTGTTTTTCATTTCCATTTCTCTAGGAGGTGGGTCAAAAAGGATCTCGCTGTGATTTGTGTCATAGAGTGTTCTGCCTATGTTTTCCTCTAAGAGTTTTATAGTGTCTGGCCTTACATTTAAGTGTTTAATCCATTTTCAGTTTATTTTTGTGTATGGTGTTAGGAAGTGTTCTAATTTCATTCTTTTACATGTAGCTGTCCGGTTTTCCCAGCACCACTTATTGAAGAGGCTGTCTTTTCTCCATTGTATATTCTGGCCTCCTTTATCAAAAATAAGTTGGCCGTAGGTGTGTGGGTTTCTCTCTGGGTTTTCTATCCTGTTCCTTTGATCTATATTTCTGTTTTTGTGCCAGTACCATACTGCCTTGATTACTGTAGCTCTGCAGTGTATTCTGAAATCCAGCAGCCTGATTCCTCCAGCTCCATTTTTGTTTCTCAAGATTGCTTTGGCTATTCGGGGTCTTTTGTGCTTCCATAGGAATTGTGAATTTTTTTGTTCTAGTTCTGTGAAAAATGCCATTGGTAGTTTAATAGGTTTTGCATTAAAGCTGTAGATTGCTTTGGGTAGTATAGTCATTTTCACAATGTTGATTCTTCCAATCCAAGAACATGGTATATCTCTCCGTTTGTATCGTGTTTAATTACTTTCATCAGTGTCTTATAGTTTTCTGCATACAGTTCTTTTTTCTCCTCAGGTAGGTTTATTCCTACGTATTTTATTATTTTTGTTGCATTGGTAAGTGAGTGTGTTTCCTTAATTTCTTTTTCAGATTTTTCATCGTTATTGTATAGTAATGCAAGAGATCTCTGTGCATTAATACTGTACCCTGCTGCTTCACCAAATCCATTGATTAGCTCCTCTAGTACTCTGGTAGCATCTTTAGGATTCTGTATGTATAGTATCATGTCATCTGCAAGCAGTGATAGTTTTTCTTCTTTTCCAATTTGGATTCCTTTGATTTCTTTTTCTTCTCTGATTGCCATGGCCCAAACTTCCAAAACTACGTTTAATAAGAGTGGTGAGAGTGGGCAATCTTGTCTTGCTCCTGATCTTAGAGGAAATGGTTTCAGTTTTCCACCATTGAGAACGATGCTGGCGGTGGGTTTTTCAAATATGGCCATTATTATGTTGAGGTAGGTTCCCTCTATGTCTACTTTCTGGAGAGTTTTTATCATAAATGGGTGTTGAATTTTGTCAAAAGTTTTTTCTGCATGTATTGAGATCTTCATATGGTTTTTCTCCTTCAATTTGTTAACATGGTGTGTCACATTGATTTGCGTATATTGAAGAATCCTTGCATTCCTGGGTAAACCCCACTTGATCATGGTGCATGATCCTTTTAATGTGCCTTTGGATTCTGTTTGCTAGTACTTTTTTTGAGGATTTTTGCATCTATGTTCATCAGTGATATTGTCTCTACTTTTCTTTTTTTTGTGACATCTTTGTCTGGCTTTGGTATCAGGGTGATGGTGGCCTCGTAGAATGAGTTTGGGAGTGGTCCTCCCTCTGCTATAGTATGGAAGAGCTTGAGAATCATAGGTGTTAGCTCCTCTCTAAATGTTTCATAGAATGGAACTTTTAATTAAAACTTGACCATTCAACAGCTAGGATGCTTGTTTGATTTACTTAAAAAATGGTACTGTGGGTGATGTCAAACATATACCATTAGAGTTTGTATTACAAACTTATAATCTCCAAGTTCATGACAGTAGATCGGTGGTCCTGGAACATGAGCTTGCATCAGAATCACCCAGAGGGTTTGCTAAAGCACAGGTTGCTGAGCTCTGCATCTGTAGTCTCAGATTAAAAATTCTGGGGTGAGACACAGAGTTTCCTTTTCTGACTAGCTCCCTGGTGATGCAGATGCTTCTGGAAGGGAACTACACTTTGAGAACCATTGTACAAGAGAGAAGAGCAAAGGAGCCCTCCAATTATCCATCACCCAACCGCAACCATCAATAACTCATAGCCAATCTCAATTCACATATATTTTATCCCCTACCCCTCTCCCAGATTATTTTCAAGAAAGCATCAGAAATCATCTTATTTTATTGGGAACTGTTTCAACGCATAGCTCTAAAATATGAGCAATCCATTTTCCTCAACTTTTCATTTTGAAAATGCACCAGGTTGAAGAGTGAACATTCTTTTACTCAGATTCTTATTATCCCATTGCTTTCTCTCTGTTTTTCTTCTTTTTTGCTTAACCACTTAACAGTTGCAAACATTCCATCCAATTACTTCAGAATGTATCTCCTAAGTAATAGGATATTCTCCCGTCTAACCACAGTACTATTATCAGGTCGAAGGGATTTACCAATGACATGATAATATTATCGAAGTCCATGTACAGTCCATATTCAAATTTCCCCAATTGTCCCAATAATACCCTTTTGAGAATCAACAGTTCAATCAAGTATCATACATTGCATTCAACTGTCATGTCTCTTTAGTATCCTGTGGTCCTGAACAGTCCCTCAACTTAAATCTTCCATGACAATGACATTGTCCAAGAGCCTCAGCTTGTTTGCTTGTAAAGTGTCCGCAATATGTGTTTGCCTGATATTTTCCTCTTGTTTAGATTTATGTCTTTAGGTTTAATATTCTTGGCAAGAATAAGCAGTCTGTGGCATTATATTTTGATACCATGTGGGTATCCTGTTCTCCAAAACCATTCTCAGCTCTTGGCCTTAATTTTCTTTCAGGGTTCTAGGTCCGGTTTGATTATATTACTTTGGTGGTTGAAAACATGGTGATTCTCTATTTCTAGCATTCCTTTCTGTTTTTATTAGTGGGCATTTTGCTGTAAAGATGAGCATCCCAGCCTCCCAACCCCCTCCCTTATTGTTGTCGCTGCGTATTGCTGTGCTTGCAGCAACAAAAAAGATGAAAACCTGTTTATTTGTTGTGTTCAAAGAAATATGAAGAAAACAAAGTGAACAATATTAAGAGAAATGTAAGCAATTATAAGATGAATTTGACAAGAATTTCTTCTAACAGTGCAAACAGAATGACAAAATCTGTTGCCTGAAATTGGAATTAACTGTTCAGCAACAACTAAAAACAGTTTTTAACAATTATTAAGAGAACCTGAGGTTATAAATCTGGCCAGTTATAAAGTAGCTTGGATCTTGGGCGTGCGCACACACACACACGCCCTCTCTCTCACACACACATGCACTCTCTCTCTCACACACACAGACATTTTAAATGGAGATATAGTAAAAATTAAATAAATAAATAAATAAATACATTATTATTACAGTTACAGAATGTATGCTAGAGAATAGTGAAACCATATACAACATTTTACGGAAAGCACAAGATCTGCAACTAAGCCCATATAATACAGGACCTTTGCAACAATATGAAAGAGTAATTGATTCAAAACATGAAAAAAAGTTCAAATACCTTATGTTTCAAATACCTTCTCATGAGTCACGAGACATGAGACATTGGCCAATTAATACTTTAGGTTTTCTCCAAGGACTTTCCAATTTGCAGAGATATGATTGTAGCCTACAAATCTGAACTTGTGGCGTAGAGCCCAGGGAATCATTTCTATCACTTAGAAAAGAATTTGAGCAAACCACAAAAAAAAAATTCCCCCAAAATAGTGTCTGCATGAAGGACAGCAATCCAGCGTCCAATTTTTCTCTTTTTTTTCTTTCCAATGTATGATACATGCGGAGAACATAGGTACTTAGGTTTCTAAAGTAGACTATATCATGAATATAGTTATTGAAGTCATTCAGTAAATGCAGTGCATCATTGTAGGTTTATTTTGTCAGTCTCACTAGAGGTTTGTAACTTTTACTGATCTTTTCAAAGAACCATATATTTGTTTCATTGATTGTCTCTATTGTTTTTCTGTTTTCAATTTCATTGATCACTGGACTTATCTTTAGTATCCCCTTCCTTCTGTTTGTTTTGGATTTACTTTGCTCTTCTTCTTCTAGCTTCCTGAGGTGAGAACTTAGATTACTGACTTGATACTTTTCCTCTTCCTTAATGTACGCCCTTAATGATGTAAATTTCCCTTCCAGCAACGCTTTAGCTTCATCCCACACATTTGGATATGTTTTGTAATCATTTCCATTCAGTTCAATTCACTTCTTGATGTGCTGGATCAAGTGGCCTCCTTACCACTGAGTGGTAGTGAACGTCCTGAAATCATCCCAGGAGGGATGGGGAGGGGTGCTGTCTTACTACCTAGTGGAGGTATATATAATTTCAGAATCTCCACGTGATTGGTTTCCACTGACATGTGGGGAAGGGGAAGGGTGGTCTCTGTTTCCTCCAGTACAATGTGAAATTCTTGGCTCCCCACTGGACCTTTGCTGGCTTGAGGGGTGGCCAGGCCAAAATGTGCTTTTTTTTTTTTTTTTTAACCCCGTACCGTTTGGCTGGTGTAGAGCAGTTACGGTCAAAACCTTTTCTGAAAACAAATACTGTATGCTAACACATATATATGGAATTTAAAAAAAAAAATAAAGGTCAGAAGAACCTAGGGGCAAGACAGGAATAAAGATGCAGACCTACTAGAGAATGGACTTGAGGATACGGGGAGGGGGAGGGGTAAGCTGGGACAAAGTGAGAGAGTGGCATGGACATATATACACTACCAAACGTAAACTGGATAGCTAGTGGGAAGCAGCCACATAGCACAGGGAGATCAGCTCGGTGCTTTGTGACCACCTGGAGGGGTGGGATAGGGAGGTTGGGAGGGAGGGAGATGCCAGAGGGAGGAGATATGGGAACATATGTATATGTATAACTGATTCACTTTGTTATAAAGCAGAAACTACCACACCATTGTAAAGCAATTATACTCCAATAAAGATGTTAAAAAAATTAAATATAGCTTTGAGTTTAATACATCTATCTTTGATTAAAAATTATAATCACAAGAAACAAGCAGTTCCCTCTGAGTATCCATTTGAAAATACACAGAACAAACAAACATGTGGCTTGAAAAAATAGAAAATAACATTCAGAAGATTCCCAGATAAATCAGGAATAATTAAACGAACTTCATCATAGGTAAAACCCAAATTTTGTGTTGGTATGATAGTTTCCTGGGGATAGTGTTCAGTCCCTAATTTTGGATGTTTTTCCAAATTTCTAAGGTATATCTGCTTTGTTGAGTTAATATTCAGAAATATACACTTCATCTTCAAAATAAAAATGATTATGCCTGTAAAAGCTGCTAACGTGGCAATCAGGAAGTCCAGTAAATGTGGCAGATTGGTCATTTGGTAAACTCACTAATTTTAGGAGAGACGCAAATTTTGTGGTCACCCAGCATCACAAAACTTAACAGGGAAAATTCTGAACAAAGGGGCTCTCTCTGTCTCTCTGCGCCACTCTTCATCTGTGAAAATGCATGGAAGGAGGAGCTCACTGTTGGCCAAATGAGACAAATGGATTCTGAACCTCTTACTGTGGGTCACTCTTGTAGATTTTGTGTGTTTATGGCCTTTCAGACGTTGATCAATAGTAATGAGAGCTAATATTTCGGGTAGGCATTAGCTCTTTGCTATTTAGTGTAGATAACGCAGTAAATGCTTTGCAAACATTGTCCCATTTAATCCCTACAACCCCCCTATTATTATCCTCAGTTTGGCCAATTGGGAATCTTAGGCTGAGAGAGACTAAGTACTTTGCCCAAAGTCACACAGCTAAGAAGTGGTAGAGCCAAGTTTCAAATTAAAAATTGCCTCTCTTAAATATTATGGTGTCATTTGGGGGCTCCTGGCAACTTTCCAGACATATTTATCGAAGGCACCAGAATATCTTGAGAAGTCAAGCCCTGAACAAACTGGCTGTGAATAAATTAGCAGGCATCTCCTGCAGTTCAAGGGGCTTTACAGGCCCACATACTGTATGTAAACTCGGGTTTTAGGCTGCCATTGAGGATCTTTGATCAATGACCAAGCGATATTTGTTGGATAGGCAGAGATTGATTCGAAAGGAGAAAGATGGAGCTATATTTCCACACCATAGTGTGAAGAGTGGTCTCTTGTGTCCCTCCTACTTTTTACCCCAAATTCTATCAGTAACCAAAAGGGTTGTGGGCTGCATCAATACGAAAACAAGCCATTTCAGTGGAAAATACTAACTGGGTGCTATGGAATTATGAAAACCAAGACTGGTTGTTCAAATGAATCTCTGTTTCTAACTCTTCATATGGGAGACAGCTGCAGCTCCACCCCCGCCCCCCCCCATCTGCACTCTTACTCCCTTGAAGCTCTCAGCTTCCTGAAGTGACTAGAGGTGAAATTAGTTGTGACCTGGAGGTATTAGTCAGGCTAGCTGCCAAATATCTAGGTGAAAACCTGGCTATATTTAAGCCATGGCGGCCAAAAATACTCCCCATTAAACCGAACTAGGAGAAAATTTGGTGACCAGACACTGGTTTGGCAATCATTATGCCTCAAAGGTTTCACTTAAAGTGAATCTATTTGAGAGTGACAACTTTGAGAGCAAAGATGGTGTCTTATACACCTTTGCTTAGTGCTCCTGTCGTGGTCCCTTTCATATGGTTGGTGACCCAAAAAGTTATTCTTTGGGAGACATGTAAGTACAAGCACAGTTTACTGCCCAGCAACAAGCACCCTAATAGACAAGCACAGTGAAAGATTGTACAGGAAGTCAGCCAAAATGGCAGAAGAAGGACCTCTGAAAATTCTCTCTTCCCTTAAAGCAATGAGAAAACTGGCAAAAATGTTCAGAATCAATGTTTTCAGAGCTCTAGAAATTCACCAAAAGTATGCAACAACCACAGGTATATTTATTCTACAAAAACAGCTGAATCTCAGTAGGAAGAGTGAGCCAGGTGGCATTTCAACTAATCCTGTTCTCATGCCCCTCTATCCAACTCTGTGGTAGCTTTGAATACTAACAGCCTGCAATCACGGTGAAAACCGGCCACCTGGCAGCCACCAGAGGGAGCAGAAATGGCACGGGCCTCCTGCAAAGCCTCATTCCCAGAGAACTGTCATTATTTGACCTGTCTGGTCATTCCCTGGAAGACCCCACTTGGGTGGCTGTCTCTGACTCAGAGCTTACCCAGTTTGAAATTCCTTTTCCCTGAGGGCATTTGTCAAAAACATTTAGAGTCACAAACAGAACCCAACAATGTGTTAAAGGAATCATACACCATGATCAAGTGAGATTTATCCCAGGTGGGCAAGGATTTTTCAATATCCACAAATCAATCAATGTGATACACCACATTAACAAACTAAAGAATATAAACCACACGGTCATCTCAAAAGTTGCAGAAAAAGCTTCTCATAAAATTCGACACCCATTTATGATCAAAATTCTCCAGAAAGTGGGCATAGAGAGAACATACCTCAACATAATAAAGGCCATTTATGACAAACCCACAGCTAACATCATACTCAATGGTGAAAAGCTGAAAGCATTCCCTCTAAGATCAGGAACAAGACAAGGCTGCCCACTCTCACCACTTTTATCCAACATAGTTTTAGAAGTCCTAGCCACAGCAATCATAAAAGAAAAAAAGAAATAAAAGAAATTCAAATTGGAAAGGAAGAAATAAAACTGCCAATGTCTGCAGATGACTTGATGCTATACATAGAAAACCCTAAAGACACCACCACAAAACATCTAGAGCTTCTCAATGAATTTGGTAAAGTTTTAGGATGCAATTAATATACAGAAATCTGTTGCATTTCTGTATACTAACAATAAAGTATCAGAAAGAGAAATTAAGGAAACAATCCCATTCACTATCGCAACAAGAAGAATAAAATACCTCGGAATAAACCTAACTAAGGCGGTAAAAGACCTGTACTCCAAGAACTATAAGACGCTAATGAAAGAAATTGAAGACAACACAAACAGATGGAAAGGTACAACGTGTTCTTGGACTGGAAGAATCAATATTGTTAAATTGACCATACTACCCGAGGCAGTCTACAGATTCAACACAATCCCTATCAAAATACCAATGGCAGGGCTTCCCTGGTGACGCAGTGGTTGAGAGTCCGCCTGCCGATGCAGGGGACACAGGTTCGTGCCCCGCTCCGGGAAGATCCCACATGCCATGGAACGGCTGGGCCCGTGAGCCATGGCCGCTTAGCCTGCGTGTCTAGAGCCTGTGCTCCGCAATGGGAGAGGCCACAACAGTGAGAGTTCCGCGTACCGCATTAAAAAAAAACAAAAAAAACAAAAAAACAAAACAAAAAAAAAACCAATGGCATTTCTCACAGAACTAGGACACAAAAAATTTTCATTTGTAAGAAAACACAAAAGACCCTGAAGAGTCAAAACAATTTGAGGGAGAAAAAAAAAAACATTTAGAGGCAATTAATTATCATTGCAGCTGCCTGAGGCAGTGGGCCACACTTGGGGCAAACAATAGGAGAACCAAAATCTTATAAGGGAAACCTAGGTAATGAGATGTCCATAGGGACTTTGTAAAGCTATGACATATCCTTAGGAAACTTGGAGGCCTGGTACCTTCCCAGGATGATGGCCAGCTCTGGAAAGACCCAAAAACAAGGAGAAATGAAAGCTAAAACAGAACTGACAAATAGCAGGCAGAGTTTTGAAGCCATACACACAGTCCTCCTTGGCAAAGACTGGGAAATTTAGCAGTTCCAGCCAATTGAAGACATTTCTGTGCAATCATTTGGTAACCACCAAACTAACCAAGTGGTGAATTTGGTAACCACACACAACAGAGGATACAGAAGTCCAGAAAAGCCACTAAAAAATCAAATGACAGCAAGAATACCCACAACAAACAGCAACAACAAAACCTGGAAAGGAGGCAGTATCTGAATTCCAGAGTTGCCACATTCTATCATTGAAAATGTCCAGCTTTCCACCAAAACGTATCAGACATGCAAAGAAGCAGGAAAGTGTGGGAGATACACATGGATGTCCAGACATTGGACTTACTAGAAAGAGACTTTAGATCAGCTATTGTAAACTTGTTCAAACATCTAATGGAAGCCATGTCTTATGAATTAAAGGTAAGCATGAGAACGATGGCTCATCAAATAGAGAATATCATCAAAGAGATAGAAATCGTTTTAAAAATACCAACTAGAAATTCCGGAGCTCAAAAATATATTAACTGCAATGAAAAATTCACTAAAGAGTCTCTACAGAAATTAGAACTGGTATGATGAAACAAAATCATCAAGCATGAAATTTAGAGGCAATTGAGATTGTGCACTCTGAGGAAAAGAAAGAAAAATGAATGAAGAAAAATGAACAGAGCCTCAGAGGCCTTGTAGGGCATGATTAAGCACACCATCTTATGCATAATGAGAGTCCCTGGAGGAGAGAAGAGGAGAAAAATGGGAAGAAAGAATAAGGGGAAAACATGGCCCCCAACTCCCCAAATTTGATTGAAATTATTAATCTAGGCAAACAAAAAGCTCTGAAACGCCATGGAGGATAAACTCAAGGAGATCTGTACCTAGAACCAGCTTATTCAAGCTGATGACAGTCAAGGACAATGAAAGAATGTTGAAAGCAAGGAGACAAGCAGCTCATCACATACAAGGGATTAACAGCTGACTTCTCATCAGAAACTTTGGGGAACAGAAGACAGCGGGAAGTCACCTTCAAAGTGCTGAAAGAAAAAATCCCATCAACCAAGAATATTCTATCCAACAGAACTCTCTCTTCAAAAACGAAGGGAAGATAAAGCCATTCTCAGACAAAGAAAAGCTGAGTGAATATATTGCTAGCAGACCTGCCCTACAAGAACTACTAAGCGGAAATCCCCAAAAGGTACTAGAGAGTGACTTGAATCCACCTGAAGAAACAAAGAGCATCACTAAATGTAACTAAGCGGGCATTTATAAAAGACGGCATCAGTGTATTGTTGTTTGTAACTCTTTTCTACCTTTGTCTGGTTTAGAAGAGAAGTGCACAAAGCAATGATTATAAACCAATCTGGATGGGCTTAAAGTTAAGGTGTAAAGATGCAATTTGGGGGACAATAATAGTACAAAGGAGCTGGTGGGTCCAGAGGTATACAGGACCAAAGTTTTTGTATAATATTAAAATTAAGTTGGTATTATTCTGAGTTAGATTCTTTTAAGTTAAGACCTTAATTGTCAACTATGAGCTCACCACTAAGAAAATAATTCAAAAACAATAAGAGGATGAAAATGGTATGTCAGAAAATATCTATTTAACACAAAATGGCACCTCAATGGTAAGAGAGAGGAACATAAAGACACGAGGGAAAAAAACAAAAATGGTTGACATAAATCCCACCTTAACAGTAATCACATTAAGTGTAACTAGAATGAACACTAAAAGGTAAAGCAGATATTGGCAGAATGTCATACAGATAGAAAGCAGAATGGTCGTTGCCAGGGGCTGGGGGGAGAGGGGAGGAATGGAGAGTTAGTGTTAAATGGGAACAGAGCTTCGTTTAGGGAAAATGAAGATGTTCTGGAGATGAATATGGTGATCGTTACACAACAGTGTGAATATACTTAATGACACAGAACTCTATGCCTAAAAATGGTTAAATGTTAAATTTTATGTTATGTTTTATTTTATTTTTTTCCTTATAAAAAGGAAAAAACTGGAGAGACATCCCCTGCCCATTGATTGGGAAACTTAATATTGTTAATATGGCAATACACCCCAAACTGATCTACAGATTCAACGCAATCTCCAAAAAAATCTCAGCTGACTTCTTTGAAGAAATAAATAAGCTGATCTCAAAATTCACACGGAAATTGAAGCGTCCAAGAATAGCCAAAGCAATCTTGAAAATGAATATTAAGTTGGACGGCTCACACTTTCCAATTTCGAATCTTGCTACAAAGCTCCAGCAATCAAGAGAGTGTGGGTTTGGCATAACGGTAGTTATATAGAGTAATGGAATGGAATTGAAAACCCATCAATTAACTTTCACATTTATAGTCAATTGATTTTTCAAACAGGATGGCAAGATAATTCTATGGGTTAAGGAAGGGTGTTTTCAACAAATGATGCTGGGACAACTGGATATCCACAAGCAAAATAATGAAATTGGACCCAATCCTTATTTCACTCCATATACAAAAATTAATTCAAAATGGGTTATAGACCTAAATATAAACACTAAAAATATAGAACTCTTAGAAGAAAGCATAGCAGTAAATCTTCCTGACATTGGATTAGGGAATGGCCTCTTAGATATAATACCAAAAGCCCAAGGAACAAAAGGAAAACTGATTTATTGGACTTGGTCAAATCTTAAACTTTATTTGATGCAAATCATACCATCAAAAATGTTGAAAGAGCACCTACAGAATGGGAAAAAGTGTTGGAAAATCATGTAACTTATAAGGGACTTATATCTGGATGCTATAAATTAGTTTTAAAAACCAATAATAAGATCATCTATACCATCTTTCTAGATTCCACATATACGGGTTAATATGCAATATTTGTTTTTCTCTTTCTGACTTACTTCACTCTGTATGACACTCTCTAGGTCCATCCACGTCTCTACAAATGACCCAATTTCGTTCCTTTTAATGGCTGAGTGATAGTCCATTGTATATATGTACCACATCTTCTTTATCCATTCATCTGTCGGTGGACATTTAGGTTGCTTCCACGTCCGGGCTATTGTAAATAATGCTGCAGTGAACATTGGGGTGCATGTGTCCTTTTGAATTATGTTTTTCTCAGGGTATATTCCCAGTAGTGGGATTGCTGGGTTATAGGATGGTTCTATTTTTAGATTTTTAAGGAACCTCCATACTGTTTTCCATAGTGGCTGTATCAGTTTACATTCCCACCAACAGGGCAAATGGGTTCCCTTTTCTCCACACCCTCTCCAGCATTTATTGTGTTTGTAGATTTTTTTGATGATGGCCATTCTGACCACTGTGAGGTGATACCTCACTGTAGCTTTGATTTGCATTTCCCTAATAATTAGTGATACTGAGCATCTTTTCATGTGTCGCTTGGCTATCTGTAGTCTCCTTTGGAGAAATGTCTATTTAGGTCTTCTGCCCATTTTTGGTTTGGGTTGTTTGTTTTTTTGATATTGAGCTACATGAGCTGCTTGTATATTTTGGAGATGAATCCTTTGTCAGTTGCTTCATTTGCAAATATTTTCTCCCATTCTGAGGGTTGTCTTTTCATCTTGTTTATGGTTTCCTTTGCTGTGCAAAAGCTTTTAAGTTTCATTAGGTCCCATTTGTTTAGTTTTGTTTTTATTTCCATTACTCTAGGAGGTGGGTCAAAAAAGATCTTGCTGTGATTTATGGCAAAGAGTGTTCTCCCTATGTTTTCCTCTAAGAGCCTTATAGTGTCTGGCCTTACATTTAGGTCTTTAATCCATTTTGAGTTTATTTTTATGTGTGGTGTTAGGGAGTGCCCTAATTTCATTGTTTTATGAGTAGCTGTCCAGTTTTCCCAGCACCACTTATTGAAGAATCTGTCTTTTCTCCATTGTATATTCTTGCCTCCTTTGTCATAGATTAGGTGACCATAGGTGGGCGGGTTTATCTCTGGGCTTTAAATGTATGAATACTAAGGGGGAAAGTGGGGGTGGGAGGAATTGGGAGATTGGGATTGACACGTATACACTACTGATGCTATATATAAAATAGACAACGGATGGGAACATTACTGTATAACACAGGAGATGGTACTTAATGTACTGTGGTCACCTGAATGGGAAGGAAATCCCCAAAAGAGGGGATATATGTATACGTATAGCTGATTCATTTTGCCGTACAGGAGAAACTAACACAACATTGTAAAGCAACTATACTCCAATAAAAATTAATTTAAAAAACAATAATAAAATATTAACCTTATTGAGAAATGGGCAAAAGATGTGTTTCTTCCCAAAAGATAGAGAAATGGCCAATAAGATCATGAAAATTGGCTCAATACAATTTAAAATTCCGTAGGGAAATTCAAATAAAAAGCACAACGAGATACAACTTCGCAGCCATCTAGGATGGCTATTATTTTATAAGGTGTGGGGGGGGGGAAGGGAGAGAGGGAGTATGGGAAGAAGGAAGAAAGAAAAACAGAAGACAAGATTGTTGACAAAATGTGGAAAATGGGAACCCTTGGGCATTACTGGTAGGGCTGTAGCTGCTGTGGAAGACCATATGGTGGTTCCCCAGAAAATTAGGTTTGGGATTACCATATGATTCAGCAATTACACTTCTAGGAATTGCAAAAAGGGGCTCAATCAGATAAGGTGAAAAATCCCAGGTGTTCATCAGCAATGAAAGGATAAGCAAAATGTGGTATATACACACAATGCAATATTACTGAGGCTTAAAAAGAAATGAAATTCTGATACATGCCACAACATGGATGAACGTTGAAGACGTTGTGCTGGATGAAATAAACCAGGTACAAAATGACAATTATCTTACGACTTCACTTATATGAGGTAAGTAGAGTAGTCAGATTCATAGAGATAGAAAGTAGAATGGTGACTGCCAGGGTCTGGTGGGAGAGAGGCATGGAGAATTATTGTTTAATAGGTACAGGGTTTCAGGTTGGGGTGATGAAAAGTTCTGGTTGTGGATGATGGGGATGATTGCACATCCATGTGAATGTACTTAATGTCATTGCATTTTATACTTAGCATGGTTAAAATGGTAAATTTTATGTATGTTATGTATATTTTACCACAATAAAAATATAGAAAGAAAGAAAGACTCAGTCTCATGGAAAATTAGTTTGCCCTGCCAGGAAATTTCTTAGGTATCGAAGGCAAAATTTTCATTAGGAATATAGGTAGGGATTTACTAATGATAGTGTATGCATTTATGATCTTTAAAATTGAATTTGTGTTTCAAAATTTTCCCAAAAAGAAAACTTCAGTTCTACATGGATACACTGATGAACAAGATCACACATTTAAAAGAAAAAATAGTGACAGCCCGACAGAACTTTTCCAGAAAATACAGGAGGAACTCTTGCCTATACATTTTATGAGGGCAGCATTACTTTCACACAAAAAATAGAAAAAGACACTACAAGGGGAAAAAAGCACCACAGACCAATATCCTTGATGAATATACATGTAAAACTACCTAATAAAATCTTAGAAATATGAATCCAGTGATATATAAGAAGTATAATCCATGACCAAGCAGATTTATCCTAGGAATGCAAGGTCATTTTAACATTAAAAAGTGCATCGATGTATTTTTTGTCATATTAAGGGAATGAAAGAAAAAATGATTATCACAATATAAGACAGAAAAGTCATTTGATAATATAAAACATCCATTCATGATTAAAACAAACAAAAAACTGATAACTTAAGAACAGAAGGGAACATACTTAACCAGATAAAGTGCTTCTACCAAACACCTGCTGTTGGAATCATACTTAATGGTGAAAGACTGAATGCTTCTCCCATAAGATTAGGAATGTACCAGAATGTCCACTCTCACCATGTCTATTCAATATTATACTTGTGGCCCTGGTTGATGAGTTAAGGCAAGAAAAAGAAATACAAGGCATACAGATAGAAAAGGAAGAAGTAAAAAATGATCTTCATTTTCAAAAGGCATTATAACCTACATAGAAAATATTTAGTAGTCTACGAAAATCAAAAATCATCTCCCAGATCAGATAAGCAATTTCACAAGGTCACAGGACAGAAATTCAATATTTAAAAAGTCCTATTTCAATAGAGTAGGAACAGATAATTGGAGATGAAGAAAAAAATTTTAATGTCACTAACAATAGCACTAAAATGAATGAAATACCTACTAAGAAGTTTAACGTAATATGTGCAAGACTTGTATGCAGGTAACTATAAAATATTGCTGAGAGAAATTAAAGAAGACCCAAATAAATGGAGATATACTATGTTCATGGGTCAGAAGACTCCAAAAGGTTTAAGATGTCAAGTCTCTTATAATTCCTCTATACATTTGCCATAATCATAAGTAAAATGAAAAACTATTTCTAAAACTTATATGGAAATGCAAGGGACATAACAATAGCCAAAGCCATTTGGATAAGAACAAAGATGGAGGACTTACACTACCAAATTCCCTGACTTAATGTAAAGGTATAGTAGTCATGACAGTGTGGTATTACCATAAAAATAGACGTATGGATCAACTGATAAAATAGAAAGCCTAGAAATAGATGTACACAAAAATATGGTCAGTTGATTTGTGACGCAGGTGCTAAGATAATTAAATTAACTGATAATTAACTAATAGAGCTGGAGAAAGTGGATCTCCATATGGAAACCGCAAACAAACGTGAATACCTCACACTATATGCAAAAAAAAAAACCCTCAAAATAAATAATAGAAAACCTGCAAGAAAATATGGGAGAAAACTTCCGTGTTGTGAGGTTAGGCAAAGATATCTTAGGTAGAACATCCATTCAAAAACTATGAATCATAAAGGAAAACAACCAATGGACCGTTAACAAAGTTAAAACAAAACCCGAAAACTTTTGCTTCTCTAAGTCCAGGGTTCAGTATATATGTGTGGCACCACATTTTACTCCTATACTGGAACCTCATGACTGACCTTGACTTCTACTTAACCCCTAGAAGAGAAAACTGGGTCTACTTATTTTCAGTTGCAAAAACGTACTTTATTGTCTTGAGCATCTGCTTGCAAAGCTCCCCCCTTTCTCTATTTCCTGGCCAACTTCTTTCCTCACTAATTTCAGGCATGTCTTCTCTGGGGAATCTCCAAGACTCTATTCCAACACTCGAGGCGGGGTGGCTGTCCCTCTTCCATCCTCCCATAGCCATATAAACTTCCTTCTATCTCTCTCTATTGTAATCATCCTTTTTTTTTTTTTTGGCTTCTTTCCCACGGAATGACTTGAAGCAGCAACAAAACCTCATCTGTTTTTATAACCTCAGGCCATGGCCCGTGATAGACTCCTAGAGAGACAATCAGTCCTGTATCCTCACATGTATATAAGAGGTGCCTCCCTAAGCAACATTATTATTTCAAAAACCAAGTAAAGACCCTTAGGCCACCTACTTCCACTCTTCCTTCCAGGTACTGTTTGCAGAGAGCTCCCTTGAAGTCAGTGGAGCAGAGCCTCATAGTTCTGGGTGATAAACAGGGGGCAAAACTAAGCAGCTTCTGTTGAAACCCAAGCGTCAAAGATGGAATCTCATATAACAGGACTAGGTAACAAGGAGCTCTCACCTCAGTTGTTCTGATTTCAACTTAGCCCAGCCCAGGTCCTTCCCCTCCGTCCCTCACATTTTTCAAGCCCTCCAGTCCCCAAGCCACCTGTCCACTACCCATCAGATGCTGACGGTCTCACAGTCAGCATCTCATATAACCCACTGAGAGGTAAACCTCTGCTGTTGATTTGGACTGTGGATACCATCACCCAGCTCACCCTCCTTGCTTTGATAACCCATTTAGACCCATACACCTCCCCAGGGCTTTAACGTACACAATCCTAAGTATCTAAACGTGGGGAGGGTCCACACGAACACCCCTGTCTATGGCATCCCCACCAAAAGACAACTCACCATCTGCCGGAACACTTCTGCTTTATATGTTCAGCAATCAGAAACCTGGCTTAAGCCTGCTGGGAGGTTCAGAGGAAAGAAGAAAAAAAGAGACAGAGAGAGGGGAAGGGTGGGAGTAAGAGATACAGGAACAGAGGGGTTGTCACATACCAGAAATGTATCCACTGCTTGAGCACAGTGCACTGGGTTGCAGGAGGGAGGAAAGACAGGGCGGGGTCAGAGGGGCTGGAGGGGTGTGGAGGGCCAGGCCCTCAGCCTCTTTGCACACAGCAGAGTCAGGAGCTTAGCTGGTCTCTTCAAGGAAGTCCCGTCGGTCACTACAAGCACATCACACCCTCCTAGAAGCATGATATTCATTCCCTTCCTTCCACCTCCTGACGCGGTGAGTCTGCTTTCCCTCTGGTGTCATGGTTTGTCAGCCCCAGGAGCTGGGATGTGCTCTGTAGAGGTCACTGCTATATCCCCAGCACCTGGAACAAGGCCGAGATCTACATACTAACTTGTTGAATACCAGGGAAGGCAGGGACCATTAGGATGAGGCTATTCTTCTCCCTCTCTCCCTCTCCCTCTGCAGAACAGGAAAGGTCAGCTTAAAGACACTGAGGAATTTGTTGTTTTGTCTGACACCATGTAGAACCCATCCAATGGCACAGCATTGCCCAGGGAGCCTGCTGGTCCCCAAGGGTCTTGGAGGAGCCAGTTCCAGAGAGCCCTGGCCTGTTTCACCAAGTCCTTCAGGTGAGAGCTCAGAGCCAGCCTCTTCCTCTCTCACTGCTCACAGCCAAGCCAACATGCTTCCCCTTCCTGCTCCACCCAGAGAGTCCCCAGGCCATGCCTGACTTCCCCCAGCATTCCCAAGGGTCCAGTTGTCACTCTGCTTTCCTTTGTAGGGTAGGATATCAGACACTCAGAAGCTGAGACCTCAGGGCACAGACACAGACCCATGAACGGTGATCAAGCCCCCTGTGCTGCCACCTGTCCCTGCTTTCCCCAGTTTCTCGGTCGCTGGGCCCGAAACAAATGCTGCCACACTCGACTGTTTTCACCTCGCCTTTTCAACAGTGTAGTTTCCAACACTGACACCAGCCTCAGGTGAATTGGGGGTTGTCAGTGGTGGGGGGGTGTGGCAGAGGGAGGGAGCTAGCATCTTACTTAGCCCTATAAGGCTGTACACCCTTCTCCTTGGGGCAGTGCCGCTGGTTCCTCAGTCATGGTTGCAAGAGACTTCAGCCAATGAGGAGTGAATTTTCCACCGCAGACAGCTCTGACCCTGAGGGGAAAGGACTGCAGGAATGAGAAAGGAATAACATCTCTCTTCTCCTAACACCGCACGGAGTCTTCATATCTGAGGACCACTGGGCAGTGGTTGTATAGAAGGGGATGGGGGAGGTACACGTGGAAAAAGAATCTCTGGATCCGAATAAAAACTCTTAGCCCCGCACACATAGAGTCAGATCCCAAGCACCCCCACTCCACCACAAGGCAGCCCCTCCAACAGGCAACCTGGTCTCTAACTACAGATTATTCATTTTCATAAGATGATTGTTTTTTTTCCCCTTTCTAAGGTGACCTTGATATGTATTGCAACATAATATCAGCAGGGGAAGTCTATCCCGGGAGTTGGACCATATTTGTCCCTTTAGCCCAACAACATGTGAAGGCCCTGTTAGATGTTGCAACACCAAAAATGACCAGGCAACAGATAAAGATACAGGATACGCTCTTCATATCAAAGAGCCTAACTGGCACACACCAAAATATCCTTTTCTCCACGTAGTCCCCTATTCAAGGCCAGGAGTGGAAAAAGTGCTTGGACAGTGCCTGCTGTGTGAATTAATTGTCCTTTAGCTGTTCAGAGGTGCAGTGTCTATAAGCACTAATGAGTCCCACGTGGAATAGGGCTCCGGTAGGAAACAACATTTGGGAGTCCCAAATAGATAGCTGTTTTATAGACCTTTTCCTACGCCCCTGGAGGGCAGCGAAGGTGGAACCCACAGGTACAGAATCTTAGTGTGATTGGTTTGCTTTAGGTCTAGTGTCTCAGCAGCTATTCCTGGTGGCCTAGGAACTGCCCATTTCCCCACATGGCTCTGTTCTCCTAGGCTGGGCCCTGTTTCATGGGGATGCTCAGTTCCATATCGCTGCTTCTCCAAAAGAGGCTAGGATCTCACATCCTGGGGCTCTATCCTGTCCAAAGTATGAGAGTATCTCCAACTCCCAGGGTCTTGGGAGCCTGCTGGCCTTTCACTCCTTTGTAGCTGCTGTTACCTCTCACATCAGTCACTAGACACGACTGAGGGTTACAGAGAGTGTCTGCCCATGCATGCGTGCGTGTGTGTGGTGTGTGTGTGTGTGTGTGTGTTTAGGATGTGAATATTTGTGGAAACAAGGAATTATACGCTGAAATCTGGTGGATAAACATGGAGAGGGGTTCAGCGGCCACACCTGAAATCCAAGCAGCAGAGATGGGATTTTATGTAGCAGGATGTGGTATCAAGGAGTCCTCACTTCTGATCCGCACCCTCAGAAAAGCCCCACCCTGTCCAGGTTTCTCAAATCTGACCCTAACATTTTTGAAGCCCTTTAGGCCCAGAGCCACCTGCCCACTACTGTCCAGACTCCGACTGACACCCACACACAGCACTATACATCATCTCCTGGAAGGAACACCTCTGCTGTCGATTTGACCTCAGGCTGCCGTCACCCCTCTCAGCCCCTCTTGGGGCTTTGATGCACCACATGGCCTTACCTGCATCCCACTTTGTACAGGCCTTTGGATTCTGCAGCCTCACAGCAGTAGATAGTTTCCCCTGCAAGCCCCAGATTCATAAGATATTCCCCATATGCCTCCCCAAGAACACTCCCTGCCTGGGAGAACCATAATCTTTCTGGCTGACCTTGGGCAAGTCCTTCTTCTCCTTTGGGCTTGGCACTTCTGGAAGTGATTGCCTGCATTTTCAGTAAGTCATGTTCTCCTACCTGTGTGCATCCTTAAGCCTTCTGATCCTTGTCTGTTTGTGGCGGGCTCAGAATCAGCCGGAAATATGCCTCCCCTTCTTGTCAGCCATGATTAGGAACGCATGAACTTGTGCATCTCAAGAGAGGCCTCATTACCCCTTGAACAGTCAGGTGAACTGTCAGAGCACACAGGACAGTTGTGTGGAGGAAGTGGACAGACAGTTCAGCAGTAGGGAGAGGCGTGGGTCATCAGTTTTCCACCTTTGGTTCTCAAACATTACTGAGCCCAAGTTCTGAGCTCTCCTCCTTTGCATATGTTTCCCCCCACCCGCAAGTACATCATATCACAATCCCTGAACCCTAGGGATGGTTCAGGTAGGTGAAGAAAGTGGACAGTTCCTCAGGAGAGGGTATGGGTCAGCAGGATCTCCCAGCTCTTATGGTGAACAGATGACCATTGGAGCCTACAAGTGAGCAAGAGATTAAACATGGTTTGTTTGGTTTTTTCTTTTCTTTTTTTTTTTCTCACCCCATCCACCCTCATTCTCTCTGGTGCTATGTCCCAGTGAAATCCTGGGCAACCTTTGGAAGGTGGCAACATTTGTCTTCAGCTCTGCCAAACATTACACAGCCTGCTGTGTTACAGGGGCTTCACACGTGTTCAGTTTATTCTCCAGTCTTCCAAAACAAGGGGAGTGGTGTGAATGCCATTCTGAGGTCACATCACCAGCAAGGGACAGAGCCAGGATTCAGTCCCCGGCTGATCTGAGGCAAGGGCCCTTCCATTACAGCAGTGCAGCCTACACGCCATTGGTCCCAGCTAGGAGCCCTGGGTTCTCTCTGTCACAGTTCACCCTCTTAGGGACAGGGATTCTGTACATACAGTCCTACACCCAACAAAGCTGAAACACTAAGGGGGTCAGGGTTCCTAGGTGACAGGATCACCTGGAGATAGTTGCCACTGCTCAAGGTCCAATCTCATACCACGTCACACCCCACTGGAGAATTATCTACATTAATAGAATGATGGTGGTCATCCAATGGAAAAAGAATGACATCTGCTGTGCCCTTCACCTGTTGCTCCCTGAGGCAATTCTACAGACCTCCGGGACACTCCTGAGCATGGTCTGAAAACCACTGGTCTCATACAAAAGATGGAGTCTAACGGTGGGCCTTTCAAGCACAGAATAATGTGTGTAGCCCTCAGCTTTCCAAGGCAGGGAGCTCAATCATTCAACCTTCCCAATGGAGAGCACACTCTCGAGGACCACAAACACAAAAGGCTGACCCATCCGGGTAGTCTTAGGTTGGAGGGGGACCAGGACAGAGGGGCAAAGAGGGGCCAAGAATGATACCCAGGTCTCCAGCTTGAGTGACCTGTGGCGTGGGGTTGCCATTCACCAAGATAGGGATCACAAGTGGAGAAGCAGGATTCAGCGGGAAGCTGAAGACATCAGGTCTGGACGTAGACACTGCTAAAATTCACAGAGCCAATGGGATGGTGGGGAGCTACCTTAAATATGCTCACAATGACAAAGGAAATCAACAAAATCCTATGCCACTTGGGGAGTGGATACATATGCTGTTTCATTTATTTAATTTTTTTTACATACATGATTATCCACATAATAAGTGTGTTATGTTTTGGTGTATGTTGTGAAGGTAGGGCTCAAACTCTGTGGTAACTCTACAAGGCATTTAATAATGAATAGTTGTTACAGTTACCATTCATCTCCGTGGACCAGGAGTAGCTCTGTTTTTTCTTCAGTTGACCGAACTGCGTTGGACTTGTATCACCCTCAGTGCTTTCTTAATATCTCCCAGTGCTGTCGGATTTACCTCATCAATCTCCACAGCATTCCTGAAGGGTTGAGAAGGACTTTGGGGGCTAGGGATGAGTCCAGGGGCTTATAGGAATAATAGCTTCTGTCTCACAGAAGGGCTGTGAGGATTGAGTGGGATGCCCTTCCACAGAGCAGCAGGTGTTGAACCGGGCCCAGAGCCGACAGAGCAGTTTCTTCGAGGTCAGGCACTTTGGGGTAGGCTTTGGATCTCATTTGTCCCCCCTTCCCCCCAACCTGCCCCAGCAGCCATTTGCATGAAAATCATGAATACACTAGCGATAGCTGAGAGCTTGCAACGAGGAGGGCTATGGACTGCTGAAATGATTGCTGGAGATATAGCACATCTCCTTCCCTTTTAACCCAGCTAGGGTCAAAGAACTCTCCCCACCCCAGCTCTGTGAAGTGAGGGTCAGAACCGTCATTTTGGTTTAAGAGAAGTGACCAGGAGAGAATCGCGGTCAGCCAGTCACGGTCAGGGATGGGTCTGGTCCTGGCCCCCAGATCTCCGGACCCTCAGTACAGTGTTCTTCTGTCCAGCTGGCCCATTATCATGTCCCGTTCTTCTGAAATACCTTGTCGTGGGGGGTTAAAATAGGCATGTTCCTCTACGGGTAAAAGGGTCTAGCTTTGCTACGTACTCTATTCCTTCTATGCCTGGGAGGAGACAAGTGTGAAGGGGCTTTAGTGTTGGCTGACAACCTATCATGGGCCCAACTCATTACATAGTTTTCGATTCTTGCACATACATAGGTTAGGATCTCAGGTTGGCATCAGGGAGCACATCGCTGCACCTTCTCAAAGACTTGTTTTCGGTTATTGAAAATTGGGGTGAGTCTTACCAACCTTGCGTGGTTGTGGTGGGGGCTACATAAAGCAGCCAGTATGTACACCCCAAATGAAAAGCCATATGAGAAGACACAGGAAATAAAACGAAAAGAGAAGTGAGAGGCTGGGAGTAAACACATTCTTCAATTATAACACATTAAAGAATCATAGTTACATTATACAGAGAACTCTGATGAAACAGCTCGAGAAACACACACCCACAAACAAATAACAATAGGAAAGTTAGCAGAGAACCTGAACAGGTTGTTTACAGAAATACAAATGGTGATACAAAAGGAATAGGAGCTCAACACCACAGGCAATGATGGAAACAAAATAACAATGGGGTTACACTTTTCAAACTGCAAATTGACAAACATTTAAAAATTAATGATATCAAAAGAATAGCATACACCGATGTTGTGAGTGTGCGTTGGTGCAGATTGTTTGGAGAGCCGTTAAGCAGGGGTTGCTTGACTCTAATCTCTTGACCCTACAGTGCATCTCCACATTCTCCTTCTTCCTCCTGCCACAGACCAGAAGTAGAAGCAGACTGGGACAACCGTTACTTCCTAGACTAGAGCCCTGGGGGCTCAGGTGTCATGGCCTTAAGACCCATCGCAGTGTTCTACAAAACCTATTTCAAGCCCTGGACACACCTTTGGGCATCCTCAAGGTCAGGACCTTGGGAGCGTCCCCAGGGCTGAGCCTGAGCCTTGACTGAGCAGCCTGACTTCCAAGAATTACAGCCAAAGTTCTCCGGGTCTCTGTGAAACACAAATTTCTAGATCCGTGCTTCCCTCGATTGCACTACCTTGGCTTCCACTACCGTAGGCAAGAGAAATCTGGAGTTTGATTATGCATCCCCAGCATAGCTGTGGCTCCACTCCTTGCAAATTCAAGGGCAGTTTCAGGGATTTGGCAGCGCCTTCCTGTCTACAAACTGAGTTTCTGGATATGAGGATGGGTCTGGTGAAGAGAAGTACAATCTACAATTACCTGGGTTTGAATAAAATAAACAATGCGCAAGTCAGTCTTTCCTTAAGCCTCCAGGCTTATATATTCATAAATAGAGTAATGTAAAAATTGGGAGGCATCACTCTCAATTAGTCATTTAAGCATCTATGCTAAAGTGCAATGGTGGGGCTGGAAGCCTGATTAGAGTCAGTTTGAGGGAGAGCGAGGGAGAGGAAAGGGAAACAATGATATTAGTCAACGAGGCATCTCAGTACTTGAAGGAGAGCCAGAGAATGTATCAACTGCTTGAACACAGTGTACTCCTCTCCAGGATGGGGTAGTGGAAATCTGGGAGAGGGAGGCAGGGATGGGGTTTCAGACTCTTAGGCCTCTTTACGCCCAGCAAAATGATGAAGAGCTCTGCTGGCCTCTGACAATAAGCCCTTTCAGACATGACGTGCCCATTGCACCTCACAGAAAACATGAACTTCACTGGCATCTTGCTGCTGCTGAATCCCGACCAGGTGACTATGGCTTCTCTCCAACATCCCAGATCATCAGCTCCAGGAAGGCTGGGATCTAGGTCTCTAGAGTTCACTGTTGTATCCCCAGTGCCTAGAAGTGACCCTGGTGTGCACATAGCAGACCCGCAACACACTTGCTGAAAGAAGGAATGAATGTCAGTGTTAGCCAGGATGGTTTTTCTCTGGTTTCCAGGACAGGACTGGCTCAGCTAAAGGCACTGTGCCCTTCATGTATTTTGTCAGCACCATGGAGAATCCATCCAATGGCACAGGCTCACCTAGGGAGCCTGCTAGAGGAGCCAGTTCCAGAGAGCCCCGGCCTGTTTCACCAAGTCCTTCAGGTGAGAGCTCAGAGCCAGCCTCTGCTTCCCTCACTGCTCACAGCCAAGCCAACATGCTCCCCCTTCCTGCCCAACCCAGAGAGTCCCCAGGCCACGCCTGACTTCCCCCAGGGTTCCCAAGGGTCCAACGGTCACTCTGCTTTCCTTTGTAGGAGAGGATATCAGACACTCAGAAGATGAGACCTCAGGACCCACAGACACAGACCCATGAACGGTGATCAAGCCCCCTCTGCTGCTGCCTGTCCCTGCTTTCCCCAGTTTCTCTGTCACTGGGCTTAAAATGAATGTGGCACTCTTGATTCTTTTGGCTCCATGATATTTATTGCCCCTTTCCACACCAACATCCACCTCCTGTGGTTTATGGTTTGCCTCTTTTGGTGGGGGCACTGTGAGGGGGGATGAGTTGGGGGAGGGAGTTACCACATTACTTAGCCATATGAGTCAGTACTCCTGTACCTTGGAGCAGAACTGCTTATTTCTCAGCCACTGTTGGGATAGGACTGTGTTTGATGGACAGTAATGGTTCTACTGGTTTCAAACATTTCAAAAAGGGTGGCTGTTGGGTGTGACTGAGTGATAGCCATTGGGGCCGGGGGCCGGGGGGTGGTTCAAGGATCATGAGTAGAGGGACAGGGAGGCTGGGTCAAAAGGAGAGAAGATGTCATAGAACTCAAGGCTTTTAGAGGCGTTAGAGCCACTGGCCCCAACGACCCCCACCCCACCCTTAAAAAGAATCCCTCCAGCACATGGTCTCATCCATAACCTCAGGTCGTTGATCTCATATTATGACACCATGTCCTTTTGTAAGCTGCTCTTGGTATGTATTGCAGTAAAATAGCAGTACGGGAAGAGCTGAGTCTGACGAGTGCTTCCCAGAACTGAGAAGAGCCTGGGCTTTTCTGGGACTGCTCTGCTCCTGGCTAAGGTTCTGCTAGGGAAGTCCGGCCGCGAGCAGTCCACACCCCGATGGCCTGACAGAACCATTTGTTTCCTAGGAAACTCCAAGTCCACCAGGCCCCTCGACTTGCTGCCTTTGGCTCTGAGCCACACCAAGGAAATGTGGGGTGCAGGGGCTCTGAGAGTTTCTCCTCTTCTGTTTTCCACTTTTTACAGTATTTTTTACTATAATATTTCAAACCTGCAGAAAAACAGAGAGACTGGTACAACAGCTACCACCCCTATTTAATAACACTTTGCCATAAGTGCTTCAGAACTCTCTCTAGTTTTGAATTAAATATCTTGAACACATATGAAGCATCCCCGACTCATACTCACTCATCTCCTCCCTAAAGTAGGTCTCCCTCCCGGGTGTCTGAATAATCCTAGGTCTTCATGCAGCTTCAGAGCAGTTCCCCCTCCTGTATGGGTGACCCCACGTCGCCTTAGAAAAGGTCCCCTGATGCCTTCTGGTGAACGTGGGGGATTCTACACCCCTGAATCCCAACTCAGAGGGCAAAAGAAAGAACACCTCAGCAGCTTTTACAGATAATCCAGGACTCAGCCCCCTCCCATCTATAACTTTCTTCTCTTGAGGTGGGCCCTGTGTCAGTGGTGGAGCTGAGCTCTTCATCTGTTTTACCAAGAGAGGCCAAGAGCACCACCCTCAGTCCCAGCCCTGCTCAAGGGATAGGAGTGTTCCATTCACACAGGGGGCTGGTCCCTTGCCAACTGCTGTCACACCCCGTGGGCTCAATGACCAGGTATGGCTGGTGGGGATAGGGAGGAAGGCAGGACTATGCAGGCCCAAGTCCTGGTGAGACCCATCCAATGGGTCTACTGGAAGCCAGCTGGGATCACCAGACCATGCAGCACTGTCCAAGGTGACCCATCAACCATTAGCTCCATCAATGCAGCTGATTCCGGCAGGGGCTCACTATACCGAGGTGGATACAGAGAGCAGGCGTGGTAGGCGGCCTTCTAAAATGGCTTCTGCAGACCCCTGCTTCCTGGCACTCCTGCCCCTGTATAATCCCTTCCTCTTGAGTGTGGACTGGACCGAGTAACTTGCTTCTAACCAACAGAATTTGTCAAAAATGATGGCATGTCATTTCTAAAGTTAGGCTATAAAAAAAACTGTGTCTTCCGTCTTGCTGGCACTCATTCTCTCTCTCTGGCTCATTTTGCATTCTTGCTCTGATGGAGAGGGCCACACGGCAAGGAGCTGATGATAGTCTCTGGCCAACAGCCAGAGAGGAACTGAGGCCCCCAGTTCAATAACCCACGAGGAACTGGATCCTACCAATAGCCACACGAGTGAGCTTGGAAGTCGACCCTCCCCCAGTCACGCCTTCAGATGAGACCACAGTCCATGAGCTGACACCTCGATTGCAGCCTCGTGAGAGATGGAAAAAAAAAGGAGGATCTGGTTAAATCATGCCCAGGTCCCCAACGTACAAACACTGGAGATAATAACTGCGTACCATTTTAGGCCGCCATGTTTTGGGGTAATTTGTTATTCAGTAGTCAATAATAACGAAGACAGCAGGAATCTCTGGGGACTGGGGGCAGGAGACAGAGGCCTGACTCAGGCTGAGAGGGCTTCTTAGAGGCCAGGGTGGTGCAGCGTGTGCCCACATCTTGGTCTGGCCTGGGGGCTTGTCCTGCTTTGTCACTAATCATCTGTGTCACCTTGGGCAAATCACTTGAAGTCTCTGGCTCAGTTTGCTATTCTGTAACATTTAACTGATGCTCAACTTGCAGGACTGTTGGAAAGATAACTGTCGATTTATCTGTAATTCACATGACAGAATGTCTGATACATACCAGGCCCTCAGTGAATGGCAGCCATGAGTATTAACATAGTTAATTTGGAACCCTGCATCCACCTCGCAGAAGCTCCCCAGAGATCCTGGAGGGTTCCAGTACTCAAAAACCCAATCCAGGGAAAAGTATCTCCCTATCAAGTAGTACAGAAGCATTTGTTCCTCCCAGGAAGGGAGGCTTATCTGAGTAGATACTTTTCTAAATATTCTGGGGTGAGGGAGGCAGGCCCAGCTGGATGCAATTCTGAGGCCTTATCCCTCATACAAAGGAACAAATACTCGCATTTCTCCCTCCCTCCCTTCCGCCCTCCCTCCCTCCTTCCATTCCTCTCTCTCAGTTGCCTGTTTTCAAGATCCTATCTCCGCAATTCTGCCTTTTTTCACTCATTTCATGTCTACTAAATATCCAACACTTCCTTATGTTTTCCTTGTTGTAGCCTGGATAAACTCATATCAGCATTCTCATTGTGCACTGGTCTCTGGCTCCTTCAGGCCACAGAGGAAAGTCCCTGGCCACTGACTTCTGGGGAACAGCTGAGGTGGGCATCACCCTGGCCTCCCCATTATCCCCTAGAGACGGTGCATTTAGAAGGCCCAGTTTATACGGGATAGAAATCTGTACAGGACAGGAGCTCAAGACACATTCTAGACCAGGAGTGGAGACTTCTTTTTGGATCACCCAGATCCCAAATGAGATGATCTGGTAAGAGCCCCTTTCCATCCAGGATTTTGTCTCTCATCCCTCAGACCTTCCCCTTGAACATCTGGACTCTGCTTTTCTCCTACAGCTTCATCTCTCTCTACAACATGTCTAAAATTTGCCTTCAGTCGCCCCCGCCCCCCCCCCAAAATAACAAAAACCTTTCAATTCTGCCCTGCCTCAGGGCCTTTGCACCTACAGCTCTCCTCTGAAAACACTATTTCTCTATTTGACCTTCCACTTGTCCTTCTGGTCTCTGATATTCCTACCCCCAAAAGGAACCCTTGCTTGTTCCCAGATCACCCCAGCCCTTGGTCACCTGTCCCCGCTCTGCTGTGCACACAAACATGCCAGGTACTTTTCCCCATCACAGCATTTTGCACAACTGAACTGTCACCTCTGGTAAGTTAATTTGCATGATTCTCCCACCCAAACTCTCACCTCTGGGGCAGGAGCTGTGCCTTGTTTGTTCTGGAACACCCAGTATCTGACACAGGGATTTCACATACAGTGGGGACCCAATAAATGTTTATTGAAAAAGCAATGAGTCAATGAGAACGTTTTCATTAAGTCTTTATTGTGCCTATACTCTCTGATCTGGGACAACATTGAGCAGTATCCTTTTATTTCCTCTAGCATGGAGTCCAGAGCCTCCTGCCCGACAGGAGCTGGATGTTTCCCAAGTCTGGGCTGAGAACAGTCTTCCTGGAGGTGTCAAGAGCTTTCCTGCATTCCTGACATGAATCTGGTCTGGCCCAATGTACGTAGGGCAGACCACAGAGGTGTGTGACCACAGGGGATACAGAGACGGGTGTAGCTGCCACCACAGCTGACAGATCCCAGGCCCAGGGGACAAAGCTCTGAGGCCTCCTCACTCCCTCTTTCACTTCAGGACAGTTTTCGGAAGGGGGCCCCCTGGTTGTGATGCTGCCACTCGCCAAATGATCCAGTGGACAAACAGGGCCATAACTTGGCAAACAGCACTAGAAATTCTAGAGGCCTGATTTCTTTTAACCTACTGTATGTGTTCTCCTTCAGCTCATCAAGCATTTAAAGTGGTTGCTTTAAATTCTTTGTCAAGCAAGACTTAGGCATGTGGTTTTTTATGTTGAGTTTCCGGGGATTTATGTTATTCCTTTGAATGGGCCAGGTATCTGTGTATCTTCATATGCCTTGTGATCTTTCAGTGAGAATTTGGGAGGCTACCTCCTTATCATCTTGTGCTCTGCTGGGAAGGTGGTTGGGCAAGAGTAAGAAAAAATGCCATGGACTTTCCTATCATTTTTAGTGGGATTTTCTTTTTTTTTTAATTTGGGGGTTTACTTTGTTGTTGTAACTCTTTAACTTGTTTCTAAAGTTCCCACAAAGATACTTTGGTCTGTATGTTGCTGTTTACTTAGTATTTCCATATGAGAGTGATGGCCTAGAGTTTCCTAGTCTGTCCTCCTGTTGACATGACATCCCTCTTTCAGGAACATCCCATTTTGAGAGCCCTGTTTCTCTCCATTTGCTTTTGCATTACAGGTAGTTCAGAATAAGAGACAAGCCGTTTCATGAGGTTTATACTGACTTTTTGGAAATGATATAGTGATCTTTTCTGATGGGTCAACAAATAGTTGAGAAACCATCCAAAGTTTACTGCCTTTACAACATGCAAGGTGTAGGTTGCAGCACATGTGTAATAGCTATGTACACTTTTCACATTTATGGTTCTCTTCATTGTCTCATCACACTGCTGCCTTAATCTGTCAGCTAAAGCATAATACTCTCTGACCAGACTGGCAAGGATCCTGAAGGGCTTTATAAAGTTTTCTATGTCTAGAAAGCTAAATGTTTTCTTTTCTCCATAGCACTTACTGTCTAATATATTTTTTACCTTAAAGATTTAGTTTGTTTATGGCTTCTCTCTCACTCCACTAGAATGTAAGCTCTATGAGGGCAGTGATTTGTGTCCATCTTGTTTAGTGCTCTACCTCAAGTGCTTAGAAGAATGACTAAAACACAGAAGACCTCAAAAGGTATCTGCTATATTGAGCTGGACTCATATCCTGAAACCTGAGGCTATCCTCAATAAAAGATTCACAACTGACCCCTTCCCCTGAATGCTCCAAAAGGCCAACGTTCAAGAGTGCCAACTTTGCTCACTATTTTATCCTAGCATCTCCAGCTAGATCATATTAGTGTACAATAAATGTCTTTCAAATCAATGCATGATAGACCATTTGGAAATTATGCAAGGTAATCCACTTGATGAACAAGTAAAAGGAGGAAAATCATACACGTGTCAGTACATAATGTAAATGCATTCAATAATAACAGGGCCTAACATTTTTATAGAGCTCTAATTAATAAAAACTCTCTATATATTTATTAATTTCATCCCCACAGAAATCCTATGACGTTGGTAGTATCGTTATCCTTATTTTGGAAACGAAGAAATGGAAGAGTTGAGGAATAAGTAACTTGCCAACCCACACAGCTAACTAAGTGGCAGATCCTGATATAGTAGCGCAGGCACCTCAGCTCTAGCATTTGTGCATCCAAAGACTACACTGTACTGCCTCTCTGGAAAACTACCAATAGCTAATCCTAAAGAAACCTTCAAGTGGTCAGGTAGGTTATCTGGATGGAAATACCAGAATCCATGAGTTAACTGCCTTTCAAATGACAAAATACTGAATCTATTACTGTTAAAATTTTTTAAGTGAGAAGAATACTCTGTATTATCACATTCAACATTTTTTAGGCATGTTGACAATATCAAAAGTCAAGAAAGAATGAAACAACTGGCCCTTTCCTTGAATATATAGCCTCGGGGTCTATTGGATGTCCCCAATTACACCATCTTTCCTCTGATCATAGTGTGTCATTCACACATGTGTGAATCCCACTCAACACAACTTCTTGCTGATGGTGATGATGGAGGCCCCATATGTCTGCTTGGACTGAGAGATCTCATCTGGTTACCATATGGACCCATGTGTCCTTCAGGCAGAACATCTTAGAGGAAAGTACATAGAACTTGCAGGCAGAAAATACCTTAGATAATTCTTGGTTCAGGCATTGCCTAGCTCTGGGTGAATTTGGGCAAACTGCTTCATCAACACAAACCTCAACTTCCTCATTAGGAGAATAAGGATACTAAAACCCACTAGATTGGGTTGTTGTGAGGAGTAGTTGAGGTCATGCAGGAAAAAGAGATCACACAGTGCCTGGAACATTGTAGGTACCCAATGCAGAACCACTAGTTTGAAATAATGTCAGAGTAGATAGAATCTATTTCCTCCACTCAATACCGCATAATGTGTTTTACTCTTCCTTTTCAAATTTCTGCAATACATAATAAGGAAAACCAAAGTTCTGGGACCTGCTGCTGATTTAACATGTGAAATAGTTTGGGTGCATATTTACATCTATAGATGAGTCCTGATTTTAAAGGAAGGTTGAGACAGCCTGTCTGAGACTGGTTGCCTTTTATCTGGGAGAGAATGAAATAATGCTGTACATAGCCATTCTTCCTGTCATGTAACACAGTAGGAAATAATTTCTCTGCCTTGAAAGGAGAGCTGAGACATAAGGCAGGAATTAAGAATACTCATCAAGTTGTGGGTTTCTCTAAAGCAGGTCTGTCTTGGGCTTCACTCTAGTGCCTACCAGAGGGACAGGTATAATGTTAACATATGTTTATTTCACTTCTTGGGCTTATATTTTCAAGTGCTTGTTTTGCTAACTCTGGCATTTAGTTCAGACAAAACTTATGTCTTCTATGGGAGGTGCGAGACAGGACTGGAAGCAACAATATTTCTTAAAGGCTTACAATGTGCCAGACACTTTACACAGCAATATATTGAAAGGAAACAGGGATTATAATAACCAGGAGGTTAATTATAGGGGGGTTGTCACTCTGCCTTCTTTGACTGTTTTGAATTTTTTTTTAAAGAATGGGAAGATATGAGTTCATGTTCATGTCTATGATTTTTCAGTGAGAAAATATAGGTATTCCCAATCCAGACTCATACGTTATGGAATGATCAATGGCTATTGAGTATAGGAACGTTTGATTGCTACAGTCACAACAGGATGAGAATGGGCATAGCTATACACATGCTAAACCAAACAGAAGATATATTTTTGTGATATTGGCTCCAAGAATCTATCACCTATACAGAGAGATGATCATCAAAAATCCATATCGTCATGGGATTTACTCCCATTGGGAAAGCTGCTGAGGGACAGTTAATATGAATAAAAGAACAAGAAGTGTATTTAACAGTTCATTTGTGATAGTCAGGAATTGTGGTCTGTATTAGGGATCTCCAGAGAAATAGAACCAATAGTTTCTCTCTCTGTCTCTCTCTGTAGATAGATAGATAGATATAGATATAGATAGATATTAGATATAGATAGATACATATAGGTATGTAGAGATATAGAGAGATATGTATCTATCTATCAAGATTGATTGATTGATAGACACACATATATATATATCATCATCATCAATATCTATCTATATATAGATTGACTGGTTGATTTTAAGGATTTGGCTTATGTGATTATGAGGCCTGGCAAGTCCAAAATTTGCAGATAGGCTGGCAGGTTGGAGACCCAGGGAAGAGTTGCAGTTTGAATTCAAAGGCAGTTTTCTGGCAGAATTCCGTCTTCCCCAGGGAGACCAATCTTTTTTTTTTTTTTTTCTATTAAAGCCTTCAACTGATTGGATGAGCCCCACCTACATTATGGAGTGTAATCTACTTTACTCAAAGTCTACTGATTTAAATATTAATCTCATCTTAAAAATATCTTCACAGAAACATCTAGAATACTCTTCAATCAAATATCTGGGTACCGTGGCCTAACCAAGCTGACACATTAAATTAACCTTCATATGGTCCTATGTATTTCATCATAGCCTATGGAAATTTTCTTTGTATTAACAATTGTTTTGGATACATGTATATGCTAGGTTAAAATAAAGAGACATTAGGAAGAGGTGGGTGTGTCTCATGGGATGTCCCACAGTAGGAAGGAAAACACTGCCAGTAAACTGATGCATAAGGCAAAAACAAAAGGGGCAGTGATATTGTATAGGAATCTTATGGTACAGACATCTGTCTCAGCCCAACAGTGGATTATTTAAAATATGGAGAGTCAGCACTGTGTTCAATTGATATGCCTAAGATAAGTCTCTGTCTTTGTGCTTCACTTATTGCTGATGGTGACTGAATTTGACTTTCATTCCCTTCTGTAAACACAGATGGCTTTCACAGCTGACATCTCCTTATGCCTCTCAACATTTCTAGGTGGATGGCAGGGTTAGGTATTATTTATTCTGTTTCACAGAAGACACCAGGGCAGAGGGAGAAACTAAGCCAAGGCCCTAATGATACTGGCACAGTGACCCATATCTCCTGACAGTACTCCTGTGTCCTCTCCAGCAGACCCATTATGATGCAATGTAGTTCTACAGCCAGTGAGGAACAAGCGGATTGGAGCCAGAATACCTCAGAAATGTTAAGGAAGTGGAGGCACCGGGCATCTCTGAGGACAGGGGTTTGGAGTAAGTACAAACACCAATTTATTAAAGGGATATTTAGACCCCCAGATCCTTTCTATGACCTACTCAGTCAGATAACTGCTCCACTCTGAACCCAGGGGAACATGGGAGGTTTACGTTCTGGACAGATTTATTTAGGGAAGCTGTGGGCTTAGGTATACCAGACATAGAGGAGGGTGAGGTGAAGCATGACCCAAGGGAATTAGGTGAAATTCAGAACCCTTAATGTTGACCAGTCCAGTGCAGGCCATGCAGTCCTCTTAGCTGCCAGAGAACTCACAGGTACCTACCACCCCAGGCAGGGATATCTGTTTTGCTGATGCAGTCTTATTAGCCTATGAATCATATCTGATCTTGTAGAAAGTCTTGGGGTCAGCTGCAGACTGCCCTAGCTGCAGGTCACCCACACTAGTTTAAACTAAAAATGATCCAAAAGTGTTTTCAGCCCTTGGCAGAAGCGACCCAAAGAGATACAACCAGCATACACTTCTTCCATGGCCCCTATAATACCCAAACCCTACCAGGGGACCAAAACAGTCTTTAAGTGTCACGGGTACACTTCTGAGGGAAACAATAAGTTCACATTACAAGAACATTGATTAACTTTCCTTTCCAATTTCTGTCACACCCCTACAAAATTTCAGGAAGTTAGCTGGCTGTGCCTATTAATCATCATGACTGAAACCAGTGAAGACAGTTTTCCCAGCACCACTTATCGAAGAGACTGTCTTTTCTCCATTGTATATTCTTGCCTCCTTTGTCATAGATTAGGTGACCATAGATGCCTGGGTTTATCTCCGGGCCTTCTATCCTGTTCCATTGATGTATATTTCTGTTTTTGTGCCAGTACCATACTGTCTCGATTACTGCAGCTTTGTAATATAGTCTGAAGTCAGGGAGCCTGATTCCTCCAGCTCCATTTTTCTTTCTCAAGATTGCTTTGGCTATTGGGGTCTTTTGTGTTTCCATACAAATTGTAAATTTTTTTGTTCTAGTTCTCTGAAAAATGCCCTTGGTAATTTGATGGGGGTTGCACTGAATCTGTAGATCGCTTTGGATAGTACAGTCATTTTTGCAATATTGATTCTTCCAATCTAAGAACATGGTATATCTCTCCATCTGTTAGTGTCAACTTTGATTGCTTTCACCAGTATCTTATAGTTTTCTGAGTACAGGTCTTTTGCCTCCTTAGGTAGGTTTATTCCTAGGTATTTCATTCTTTATGTTGCAATGGTAAATGGGATTGTTTCCTTAATTTCTCTTTCTGATCTTTCATTGTTAGTGTATAGGAATGCAAGAGATATCTGTGCATTAATTTTGTATCCTGAAACTTTACCAAATTCACTGATGAGCTCTAGTAGTTTTCTGATGGCATCATTAGGATTTTCTATGTATAGTATCATGTCATCTGCAAACAGTGACAGTTTTACTTCTTCTTTTCCAGTTTGGATTACTTTTATTTCTTTTTCTTCTTTGATTGCCGTGGCTAGGACTTCCATATCTATGTTGAATAATAGTGGCAAAAGTGGATATCCTTGTCTTGTTCCTGATCTTAGAGGAAATGCTTTCAGTTTTTCACCATTGAGAATGATGTTTGCTGTGGGTTTGTCGTCTACGGCAGGGGTCTCCTACCCCCGGCAGTGGGCCGGTACCGGTCCATGGCCTGTTAGGAACCCGGCTGCACGGCAGGAGGTGAGTGGTGGGTGAGCGAGCAAAGCTTCATCTGCCACTCCCCATCACTCCCCATTGCTGGCATTACCAGCTGAACCATTGCTTGCATTACCGCCTGAACCATCCTCTCTATTGCTCACATTACTGCCTGAACCACCCTCACCCCCCGTCCGTGGAAATATTGTCTTCCATGAAACTGGTCCCTGGTGCCACAAATGTTGTTGGGGACCGTTGGTATATGGCATTTATTATGTTGCAGTAAGTTCCCTCTATGCCCACTTTCTAGAGAGTTTTTATCACAAAGGTGTGTTGAATTTTGTCAAAAGCTTTTTCTGCATCTACGAGATGATCATGTGGATTTTGTTCTTCAATTTTTTAATATGGTGTACCACATTGATTTTTTTTAACATCTTTATTAGAGTGTAATTGCTTTACCGTGGTGTGTCACTTTCTGCTTTATAACAAAGTGAATCAGTTATACATAAACATATGTCCCCGTATCTCTTCCCTCTTGCAACTCCCTCCCTCCCACCCTCCCTATCCCACCCCTCTAGGTAGTCACAAAGCACCGAGCTGATCTCCCTGTGCTATGTGGCTGCTTCCGACTAGCTATCTATTTTACGTTTGGTAGTGTATATATGTCCATGCCACTCTCTCACTTTGTCCCAGCTTACACTTCCCCCTCCCCATATCCTCAAGTCCATTCTCTAGTAGGTCTGCATCTTTATTCCCATCTTGCCCCTAGGTTCTTCTGACCATTTTTTTCTTTTAGATTCCATATATATGTGTTAGCACACGGTATTTGTTTTTCTCTTTCTGACTTCACTCTGTATGACAGTCTCTAGGTCCATCCACATCACTACAAATGACTCAGTTTCGTTCCTTTTTATGGCTGAGTAATATTCCATTGTATATATGTGCCACATCTTCTTTATCCATTCATCTGTTGATGGACATTTATGTTGCTTCCATGTCCTGGCTATTGTAAACAGAGCTGCAATGAACATTGTGGTACACGACTCTTTTTGAATTTTGGTTTTCTCAGTGTATATTCCCAGCAGTGGGATTGCTGGGTCATATGCTAGTTCTATTTTTAGTTTTTTAAGGAACCTCCATAGTGTTCTCCATAGTGGCTGTATCAATTTACATTCCCACCAACAGTGGAAGTTGGTTCCCTTTTCTCCACACTCTCTCCTGCATTTATTGTTTGTTGATTTTTTTCAGCCCCCACATTCAGGGTTGTCATCGTTACATAGTTGCTAACAGATATCACTTGAAAAGAAGATTACTGGATGAAATTTGAAAAATTTAGTTATGTTCACATCTTTATATATTCTCTCATGATTTCTAAAGCATTTGTTTCTTTTCCAACACCCAGAGTATATGGCATTGTATCACAAAAGGGAGTTGATTTGTCTGGAGGAGAGCAAGTAAATGAAGTATACTTGCAAAGCACCTTATAAAATGATTTTTATGTTATATATGCATTGAGATCTCAATGTATAAAATCTTACTATACATTGAATTGGGCGATTGGGATTGACATGTATACACTGATGTGTATATAATTGATGACTAATAAGGACCTGCTGTATAAAAACAATAAATAAAATAAAATTCAAAAAAAAAAGAATGCATGAAACAAAAACGAATCAACTACTAGGTCACAAAACCTCAACTAAGCCTGGGTGGAAATGGTAAAAGTCATATTCTCTGACTACAATATATCAATAAAAAAGCTGTAATTTAATGACAACAGTTTAAAGAAAAAGGCTCACCATTGTGTAAAATGGGAAAGAAACATGTCCTAAATAATTGTTTGGTTAATAGAAATCCAAAGCTACCGGTAAAGAATATTGAGAACATTTAAAAATATAAGAACTCATTCCATTAAAATGTAGAAGACATGGCAAAGTTATATGGAGGCAAATGCATAACCTCTTATACTTTATTATTTAATGGGGAATAACAATTTAAAAGAACAAGCACTTTAACAAAAATAAAATGGAAGATGTTAGAGCAATGAAAATAATAAACTAGAAACTGAAAAAAGTTTGGATCTTTTCTTTCTGTTGGGTGCTATATTTAATTCTAATTTTCAGTTAAAATACAATTCAGTTGGATTCAAATTGAATTTAAATTTAATTTTAAATTCAGACCGATGCTAAAGATCAGAATTTATAATTAAATTTATATAGACAATTCTGCTTCAGGGAAAATAGAGTGGGTGTACGTTTCCCTATTCTTCTCCCTAAGTACAACTTATAACCCTGGGGGCCATATATAAAATAATCATAAGACTCTGCTATGTGGGTAGGAGAAGGCAGAACCACTAAGGATCTCAGAACCAGAGGAAGGACATGGTGGTGAGTTCCCTGGGTTTTCTTTCTGCATCGTATATCCCAGGCTTGGAGCTGAAGCCAGCTAGGGAGAGAAATGCCAAAAGGCACAGACAAAACAACAACGACAATAAGAACAACAACAACAACAGCAACAATAACAAAACCCAGTCAAAACAAACGTCTGGAGCTTCCCTGGTGGCGCAGTGGTTGAGAGTCCGCCTGCTGATGCAGGGGACACGGGTTCGTGCCCCGGTTCGGGAAGATCCCACATGCCGCGGAGCGGCTGGGCCCGTGAGCCATGGCTGCTGAGCCTGTGCGTCCGGAGCCTGTGCTCCGCAATGGGAGAGGCCACAAAAGTGAGAGGCCCACGTACCGCAAAAAAAAAAGTCTGCTCTCTCTAGCATACGGATCAGGAATGGGGCAGCCAGCAAGACAGAAAACGGGTTTCTTTCTTTTAAACATCTTTATTAGAGTATAATTGCTTTACAATGGTGTGTCAGTTTCTGCTTTATAAAAACGTGAATCAGTTATACATATACATGTGTCCCTATATCTCTTCCCTCTTGTATCTCCCTCCCTCCCACCCTCCCTATCCCACCCCTCTAGGTGGTCACAAAGCACCGAGCTGATCTCCCTGTGCTATGTGGCTGCTTCCCACTAGCTATCCAGTTTACGTTTGGTAGTGTATATATGTCCATGCCACTCTCTCACTTTGTCCCAGCTTACCCCTCCCCCTCCCCATATCCTCAAGTCCATTCTCTAGTAGGTCTGCATCTTTATTCCTGTCTTGCCCCTAGGTTCTTCTGACCTTTATTTTTTTTTTTTAAGATTCCATATATATGTGTTAGCATACGGTATTTGTTTTCAGAAAAGGTTTTGACCGTAACTGCTCTACACCAGCCAAACGGTATGGGGTTTAAAAAAAAAAAAAAAAAGCACATTTTGGCCTGGCCACCCCTCAAGCCAGCAAAGGTCCAGTGGGGAGCCAAGAATTTCACATTGTACTGGAGGAAACAGGGACCACCCTTCCCCTTCCCCACATGTCAGTGGAAACCAATCACGTGGAGTTTCTGAAATTATATATACCTCCACTAGGTAGTAAGACAGCACCCCTCCCCATCCCTCCTGGGATGATTTCAGGACGTTCACTACCACTCAGTGGTAAGGAGGCCACTTGATCCAGCACATCAAGAAGTGAATTGAACTGAATGGAAATGATTACAAAACATATCCAAATGTGTGGGATGAAGCTAAAGCGTTGCTGGAAGGGAAATTTACATCATTAAGGGCGTACATTAAGGAAAAGGAAAAGTATCAAGTCAGTAATCTAAGTTCTCACCTCAGGAAGCTAGAAGAAGAAGAGCAAAGTAAATCCAAAACAAACAGAAGGAAGGGGACACTAAAGATAAGTCCAGTGATCAATGAAATTGAAAACAGAAAAACAATAGAGACAATCAATGAAACAAATATATGGTTCTTTGAAAAGATCAGTAAAAGTTACAAACCTCTAGTGAGACTGACAAAATAAACCTACAATGATGCACTGCATTTACTGAATGACTTCAATAACTATATTCATGATATAGTCTACTTTAGAAACCTAAGTACCTATGTTCTCCGCATGTATCATACATTGGAAAGAAAAATAAGAGAAAAATCGGACCCTTGATTTAAAACATCTATGAAATTTGATTTCTGACATAACAGCTGGATTGCTGTCCTTCATACAGACACTATTTTTGGAGAATTTTTTTTGTGGTTTGCTCAAATTCTTTTCTAAGTGATAGAAATGATTCCCTGGACTCTATGCCGCAAGTTCAGATTTGTAGGCTACAATCATATCTCTGCAAATTGGAAAGTCCTTGGAGAAAACCTAAAGTATTAATTGGCCAAGGTTTTATATCTCATGACTCATGAGAAGGTATTTGAAACATAAGGTATTTGGATTTTTTTTCATGTTTTGAATCAATTACTCTTTCATATTGTTGCAAAGGTCCTGTATTATATGGGCTTAGTTGCAGATCTTGTGCTCTCCGTAAAATGTTGTATATGGTTTCACTATTCTCTAGCATACATTCTGTAACTGTAATAATAATGTATTTATTTATTTATTTATTTTTTACTATATCTCCATTTAAAATGTCTGTGTGTGTGAGAGAGAGGGCATGTGTGTGTGTGCGCACGCCCAAGATCCAAGCTACTTTATAACTGGCCAGATTTATAACCTCAGGTTCTCTTAATAATTGTTAAAAACTGTTTTTAGTTGTTGCTGAACAGTTAATTCCAATTTCAGGCAACAGATTTTGTCATTCTGTTTGCACTGTTAGAGGAAATTCTTGTCAAATTCATCTTATAATTGCTTACATTTCTCTTAATATTGTTCACTTTGTTATCTTCATATTTCTTTGAACACAACAAATAAACAGGTTTTCATCTTTTTTGTTGCTGCAAGCACAGCAATACGCAGCGACAACAATAAGGGAGGGGGTTGGGAGGCTGGGATGCTCATCTTTACAGCAAAATGCCCACTAATAAAAACAGAAAGGAATGCTAGAAATAGAGAATCACCATGTTTTCAACCACCAAAGTAATATAATCAAACCGGACCTAGAACCCTGAAAGAAAATTAAGGCCAAGAGCTGAGAATGGTTTTGGAGAACAGGATACCCACATGGTATCAAAATATAATGCCACAGACTGCTTATTCTTGCCAAGAATATTAAACCTAAAGACATAAATCTAAACAAGAGGAAAATATCAGGCAAACACATATTGCGGACACTTTACAAGCAAACAAGCTGAGGCTCTTGGACAATGTCATTGTCATGGAAGATTTAAGTTGAGGGACTGTTCAGGACCACAGGATACTAAAGAGACATGACAGTTGAATGCAATGTATGATACTTGATTGAACTGTTGATTCTCAAAAGGGTATTATTGGGACAATTGGGGAAATTTGAATATGGACTGTACATGGACTTCGATAATATTATCATGTCATTGGTAAATCCCTTCGACCTGATAATAGTACTGTGGTTAGACGGGAGAATATCCTATTACTTAGGAGATACATTCTGAAGTAATTGGATGGAATGTTTGCAACTGTTAAGTGGTTAAGCAAAAAAGAAGAAAAAAAGAGAGAAAGCAATGGGATAATAAGAATCTGAGTAAAAGAATGTTCACTCTTCAACCTGGTGCATTTTCAAAATGAAAAGTTGAGGAAAATGGATTGCTCATATTTTAGAGCTATGCATTGAAACAGTTCCCAATAAAATAAGATGATTTCTGATGCTTTCTTGAAAATAATCTGGGAGAGGGGTAGGGGATAAGATATATGTGAATTGAGATTGGCTATGAGTTATTGATAGTTGAGGTTGGGTGATGGATAATTGGAGGGCTCCTTTGCTCTTCTCTCTTGTACAATGGTTCTCAAAGTGTAGTTCCCTTCCAGAAGCATCTGCATCACCAGGGAGCTAGTCAGAAAAGGAAACTCTGTGTCTCACCCCAGAATTTTTAATCTGAGACTACAGATGCAGAGCTCAGCAACCTGTGCTTTAGCAAACCCTCTGGGTGATTCTGATGCAAGCTCATGTTCCAGGACCACCGATCTACTGTCATGAACTTGGAGATTATAAGTTTGTATACAAACTCTAATGGTATATGTTTGACATCACCCACAGTACCATTTTTTAAGTAAATCAAACAAGCATCCTAGCTGTTGAATGGTCAAGTTTTAATTAAAAGTTCCATTCTATGAAACATTTAGAGAGGAGCTAACACCTATGATTCTCAAGCTCTTCCATACTATAGCAGAGGGAGGACCACTCCCAAACTCATTCTACGAGGCCACCATCACCCTGATACCAAAGCCAGACAAAGATGTCACAAAAAAAAGAAAAGTAGAGACAATATCACTGATGAACATAGATGCAAAAATCCTCAAAAAAAGTACTAGCAAACAGAATCCAAAGGCACATTAAAAGGATCATGCACCATGATCAAGTGGGGTTTACCCAGGAATGCAAGGATTCTTCAATATACGCAAATCAATGTGACACACCATGTTAACAAATTGAAGGAGAAAAACCATATGAAGATCTCAATACATGCAGAAAAAACTTTTGACAAAATTCAACACCCATTTATGATAAAAACTCTCCAGAAAGTAGACATAGAGGGAACCTACCTCAACATAATAATGGCCATATTTGAAAAACCCACCACCAGCATCGTTCTCAATGGTGGAAAACTGAAACCATTTCCTCTAAGATCAGGAGCAAGACAAGATTGCCCACTCTCACCACTCTTATTAAACGTAGTTTTGGAAGTTTGGGCCATGGCAATCAGAGAAGAAAAAGAAATCAAAGGAATCCAAATTGGAAAAGAAGAAAAACTATCACTGCTTGCAGATGACATGATACTATACATACAGAATCCTAAAGATGCTACCAGAGTACTAGAGGAGCTAATCAATGGATTCGGTGAAGCAGCAGGGTACAGTATTAATGCACAGAGATCTCTTGCATTACTATACAATAACGATGAAAAATCTGAAAAAGAAATTAAGGAAACACACTCACTTACCAATGCAACAAAAATAATAAAATACGTAGGAATAAACCTACCTGAGGAGAAAAAAGAACTGTATGCAGAAAACTATAAGACACCGATGAAAGTAATTAAACACGATACAAACAGATGGAGAGATATACCATGTTCTTGGATTGGAAGAATCAACATTGTGAAAATGACTATACTACCCAAAGCAATCTACAGCTTTAATGCAAAACCTATTAAACTACCAATGGCATTTTTCACAGAACTAGAACAAAAAAATTCACAATTCCTATGGAAGCACAAAAGACCCCGAATAGCCAAAACAATCTTGAGAAACAAAAATGGAGCTGGAGGAATCAGGCTGCTGGATTTCAGAATACACTACAGAGCTACAGTAATCAAGGCAGTATGGTACTGGCACAAAAACAGAAATATAGATCAAAGGAACAGGATAGAAAACCCAGAGAGAAACCCACACACCTACGGCCAACTTATTTTTGATAAAGGAGGCCAGAATATACAATGGAGAAAAGACAGCCTCTTCAATAAGTGGTGCTGGGAAAACCGGACAGCTACATGTAAAAGAATGAAATTAGAACACTTCCTAACACCATACACAAAAATAAACTGAAAATGGATTAAACACTTAAATGTAAGGCCAGACACTATAAAACTCTTAGAGGAAAACATAGGCAGAACACTCTATGACACAAATCACAGCGAGATCCTTTTTGACCCACCTCCTAGAGAAATGGAAATGAAAAACAAATATAAACAAATGAGACCCAATGCAACTTAAATGCTTTTGCACAGCAAAGGAAGCCATAACCCAGAGGAGAAGACAATGCTTCGATTAGGAGAAAATATCTGCAAATGAAGCAACTGAGAAAGGATTAATCTCCAAAATTTACAAGCAGCTCATGTAGCTTAATATGAGAAAAAAAAAACCCAACCCAATCCAAAAATGGGTAGAAGATTTAAATAGACATTTCTCCAAGAAGATATACAGATTGCCAACAAACTCATGAAAGAATGCTCAACATCACTAATCATTATAGAAATGCGAATCAAAACTACATTGAGGTATCACCTCACACCAGTCAGAAGGGCCATCATTAAAATATCTACAAACAATAAATGCTGGAGCTGGTGTGGAGAAAAGGCAAACTTCTTGCACTGTTGGTGGGAATGTAAATTGATACAGCCACTAAGGAGGTTCCTTAAAGAACTAAAAATTGAACTACCATACGACCCAGGAATCCCACTACTTGTTGTATACCCTGAGAAAGCCATAATTCAAAATGAGTCACGCACAATAATGTTCATTGCAGCTCTATTTATAATAGCCAGGACATGGAAGCACCCTAAGTGTCCATCGACAGATGAATGGATAAAAAAGTTGTGGCACATATATACAATGGAATATTACTCAGCCATAAAAAGAAACGAATTTGAATCATTTGTATTGAGGTAGATGGACCCAGAGTCTGTCATATAGAGTGAAGTAAGTCCGAAAGAGAAAAACAAATACCATATGCTAACACATATATATGGAATCTAAAAAAAAATGGTCATGAAGAACCTATGGTCTGGTCAGGAATAAAGACGCAGACCTACCAGAAAATGAACTTGAGGACACAGGGAGGAGAAAGGGTAAGCTGGGACAAAGTAAGAGAGTGTCATGTACGTATCTACACTACCAAATGTAAAACCGATTGCTAGTGGGAAGCAACCACATAGCACAGGGAGATCAGCTCAGTGCTTTGTGACCACCTAGAGGGCTGGGATTGGGATGGTGGGAGGGAGGGAGATGCAAGAGGGCAGAGATATGGGGGCATATGTGTATGTATAACTGATTCACTTTGTTATACAGCATAAACTAACACACCCTTGTAAAGCAATTATACTCCACTAAAGATGTTAAAAAAGAAAGAAAGAGTCATGTAGCACAATATTCACTGCAGCTCTATTTACAATAGCCAGGACATGGAAGCAACCTAAATGTCCATCGACAGATACATGGGTAAAGAACATGTGGCACCTATATACAATGGAATATTACTCAGCCATAGAAGGAAACGAAGTTGAGTTATTTGTACTAAGGTGGATGGACCTAGAGTCTGTCATACGGAAAGAAATAAGTCAGAAAGAGAAAAACAAATACCATATGCTAACACTTATATATGGAATCTAAAAAAAAGAAAAATGGTTCTGAAGAACTAGCGACAGGACGGGATAAAGACGCACACGTAGAGAATGGACTTCAGGACCCAGGGAGGGGCAAGGGTAAGCTGGGGCGAGGTGGGAGAGTACCATTGATGTATATACACTACCAAATGTAAACTAGATAGCTAGTGGGAATCAGCCGCATAGCACAGGGAGATCAGCTCGGTGCTTTGTGACCACCTAGAGTTCTGGGATAGGGAAGGTGGGAGGGAGGGATATGCAAGAGGGAAGAGATATGGGGACATATGTATATGTGTGATGATTCACTTTGTTATAAAGCAGAAACTAACACACCCTTGTAAGGCAATTATACTCCACTAAAGATGTTAAAAAAAAAAAAAAGAGTGTGTCATGCACCACAATGTTCATCGCAGCTCTATTTACAATAGCCAGGACATGGAAGCAACTTAAATGTCCATCGACAGATACATGGATAAAGGACATGTGGCACCTATATACAATGGAATATTACTCAGCCATAAAAAGAAACAAAATTGAGTTATTTGTAGTGAGGTCGATGGACCTAGATACTGTCATACAGAGTGAAGTAAGTCAGAAAGAGAAAAAGAAATACCATATGCTAACACATATATATGGAATCTAAAAAAAAAGAAAAATGGTTGTGAAGAACTAGGGACAGGACGGGGATAAGGGCGCACACGTAGAGAATGGACTTCAGGACCCAGGGAGGGGCAAGGGTAAGCTGGGACGAAGTGAGAGAGTACCATTGACGTATATACACTACCAAATGTAAACTAGATAGCAAGTGGGAATCAGCTGCATAGCACAGGGAGATTAGCTCGGTGCTTTGTGACCACCTAGAGGGCTGGGATAGGGAGGGTGGGAGGGAGATGCAAGAGGGAGCGGATATGGTGATATATGTATACATATAGCTGATTCACTTTGTTATACAGAAGAAACTAACACACCATTGTAAAGCAATTACACGCCAATAAAGATGTTAAAAAATTGTTCTGATGAACCCAGGGGCAGGACAGGAATAAAGACGCAGGCATAGAGAATGGACTTGAGGATACAGGGCGGAGGAAGGGTAAGCTGGGACGAAGTGAGAGAATAGCATTGATGTATATGCACTACCAAGTGTAAAGTAGATAGATAGTGGGATGCAGTTGCATAGCACAGGGAGATTAGCTCGGTGCTTTGTGACCAACTAGAGGGGTGGGATAGGAGGTTGGGAGGGTGATGCAAGAGCGAGAGGATATTGAGATATATGTATGCATATAGCTGATTCACTTTGTTATACAGAAGAAACTAACACAACATTGTAATGCAATTATAGTCCAATGAAGATGTTAAAAAATAAATAAATAGTTTCAAGACAGATAATCCTAATCTTATGTGAACACTGCCAGAGGATAGCAAAGAGGGACTTTTGCCCAACTTAGTCTATGAGACTAGAAAATCTTGACCCTGGAACCAGCAAAGATGCTACGAGGAATGAAACATCAAGTCAATCTTCCTCGTGAACCGAAGACACAAAAAATTCTAAGCAAAACTTTAACAAACTGAGCCTACCAGTGTACACAAAAGATGATACGCCATAACTAAGTTACATCTATCCTAGGAGAGCAAATCTGGTTTAACATTAGAAAAACTATAGATGGAAGGGGGCATGAGAGAGGTTTGTGTGTTGCTAATATATTCTGCTGTTTGCTCCAGGTGCTAACTGGATGTTTATGTTTAGTTTTTGGAAACTCACTAAGATGTGTCCTTCAGTAAAGATTTCGAAAAAAAATTCTTATAAATAACCCTCACTGTGTTAACAGATTAAATGATTAGAGTCTTGATCATTTCAGTGGAGGCCAAAAAAGTATAATCTTATATCTATTCATGATTTTTAAGACAATCTTATTAAGCTAGAAATACAAGGGATATTCCTTAATCTGATAAAGGGAAAGAAAGAAAGAATGAGAAAAGAGAGAGAGAACGGAAGAAACAAAAGAGAGAAGGAAGGAAAGAAAGAAAGGAAGGAAGGAGAAACAGAGAAAGAATTGAAGAATTAAAGCAAACAATGAAACACAGCAAGCCCATTTTAATATGGAAATGTTGGCATCATTCTGTTTAATATTAGGAATAACCCAAAGATGCCCAATTTTGCCGTTTCTATTTTACCTTGTAGTGGATGTCCTAGCCAGCCGGTAAGAAACATGTAAGTTGATTACCTTACTTCTGTTTCTCATAGATTCACAGAAAACTGTGCACCACTTATAGGCACATGATTAGATATCACAGAGTTTAACATGGTGGCTGACTTTGAGATCAATATATAAATATATAGATATAGATATAGATAGATCGATTTTTTTTTTCCAGTACTTGGGCCTCCCACTGCTGTGGCCTCTCCTGCCGCGGAGCACAGGCTCCGGACATGCAGCCCAGCGGCCATGGCCCACGGGCCCAGCCGATCTGCAGCAGGTGGGATCCTCCCGGACCGGGGCACGAACCCGTGTCTCGTGCACCAGCAGGGAGACTCCCAACCACTGCGCCACCAGGGAAGCCCCCGAGATCAACATATTTTTTAAAAAGCCAAGTGGAATTCTAGAAATCAGATACAGATAGAAAATGTCATTTTAACCAGATATCAAGCACCAGAGCAACAACATTCCAGAGTTCTTGGGATAAATGCAATAAAGGATGTACAAGATCTGAACGTACAAAAGGTAAAGCTAAATACTAAGCTGAGAGATTCCAACATTAAAGAAGACCCACAAAAATAGACAGCCATCCCATGTTGGTGACTAGGAAGGCTGGATATCATAAAGATAGCCAATTCTCTCTTAACTGATCCACAGATTCAATGAAAATGCAATCCAAATCTACCGCAAATGAGTTTTCAGGAAACATGTCATGCTGATCCTAACATTTATATTTTAGAGTTTAGGAAGGGCAAAAGGCGAAGAATAGTAAAGATAAGCCTGGAGATGATGAATAAGGTGTGAAGACTTGTCCTACCAGAGATCAAAATGTCTTACCAAGAGATAAAAATTAACACAGTGTAGTACTGGCACAGGAATAGATCAATTTATCTGTGGAACAGAACAGGGAATTCAGAAACAGAGACACACGAATAAAGACCAAAATGACTCCAGACAGTGCCAAATGTTCCCTGGAGATGCAAAATCTGACTGTGAATTACGAACCCCTGCCTGAGAATCCCTGACATAGGAATACGGAGCGACCTTAGAAACACACGCTGAATTTTGTAAAAGTTACAGAATACCAAGGACGTGTGTTTAAAAGGCATGCGTGTACAATATTTCACATCCAAAGAGAGAACAGTTCGGGAAAGGAGGTCTGGAGAGCACAAAGCTCTACTTCACTTCCTGAGTTAAATGGCCGGCCGCCCAATAAAGCCAGCGAGAGGAGAACTGGGAGGGAAGCGACGAGTGGGGCGGGACTTTGGTCAGTGACCTTTGGATGAGCTTGAAGCTCATTGGTCGCTGGCCATAGCAGTGGGAGGTGAAAGGCAGAGCTGGAAGCTCATTGGCCTTTGAAGGCAGAGCGGGAAAGGGAGCGAGAGCTGAGGCTTCCTTCAGGTCTCCTGTCCCAGCAGATTGATTCTGACCTGGTGGAGGCTGGGGTAACCACAGACTGGCATCAGGAATAGGACCCTCATTCACCACACCTCTTCTTTCCTCCCTCCCTCCTGCTATGGATCCCCAAACCCTTCTCCTCTCCTCCATCTCAGCCGGGTACCTCATATCCCACTCTGCCCCACCCCCACCCCCACCTCCCACTCCACACCCAACCCCAGCCCCCTTGGCTGAAGTCCTGTGGGACGGACGACCGCTTGCTGAGGCCTCCTGACACCTGGCCTCTGGCCCCTGGGGCAGGGCTTATGCCCCTCCCTTTGATTCTGAGGTGGGTGTGGCAGGGAATGGTCTGGCAGCCTGAGAGGAGGTGGTGCACTCTGGGTGCGGGAGGAGGGGAAGGTGTGCTCAAGCGTGATTGGTTTTTTTGTTTGTTTGTTTGTTTGCGGTATGTGGGCCTCTCACTGTTGTGACCTCTCCTGTTGCGGAGCACAGGCTCCCGATGTGCAGGCTCAGCGGCCATGGCTCACGGGCCCAGCCGCTCCGTGGCATGTGGGATCATCCTGGACTGGGGCACGAACCCGTGTCCCCTGCATCGGCAGGCGGACTCTCAACCCCTGTGCCACCAGGGAAGCCCAAGCATAATTGTTGAAGTTTGGAGAGGAGCATGGAAGATTGTTGGGAGGCTGTGGAGGGAATGCACGGGTTTGCATGAAAGCAGAGAGGGTGTGTTGGTGCAAGAGAACAATTAGTGTAGTGAGGAGTTGGCTTTTGACTAGATCAGGGTCTGGCATTCACTAGGGGGGATCAACAAACATCTACTTGATAAATAATTGAGGGAATTAATGAAAATAATGATTGAAACAGGGGCTTGAGATCCAGCAGAATATGATTTCATGAGATGCAAAGGGGTGTCAGTTTAAAGAGGGAGCAAGAGAATAATTAAGATTTCAATGGGGTGCAAGAAAAAAAAATAGGAATGGAAGGTGAGAGGAAGATTGAATGTAGGGCATACAGGAGACTAATAATAGAATTGAATGCAGAGGGGCATAGAATCATGAGTAGGGAGTGAATGAATGCAGGAGGTTAGGAAGACAATTGTGGAAGTGGATGCCAGGAATAATAGCTGGGCATAGCAGAATACAAGATGATACATGAGAAAGGGAAGTAGTAATTGTTGAAGGGGGCATGAGAGTGCATGTGCATGCCTGTAAAGGGTGTCTATGTGGAGTGAAGGTAGGCAGAGAGACTAGTAATTGGATTGAAAATATACAGGACCCATGCCCAGAGTTTCTTGCAACCTGCCTATGCGTGAGTGGAGCGCCCTGGGAAGGAGGCTACACGAAGTAAGAAGGGAGGGTACAATCTCATTTCAACGGTGAGCTGGGTGGAGAAGAATCCAGCCGCCTCAGATGGGGCTTTCCAAGGGCAGAGGAAGTATGTTGTGGGTAGGGGATCATGTGGCCACCCTGACCTCCACTCCTTGCTCTAGAACCATGGATCCCAATGAAATGCCTGCTGTGCCCTGCGGTCCCCCTGACTCCACCACTGGACTTGAGACCGGAGCCCCATGGGGGATTGAACCTGGCCCCAGAAGAGCTAAACGTCGCAGAGCCCGCTGCCACAAACACGGCATCACTGCCCAAGTCAAGGACCAGGAGCACTACTGCCTTTTCGAGGGTGGCGAGTGTCACAAGTGTGCCCTCTTCTCGTGAGTATGGTGTCTGACAAGGGGAGGGGAGTGGGCTCCTCTAAAGGTGACTGACTTTTGACCTGCAATCCCCCACTTTAGGGAACACTGCAGCATCTTGCCTGCTGAGAGTACCTTGAAGTCGGAGCAGGGGCCACTCCGAAAGAGGCACCTGACTGAAGGACTGATAAGGAGTGGGACCACCTCTCCCAAAGCTCACAGTCATGTCAACAAGTTGGCCATTCAAGCAGGAGTCCCCAGTGAGTATCTCTGGCCAGGGAGGGTGTCTGAGTTTTGGGTGTAGGGAGCATGAGTACTTCTGTCACCAGTCCTACCACCCAATTTCGATGTGGCTTTGGGCAAGTTACTCCTTGGGCCTTAGCTTCCCCAACTATAAAACCTCATCAATATTATCTACCAAGTGTTGGTGGGCTGGAGACATCTGGGGGGGGGTGTGGTCAAAAAGGTCCACAGTGGGATGAGGCCTCAGATTGGGTGGGAGGTAGAGTCGGGGGGAGACGGTCAGGGAGAAAGGCTCACCTAAGCTGTCCCCAGTCTCTCACAGTTGGGAAGGAGAACATCAGCTTGAGGCCCACCCCTGTGCAACCCCTGGGGAGGAGTCTGGGGCCAGTGTGGGAAGCTTCCACCTCAGCCACTGCCCAGACCCCTTCCTGTGTCCTGAAGACCTGGGTACCATCTCTAACCCTACTGCAACTTGCCATATGACCCTGGGGGAAAAAAATACTTCTCTCTGGGTCTCATAGTCCCCAGTCCCAAAATGAAGAGTAGGACTAGCTGGTCTTCAAGGTCTTCCCAACTCTGACATCCTGGGCTCCTATCGTTGTCCTAAAACATGCCCACATCTCCTTTCCATGGCCGGCTTGGTCCCTGACTCCAACCTGTGCTCTCTGCTCCTGCAGGCAAGCTCCCAAGGAGCTCTGCTGATCGGTCTGGCCTCGGAATCTTTGTCTCTGTCCTGGACTCCAGCACCCTTGAAGAAGCAACTAACAATTTCTCTTTCCAGGAAGACACACAGACCCCCTGCCCTGCCCAGCAGGTGAGTAGAGTGAGAAGGACCATGGAGCTAGTTGTATATTTTGTTATTGAGTGCCCAACCTTCTGGTTAAGGCCATGGCAGCAAGAAAGAGGAAGTGAAGGCAGTGCGGTGCAAGTGGAGGAGGAGGAGGAGGAGGAGAAGGTGGCATCTCAGACTATGGGGCAACGACAGAGCTCTCCCAGATTTGCCATTTCCAATTTGTGAGACTTTGGAAAAGTAACTTTACATCTCTGAGCCTCTATTTTCCTATCAGTGTACTGAGAGGGGACAATATTCTACACCTATAACATTGACAAGAGGACTAGCACAAGGCCTGCCACATAGCAGGCCTTTGACAACTGGAGGCTGTTATTCCACATGAAACAAATCGATGGGATAGAAGCTCCTGCTGAGATGGGGGGCCATGATGGTGAGGCCCACCATCTCACCCAGGCGAGAGTCTAATAACCGTCAGAGAAAAGTTCCTGGAGATGAGCCAAGCTGGCCCTTCAAGTGCCTTGGGAAACTTGATTGGGGAATATGGAGGCAAGAACCAGTCCTTGGACAGGGACAGTAATCACGTCACTCCAGGTGCCTTGAAGATTAAAACACAGACACCTCTGACTTCCCATAATCTTTACTGTTGCCTTGGGAGTTTTGAAAAAGCTGGGAGGAATTAGTGTCTCAGGAAAGATATAGAAAAAGAAAGGTACAGAAAAGAAGACAGTCCAAGCAGGGGAACGGACTTGTCCAAGCCACAACGACTAATGGCCAGCTGGCATTCAGACTCCCACATGCAGATATTGCAAAATCCTTGCTCCTCTCTCTCTACTGGTAGTATGTGCCTGCCAGAGGGGTAAATCCCCTGGCTTCTCCTTTCCTTGTTCCTAGATGCTCAACTCTGATCCTCCAGCCCTGTGCCACCCTTAACCCCCTTCTACTGCAGCCACGGATTCTGGGGAAATTGTGGGGTCCAGAACCCTGGCAGGGGCCAAGCTTAGTGAAGGAGAAGAGCAGAAGGCCTCAGGGTGGCTGGGGACTGAAGAGGCACGGGGGAGGTGTGGGTTCCCAGCTCCCATTCTCTCACATCCTTTGCTTTGCAGGCTCCCACAGCTTCCGACCAGGTCTCGGTTTCTGCCTCCTCAGAGTGGCAGCGAAAACTGGAAGCGGCCGAGGCTCTGCTGGCTCTGAGAGAATCTTCCCAGGCCCCTTCTGGCTCCATCTCTGTGCTCCAGCCCTGTGTTGCACCAGGTAGCCTGGTCTTTGAAAGGAGAACATGGGGTTGGGGATAGTTGGGAAATGGGAGGCGGTTGTGTTAAGCAGGGCCTGACTGGGAAGTCAGAGTTGGATAGGGGTTGGGGGTTGAACCTCTTTGGGCCCAGGCAGCCAAGCTCCTCAGTCTGACTCTTGAAGTGGCAGTACATGGTTGTTCAGTGAATCATCGGTTTATCGAGCATTGTGCTCAACACCAAATGTCCAGTGCCCTGATGTCAAGAAATAAGGAAACCAAGTCCCTAAGAGTAGCAGGGACCTACCCTAGGGCATGCAGCATATCAAGTGGAAGAACCAGGTCTCCTGACTCCCAGCCCAGGACTTTCTATCCAGACCCCTGAAGTCTGCTGTGACCTGGGGAGGACATACATAGGTGGCAAGAGCCTAGTGCAGAAGGAGATCTGGTTCCTGCCTTCAGGGAGCTTCCAGTCTCAAGGTGGAGCATGGATGCCTTCACAAGTCGTGTTTTGCAGCTGTATCTCACTGATGAGCCTGGGGAGGAAGGACTGGAGGCGAGATAGACACCTGGGGAGGCTGAGAGGGAAGGCTGGGCACGACCAGACCAAAATGGTGCATTCGGTATGGAGTGTGAGTGAAGCAGCCACCCTGAAGGAACTGCTGGAACAGAGGGGATGAGGGTGGAGAGGCTACCAGTCACGGAGGTCTGGCATGCCAGGCTTAGGAGGTTAGATCAGCCACTGTGGGTGATGAGGAGCCAGGGAATGTCTGAACTAGGGAGGAGCATATTCAGAGACACTGGGCTTGACAAAAAGAAATGTGGTGGCTGTGATGGAGGGTTTGGAGGAGGCAGGACTTGAGGTGGGCAAACCAGCAAGGAAGAGTTCTGTGCAATACAGTCCAGGTGACAAAGCCTTGATTGGGTGGAACAAAAAAGAGGGGAGAGCCAGGAGGGGAAATGGGTGTGACCTGACCCTGACCCCTTTCTTCGTGTCTACAGCTCCTGCTGGAGATAGAGGACTTCAGCCTCCTAACCCCTCTCTTGGACCTGCGCCAGCCAGCTCTGTTTCTCTGCCTAATGGACACCTGGGGTGCATCTCCCCCTTGAGCTAGAAGCCCAGAGGGGGAGAACTCACTAAAATACTGCCTATGTATGCATTTGCAAAATGCTTAATGTCCAAAATTCTTAACGTCTTTTTCTAAGCCCTTAGGCACTTATATAAGCTTTTAGACCCGTTTTTTTTATACGGGGCAATTCCTTGACTGAGGATGGATATTCTTGTACCTCCATCCTTTACTTTCTTGGATCCCAGGGCCTTTTAATGTCTCTTATGAAAACAGGGTTGTACAATCTAAGCTGATCAGTCTCTAAATAGGGTTCTGTGTGAGTCCATATGTTCATCTGCCAGAGGTTTTATTGGATTCGTGATTGTGAACATACTGACACGCTCATATACTTATCCATGCATGTGAAAATCTGAGGATGTTTTCATTTTGTGTCTAGGTTTGTGTGTGTGAGCAAATAATAAACCCTTGTTGTAAGGCACTGAGATATAGGAGTTGTTTGTTACCACAGTATAACTTAGACTCTCCTGACTCTAACAGACTCGTTCAATTCACTTTTCAAAGGGAGAAGCTCTTTACTCAATAACTGGGATTTCTTAACATGGCTAGATAAGAAAATGGTAGAGAAAAAAAAAAGCGTAGGAGATTTATTCATTCAGCAAGTAAGTGCCTACGCCTTTCCTGGCATAGACTGCTTCCAGTTGTCCAGAGGGCCACAAATTGAGATGTCTGCAGAATCAAGCAGATTATATAAATGAGTAGAGCAGGCCAGATGGGGTCTGGCCAATTGACAGTGCATGCTCTACCTAAGGGGGCAGCTGTCACTTGGCTCTAGCCAATTGTTGCCATGCAGGAATGTGGGCTCATTGTTGCCCCATCTCCTGATTTTTCAAGAGAAGATGAAATTCTAGATTTCTATGTAAAATATCTCAATTTTCAAATGTTGGCTCTGGTTTCCTCTTTAAGCCCTTTACATGGGCCAAACAACACATCCAAGCAGGCCAACTTTGGCCAATGGAATGACAGTTTGATTCTAGTCCAATATGTATTTTACAGTGGGGGGAAACTGAAGCCAATCAGGACAAGAAGAATCAAAGAGGGGAGATGAATTAGACCTGGGGACTACTTTTGAAGGACCCAGGAAATACAAGGAAGAATCATTATCATTTCGTTATTCTGTGTTCACCGTATGCTAAGCACATATAACCTCACAACAGCTCTGTAAGCTAAGCATTATTATCACCCTTTTACATATGAGGAAATGCGCTCAAAGAGTTGCACAAGTGTTTGAAGGGAAATGTTTAGCCAAAGATGGGTGGAGACTCCCTTCTCTTTGCCTTGCCCTAAATTAGCTAATAAATTTACTTTTTTACAAAGTGTCGAGTGAGAAGTTCAAAGCTTCAAGCCACAGACGCCCAGTCAGAAGGGTCTTTCAAGAATCATCCCTTTATTTCATACTCAAAGTAACAATCTATAGGAATTGATCAGATCTACCTGCACTTGTTTCTCAGTCCTCTGCTGATGTTCATGATCCTGCCCACCCACCCCCACCACACCCCGACACGTGTTGAGCTATACCTCTTTTAAAAGTCTCTTAATGGCATAGTATGGGCGTCTTAGGACATTGTTATAAATGGTAGACGTTAAACATCTTTCGTGAACCATCCTTTGGTCGCAGGTTTAAAATATCACTTTACATAACAGTTGTGAGTTAGCCCTTGACTCTGGTATGGTATATAACAACACTGGTTGGATCTGAGGATATCCACCACACCAGGGTATCTGCAGAGTGGATCAATCTCAACCAGTGCCATGCAGGTAAATGTTTAACAACAGGCTCTGTGGGGGAGGACGAGGGTTGGAAGAATCGCACTGTGTTGTAGCATTTGCCGATTTCAAGCTACCAACTTGATGGCCTTTGACGCAGAGTTGGGAAGAGATGCATTTCCATCATTCAGTTACAATAAATAAGCACAATCTCAAGAGCATAGCTAATAGAAAAATGTAGGAAAATATTAGGAGTCGATGACTTTTGATCATGTATTATGTTCGTTTTCAATATAATGTACGTAATGTAATTGTTACTGTATACGATTTAGTTTTAATGACAGCTGTGTTTAAAAGTTGGCTCACAAAATTCCCGACAATGTGATAGTCGCCTCTTATGTTCCAGTAAGAGTACCCTCCAGCACTCCACTGCTTTCGGCTCTTGCCCAGAGAGGCACCTCTTCCAAAATAGGTCACACTAACACTGCAGGACTTGATAGGGCTGCTACCACTGCTTTCTGACCAAGAACAGACTAAAGTGAGGGGAGAGTATTCGCTATTGATTTTTTAAAAATCTTTAATGGAGCATAATTGCTTTACAACGGTGTGTTAGTTCCTGCTTTATAACAAACTGAATCAGTTATACATAAACATATGTTCCCATATTTCTTCCCTCTTGCGTCTCCCTCCCTCCCACCCTCCCTATCCCACCCCTGCAGGTGGTCACAAAGCACCGAGCTGATCTCCCTGTACTATGCGGCCGCTTCCGACTAGATATCTATTTTACGTTTGGTAGTGTATATATGTCCATGCCACTCTCTCACTTTGTCACAGCTTACCCTTCCCCCTACCCATATCCCCAAGTCCATTCTCTAGTAGGTCTGTATCTTTATTCCCATCTTACCCCTAGGTTCTTCATGACAATTTTTTCCCCTTAGATTCCATATATATGTGTTAGCATATGGTATTTGTCTTTCTCTTCGGACTTACTTCACTCTGTATGACAGACTCTAGGTCTATCCACCTCACTACAAATAACCCAATTTCGTTTCTTTCTATAGCTGAGTAATATTCCATTTCATTCATGTGCCACATCTTCTTTATCCATTCTTCCAATGATGGACACTTAGGTTGCTTCCATCTCCTGGCTATTGTACATAGAACTGCAATAAACATTTTGGTACATGACTCTTTTTGAATTATGGTTTTCTCAGGGTATATGTCCAGTAGTGGGATGGCTGGGTCATATGGTTGTTCTATTTGTAGTATTTTAAGGAACCTCCATACTGTTCTCCATAGTGGCTGTACCAATTCACAGTCCCACCAGCAGTGCAAGAGTGTTCCCTTTTCTCCACACCCTCTCCAGCATTTATTCTTTCTAGATTTTTGATGATGTCCACTCTGACTGGTGTGAGATGATACCTCATGGTAGTTTTGATTTGCAGTTCTCTAATGATTAATGCTGTTGAGCATTCTTTCATGTGTTTGTTGGCAATCTGTATATCTTCTTTGGAGAAATGCCTATTTAGGCCTTCTGCCCATTTTTGGATTGGGTTGTTTGTTTTTTGTTATTGAGCTGCATGAGCTGCTTGTAAATTTTGGAGATTAATCCTTTGTCATTTGCTTCATTTGAAAATATTTTCTCCCATTCTGAGGGCTGTCTTTTGATCTGGTTTATGGTTTCCTTTGCTGTGCAAAAGCTTTGCAGTTTCATTGGTTCCCATTTGTTTATTTTTGTTTTTATTTCCATTTCTCTAGTAGGTGGGTCAATAAGGAACTTGATGTGATTTATGTCATAGAGTGTTCTGCGTATGTTTTCCTCTAAGAGTTTGATAGTTTCTGGCCTTACATTTAGGTCTTTAATCCATTTTGAGCTTATTTTTGTGTATGGTGTTAGGGAGTGTTCTAATCTCATACTTTTACATGTACCTGTCCAATTTCCCAGCACAACTTATTAAAGAGGCTGTCCTTTTGTGTTTCCGTACAAATTGTGAAATTTTTTGTTCTAGTTCTGTGAAAAACGCCAGTGTTAGTTTTATAGGTATTGCATTGAATCTGTAGATTGCTTTGTATAGTAGAGTCACTTTCACAATGTTGATTCTTCCAATCCAAGAACATGTTATATCTCTGCATCTATCTGTATCATTTTTAAATTCTTTTATTAGTGTCTTATAATTTTCTTCATATAGGTCTTTTGTCTCCTTAGGTAGGTTTACTCCTAGATATTGTATTCTTTTTGATGCAGTTGTGAATAGGAGTGTTTTCTTGATTTCACTTTCAGATTTTTCATCATTAGCGTATAGGAATGAAAGAGATTTCTATACATTAATTTTGTATCCTGCAACTTTACCAAATTCATTGATTAGTACATGGCATTGTATCACAAAAGGGAGTTGAGTTGTCTGGAGGAGAGCAAGTAAATGAAGTATACTTGCAAAGTACCTTATAAAATGATTTTTATGTTATATATGCATTGAGATCTCAATGTATAAAATCTTACTATACATTGAATTGGGCAATTGGGATTGACATGTATACACTGATGTGTATATAATTGATGACTAATAAGGACCTGCTGTATAAAAACAATAAATAAAATAAAATTCAAAAAAAAGAATGCATGAAACAAAAACGAATCAACTACTAGGACACAAAACCTCAACTAAGCCTGGGTGGAAATGGTAAAAGTCATATTCTCTGACTAAAATGTATCAATAATAAAGCTGTAATTTAATGACAACAGTTTAAAGAAAAAGGCTCACCATTGTGTAAAATGGGAAAGAAACATGTCCTAAATAATTGTTTGGTTAAAAGAAATCCAAAGCTACCGGTAAACAATATTGAGAACATTAAAAAAATAAGAACTCGTTCCATTAAAATGTAGAAGACATGGCAAATTTATATGGAGGCAAATGCATAACCTCTTATACTTTATTATTTAATGGGGAATAACAATTTAAAAGAACAAGCACTTTAACAAAAATAAAATGGAAGATGTTAGAGCAATGAAAATAATAAACTAGAAACTGAAAAAAAATAAATCTTACTATACATACCCCCCGACCTCTCCCACACACAATGCAGAGATGCAACGAGGCAATAGAGAATGTTAGTAGTGATACTATTGAACAGTGGAATTCAAGTGATTTTTATTTAATTACCTATATTTTTTTCTCTAATGTCCAGGGTTTAGCAAAAATTCTCCTTGTCTGTCAAGAAGGCAAGAAATGGTAATTCTTTACAAAACTGGAAAATATGCTTAAAATTTTTTAATTACCTTTATTTCACCTATCAAAGATGTTAAAATTCCATTTTTCCTTTTATTTAAAAACACAGGAAAGTTTAAATAGGAAGACACAAATGATCTGTTCTTCACCAACGCACACCAAAAATAAATCATTGCTAAGATACTGATAGTTTCTTCTCTTCTTTCTGCTGTGTATCCATGAAAACTGAGATTTTAATTATTAAACGATATTTGGATTCAGGTTTGTCTCATCGCTTTGGGAGTCATCTTGATTTTTCCCATATAGTTAAACAGTGGTTACAAAACTATTTACTGAAATAATGCTTATTCTCCCCAGTGATTGAAAATGTCTTATTTATCATTTTGCTAATACTTGTGTGACGTTGCTACTGTTTCTTGTATTTAGCTTCTACTCACAGGCCTTGTGTCAAGATGAATGCATGTTTACATATGGCAGTGTGAGTATGGCAACCCAGTTTTTCTCGGGTTGCAAGGGCCAGATGATGTGATATTGATTTATTCAAGGTGCTGTTCATGATTGGCAACACCCTGGGAACTCAGATCTCTTGACTTTGGCACCAATGTTCTGTCTAGTAGACTCATCATTATACTTTGTGCCTCTTCATTTTCTTGATTTCCAAGGGTTCAACTACAACATAGGACATAAAACTGAGCAAACATCAAAGTACAGGGATTAAAGGAAAAGGCTTTCTTAATCAGTGTCTTGTGTTTCAGGAGCTGGAGGTGGAAGACATCCACGCAATTCATGGGCCTCCAAGGTATACAACTACAGGTTAAAATAAGGGGACCGAAGAGCACAATGAACTGAGCCCTTTGTCTTTAAACTTAGGATAAGATGTTTTAGTATTTTTAGTCATGGTATTTTTTCATTTCATGTTGTGTAACCTGAGTTTTGTACTTATACTAACAGTGGATAAAAGAAAGAACTGAATTGATTGGTTTTCCATCTTTCCCCTTTAATTTTTCTTGTTGAAGAAATGTGGCATGTCATTGTTTAAGTACAAGATGAACCTTGGGATCTGGCTAAATATGTTTCTAAAATTGTGGCGAGTCACTGTGTGAACAGAAAGGAATGGAACAGAGAGAAAGGACAGCCTGATAGGGCAAGATCAACAGTGCCAGTGCAGTCACTGTCCAAAAGACACCTTAAGTGAATCAGAGAATAGCAGCCGAACCAGACAAGACTGAATGGTAAATAAGCATTTAGACAGATGTGGTCTGGTGTATGCAACATTATAAATGAAGTGAAAAAAAAAGATATTTACTACTGCCCAGGAAGGGAAAATGGAAAGAATAGACAATTGATAAAAGAAGAAATTCAGTAAACAGAGGAAAAATGTTCAATCCTCCCAATTATCTAAGACATTTTAATGTATACAATAGGAGCAGCCTTTTGACTTTCACAATGACAGACTGACACATGGTAAGCACTCAATAAACATTTGTTGGCAAATGAAGGAGCACGTATAAGAAGGGTTGTCTACATCTGGCAGTGACATCTTGGATCATTCAAAGAGCTCTGAATTGCCTAGCTGAACACTCTCTAACAAAGGTTTATTTTATCACAGCATTATTCAATTTGTTGGGGCAGATCCTACAATTGTCACAAAACTTTTTTCTATTTTAATAAAGACAAATATAGAAATTAATGTTTCTCCTTATTTGTTTCTGAGCTAATGGAAATGGCATGAGGACTTTTCCTGTTCACTTAGGAGTGTAGAAGTAGGATGAAGCTATTAAATGCAGCAATTATATCATTTAGGAGATTTAGACTTAATGGGTTCACCTACTTGTCAGACTGTGTTTCTGAAGATAATTTCCAAATAAAAGCAACCCAAGCTCAAACAGAGTGGGGTGAAAAGGGTCTCCTAGCTCGAGGATCTAATGGGGGGGTTAAGGAGGGGACAGATGTTCATATCTTAATGCCCACCACAGACTTCAACCCTAAACCATGCCCTGTATATGCATTGGGACATCACTTAAGGAAGAACCCTGGGAGTCTTCCCCAGGGCTGTGTGAAGAGACAAATGATAGGGCTTATAGGGACTACTAGAGTGATGATATTTCCTTTCTTTCTGCAGGCTGTCAATGACCCAGATGAGGAACCCGTGGCCTTTGTTGTTTTGATTGATATTATTGAGAACAAATCTCAAGTCAGTGGCTTGTCAAGCCAACCTGCTGCTCCCCATGAGTCTTGGAAGACCCCATTCAGGAGAGCCCTGGATTGCTTCACAAGATGCTTTGGGTGAGAACTATGCCCCACCTTCTAACTCTCTGATTTCTCCCTTCCAAAATGTCTCCCCTTTCTGATAAAACAGGAGAATCCCCAGGTCTCCTGACTTCAAGGTTCTCCCAGATCAGCTGACCTTCCATTTTCCTTTGTAGGATATAATACACATAAAAATTCCATGGCCTGGAACCATGCATGCTGCAAACACAGACCCATGAATGGATATAAATACACCTCTACTGCCACATTCCCCTCTTCTGTTCCATTGGTTGTTTTGTAATAAATGCTGGCATGCTTGGTTATTTTTGCTTCATCATATTTGTAGTGTCTATCAATACAGACAGCAACCTCAGGTGGGATGGGGTTGTCAAGATTGGTGAGGGTGGGGAGTTAACCATGAGGAGTTACCACTTTACTTAGCCCTATGAAGCTATACTTCCACCATCTAGGGGCAGTACTGCCTGTTCCTGAGTCACTGATGGAATAGGACTGTGACCAGTGGACAGTGTTTATTTTTCCCACAGATGTCAGTTCTCACCTTGAGTATGACCATTCCATGTAGAAGTTAGGAAGAAATAATCTCTCCCCAACCCTTAGCTCTCTAGATATACCAGCACATCATATAGTAGGCAGATGAGCTGTGATTTGAGGGGACCATTAGGCGACAAGTTGTCTCAGGATTCTAGAGAAAGGCCTTAAACTTTTTATTGTAATCAGTTTACAATCATCTCCAATATTTCCTTAAACTGAACCCCACCAACATAGCACACCACCTCCAACATCAGGTTGTTCTTTCTCATATTAGGATGATTTTCCCCTTCCTCAGCTGCCCTTGGTAGGTATTGAAACATAATATTTTCCAAGAAAGAGGAAAGAATTTGGAGCATGAATGAACCTAACTCCCACAGACCTGGAGGAGACCTCCAGAGAATTTGTTTTAGGAATTTTCAAAATACATATTCCAGAGTAAACATGTATATTACTTACTAGATAGAATTAACAAGCCAAAAGCACATGCCACAATCAGCCACTTATACATATAAATCTGTAAATGAGTAGCAGTTATTTACAATTTGGAGAACACAGAAAAAACTCTTTCCAAAATCTGATGCAAACTATGAACTCTTTTCACAGAACAGTTCTTAGGCAGTCCACGATATTTTGCACAGAATTTCCCTGGAGAATTCAATCAATACATAGCAAAAATTAATACCAAACATACACAAAGTTTATAAGAAAATAAAGGAGGGAACACATCTTAACTCATTTTATGAGGCCAGCATTATCTTGATACTAAAATTCACAAAGATATTAAAAGAAAACTACAGGTCAATATTACTCATTAGCATAAATGCAAAAATCCTTAACAAAATACTATCAAATTGAATCTACTGTTACATAAAAGAGGATAATACATCATGAACAAGTGAAGGTTAACTCAGAATGCAAGACTGGTTCAACATTAAAAATCAAAATTGAAGGGCTTCCTTGATGGCGCAGTGGTTGAGAGTCTGCCTGCCGATGCAGGGGACGCGGGTTCGTGCCCCGGTCCGGGAAGATCCCACATGCCGCGGAGCGGCTGGGCCCGTGAGCCATGGCCGCTGAGCCTGCGCGTCCGGAGCCTGTGCTCCGCAACGGGAGAGGCCACAACAGTGAGAGGCCCGCGTACCGCAAAAATAAAAAATCAAAATAGAAAACTTCAGCTCCGTAAAGGACTCTGTGATGAGGATAAAAGAAAGCTACATGCTAGGAGAAAAGATTTGCAAAGCACATATCTGACAAAGGACTTGTATCTAGAATACATATTTTTTTAAACCTCAAAATTGACAGTAAAAAAATCCTCTAATTAGAAAATGGGCAAAGGACATGAACAGACATTTCACTGAAAAGGATATATAAATGGCAAGTAAACACACGACAAGATGTTCATTAGCCATTAGGGAAATGAAAATTAAAACCACAATAAGGTATCACTACACATCTTTCTGAATGGCTAAAATAAAAAATAGTGACAACAACAAATGCTGACAAGGAAGCAGAGAAGCTGAATTACTCATACGTTGCTGGTAGGAATGTAAAATGAAACAGTTACTCTTGAAAACAGTTTGGCAGTTTCTAAAACAAAAAACACAAAACAACTGAACATGTAACTACCATATGACCCAGCAAATGCACTCCTGGGCATTTATCCCAGATAAATGCAAGTTCATGTTCACACAAAAATCTGAGCACATTTATTTATAGTAACTTTATTTGTAATAGCCCAAAATTGGGAACAACCAAAATGTCCTAGGTAGCTAAATGACACAGTAAACAAAGTGTGGTATATCCATACTGTGGAATACTAGTCAACAATAAAAGAGAATGAACTGTTTATATACACAACAACTTGGATTTTTCTAAGGGCTTTATGCTCAAAGTAAAAGCTGGTCTGAAAAGATCATATACTGTATGAGTTCATTTATATAGTTTTCTTGAAGTTATGAAAGTCAAAATGACAAAGTTATAGAAATGAAGAACAAATTAGTGGTTGCCAGGGGTTATGGGTAGAGTGGCGGACAGGGAAGGGTGGCTATACAAGGGCAACTTGTGGTATCCTGGTGATAATAGAAATACCCTGTATCTTGACTGTGGTAGCGGACTCATGAACTTAAAAAATTGAAATCGAATGTGGCAAAATCTAAAAGAAACGACTGCACACGCACACACACACATACACGAGTAGATGTAAAACTAGGAAAATGTGTTTAAGATCAGTGGATTGCATCAATGCCAATATCCTGCTTGTGACAGGGTACTATAGTTTGTCAAGATGTTATTATTGAGGTAAATTGGACAAAATGCATACAGGACCATTCTGTATTATTTCTTAAAAATGCATCTAAAGAGGGAGGAGGTATGGAGATATATGTATACATAAAACTGATTCAGTTTGTTATACAGCAGAAACTAACACAACTTTGTAAAGCAATTATACTCCAATAAAGATGTTAAAAAAAGCATCTACATTTATCTAAAAATAAAAGTTTAATTAAAAAAAAGATGACATTGAAAGCTGGCCTTCATCCCTTGCTGGACGTTATATTCCTCTTAATACTACTATCAGTCACTTTGCAACCCAGGTAGATATGGTGGAGAGCAAAGGAGAAGGATTTCAGGAACCTGGTCCTCCAAGATTTCATCAAGCCACTGGAGCAACAAAATCTAAATCCTTCCTAAACTCTGGACTTCCTATTATTCAAGATAATACTCTCCTCATGGTTTAAGCCAATTTGAGTGATTTTTTGTTATTTGCTGCCTAAAATATCCTTAATGATATTCAGATAATCTGTGGGTGCTGTTTTCATTTGATTTGCTATAGGGTTACACATGAAGATTTTTAAAAGTGTGTCTAATATGTCCAAGAATGTCTCTTTCATTGATTTTTCCCCCCTAGAATGTGTTTAGTTCTCTTGATCTGCATGCTCACAACTTTTTCTGACTTGGCCAGATGTTCCTCACTTACACTTTTGAGTATTGCTCCAGTTGCAGCAAGTGTGAATCCTCCTCAGGACACCCCTAATCTAGGGCCCTTTCCCTGTTCTCCCTTGTGATCATTGTTCTTGTCATCCTTTTCACCTATCTACTTTTTGCAACCGATTGTTTAATTTCGTTGGCACCATTAATATATGCTTTTCCTTTTTATACATGATACATTGTTTTTTTCTGTTGCTTCAAATGTGGATTTTAAATCTGCTACTACATTTTATTTTACCTGTCACTTTACTGATAAAGAAACTCTGGTTGGAAGATTAAAGGAAATTGCACAAGGGTGCACTGCTGGAAGATAGCTGAAGTGGGATTCAAACTCAGATATGTCTAACTCTAAAGCTGATGCTTTGCACCACAGTGCTATTCTGAGTTGCTGGTTGATAAACAGGGAGGTAAGTCAGTGCCTGTGTCGCTGCTTAAATTTATAATTAAAACCTTCAAGTAGAAATTAGAGGTGAGGTTATTTTAAAATCTGACAGGCTCATGACTGTGGCAAAGTGGACAGATAGCTTATGCAAGAAGATTCATACTGGCAGGTTAGGCACTTTTTTATTCTCTCCCTCTTAGAATGAAGGAGGAAGGAATCTTTTTACTGTCTATTGCTGTAGCAATGCACTGATCCCCATAAATAAGGGTCTCCCACAATGCTGGGGGTGAAGGGGATTCTAATACGTGAATCACAAGAGGATTGACCATATGGATAGAATCAGATAGCTCATCTGACAGCCCTACTTTCCTCCTCCCTGCTCCCATCACTGAAACTCACAAGCAAGCCTATTGCATCTCACCCTGTCCCTGGTTTCCCTTCTCTTGGTTCCGCCCTCTGTCTCATTCTAGGTTCCGAGGCACTGTTATGTACTGAATGTCTGTGTCCTCCCCAAATTCATGCATTAAAGCCATAATCTCTACTGTGATAGTATTTGGAGGTGGGACCTTTGGGAGATAATCAGGTTTATATGAGGTAATGAGGATGGAGCCCTCATGAATCTGATAGTGCCCTTATAAGAAAAAGAGAGAAAAGTTCTCTCTCTTTCTCTCTACAAACACACAGTGAAGAATGTCCATGTGAACACACATCAAGAAGGTGGCTGTTCGAAACAGACTCACAGATATAGAAAACAAACTTATAGTTACCAAAGGGGAAGTGGGGGATAAACTGGGAGTATGGTATTGACAGATGCACACTACCATATACAAAATAGATAAGCAATCAAGATTTACTGTATAGCACAGGGAACTAGATTCAATATCTTGCAATAAACTGTGATGCAACAATAAGGGAAAAGAAGAATATATATATATATATATATACATTCATATATATATATTCAGTTATATGTTTTGAATAATTGAATCACTTTGCTGTATACCTGAAACTAACACAATATTGTAAATCAACTATACTTCAATCAATCAATCAAAAAAAAAAGGTTAGTAAGGAAGTAGGCCTTCACCAAGAACTGAAGAAAAAGGAAGAAGGATCCTAAAGGCAATTCAGATATCATCAGGGCTGCTACGCCCACCACAGGCCCAGAGTGCACAGGCCCAGAGTACACAGCTGTCTCCACCTTGGTTTCAAAGGGCAGGATCACTACAGAGAGCTGCAGCATGGGCTGGGCCTTCATAGAGAGTCATGTGGGCTGTGTCCTGCCTAGCTGAAGGGAGGGTTCCCCAATGAGTCGTAGGTGTGATGCTGCCTCCCCATTGGGCCTGAAGGGTGGAGCCAAAGAGGATTATTCTCCTGCCTTAAGATCTAATCATATTTGCCTTGCTGGGTTTTGGACTTGCTTGGGACCTATCACCCCTTCCTTCTTTCCTGTTTCTCCCTTTTGGAGTGGAAATGTCTATCCTATGTTCATGACACCATTACATTTTGGAAGCATGTAATTTGTTTGGTTTCATATGTTCACAGCCGGCGAGGAATTTTCATCAATATGAATCATACCTTGAGTCTCATCTATATTTGATTTAAATAATATTTAGATGAGCCTTTGGACTTCAGACTTGAGACTTGATGCTGCAATGGGTTAGGACTTTGGGTCTATTGGGATGGAATGAAAGTATTTAATACGTGAGGACATGAATTTTGGGGAGCCAGGTATAAAATGTTATGAACTAAATGTATCCCCCCACCAAGCTCATGTCTTTCACTAATCCCCAATATGATGGTATTCGGAATGGAGCCTTTGGGAGGTAATTAGGCTTAGATGAGGTCATGAGGATTGGGACCCTCATAATAATATTGGTGTCCTTGTAAGAAGAGGAAGAGAGAAGAGATCTCTCCATCTCTCTCCATATGCATGCACCAAGGAAACCATGTGAGCATATTTCAAGAAGGAAACTGTCTAGAAGCCAGGAAGTGGGGTATTACCCACTGAGTCTGCTAGCACCTTGACTTTGTACTTCCTGGTCTCCAGAACTGTGAGAAATAAATATCTGTTGTTTAAGCCACCTACTCTATGGTATTTTATTCTAACAGCCCAAACTAAGACAAGTGTATTTATACACTTACCTTTATGTGAGCCTTCTCTGTCATTCCTTTTTCACACATAGGCCGAAAGAAGTCTCTTTGCTCAGATGTCTTTCTTATTCCCTTTTTTCTCAAGGTTGACTAACTGCCACTTTTCCAGGTTGGCACCTCTTTTCTATTTCCCTTGTTCAAACCCTGATGAAAGATTGGCACAAATACTACATACTTGTGTAATCCTGAGCACAGATGTGGGTAGTAGTCGAGTGGGTGGTGGTGATTCTATGAATCTCCTTTTTATTCCAAGGTTCTAGGGCCTCTCCAGAAGGCCAAAGGCTCTACAATATTGATTTGAATTAAATAATTTTACTCTTTTCAAATGACTTGTTTAGCTATAACCACTTGTTAATGTGTCAACTCAAGTACAGCAAGTTAGGGAGACCCATTATAAGCAAGGTGTGGAAGGAATGATTTACACTGTTTGTGCTAGAATGTCAAGCTTTACACACACATGCAGAAACACACACACATACTCAAACAAACACACATCTATATTCTTATAAATTTTAGATGAGTAGAATTAATTCCTTTGATTACTTACATTGGGAAGTATCATGTAGCCCAAGCAAACAACTACCAGCAGGTCATGTGCCTATATAATAAAGCTAATCTCAAATAAGTCAGACTTCCAAAAGTTAAGATGTAAATATAGTATGCTTACTGTAATAAAGAGTCTGATGTTTGACTGCTTACATCTTTCAAGCTCCACACTTACCTCCTCCTCTTCCTCATCTGGGCAAGGTGCTAAGAAAGCCTAGGAGCTCCCTCCTTTTGTGCTAGTGGGAAGTTTAAACCATGCAGGGGACCCTCACCCCAGTCTCACCTTTTTACCACAAAACCAGTCTCTTATATTTGCTCCATCAAGTCATTTCCAGACCTACATGGGAGCCTGCCCTGTTCTCCCATGAAAGTCCATTGTTTGAGTAAAAAAAGAAATCTCTTTATACCCTCTTAATGCATGTGTGGCATCATCAGTCTCACCATCTAAACCAGTCTTGGATGGAATGGGTTCACCCTGATTCTTCAGGATGACCACCACAATTGACACCGTGAGAAGGGTATCTAGAAGATGACCATCACCACTAGGCCTTTCTTCTCTTACTTTGGCTTGCTAACTGGCTCTGTTATCTGCTGGCTAGCATGCTTTTTGAGTTATGCTGCTATCTGCTGGCAAGCTTATGCTTTTAGCTGTGCAGGGTCTTCAGGATTGAAATTCACTATACAACACCTATTTAGAGGAGGAGTCATTATCTCCACTGTTTCTCCATTTAACAGCCCAATTTAGCCTGTTCTTAAACCTGGAAAATACAAATGGTACACTTTGGTGAATTTCCACAACCCACCTAATAAGGTCCCAACACCCAATATTATTGAAACTACTGACTCCATCCAATCAAAAACTGGTAAATAATTTGCAGCTACAGATTTGGCTAATATATTCTGCTCAATGCCTATTTTAACAGCTTTTCAGTTGCAGTTTGCATTCACCTTCAAAGGGACACAGTACAAATTTACCTGGCTATCCATGGACGCCTCAACAGCTTTGCCATCATACACAATCTTTTCAGGTGTATAATTTCCCATTACTGCTATTATAAATTATTATAAACTTAGTGGCTTAAAACAATACACACTTTATTACCTTACAGTTACAGTGGTCAGATTTCCAAAATGTATCTCACAGGGCTAAAATCAAGGTGTCAGCAGGGCTGCATTCTTTCTAGGGGATAATCTGCGGGGGTTTTTTTTGTTTGTTTAGGTTTGGTTTTTTTGCCTTTTACAGTTTCTAGAGGCAGCCCACATTCCTTGGCTCATGGCCCCCTTCCATCCTAAAATCAGAAATAGCATCACTTCAAACACTGCTTCTATTATTACAACTTTTCTGACTCTGATTCTCCTACATCCCTCTTTTACTTATAAACACTTTGTGATTACACTGAGCCTACCTAAACAGATAAACCAGGATAACCTCCTTATCTCAATATCTGTAACTTGTATCACACCTGCAAATCCCCCCCTTTTTTTGAGATGTCTGGTGTTCCTTAATTAACAGTAATTTTTTAAAACATTTTTATTGGAGTATAATTGTTTACAATGGTGTGTTAGTTTCTGCTTTATAACAAAGTGAATCAGCCATACATATACATATATCCCCATATCTGACCCTTTTGCCATGCAAGATAACATATTCACAGTTTCTAGGGATTAGGGCATGGTCATTTTGTGGGGGGAGCCATCGTTCTGCATACCAGAGTGCAAGATATTAACTACATCCAATTTTCTCCAAGAGCATAGGTGTGACATTACAATGATGTCATACTCCTCCAAGCATATCATTTGACTCATTCAGGACATAAAACATTGATAAAGGAGGACAAAAAAGGAGACGGGCCATTGTCACACACATAAGTGTCTCACTACTTCAGTTAAATTCTTGAAAATTATCTGATAAGCTGAGGGCTGCTCTATCTCTGGCATTGTCAAAGAAACAGCTATTGGCATTCAGCACTCACAATGTTAAGACAAACACAACATCTTTTAGGTCCTTTTGGTTCTAGAAGCAACAGATTTTCTCATTTACAAATTTTGCTTAAGCTCATTTCTTCTCTTATTTGCAAATAAACTCACTACAAAGTGTAACCTCCTATAATAAAAAGCTCTAGACTCTATACAAATTGCAATACAACAGGTATTCCCATTAGTGACAGCAGAAACTCCTTCACTATAGAGGCTTGTGTACATTCCTTTCATGCCTTCTGGCGTCTCTGACAATGATGGTCATAAGTTGCCCACACATTTCTGGTGCAAAAATCTGCTCTTCTCCAACCCATGCTACACAGCCTTAAAGTGACTACTGCTGGCCAAATACTGAGCCCTTCTGGGAATGGAGGGTATCACAGGACTGCACTTATGACTTTCTACATCTAGTTACCCATTATGCCTCAATTCATGGATATAGGAACTCTACAGAACTTATATGGCCACAGAGGCCCTTTTATTGAAATAAAATGGTACTTACATGATAGATCCAAACCTGAGCCCTCTGGTGTATCACACCGACAAGAGGAAATGATTTCCTTCTCCTCAGTTCCTTGACAGATCAAATGGTGCCAGAGGGGGTCCACTTCTCTTAGAACCCATTGGCCACCTGGGGACCCCGTTGGGAACAACTGAATGATTAGAAATGGGAGTCGATGTGCTACATGGTGGTATTGCTGCCATTGCATATGATAGTGCCTGCTGGAGAGCTGATGCTATCCATCCCATAACTGAGACATCACTGATAAAGGATGGGATCTAAAGGTCAGGATAACTGGCCAAACTTCAGGCAGTCATTTGCTGGCCATCTTGTCTGAGCAATGGCAACAATTCATGGTCCAAAGTTGCCCCAATTGGGGCAAAGAACTCTGCAAATTTCTTGCCTTATAGATAAAGATAACCAAAATATAAATCAAAGTTGCACATTTCTCTGTACATAGTGGAGTCAGAACACAAAACTATACCAAAACTCTTCTAATTCCCTTCAGAGTTCCAGACATCACTGATGGAAAGTAGAAGTTGTATTGAATGACTTATTCAAGAACTCAATGTTGTATATTTTGAGAAGTTAAAGAGTAACTTGAACATTTACTGGCCTCAGGCCACAAGTCCCATAGAGTGCCATAATGCTTAGTTAAACAGGTTTGAATTCAATTAAATGCAATATAACATATTTCAGTCATGAGTAAAATATCAGAGGTGAATTTTAATAAATAATCTGACTCCATTTTTGATGTTTGATTACTGAGAATATTTAGGCCCCACACCTCTCCTTCTCCCTCTTGCCCTACATCTGGGCAAACAAGTAAGAATGTCTGAGTGCTCTGTGCCATGGTGCCTGTGGGGATGTTCAAACTATGCAAACCCCCAGCCCATGTGTGGAAACCCTCATCTGGTCCTACTCCCTAAACATAATAAAAAACAAGGTCGCTTCTCCTCCTTTCACGGAAGCCAATCTAGACCATCTTGGCTGTCTACCCTACTATCCTCAGAAAGTTACAGTGTGTGAAGAATCATCCTATTAAGTTTTACTTTATATATCTATGATATCCTCAGTTGCCACATTAAATCCGATTTTGTGTAAATAAGAGCTGATCCCAATCTCCAGAAGCCACCACAAATAGTCAAATAGTTGGATCTACATGAATGATAAATGAGCATTGGTGAAGGGATAAATGAATGTAAAATAAAATTTGTAACTTTTTCTTATTCTTAATTTATCAAGAAGATAAATGGTTTTAATAAACCATCTTGGATGGAGCACAAACACTGTACCTACTATGCAGAGTCCTTAAATCGTCTATCCTTAATATGCACAAAGAGCCAAAGGAAAACATGGACAAAAAAAATAAAGAAATTGCAAAAAGGATTTATGAACAAAATGAGAATATCAACAAAAAGATAGCAAATATAAAAGGAAACAAGTTGAAACGTAAAATAACTGAAATGACAAACAGCAGATTTCAACAGACAGAAGAAAGTATCAGGGAACCTGAGGACACGAAGCTTGAAATTATTGATATTAAGAAGCAGAGAGGAAAAGAAAAAAGGAAACAGAGTCTAAGAAATGAGTGGGATATCAGCAACTAGATCAACATATGCATTATGGGAGTCCCAGAAGTAAAAGAGGGAGAGAAAGGGTGGAAAAAATATTTGAAGAAATAATGGCTGCAATCTTCTCAAATTTAATGAAACACATGAACCTACAAATTCAAAAAGCACAAACAAATACAAGCAGGATGAACCCAAAGAGAACCCAGCAAGATGCATTACAATCAAACTGTCAGAAGCCAAAACCAGAGAATATAAAAGGCAGCAAGAAGTGACCTATCATATACAAGGGCTTCTCAATAGATTATCAGCCAATTTCTTATCAGAAACTAAAGTGCTTAATGGAAAAAAACAAAAAAAACTGTCAATGTAGAATTCTATAACCAGCAAAAATGTTCTTCAAAAAAGAGGGGGAAATTAAGACATCTCAAGATATACAAAAGTTGAAGGAGTTATCACTAGAACTACCCTAAAAGAAATGCTAAAGGGTGTCCTTTAGGTTAAATAAAAGGTAAAAAACACACTAGATGATAACTAGGATCTGTATGAAGATATAAAGATCTTTGGTAAATGTAATCACATGATAGAAATAAATGTCATTATTTATTTTTTTAAATTGAGGGGTAAATGACATAAAACATTATATTGGTTTCAGTTTTACAATATAATGATTTGATCTTTGTATAAATTGCAAAATGATCACCACAGTAAATCTAGTTAACAGCCACATGTAAAATAAACTGGAACACTATCTTACACCACATGCAAAAATTAACTCAAAATGAATTAAAGACTTGAATGTAAAACGTAAAACCATGAAACTCCTAGAAGAAAGCATAGGGGAAAATCTCAGTGATATTGGCCTTGGCAGTGATTTTTAAGATCTGACACCAAAAGAAAAGGAAACAAAAACAAAAATTTTAAGTGAGAATACTTTAAACTAAAAAGCCTCTGGACAGGGAGGAGCTTCAAGATGGTGGAAGAGTAAGACGTTGAGATCACCTTCCTCCCCACAGATACACCAGAAATACATCTACATGTGGAATAACTCCTACACAACTCCTACTGAATGCTGGCAGAAGACCTCAGACTTCCCAAAAGGCAAGAAACTCCCCACATACCTCGGTAGGGCAAAATAAAAAACAGAGACAAAAGAATAAGGATGGGACCTGCACCAGTGGGAGGGAGCTGTGAAGAGGAAAGTTTTCCACACGCTAGGAAGGGCCTTTCACGGGTGGATACTTGGGTGGTGGAGGGGGGAAGCTTCAGAGCTGCGGAGGAGAGCATAGCAACAGGGGTACAGAGGGCAAAGCAGAGAGATTCCCGAACAGAGCATCGGTGCCAACCAGTACTCACCAACCAGAGAGATTTGTCTGCTCACCTACTGGGGCAGGCGGGGCTGAGAGCTGAGGCTTGGGCTTCAGTCGAATCCCAGGGAGAGGACTGGTGTTGGCTGTGTGAACACAGCCTGAAGGGGGCTAGTGTGCCACAGCTGGCCGGCAGGGAGTCCGGGAAAAAGTCCAGAGCTGCTGAAGAGGCAAGAGACTTTTTATGGCCTCTTTGTTTCCTGGTGCTTGAGGACAGGGGATTAAGAGTGCGGCTGAAAGGAGCTCCAGAGACGGGCGTGAGCCGCAACTGCCAGCGCGGACCCCAGAGACAGGCATGAGACGTTAAGATTGCTGCTGCAGCCACCAAGGAGCCTGTGTGCAAGCACAGGTCACTAGCCACACCTTCCCTCCCAGGAGCCAGTGCAGCACGCCGCTTCCAGGGTCACGTGATGCAGGGACAACCTCCCCGGGAGAACAACACACGGCATGCCTCAGCCTGTTGCAAAGTTACGGTGGGCTCTGCCGCCACAGGCTTGGCCTGCACACCGTACCCCACCCTTCTCCCAGCCTGAGTGAGCCAGAGCCCCCGAATCAGCTGCTCCTTTAACCCCGTCTTGCCTGAGTGAATAACAGATGCCCTCAGGCGACCTACACGAAGAGGCAGGGCCAAATCCAAAGCTGAAAGCCAGGAGCTCTATGAACAAAGAAGAGAAAGGGAAATTTCTCCCAGAAGCCTCAGGAGTAGTGGAATAAATCTCCACAATCAAGTTGATGTACCCTACATCTCTGGAATACCTGGATAGACAACAAATCATACCAAATGGAGGAGGTGGACTTTGGGAGCAATGATATATATATATTTTTTTTTTCCCTTTTCCTCTTTTTGTGAGTGTGTATGTGTATGCTTCTGTGTGTGATTTTGTCTGTATAGCTTTGCTTTTACCATTTGTCCTGGGTTTGGTCCATCCGTTTTTTGATTTGTTTTGTTTTTAGTATAGTTTTTAGCACTTGTTATCATTGGTGGATTAGTTTTTTGGTTTGGTTGTTCTCCTCTTTCATTCTTTCTTTCTTTTATTACTTAAAAATGTTTTCTAGTAATTATTTTTTATTTTAATAACTTTTTAATTTAATTCAATTTAAATTTATCTTCCTCTTTCTTTCTTTTTTTTTCTCCCTTTTATTCTGAGCCGTGAGGATGACAGGTTCTTGGTGCTCCAGCCAGGTGTCAGGGATGTGCCTCAGAGGTGGAAGAGACAAGTTCAGGACATGGGTCCACAAGAGACCTCCTAGCTCCATGTAATACCAAATGGCAAAAATCTCCCAAAGATCTCCATCTCAATGCTAAGACCCAGCTCCACTCAACCACAAGGAAGCTACAGTGCTGAACACCTTATGCCAAACAACTAGCAAGAGAGGAACACAACTCCACCCATTAGCAGAGAGGCTGCCTAACATCATAATAAGGCCACAGACACCCCAAAACACACCACCAGACGTGGATTGCCAACCAGAAAGACAAGATCCAGCCTCATCTACCAGAACACAGGCCCTAGTACCCTTCACCAGGAAGCCTACACAACCCACTAAGCCAACTTTAGCCACTGGGGGAAGACACGAAAAACAATGGGAACTACAAACGTGCAGCCTGCGAAAATGAGACCTCCAAAACAGTAAGTTAAGCAAAATAAGAGGACAGAGAGACACACAGCAGATGAAGGAGCAAGGGGAAAACCCACCAGATGTAACAAATGAAGAGGAAATAGGAAGTCTACCTGAAAAAGAGTTCAGAATAATGATAGTAAAGATGATCTAAAATCTTGGAAATAGAATGGAGAAAATACAAGGAATGTCTAACAAGGACCTAGAAGAACTAAAGAGCAAACAAACAGTGATGAACAACACAATAAATGAAATTAAAAATACTCTAGAAGGGATCTATAGCAGAATAACTGAGTCAGAAAAACGGATAAGTGACCTAGAAGATAAAATAGTGGAAGTAACTACTACAGAGCAGAATAAAGAAAAAAGAATGAAAAGAATTGAGGAGAGTCTCAGAGACATCTGGGACAACATTAAATGCACCAACATTTGAATAATAGGGGTTCCAGAAGAACAAGAGAAAAAGAAAGGGATTGAGAAAATATTTGAAGAGATTATAGTTGAAACCCTCCCTAATATGGGAGAGGAAATAGTTAATCAAGTCTAGGAAGCACAGAGAGTCCCATACAGGATAAATCCAAGGAGAAACATGCCAGGAAACATATTAATCAAACTATCAATAATTAAATACAAAGAAAAAATATTAAAAGCAACAAGGGAAAAACAACAAATAACATACAAGGGAATCCCATAAGGTTCACAGCTGATCTTTCAGAAGAAACTCTGCAGGACAGAAGGGAGTGGCAAGACATATTTAAAGTAATGAAGGGGGAAAATCAACAACCAAGATTACTCTACCCAGCAAGGATCTCATTCAGTTTTGATGGAGAAATTAAAATCTTTACAGAAAAGGACAAGCTAAGAGAATTCAGCACCACCAAACCAGCTTTAGAACAAATGCTAAAGGACCTTCTCTAGGCAGGAAACACAAGAGAAGGAAAAGACCTACAATAACAAACCCAAAACAACTAAGGAAATGGTAATAGGAACATAAATATAGGTAAATACATTAAATATAAATGGATTAAAGGCTCCAACCAAAATACACAGACTGACTGAATGGATTCAAAAACAAGACCCATATATATGTTGTCTACAAGAGACCTACCTCAGACCTAGGGACACATACAGACTGAAATTGAGGGGATGGAAAAAGATATTCCATGCAAATGGAAATCGAAAAAAAGCTGGACTAGCAATTCTCATATAAGAAAAAGAGACTATAAAACAAAGAGTATTACAAGAGAAAAGGAAGGACACTACATAATGATAAAGGGATTGATCCAGGAAGAAGATATTACAATTGTAAATATTTATGCACCCAAAATAGGAGCACCTCAATACACAAGGCAAATACTAACAGCCATAAAAGGGGAAATCAAAAGTAACACAATCATAGTAGGGGACTTTAACACCCCACTTTCACCAATAGACAGATCATCCAAAATGAAAATAAATAAGGAAACACAAGCTTTAAATGATACATTAAACAAGATGGACTTAATTGATATTTATAGGACATTCCATCCAAAAACAACAGAATACACATTCTTCTCAAGTGCTCATGGAACATTCTGCAGGATAGATCATACCTTGGATCACAAACCAAGCCTTGGGAAATTTAAGAAAATTGAAATTGTATCAAGTATCTTTTCCAACCACAACATTAGAAGACAAGATATCAATTACAGGAAAAATCTGTAAAATAAATAAAAACACATGGAGGCTAAACAACACCCTACTTGGTAACCAAGAGATCACTGAAGAAATCAAAGAGGAAATGAAAAAATACCTAAAAACAAATAACAAAGAAAACACGACGACCCAAAACTTATGCAATGCAGCAAAAGTAGTTCTAAGAGGGAAGTTTATACCAGTATAATCCTACATTAAGAAACAAGAAACATCTCAAATAAACAACCTAACCTTACACCTAAAGCAACTAGAGAAAGAAGAACAAAAAACCCCCAAAGTTTGCAGAAGGAAAGAAATCATAAGGATCAGATCAGAAATAAATGAAAAAGAAATGAAGGAAATGATAGCAAAGATCAATAAAACTAAAAGCTAGTTCTTTGAGAAGATAAACAAAATTGACAAACCATTAGCCACACTTATCAAGAAAAAAAAGGAGATGACTCAAATCAAGAGATTTAGAAATGAAAAAGGAGAAGTAACCATTGATACTGCAGAAATAAAAAGGACATGAGAGATTACTACAAGCAACTATATGCCAATGAAATGGACAACCTGGAAGAAATGGACAAATTCTTAGAAATGCACACCCTTCTGAGACAGATCCAGGAAGAAATAGAAAATATGATCAGACCAATCACAAACACTGAAATTGAAACTGTGATTAAAAATCTTCCAGCAAACAAAAGTCCAAGACCAGATGGCTTCACAGGTGAATATATCAAACATTTAGAGAAGAGCTAACACCTCTCCTTCTCAAACTCTTCCAAAATAGAGCAGAGGGAGGAACACTCCAAAACTCATTCGATGAGGCCACCATCACCCTGATACCAAAACCAGACAAAGATGTCACAGAGAAAGAAAACTACAGGCCAATATCACTGAGGAGCATAGATGCAAAAATCCTCAGCAAAATACCAGCAAAGAAAATCCAGCAGCACATTAAAATGTTCATACACCAGGATCAAGTGGGGTTTATCCCAGGAATGCAAGGATTCTTCAGTATATGCAAATTAATAATGTGATACACCATATTAACAAACTGAAGGAGAAAAACATGTGATCATCTCAATACATGCAGAGAAAGCTTTCGACAAAATTCAACACACATTTATAATAAAAACCCTCCAGAAAGTAGGCATAGAGGAAAGTTACCTCTACATAATAAAGGCCATATATGACAAGCCCACAGCCAACATCGTTCTCAATGGCGAAAAACTGAAACCATTTCCACTAAGATCAGGAACAAGACAAGGTTGCCCACTACCACCACTATTATTCAATATAGTTTCGGAAGTTGTAGCACAGCAATCAGAGAAGGAAAAGAAATAAAAGGAATGCAAATTGGAAAAGAAGAAGTAAATCTGTCACTGTTTGCAGATGACGTGATACTATACATAAAGAATCCTAAAGATGTCATCACAAAACTACTAGAGCTAATCAGTGAATTTGGTAAAGTACCAGGATACAAAATTAATGCACAGAAATCTCTTGCATTCCTATACAGTAATGATGAAAGATCTGAAAGTGAAAGTAGGAAAACACTTCCATTTACCACTGCAACAAAAAGAATAAAATACCTAGGACTAAACCTACCTAAGGAGAAAAAAGACCTATATGCAGAAAATTATAAGACACTGATGAAAGAAATTAAAGATGATAGAAATAGATGGAGAGATATACCATGTTCTTGGATTGGAAGAATCCACATTGTGAAAATGACTCTACTACCCAAAGCTATCTACAGATTCAGTGCAATCCCTATCAAACTACCACTGGCATTTTTCACAGAACTAGAACAAAAAATTTCACAATTTGTATGGAAACACAAAAGACCCTGAATAGCCAAAGCAATCATTAGAATGAAAAACGGAGCTGGAGGAATCAGGCTCCCTGACTTCAGACTATACTACGAAGCTACAGTAATCAAAATAGTAGGGTACTGTCACAAAAACAGAAAGATAGATCAATGGAACAGGATAGAAAGCCCAGAGATAAACCCAGGCACATATGGTCATCTTCTCTTTGATAAAGGAGGCAAGAATATACAGTGGAGAAAAGACAGCCTCTTCAATAAGTGGTGCTGGGGAAACTGGACAGCTACATGTAAAAGAATGAAATTAGAATAGTCCCTAACACCATACACAAAAATAATTTCAAAATGGATTAAAAACCTAAATGTAAGGCCAGACACTATCAAACTCTTAGAGGAAAACATAGGCAGAACACTCTATGACTTAAATCACAGGAAGATCCTTTTGACCCACCTCCTAGAGAAATGGAAATAAAAACCAAAATGAAGAAATGGGACCTAATGAATCTACAAAGCTTTTGCACAGAAAAGGAAACCATAAACAAGACCAAAAGACAACCCTCAGAATGGGAGAAAATATTTGAAAATGAAGCAACTGACAAAGGATTAACTTCCAAAATTTAAAAGCAACTTAGGCAGCTCAATATCAAAAAAGCAAACAACCCAATCCAAAAATGGGCAGAAGACCTAAATAGACATTTCTTCAAAGAAGATATACAGATTGCCAACAAACACATGAAAGAACGCTCAACATCATTAATCATTAGGGAAATACAAATCAATACTACAATGTGATATCATCTTATACCGGTCTGAATGGCCATCATCAAAACATCTACAAACAGTAATTGCTGGAGAGAGTGTGGAGAAAAGGGAAGCCCCTTGCACTGTTGGCGGGAATGTAAATTGATACAGCTACTATGGAGAACAGTACGGAGGTTCCTTCAAAAACTAAAAATAGAACTATCATACAACCCAGCAATCCCACTACTGGGCATATACCCTGGAAAACGATTATTCAAAAAGCGTCATGTACCACAATCTTCACTGCAGTTCTCTTTATCATAGCAAGGACATGGAAGCAACATGAGTGTCCATTGATAGATGAATGGATAAACGTGGTACATATATATAATGGAATATTACTCAGTTATAAAAGCAACGAAATTTAGTTATTTGTAGTGACGTAGATGGACCTAGAGTCTGTCTTACAGAGTGTAGTCAGTCATAAAGAGAAAAACAAATACTGTATGCTAACACATATATATGGAATCTAAAAAACAAACAAACAAAATGGTCATGAAGAACCTAGGGGCAAGACGGGAATAAAGACGCAAACCTACTAGAGAATGGAGTTGAGGATCCTGGGAGGGAGATGGTTAAGATTGGACAAAATGAGAGTGGCATGGACATATATACACTACCAAATATAAAGTAGATAGCTAGTGGGAAGCAGTCTCATAGCATAGGAAGATCAGCTCTGTGCTTTGTGACCACCTAGAGGGATGGGATAGGGAGGGTGGGAGGGAGGGAGATGCAAGAGGGAAGAGATATGGGGATATATGTATATGTATAACTGATTCTCTTTGTTCCTAAGCAGAAACTAACAAAGCATTGTAAAGCAGTTATACTCCAATAAAGATGTTAAAAAAAAAAAAAAAGAAAACCTCTGGACAGTAAAGGAAACCATGAACAAGATGAAAAGGCACCTACTGATTGGAGAAAATATTTTCAAATCATATATCTAACAAGGAGTTACTATCCAAAATGTAAGAAATATTCATACCACTCAATAGCAAGAAAGGAAACACTAGATTAAAAATGGGCAGAGGACCTGAAAAGACATTTTTCTGAGGAAGACACACAAATGGCCATCAGCTAGATTTGCCTTCATAACAACTTTCAAATACAGAATACTGTATTGTATACCTAGTCCTTATGCTGTATATTATATCCCTGTGACTTATTTATTTTATAACTGGAAGTTTGTACCTTTTGACTTCCTCCACCCGTATCTGCCCATCCCTCTACTCCCTGCCTCTGGCAACCAACAATTTATTCTCTGTATCTATGAGTTCTTTTTTTTTAAATTGATTTTTGGTTTATTTAGAGTCCACATATAATTGAGAACATACAGAACCTAACTTTGCCTGACATTTTTCACTTTGCATAATGCCCTCAAGTTCCATTCATATTGTCACAGATTTCCTTTTTTATTGATGAATAATACTTCAGTGTATCTATCCCACATTTTCTTTATCCATTCATCCACTGAAATAACTTACATTATTTCCATATTTGGATATTATAATTAATGCTGCAATGAACATGGGAGTTAGTTTTCTGTTTTATTTAGATGAATACCAAGAAGTGGGATTTCTGGATCATATGCTACTTCTATTTTTAATTTTTTGAGGAACCTCCATGCAGTTTTCCACAGTGGCTGCACCAATTTGCATTTCCACCAACAGTGCCCAAGGGTACTCTCTTCTACACATCCTTGCCAACAATTACTATTTCTTGTCTGTTTGATAGTAGTCATTTTAACAGGTTTGAGTTTATATCTCATTGTGGTTTTGATTTGCATTTCCCAGAGGATTAGTTATCTCGAGGACATTTTCACGTATCTATTGGCCATTTGTGTGTCTTCCTTGGAAAAATGTCTTTTCAGATCCTCTGCCTATTTTTAATCTGATTTTTTCTTTTCTTGCTATTTAGTTATATGAGTACTTCTTATATTCTGGATAGTAACTCCTTGTTAGATATATGATTTGCAAATATTTTCTCCCATTTAGTAGGTTGCCCTTTCATTTTGTTGATGGTTTCCTTTGCTGTCCAGAGGCTGTTCAGCTTAAAATATTCTCACTTAAAATTTTTGTTTTTGTCTCCTTTGCTTTTGGTGTCAGATCTTAAAAATCATTGCCAATACCAATGTCACTGAGGTTTTTCCCTATGTTTTCTTCTAGGAGTTCCATGGTTTTTTTTTTTTTTGACATCTTTATTGGAGTATAATTGCTTTACAGTGGTGTGTTAGTTTCTGCTTTATAACAAGGTGAATCAGTTATACATATATATATGTTCCCATACCTCTTCCCTCTTGCATCTCCCTACCTCCCACCCTCCCTATTCCACCCCTCTAGGTGGTCACAAAGCACCGAGCTGATCTCCCTGTGCTATGTGGCTGCTTTCCACTAGCTATTTATTTTAATTTTGGTAGTGTATATATGTCCATGCCACTCTCTCGCTTTGCCACAACATACCATTCCCCCTCCCCATATCCTCAAGTCTATTCTCTAGTAGATCTGTGTCTTTATTCCTGTCTTACCCTTAGGTTCGACATGACATTTTTTCCCTTAAATTCCATATATATGTGTTAGCATACGGTATTTGTCTTTCTCTTTCTGACTTGCTTCATTCTGTATGACAGACTCTAGGTCCATCTACCTCATTACAAACAGCTCAATTTCATTTCTTTTTATGGCTGAGTAATATTCCATTGTATATATGTGCCACATCTTCTTTATCCATTCATCTGATAATGGACACTTAGGTTGTTTCCACCTCCAGGATATTGTAAACAGAGCTGCAATGAACATTTTGGTACATGACTCTTTTTGAATTATGGTTTTCTCAGGGTATATGCCCAGTAGTGGGATTGCTGGGTCATATGGTAGTTGTATTTGTAGTTTTTTAAGGAACCTCCATACTGTTCTCCATAGTGGCTGTACCAATTCACATTCCCACCAGCAGTGCAAGAATGTTCCCTTTTCTCCACACCCTCTCCAGCATTTATGGTTTCTAAATTTTTTGATGATGGCCATTCTGACTGGTGTGAGATGATATCTCATTGTAGTTTTGATTTGCATTTCTCTAATGATTAATGATGTTGAGCATTCTTTCATGTGTTCCTTGGCAGTCTGTATATCTTCTTTGGAGAAATGTCTATTTAGGTCTTCTGCCCATATTTGGACTGGGTTGTTTGTTTTTTTGTTATTGAGCTGCATGAGCTGCTTATACATTTTGGATATTAATTCTTTGTCAGTTGCTTCAATTGCAAATATTTTCTCACGTTCTGAGGGCTGTCTTTTGGTCTTGTTTATGGTTTCCTTTGCTGTGCAAAAGCTTTCAAGTTTCATTAGGTGCCATTTGTTAATTTTTGGTTTTGTTTCCATTTCTCTAGGAGGTGGGTCAAAAAGGATCTTGGTGTGATTTATTTCATAGAGTGTTCTGCCTATGTTTTCCCCTAAGAGTTTGATAGTGTCTGGCCTTACATTTAGGTCTTTAATCCATTTTGAGCTTATTTTTGTGTATGGTGTTAGGGAGTGATCTAATCTCATACTTTTACATGTAGCTGTCCAGTTTTCCCAGCACCACTTATTGAAGAGGCTGTCCTTTCTCCACTGTACATTCCTGTCTCCTTTATCAAAGATAAGGTGACCATATGTGCATGGGTTTATCTCTGGGCTTTCTATCCTGTTCCATTGATCTATCTTTCTGTTTTTGTGCCACTATCATACTGTTTTGATTACTGTAGCTTTGTAGTATAGTCTGAAGTCAGGGAGCCTGATTCCTCCAGCTCTATTTTTCATTCTAATGATTGCTTTGGCTATTCGGAGTCTTTTGTGTTTCCATACAAATTGTGAAATTTTTTGTTCTAGTTCTGTGAAAAATGCCAGTGGTAGTTTGATAGGGATTGCATTGAATCTGTAGATTGCTTTGGGTAGTAGAGTCATTTTCACAATGTGGATTCTTCCAATTCAAGAACATGGTATATCTCTCCGTCTATTTGTATCATCTTTAATTTCTTTCATCAGTGTCTTATAATTTTCTGCATACAGGTCTTTTGTCTCCTTAGGTAGGTTTATTCCTAGATATTTTATTCTTTTTCTTGCAGTGGTAAATGGGAGTGTTTTCTTGATTTCACTTTCAGATTTTTCATCATTAGTGTATAGGAATGCCAGCTATTTCTGTGCATTAATTTTGTATCCTGCTACTTTACCAAATT